>NC_137585.1:64117537-64786844 GCF_963210335.1 Falco punctatus
CTACAACCCTTGTTATTTCTGCAAAGAGAAGCAGAGCAGACCCACCAGATCTCTATTTGGAATAAACCCCTCCAGGTCCTGTCCCTGAAGCTAGGTCACAACATGGGGTTTGCTCATGTTTAATGAACTTTTGTCATGCATGGTCTTGAAACAAAGCAAGCTTGCACCCTCACCTGTCCCATTGGAAAGATGCACAACTATTCAGCTTACTCTCCCTTGTAAACATATTCTTTTTTTGTGCACTTTTGGGGATCCAGATTATTAAAAGCAACTTGTCAGTTTTGTTTTATTTTTCTGGAAAGCTTCTGGTTAATTTAATTTCCTGTATCACTCCATTTCCGCAACACTTGGGCCACACAAACTCAGAAGAAATGTTTTCAAAATAATTATCCCCACTGCACGCACTTACAATTTTTAATACTAACTTCTCATTTCAGGTTTTAGTTGTCTTCTGACTAACAAAGGCCAAACTTAAAGTGACAGCACCTGTTTTTTCAAGCACTACACAAAATTATTTCAAAGAGCTTTTCAACGTAACGAAGGAAACAAAAATATCTTGAAGTGAGACGTAACTACAATATCTCCTTTCCTTTGGCCTCCTGTTCGTTAGAGCAGCAGTTCCTGTATTTCTGTAAGATTTTGGCACTGGTTCACAGACTTCTTGCTATGGTCTTTTTGTTTGGTTTTGGTAGTCTTTTTATTTTTTTAATGACACAGGTGGAGCATGCCTCAAATACTTCACTGTCTTGTATAAGGATGGTCGTTAATGTAAGGAACCTCCTGCCAGTGCCAGCATCCACACCTATATTTTATTTTCTTTCCCTTAAAAAAACCCAGGAAAATTCCCAAGGAGGGGGGCAGGGCCATAATGGGACATGTTAACATCCTTCCTTCTGCAGGCACAGTTTCATGCTTATGGTTAACAGTGTTCAGCAGTACAGGTATTTAATGGCTTTAATCCCAAAATCTGCTGAAGGTATTTGGACCTGAATCCCGGAAATGTTGGGCTGGAAAAGAGCATTTTGCTCATTCCTCTGCTCCTGGCAGACTATGTCTACATCATCCTTGATGTATCTGCCTAGCCATCTGTCAGGAATGAAGCTTCTTGTGTGTTCGGTGTTGCCACATATTCCTCGAAAACGAGGCCAAATTTGTCACAGAGGAGCCTCAGACTGTCACCAAAGTCCACACTGGATATCCACACCTTACTTCTGTGTGACACAAAAGACTTTGGAAATCTATTTTAGCAAACATATTTTGATCTAGGCTTGTCCTGTGTTTCTCCAGAGCCCACACTACTATTTCAGGAGAATTAGTGTTTTCTCCCCACTCTGCAGCACTGGACGTTTCCTATCAGGCTCAGCAGGCAGGAACTGCAAAGAGATGCCCGGCTGCTGGATAAATGCATTTTAGGCATGCCAACAGCAGGAGCCCGGCTCTGGTCCCCAGCCGCCTTCTCCTTGCCTTGCAGTCCTCCCAGTAAGTCTGCAGGAATCCACCCCCATGAGCACCTGGCTCAGCTCACACTTTGCAGTGAACAGCACCACAGATATTTCAGATAATTCAACCTTCTCCACACCCTTGCAGCTTCATGTTTATTCTGCTAAATACCTTAAAAGCAGAAATACTTCTTGTGCACAGCAGAAGCTGGCAGAGCTGCAGCTTCTGCCTTCGTTCTCTGCTCCATCAGTCTTTGCTGCCGTGGCTTCACCAACACCACCACTAAATTTTTGTTTGTTTGTTTACTTTTGTTTCCATCAATCTCAGGGCTCCCTTCTTGCCAACACCATCACAACACCATCCTCTGTGTCTTTCCCACCCCCAGCGCCTCTGGACTCCAGCCACCTCCTTAAACAAATTCTATCATTCCCTCTTCCTCAGTCACACTAGAGCTTAATTTAAAACTACACTTCTATTTAAATAAAGAAGCTCTGGCTCCAGTTAGGCCAAAAGCCCCCTTCCCACTTACAGTTTGGTGTCCTGTTCTCAGAGCCTCAGATGGGGTCCTGAGAGACCTTCCAGTTCTATCCCTTTGTATCTTACCACTTCACTTACCATGTAGCCTCCATCAGCTCTATGAGAGGTCATTTGTCCACCAGTTTCTTTCTGTGCTTCTGCTCTTAGTTATCTCCCTGACTGGGGGTGGGGGGCAGATATAGGACACACAGTGGGTAGAAGAATAAAATACAAAACACAAATAAAATTTACTGTAGCCCAAAGTGCTGAGAATCAGATTTTTTGATTTTTTGTTGTTTTGGTTTTGGTTTCATTTGGTGTTTTTCTTTCATATCACCTTCTGGCTGCTGAAGAAAACTGTCACAACACTCTCCAAACTAGCCAGCTGCAACAAGGTCTTTTACTATCTCATACCAACATACTCTTCATGCCAGTCCCTCTGCTGCCTTCTCCTAGTCACTCCTCATCCAGGAAATGCGCTCTCTCCTCTCTTGCTTCTTCCTCTCTCTCTTCTTCCTCGGCTGCTCTCTCTTCATTGGCTCTCAACCACTTAACAGAACCACCCACAGCTGCACCTTATCTACATCAGCCAGCCCACCGCCCCTGAAGCCAGCCCACAGCTGTAAATTATCAATGCTAATTAACCCAGCTTCGTTCCTCTACAGAAAACCTCTATGGGTTCGTCTTCACACTGCATGAAAAGCTAAGTCATGATCATACAGGCAACACTCTCTTCTCCTCAATACTCAATGTTTTCCCTACTATTTAGCCTTGGCTTACACTGTTCCCTGAGCCCAGGAGGTAGCACAGAGCCTCACATAAGGCAAACGAATGTTCAGTCCATCGGACACTAGCTATCTCAATAGGACTGTAGCTCACAGTCCCTAGGAACCACGCAAGGTTCTCCTCAGCATCACTCTCCCAGCTGGGCTGTGCAATGCCGAGCACGAGGAAGATGTGCTGCCCCTCCTGCACACGCCACCGGCCAGAGAAAAGCTCAGTGACATGCTCCAATATCCAGGTGCAATGGTGCTGGTAGTCTCAGTGCACTCACTAAATCCCAAGCAGGGACTAGCTCAAAAGCTGTGTCCCTGCTGTATGATAGTGTGAGTCACAGCCATAGCAGCGTCTGTGAAGATGCACCAGATCATTGTTTATTTAAGACAAATGAGGCCCCGTTTGCTATGATCAGAAAAGGAAGGGGTAACCATAGAAATCAAGGTGGTGCTTTGCTCTAGAGATGGAAAAGGTTATATCCAGTTACCACCCCTTCCTCACCACTCCCCAAAGGAAGAAAGTATCTCTTCCTGAGGTGATGGCATAGCTGTTGTCTAATGCAGAAGTGCAGAGCCAGAGGGGCTGTGCAAGTGGAAGCTGTACCGTGAAGAGGCATATCGTTGGCTACCAGGACTTCAGCAAGCACACAGGGCAGTCCCTGAAAGGCCTGAGTTCAGGGGCTGACATCAGCACTGTGGTCCAAAGCTCGCTCGACTAACACCCCATCCCCCTTGTCTACCACGCCACTGCCCCCTGCTCACCCCTCATCCACCACCACGGCTTCACTCGGCACAATTAACAAGAGAGGTCCATGAGCATATGCGGCTGTAGCTCCTGATGCTTCCGCTGCCAGGGTCCTCTGCCCAAAAGGGATCACAGTCCCCAGAGACCACCCTATGGCAACTTCTCCCACAGAGATATGGGCCCATTTACTGATCCTGACACACGGGGGTTCCCCTTCCCTCGCCTCTCTGCCCAAACCAACCAATACACAGCTAAGGTTCCTGACACCTAACTTCAGAAATCCACTCTGCTACCTACACTGTATACAACTGCATACGGACTGTTCACCCCAGGACCCCTTCATAAACATCAGAAAGAAGGAGATGTGCTGGGTGTTCAACGTCCATTCCCTCCGTGTGGCTGACAGAAATGGTGCCCTCAGACGCCTCTTTCCCCCCACTGCCAACAGAGCCCCAGCAGCTAGTTCAGCTGGAGTTGTTTGGCATTCAGGCTTCTGAGACAAGAGGGGTCGGCTCCTAGCTGTGCTGTCTCACCTGGCAGCAGTTAAGCAAATTCAGAGATCAGCTTACAGGTCTTCATCTGCCTCAAGAACCAAATGAACCAACACATGTGTTACAGAGAGAGACCAATAAGCTGAGGACGCAAGGATGGTCTACAGCTTTGCATAAGCACTCTGAACCAAAACTCACTGAAACCTTTATTTTACTTTCTATGGGGGGGTTTGAATCTGGTCGATAAATAAGGCAGAAGGGCACTGCTAATAACTAGGAACTGGAAAAACTGACATAAGCAGTGTAACTGAATTCTCTAATGATGAGATTTGGTAAAAGCACCATTCTTCCCGCTTTCACTAGAAAACACATTGCAGAGAACCACCTTGCTTTGATGGCTGGGGGCAGGGGGAAACAGAACTGTTTTCAGGAGACCTTCTCTACCTTATTTGCTCAAATGTTTTAATAATAATATCTATAGTTGCTCTGACAAACACCCTCCCCTTGTACATGGGGGAGGAGGGGACAGGGGAGGTGAAAATGAAAGCTGGAGGATGCACGTTCTTTACTATTTCACCAATGGTATAAATCAAAACATAAATAGCAAGTGTTACTGCAGGGGTGGGAGGGGAAAACCTGGGTAAATTCAGCTCTTAACATGCGCACGGCCCTTGAAGACAAATAACGGTGACTCCCACATCAGCATTTGTCTCTCTGGTTTCCGTGGATAAGTAGGGTACGACCTTGTCTAAATCCCATCCACAAGCCAGAACAAGTCTCTATAAGCCTCAGCTGCTCTTTCTGTTCTCAACATATCAGACCCAAAATGCCTCCTCTTTCATCGGGCAGATTCTTCCCCCACCGCAGCTATCCCTGACTTGCACTGCTGATTTACATCGGAAGAGGAGCAAGCTCATCAGCTCATAGAAACTCCTCAGCAAAATCAAATGACCACATCAAAAACCTCCTCGGAAGAAAAGGCTTGGATCCAGCTGAAAAATTAATCACATGCATGTTTTGTTGTGAAACAAAATAGAAGGTAAGTTTCTGCTCCCAGTGCACTTGCAGGAGTCTGGAGCAAGGTTCATGGGGATTTTTGATGCTAGGTGACCCCAAAGCTAGGCCTCTTTGCTAATGTGACAGCCATTCTGTTGCTAGCTGTGGTGGCCCTGAGCATCTCTGTAGATTGTTATCTGCTGTTTGCAACATCATGGGGTCATTAAAAGACCAAGCTGAATTAGGACTTCACTTTTGCCAAGGCAAAGCTGCAACAAGGCTACACGTTCCAGGAAAGTTACTCTAGCCTTATGTGTGTGTTTGCAGATAGTCCTGCTGCCACCAGCATTTCTCTCTTTTTTTTTTTTTCTTTCTTTCTTTCTTTTTAAATTAAAATATAAAATTAAGGGCTTACACCTGGGTAATTTATTTAGGTTACAGGTTAAATTTGGCGTCTCAGAGAGAGACATTTAGCTCACAGTAAGGCTACTGCTGCTGTGTGTTTGGTCCCAAGGACAGAGCTGGGTCCGAAGTGTTGAGTTACTGCATCAATGAGGACAGGCAGGGACAAAGTATACAACAAACCCCCCAAACCCCTTACTGTTAGTCCAAAATTAGGAGTTCATTTGTTAGAGGGGTTCTTCTCCCACAAAACCCTAGAATAACTTCCCATAACAATGAGTCAGACAAAGCCCTTACAGCCAGTCTGCTTTGGGAATACATCCTCTTTCACCCTTGATCCCTGCGGCCCCGAGATGAGCTACATGAAATCCACACTCTCAGCAAACGTGTGCATTTACAGTGGTGCCACAGCCCTTCTGCTTATCGGGATGGACTGGATTTATTTGCTTTTCCAGAAAACACACGGTGCAATGACACAGGAGGGAGGAATTGAACCTCCTGGCCTGGGTAGGTGGCTGCTCTGCAATGAAACATCCAGGTGTGATGACAGAAGAGGAATCTGCCTTTGATTAGAGCTGTTGTTCAGGTTCTAACTTGTCTGCTGTACTGTTCCTGGGTCTTTCAAATGCCTCACATTTAATCAAGGTATGACACAGCGGAGTCCAGAGGAGTCTATGGCCTCACAGATGACTTTTTAGGGCTGTGATTTAGCTCACAACTCTTGGCCCAGCCATAGTGGTGAGGAGCGGGTGACCATGGAGAGCCATTTCTCCTCACCTTCTCTGCTGAAGTCCCAAACTTGCTATATGCAGCGTGCAAGGCCACTTCATTAGGTTCATTATCCTTTTCTGGCTACATCCCTTCCTAAGGGCAAGGGCTTACCTCCTTTCTGTCCTCTGATGGTTACGAAGGTCCTGCTAAAGCCAAATGAGGCAGCCTGACCTTGTGAAGTGATGCCAATACTGTTGAGATCATCAGCGTGTGGACATGCATGTCCCACATCAAGTGGATACAGATATAGAAGATACCTTCTCTGGTCCCAAAAGCAAAAGTACCTCCATCTTTTAGGCATATCTCTCTTCCTTGAAAGATCCTTGTCTGTTCTGCCTACAGGGAATGGTCCCTACCACATCCTATTGCCCAAAGCCACCTGCCATGGCCCTGCTCAAATGCGCCACAGCCAGCCCTGGGTCTGTGCTGACAGTTACACCATCTTGCTGACTACAGCACAGTGCTCAGCCCTGTTATTTTATTAACACAACCAGTAACTCCAGACACACAGTAATGACCAGGATATGCTTCTTCTCAGGACCATGTTCAGTGGCTCACACCAGCTACCAGGTAGAGCTGTGCATCCTGCCCAACAGGAAGGAGCGGGCAGCAGGTCCCAATCCTTTGCTTAACACCAAAGATGGTCCAGCAAGGAAAATAAATATCACTGGGGGAATGTGGTCTAGACATCATTTATCTAATTTGGACTGGGACTTGATTTGTGCTACATAAGATGAATATTTGGGTTCACCAAGTTCACTTGGATCTCTAGAGACTTTCACCTTCCACCCTGAAAGCACACAGTGGCTCCCCATTGCTCACAAGGTCAGAGTTTGAGGAACAGGCAAGCTTGCATTATTGCAGAGTCTGAGTGGGTCCACCCTGGTTCTCCATTCCTTGATGAAGCAATAGGCAGAAAGGTTTTATGCCTCATAGACCACCCAACAGGAGGTAATTAGCTCATTCTGTCCCAGGCACTTCTTCTGCAGGGTTATCTTGCTTTCTTACACGGAACGAGGATGCTCTTGCCTTAGCTGTTCTGGCAAGGTGTGTAAGCATGAATCCTCATACCCAGGAATGATTGCTAACAAAGCCAAGGAAAGAGCCAAAGCTTCAAGAAAACTGAAGAGCACTTCTGTACAATGTGCCAGACCTCAGCGCAGGTGAATCTCTAGCTTCTGCAGTAGGGAGGAATGTACTAGCCGCCCCCAGCCCCACACCCCCCTTTCACTATATACCTATCCATCTTCTACCCACCTCATTGTACCCAGCACCTCCTTCTTAGGCTGTTGGTCTACACAGGGATTTTCCTGCCCCAGATTGCTGTCGTGATGAGGCTGAGGTTTACCCTACCTCCTCCACTCAATAATCCACTTCTGCAGGCACACCTGCACCTTCTCCTATGTTACCACCAGTGCCTGGAATGACCTTTTCAAACCAGTTTCAAACACGATTTCCCTGTCTTTCTAAATTATAAAACCCTCCATGAGCAGCAGGTGGTGAGCTGGTGGGTTTTGTTGCCATAAAAAATTCTGTCAAACACATTTGATACAGAACCACTTTTTCAACTTAAAAGAATTAAATATTTTCTGAAGAAAAGTGATGGTTTTTGCTCTAGGAACACGAGGTGCAAAGTCTGAAATGTTTTGATTCAACCAACCTATCATAATGCCTCATGGAAACTACAGATAAGGTTCCCTCATATCGTCATTCTTTCTGTCAACCAGGTTTATCCACAGGACCACCACATCTTCCATGAACACTGCTCCCAGTAACACTGAGAACGGAGCCAACACCTTTCTGTCACACCTAAAGAGGTCACGGTGCACCTTGGAAGCTTCCGGAAAGCAACTGAATAGAAAAGCATGTACCATCTCTAATTAAATTCCTACAACACAGAATAACAGCATTCAGAATAAGAACATTTTTGTTATGGACCAAAATATTTCCATTAAAGAACCAGAAAGGCCTGAATATTTTCTGTGTTTTCGAAAGGAAAACACTTTTATATCTCTTGTCCTCTAAAACCAACTGAATCTGTAACCCTGAAGCTTCCAGCTTAGACGCTGCTCTTCTAACACCTTACGGGAGCATGTCACTATGCCCATGAAGAACTGCTGTCTTGCAACACACGAGGCTGCAAGACTTCCTCCTTCCTTCCATCTCCTTCTTTCACCATTTCTACTTCCATATGTACCATGCTTTTGCTACCTTTGCTATAACTCATTCTTACGTACATTGCAAACTCTTTAGGATCAACTTCTATTTTTATGTATTCATGCACTATCTCATCCTCAGCTCCTGGTCAGGGCAGTTGGAATTATGGAGACCATCCTCCTACTGTCATGTTTGCTGATAATTATAGCGTGCTTAGTACAGAAAGGTTTTTATTGCCAGCTTTGAATTCCTTTACATATCATGGAAGATGTTCCAGCCATCTCCTATAGCCACCTCTCTCTGATCTCACAACAAATTATTTCCTTTAAGTGCTAATGGTCTGGAAACCCTGGATGAAAACTGGATTTTTCATCATTGTAGGTGCCTTGTCTATGCTAGGAGATGATTTCAATGCAGCAATACTTTGATAAACTAATATATACTTCTCAGGAAAAAAAAAAAAAGACACTTCTTATAACTGCTTTTTCTGTTTTTCCTGTTTGTAGTCAGCGAGGATAAGATGCAGGGTGAGTTGCAAATAAAAAAATTATGCCATGAAAGATATAATTTCTCCATGAAGAGTCTCTTCTGCTCCTGGAGAAGTGATGTCACCTCCTGATGGAAAGGTAACACTGTTGGGTAAAGTTCACGGCCTGATTTCTGGATCCCCTGAGGCTGTTCACCGTTCTGCTGGCCAGGTGCCTCTTGTTGCCTGCAAGCACCTCGCAGGCAGTTCACAGCTACTTTCTCCATAATCTTTATGCAAAGCACAGAGGTTTTACTCCTGTTTTAGAGCCAAGCCCAGACTGACATGCAGGTCAGGTCCTTGACAGCTTAGAGACAGAGCATCAAACACCTGTAGGTTAAAACTTTTGGCCGCGGAGGAAAAGCATCACAGAGGACACAGCACAACGGGCTCCTGTGATGAGCTGAACCCAGCGGCCCCGCTCTCCCCATTGACCTGGCAGGGTGAGGATGCCCTAAAATGGTCTCAGCACTAAGACTCCCTTCACTTCCCCCATGAAATGGTGAGTTCAGCAGACGTAACAGAAATCACAGGAGCAGCAGAATCAGGCTGAGTATGACACACAGATGGCCACAAGATTCGTAACGTCCCCGTTTCACTTGTTTATCAATTGGAAATTTTTTTGTCTTTTAGGGTTGGTGTTTCCTGTGCATCTGCTCTGCCTGTATTGTTGTGTCTCCTGGAGATAAGTGGGACATTTGCACTTGACAGTGGTAAGGAAAAGGGAATACACTTCTTCTGAATGAATGCCAAGGAAATTAAAAGATGTAATAATAGAGGCAGTTGATTACTGAGAAGCAATCCAGCCCAAAACAGGTCAAATGTGATGTGGAAATAACCATTCACAAACCCCAGAAAAATACAGCATAGAGCTCTATCATGTCTAAATCTTAGGGTTCTTTACAGTTCAGATAAATATCAAGAAATTCACTTGAGAGATAACTGAACCCTACATCCACACTGCACACATGGCATCGTGGTGAGAAAGACAGTTACGTGAAAGCTGCACCATTTTCTTTTCATCCTGCCCCGGGTACATCCTACACAACCGTATGCTTCTTCCATTCAGCATTTCTGCCCCAAAGGAGCAGACACAGGCAAGTATTCTTACACATCGGTGGAAGTAAAAATATCCCACAACAGGATGGCACAACTCTGCCCCAGCAAGCTGCTCCAAAGCAACGGTGTTGCTACAAGGTATGATACAAACCAGAGGAATTATCTGTTGCTGTAACAGCTGTGTGTAATTTGTAAAGCAGTCTGGGTTCATTTCACACACATCATCAGCATAAATAAACATTTCTACTGCTAGATGTGATCTGGTTGGTAGTGACAAATTAAAAATCTCCAACAGGCCTGATAAATCACTAAATTAACACAAACAAGTAACGATACAAAAAGCACTTTGCAATTGGCTACAGGGAAGGGTCTATAGTTCATGCTGTCTGTGCCAATGTTTTCCTTCCAGCCAGACCTACGACCAGGAGTCAGATTCTCCAGTTAGGATGCAAGTGCAGGCAAACAGAGAACACCACCACGGAATGGAAACAAACTGTCACAGCGAGCTCGCGGGCTAACACAGACTGCCTTCTGATGTCGAGCACAAACGTGAGCTGGTGGACAAGTCTGTGCGAGAGCAGGCAGAGAGCATATGAGTAACCCTGTGAGGGAACTGCGGACACGGATGAAGCTGTAGGTACCTGTGATCAAGGCTCTGGTTAATCCTACAGACGATGGTGCACATACAGGTTTTGGATGTTCATACTACTGCATTTCTCTTCCTTTTCTGTTTTGAGAATCACTTGTTCGAAGCTCAGACAAAGGACAACACTGCTTACACAGATTCTGGCTTCAGCAAAATGGGAAGCAAGAGCAGAATTTGCAGCCAAGTGTGTTAACTTTGATTGACAAACATATATGTAAACAGCCAAGAGCAGCTCCTGCAGGGCAGCTCTCCCGACAGTTAGTACTTTGCCTCCCTCCCAGGCTGCCACAGAGCTCTCCGCAATTAAACCCAGAGGGGAAGAAAAGAAACCAAAAAGTTGCTATCAGAATTTATATTCACCGTATCGCCCTCTTCAGAACAAAGGGGGAGGATATACAGAGACTAACTGGGAAAAGATGCCAAGGAGGAAAAAGAAAAACTTGCCATGCTGGGAAGCTAAGCTGCTGGGGCTCTCCTTCCCTCCATCCCTCCTTCCTCATCCCTCCTTCTAGGCCTTTCCTTTGAAACCCTCTACCTCTGACATGATGGTGAGGCACACACCGCATCCGTGAGCAGCTCTGAGAGTCAACTGAGTGACTTTCTTTGAAAGGAAACAGACTTGAGGCAAGGGAAAAAAAAATTAGTTAGCTCCACCCTGGCAGTGTAATAACCCCCTGCTCATAGCTCTCCTAGCTGTGAAAAAAAAAAAAAAAAAGTTTTACCCAGCGTAGCAGTGTGATTACAAAAAACAGCCTGGGCACAGGGGCGCTGCTGAGATGCAGGGTGGGGGGATCTGAATCTTGATGGGGCTTTGAAAAAAATCCCAAAGGACACGTAGAAGTGGGGAGAAAGTCTAACTAAATTCTGCTTTGCCTATGTCGCTGCAACTGTGGCATTGCCTTAAAGGAGCAAGTCTTTCAAGTCAAAAACTTCTGAGCATTACTTGCTTCATTCATCATGTGTCCTCATAGAGGTTGGCCCAAAAGTCACGCAAGGAAAATGAGGGGTTCAGCATGGATTAAGGAGCTTTGGCAAGTGAAGGCTGGTGGATGTCAAAGTCTTATGTCCAGCCTAGACACCAAAAAAAGAGACAGAGGCAACAACCCAGAGCCTACACTGGGATCCACATTCAAGTCTGATGTTGGGAAATCAACTCTAATGTCCAGGACATCAGTTATCTCAGGAAGCTGCTTGATGCCTTCAGCTGAATCCAGCCCTGCTTCACCACAACCAGGTGGGACAGGAGCCTCCTGGGAGCAAGTGCTCCTTGTTGGTCCCTCACCTTGGCTCCTAAAGCACATTCCTCAGAAACACAAAAATGCCTGGTAGCCTCAACTGGGATGTGGAGTCCTTTCTTCAATCAAGAAAAAGGATAAAAAAATATAAAACCACAAGTCCAGGACCTGAAGGATTTGGCTGTTTAAAAACAGAAAAGTCAGAACCTTGCCCTATTCACTGCAAATAGTTTTCTCCTCACCTTGCCTTTTCTTTTCTTTTTTTTTTAAATAGCAAGTTCAGTGAAACTTTATCTGTTCCTGCCCTAGTAACCCTACTAAATAATCTATTAGCATCACTCAGTTGAGTGGCTTTCAACTGCTTAAGTAATTTTCTTCGCTACTGTTGTTTCATGGGTGGAAATTGAAAAAGCGAGCCCATAAAAAGCTTTCCGCCCCTGCAAAGTTATCACACCACTGGAGATGACACAGAAGTACTGCGGTGAAGTTAGTGAAGTTGCATCGCAGTTACAATTGCAAAGGATCCCACGACATCCAAGAGTTTAACTTCATTAGCATTCCATAAAATCCCCCAGGTCTGAGGCCGAGCGGCCAGGCTGGGTTTCGAGCCCTCTCCTTGGCAGGGCCATGCCGCTGCGCAGGGGTGATGGGGACAGTCCCTCTCTCCGTACCGCTCAAACCTGCTTTCAAACTCATCACAGCGCCAGTGGGTAGAATATTACAAACTCGATTCGAAAACAATATACCCAGCTACTCACACCACATTGCCTCTACAGCTAGACTCCTCGCTGTCTGTTGCATTACATACTGATGTAACCAAGGAACACCTACAAAACATCACCGAACCTAGCAGGGGAAAGTATTTTCCCTTTCTATTTTCCCCAGTTTGTTTGCTGTGTTGAATAACACTTTGGCTGCAGTTGTTTTTAATTGTTTTTCTTATTTTCCCCTCTCCTTTGTATTGCATGAAAGAGATTGCACATAGGAGAAAATACTTTTTTAAAGGTAGGAAAATGTGATTATGAAAGCACAAACACTCGCAAAAGACATCAGGTGTAGGTCCTGCGAGAAATTTAAACTCTTAATTAAGGGGTGTGTGTGTGTGTGTGGTGTGTGGGAAGCAAAAACCCAAAAGCTCTTTGGCTAAACGTCAAGTTGCCAGCCTTAATACCGGCAACAGCGCAAGCATCGATAGCTGAAGCCGAGCGCCCCGAGCAAAGCCCAGGTACCGTGGAAACCTCCCAGCACCAGCAGCGCCCCGGACGCCCCCGCACTCCCCCGCACCGCTCCGCAGGCGGTACCTGCTGCCCGCACGGCTCGGCGTACCCCGGTGCACTCAAACCCGGCTCGGCTCGGCGCAGCCCGGTGCAGTTAAGCTCGGCTCGGCGCAGCCCGGCGTTCGGCTCGGCGCAGCCCAGTTCAGTTGAGTTCGGCGCGGCTCGGCGCGGCGCAGCCCGGTTCGGTTAAACCCGGCGCGGCTCGGCGCGGCGCAGCCCGGCCTTGGCACGGCGTGAGCCCCGCTCAGCCCGGCTCTGCCGAGGCCCCGCCCGGCTCAGCCCGGCCCGGCCGGGCGCAGCGCAGCGCTACCCGCCGCCCCCGCCCCGCGCCCGCCGGGCCCCCCGCTGGGGCTGCCCTCGCCGCCTCTTCCTCCCCCTCCCCCTCGCCATCCTCCTCCTCCTCGGCGCCACCCAGCGCCGCGTGTCCCCCCCTCCCCGGGCCCGCCGGCCGCCCCCCGCGGTTACCCCCGCAGTCCCCGGGGCTGGGGCCGGCTGGGCGGTGGGCATCGTGCCGGCCCTGCGAGCTGCCCCGCTCCGGGGCCGGGCGCGCCCGCTGCCCTCTGCAGGCAGGGAAGCCGCGGCCGCGGGGCAAGGCTCACCGAAAAACTAAGTAATTCGGACAACCCGATTTTTTTCAGGCTGCAGCTGGGGGGTGCGGGGAGGCTGGGGGGTGCGGGGGTTGCAGAGGGGAGCCAAAGAGGAAGCCTGTCCCCGTTCATCACGTTACATTCTCGGCCATGGGTGTTTGAAATGTTTCCCTTCCAGCCAAGCCCAGTTCCGACCAGGTTATTGTATGAACAAAAGCCCGGCGGTACCTGTGCGGTGCCCCCCCTTCAGGGCTTGAAAGTGTCAGAGGTGGGTTTTGCCTGGGACATCACCCAGGAGGTCAGCTCTGTGGGTCCTGTGGCTTCCTCCTGTGCTGGAAGGTTCGGTGTGATGCTGGCAGCTGGAGACAGGTGGATCTGGAGGGGGAAACTGGCCTGGGAACCTGGGAGAGGAGCAACAAGAAGGAAAGGAGACCCCAGAAATGTGGGTGCCAACAGATTTAGGAGAGGACAGTGTGAAATGCCCCCATCCTGCAAGAGCACACCAGCCTTGTGAGGCTGGTGGGCTTCACCCCTGCTCAGCAGTCAATCAAGTAGTCACAGCTGTACCTAGGACACCCACAGATGTCCCTCACACCCGTGACGTTCCCACAGGAGACACGAGGCCATGTTCAGGTACCTTCTGTGGGTCCTAAGGCCCTGGCGAAGAATCTCAGATGGTGTTTCCCTAAGAGGTCAACACACCATTAGAGGTGCAGAACATGCCATCTCCAGGCCCATAAAAGAGGTGTTTTATTTGAAATCATCCAAACGAGGTGTTTAGAAATTTTAGGACCTGTAAGTGCCTGCTTTGAACAGGCTGGGATGGGTCTTTGAATGCCATTGTAGTAATTTCACCCTTGTTGCTGATCCCTAAAGTGTAAAGTATGCGTTAAAATAAAGAAAAGGGAGGCAAAGCAAGGCAAAGGGAAAGTCTGCTGGGATTTTGGAAATCAAGGGAAATTAATTACTTTCAAAGAGTGGTTCTGTCCTGTTTTCTGTAACAATTTGAGCTGAGTATAACACCTATTCCTGTTACCAGCAGGAGAGAGAAAGAAGTTTCATGAGGCAGATGATTTTGCATTTTAATTGCTCACACACCATTAACTTACACATCCATCCTTCCTGTCTGCATCAGTCCATTACACTGGGGGTGAGAGGTGGGGTGGGGGCAGGAGATGTAGTGTTGATACTGCGAGCGTGCAGAACAGGTTCTTTCACCCCATGTGAAGGTGAGCTGTAGATAATTAAAATCATGTATCCCCACCCCAGCCTTAAGTTTTCAGCTCCGCTGGTTGCTGTTGCTACAATTTGCACAGGAACGTGGTGGTTGGAGGACCATTGTATCCACCTGCACTTAGGATGAGCCTAAGCTTTGGGCGTCTTGGTGGCATATGCCCAGCTGCGATGCAGCCCCACGGTCCCTCCCGCATTCCCTGCCCCCACTGATATTGCCCCTTGCCCCACGGGCTCCCACCCTGGGGGACGGAGCACGACACAGCAGCCGGTTACATGAGGATCATTTTGCCTATAGGAAATTCTGCAGGTGTGCAAATATTCAGGCTCAGGATTAGTTTCTGTGTATCGCAGAGAACAGCTCATCAGGCTGCTTAGCTCCAACACTGGGGCAGAAAAAAGTTTTCAACCTGTGTCTTCTCCCAGCAAAACATCTGGCTGTACAATGACAAGATCCCAGAGCAGGAACAAGCTTTGGTAGGACATCTTGACATCTTCCAGCCCTTGCCCCAAGGAAAAACTAAAGGGCGCATTCACACATTTTGTCCCTCCAGACCTCAGGTGCCATTTTCGTGCCTGCCGGCTACATTTCCTTCATGTGTAACCTAAACCTCCCTTGCTATGATTTAAGCCCATTTCTTGCTACGGAATCTCATAGAATGGTTTGGGTGGGAAAGGATCTTTCAAAGTCACTTAGTCCAACACCCCTGCAAAGAACAGGGGCATCTTCAACCAGGTCCTACCCCCCAGAGACACGGGGAACAGATTTTCCCCTTCTTTCTCGCAGCAGCTTTTTGTACATTTCAAACCGACAGTGCTGTAGCCTGGGCAGCAGCTGCCATATTAATTACCCAGCTGTCACAGAGCTTCCACCGAAACACCCATTGACTGCCGTATGTTATTATTGTCATTTGACTTGTACAACTCATCAGGCATTGCCTTCTACAAGGCCACTCCTGTGGGTGTAGGTATCTGGAAACCAAAAGCCCTTAAAGCTGCATCTTTCTGGTGGAAAATGTCACCACAAGCCATCGTGTTTTCTTTCCTGTATTTGAAAACCACCCACATTTTCAGTAAGAAAAAAAAAAAAATCAAACTGATTGAGTGCTTTGCCTGGGCAATGGGCCTTTCTGAAGAGTTTCATTCTCAAAATATTTGGTCTTTGTTGTTTGGTTTTCAAGGATGATTATTTGCAGTTTGTTGTTAATTTAAAGGAGGTGTGGGGAAAAAATAACAAGGGAAAACATTTAATAACTGCTGCGAAAGAAGGTAAAATATTCCTCTTGCTTTGAATTAATTGAAACTTTATGAGTCAATGCACTTGAAAAATAAAGAAGTAAATATAGCAGGTTGGGTAATTTTCAATGTTAGAATAACACTAAAACAGAGCTTTTTTTTTTTTTTTACCTCCCCAAAGGTTTTCATTTCTGCTCAAAGTGTGCGCTGCACGTTAACACGAGGTTCACATTTCAGTCTCTTCTAGCAGTCATAAAAAAAAAGGTTTGGAAAGGACCAGAGAGTTCACTTCATCCCTCCTACAACATGGTGGGTCTGGCGCTCCCAAAGCAGCCGTTCCCGAGGGAAGCCTGCCCGCCCGGCTGTCACACATGTCCAGCTCAGGAGCTCCCCGGCCTCCTCAGAAGAGGACAGGAAATGCAGCGAGAGAATCAAACCGCTTGCAAAACACTGTGTGACAGTGCATATCTGCCAGACTTCACCAGAAAAGGTTGAGTAACGATAGGAGAATCTTTCTACAGGGACCACTCTGATTTTACCTCCTTGGAACTTCTTGACTGGAGATAATGTATCATCTCTTTCGAGCTATAAAGAGAAATAAGTCAACTGTGATGCTGGTCTTACCACTGGTGTTTTTTGCAGTACCCTGCAAGAGTTTTTAGTCTCTTACCAAGGACCAAGAGAATATATGACGCAAAATATGTTCCCAGTTAATAAAGTCTGCTCAGCTGTGATTTTATAAAGGTTCACATTTCTTTTTCTCAGTCCCTATTCAGTCATTTTGGGTTCAATATTACAGTTCTTCAGCAGCCATGAACTGGTAGCATTCAAAATAATCAACTTAAGCAGATGCATAAAATGAATTTTAGGGCACAGGCTGAGGGAGGCAAAGCCACTGCTTGCCCTTCCCTGCTGGTTCTCATACTCTGCCTCTCCCCTGTCTGTGTCCTGCCTCCCCACCCCAGGTTACGGCTTCCTCACTTTGCTGACTCAACTGATCGCCTCACCGTGCTCTCAGCCAGAGCAGCAAAACAGTCTGGATTGAAGAAAAACAAGCAAAGCAAAATTGAAAAGGGGGAAAAAAAAAAAGATTTGCCCTTGCCTGTAACAGGCATCATTTTTGCAGGGCATGGCCATGTGAAGAGCTGAGTGAACACAGCGGTGGTGACGAAGAGGTGAAGTGGGTGGCGGAGGGGTAGGAGCAGGTGAAAACCTCCCCAGCCAGCTTCATAGCCAAAAGGCTTATGGTGTGTGACCACGTGCTCTAGTTGGCACTGCATGAGAGGTGTGGTGCTTTGAAACTGCCAGGAAAATACAAAGTCATTTGTGATTAGAAGCTCCTCTCCTGTCCTGGAGAATAGCCCCTCATTGCTCGTGGGCAAGCAATACCCCTTCACTGACTTCTGCACCATCCCTAGTAAGTCTCCATGAAAAGGGGATCATGGAAAGCTGGCTGCAAGCTTGGCCTGTTCCTATGCCTGGACATTAGCTGTTGACCGCCCTTGGAGAAAAATGGCCCAGTCTGGGGGTTGCTGATGCACATACTCTTGCCTTTCTTAGCTCCTTTGATAAGATTAATTAATTGCATGGGGAAATCTGAAGCAAAATCAACAGTAGGCATCTTTGAAATCACAGCATCACAGAATGGTTGAGGTTGGAAGGGACTTCTGGAGGTCACATTGTCCAGCCTCCTTGCTCAAGCAGGGCCACACAGAGCTGGTTTCCCACAACCATGTCCAGGCAGCTTTTGAATGTCTCCAAGGATGGAGACCCCACAATCTCTTTGGGCAACCAAATGACATTAGGCTCTTCTTGTAATGTATTTATATATCCTCTGTATCTACTGTCTTCCCAGTTAAAAGCACTTCAGTTCAAGTTCAGTTAGAATTAGCAGAAGTCATTGGCCAGGGACGTCATAGAGGTTAAGAGATCAGCGGGATTCCAGGTAGGCTTGTATTTGTCTTTGTAACTTGCATTGGTATTCAGCACAGAAATTTGTACCCCTCTAGAGAGTACTCTGAAGACAAGGTGACTGGAAGGCTGATCAGTCATCTTCTGCTGCTGTGCTGACAATACAGGGATTTTTGTTTTGAACATGAGATCTTTTTTCTAGTTTTAGATCTGGATGTCTGAGTTCTTAACCTTGCTGCTGACAACTCACATCATGGTGCGCTCCCATCACTGATGTCTGTACCGGGATTTAAGCTGCAGCATAGCTGAAATCTGTGTCATGGCTAGAAGATGCTTATGATGCTTTTCAAGGTTGCACAGATATTCTCCTTGGAGACATAGTTGCCTCCTTCAAACTAATGGGCTCCAGCACCCCAGATGGTGAGGGCTCTTGCATTTGATCTAGTGATCATGCATTCATAATGGGATTGAACCCTCCTCCCAGGAATATAGAATTTTATGATTTTTTTTTTTAATTATCTGTGTGGTTTCAGCAGACAGACAGTCACAGATTCCTATTTTTCAAATAAATAGTTTGTCAGAATGAGCAATAAGACACCATGATGTTAATACAAATTTGGAACTTCAATGAATACTATCTCATGTAATGGTGAGGTGCTGAGAAGTTTTTCCTGGTAACTTTGATTCTGGGTTATACACTGCAGTAACACAAAGTAGTTTGTCACTAGTATTCAGAAGTGCTGAGTGTCCGACACAGAAACCGCTTGTGCTGGTGCAGTATGAAATCCTAAAAGGCACCAAGTCCTAGCAGCAAGTAGCCTCCCATTTGGAGGAGGCAAGTCCAACAGAACAGGCTGTCTAAGGCAGGACCAAGTTCTCTCACATCCAGCATGTGAGTACCTCCTAGTTTTTCATACATTTATCCTTACTGTGCCCTAAAAAGGAACAGCTTTCCCTCTTTCACAGAGAGGAGGCCAAAGCCCAGGGACACAGCAGGGCCATGTCTAACTCTTGGGTAACCAGTCACACCTCCCCACACTGTGAGTCCCCAGACATCTCGTCTCAAGGTGTCTTTTGCTCTTGGACCCGTCTGGAAGGCATGTGGTGAGAACTGACAGGTCAGGCCTGGCAGGGGAGAAGGTAGAGACTTCTCCCATTGGAGAGTCTTTCCTGAGGCATGGCATGAATCGATGCCAGAAGCAGCTCCAGGTGGAGAAGACTTCACCAAAGGAAGACCCGATTTAGCACAGGAAAGAGTCCAGGAGATGCGGTATCTGGTAGATGTGCACACAGCCACCAGTGGTCATGTAAGCACCAAGTGGACTCTTCCACCAAAGGCATACACAGATGCTCATTAGTGATCTTTACAGTCTCAGTAATGCATTTTCCAGGAAAGGCTTTGAGAGAAGTCATCCATGGTTTAGCAAACGGGGCTGTGAAACCCAGACATAGCTGGAAAGGTGTGGTGGGTTAAGCCTGCTAAACCCTGACTCAGCCCGCTCTGCCTCTCTCCCAACCCAGCACAGGGATGCTGAGCAGCCCCTTGCTCCACTGCCATCTCACTACTCTGCTGTGTGCTGAGGCCATGCTGTCACCTTCTTGGTGCTGCAAAATGAGCACCAATCTACCTCCTGTGCTTGGTGTGCACCAGTGCCACCTCCTAGCTGGGTGCAGCCAGCCAAAACCCAGCCCTTTCTGTACTTTCTGCCTCTCCTCTGTAACCGATCTATGAGCTGGCATGAACAAAAGTTGACCTGTGAAGGTCTTTGTTTTGTTTCTCTGAATTCTCTCTGTGTTTCTCACGTGAGCTGGCCTGCTAATTATTTTGAATTGGCCTATTCACAAGAAACAAGGATGCCAGCAGACAGCGTTGCTTCCCAGTGAAATTTTGCTAATAATGAGTTATTTGGTTGGGTGCTGTGGTGTGCATGCTTCTGCTAAATTTCCCAGAAATCTGTCTTCTCTGCTGCAGAGTTAATGAAAGTTGGAGTGAGCAGAGGCTGCTGACGGTAACATTTCAGACAGGACTTTGTGGTGAATATTTTGGGTGAGGAGTGGGTTTGCTGGCTTGCTTTCTTTTAGTGGTTAAAGCGAAATGTCAAAACTTTTTCTTCTCAGTGCTATGAAAATATCTGATGCGAGTGCATTTACCATCAGCGGTGGCTGATGGAAACGTGACAGGCTCTGGTTAAGGGAACCATTGTCACACCCTTTCTATTATGGCCACAAAATTCTCAAAATTATGATCTTCCACAGTATCCTCTGTTCACCAGAGCATGCTGTGTGTCCAGGATTCTTTTTCCATCAATGACCTCAACTTTGGGACAGCCCGCAAGAGTCATAATGGACTCACTTTTTAGCAACATGGAAGAGAACAAGATCAGATGGTGTTAAACGTGTCAGCTTCCCTCTGAAAACCAAGTGCCCTCAGGCCAGCACTGGCAGCCAGGGGAGCTGGTCCTCAGAGATAGATGCTACAGAGCTTTCAGCTAGGATCAGGAAGAGGTACTTGGAGCCATGCCCTGAGCAACTGCAACATTAGGAAGGTACCTGAAGATAAGGTGAGCAATGATCCTCCCTTTCTCTCACTGGCCACGGTCAATGAGTTATAACCCACCTGGGTACACAAATGTCAGCAGCATTGCTACCAGGAGTAGAAATGAGATTTCAGCAAGGGAAGAAATAAAAGGGAGTTCCCCAGGCATTTCATGGCTGTGGCTTAGCTGTGCACTCGCTGTTCATTGCTACTTTCCTACTAATGACTGAAGACCACTCCACCAATGCCTTAGAAACATAACTTTGCTTTGTGTGATCCTCGTGTCCACTGTGGTCAAGGGGTCTGGCAGAGTAGACAGAGGCACCAAGGACTCCACAGTCCTGTTAGGAGACTGGAGGAGAAAAAAGAGAAAGAAATCAAGGACAGATTAGTGCTGTAGGTGACCTTCAGTACCCTGTCAGAGCCACGAAGTGTGGGAAGATGAGCGGGCTGTGACAGAGGGACAGGAAGAGCACACATGCAGCATGGTGGTGATTTGGGGCAGCACACAGCGAAGACACTTGCTTTGGGTAGGTGTGAACCCAGAGGATGTTGCCTCACTTGGCTTGGTTTTGGGGATGCCGGTGCTGCTGCCTGCCTTGCAGTACAGTGTGAAAATACCTGAGCTCATTTGAAACAAGCTCTTGTAGCTATTTCAAGGAGTTGTTCTGTGACAGTACAGGTGTGGGGGCTGGAGGGCTGATTGATCATATCAAGAAGTCGATAGATCACATTAGATCACAGTCATCTTTGCATATTGCCCTTGTCATTACAGCAATGAAAGTGCAGCTTTAGGATAACCTAACAACTGGCTGTGAGCCTCCTGGACCCCTGGCATGCAATAAAGCCTGGGCTGCTTAAAAGCTCCGCTTGTGGGGTGGTAAACAAATGAAAGCCATGGTACTGCTTCATGGTCTAGTCACATCTCTGTTTAGAGAAGGTCAGGATCTGAAGGGTGAAAAGACCCCAGAGCATCCTTCCCCATAGGATATGTTCTAGCCATGCTCCTGGGGCCTTACACATTTACCCCAACCCCAACTGCCCAGTCCTGGAGTATTTGCTTATTAAAAGCAGGTCATCACAGTAGCAGGTCAAGCTATTTTGTCTCCGGTGCATTTGGTTTGAACCTTTTGCTTTCCAGACAATGATAAATGCAACTGTATAAGAATAATTCCTTTTACCTCCAGCTTCATTTGTTTTTTAGAGAGAGCTCTTAGAAAGGATTACATGGGTGGAAGCCTGCTCAGTAGTGCCTGCTAATGAGAGCAAAAACAAAAGATGGACAGGAAAAACAAAACTGCAATCGCTTTTCTGTTGTCTGAACCAAAGTGGTTTATCCTGTGATTTCTTCAGGATTTGTAAGAAAAAGCTCAAACATACCCTGAAATTAAATGACTGTATCGTAGAAGGTCCCCCCACGCAAGAGGCAAGAGCATCACTCTAGGTGTACTTGAAGTCTATTTTAAAAGCTTAAGTGGGACTTCGGTAATAAGCAGGCTTTGTGTTTTATCTTTCAGTACAGCCCTGCGGATTTGAACTTAATCTGGGTGTTGTGTAAGGCATCAAGGTACTATAACACTAAATGCCTCAGAAGTAACAATTGAAATCAGCAATTCTTTTCATTTGTGCCTCTGGTGTGTACTCAAATGCTCTTGTAATTTCTGAGCACTCCTCTGTGCACAGTAGCATTAGTCACTAGTCCTTTTTCAGGTGAGGGAATCCAGGGCTCCATTTATTAGCAACAGAAGAGACTTAATTGACTTGGAGTCCAGGACCGAATAATGCTGAAGAACCAGAGGAATCATGCAGTGACAAAAATCATTTTAAAAGGTCACAGCATATAACCCAGAAAGGAAAATCGGGTCCTACCCACCAACCCTAGGAAATGCAGGGGCTTGTTTAATATTCATTGTGGGCTTTCCCTAAAAGTCAGTGCATGTTTAAAAATGTCACTGCACATACTTTCAATTCATGTTATTTCTTAGGCCACTGCATGTTCAGTAATGGGGATCCACTCTATATTGGAAGGTCATGCAGTACACAGGACCACGACTTTTTGTAATGCTGGTACACACTGAAGACTATGCATCTGGTTTTGTAATTTCATTCTAGTAGTCTTCATCTCTTCCCCCACTTCTTTTTTATTTGAATCTGCAAGCTCTTTGGAACACCAGTTGTCACTTCTGGACACATTCTAGCATAATAGCTTTTCACCATGGCCCATATCAAGATGCTAGTGAAAAATGATTGCCAAATAATAGAAGGCAGTATGTAATCCCTTTAAGAATCATATCTTTGGCTTCTGAAATTCATCTAGAATTTCACTTCCATGAAGAACTGTCAGTCTAATTCAGATCCAGCTTGTCAAGGTGGTAAAGTCAAAGAGACAGCTCCTTGTAAATCTGCAAAATGTTCATTACCTTGAGCAGGCTTGTGCTCATTTGAACCACAGTAGGCACACCTCCAATCATTTTAGAAGTCTGGATCAATAGAAATACTTGCATGATTTTAGTTCAGTGTCAGTGAAAGGGATTATTTCTTCTGAGTCTCTGGGGACAGGGGAACATGCTTGTGGGAGAAAGCAAGGTGGTGCAATGGCTGGAACCCAGAGTTACATGGACTGCTCTGTGTTTGGGGTTTACATGAGATGCAACCTGAGAGTTTAGATTAAGAGGAAAACACATGCTTTTTAATAGCCAAAAACCTTTGAGTAGTGTAATCATTCTGCATTAATCTAAAGACATACAAATCCATATTTGTACATAGAATCACAGAATTATTTAGGTTGGAAAAGACCTTTAAGATCATAGAGTCCAACTGTAAACCTGAGACTGCCAAGTCATATCCACATGCAACCAGCAGAAATGTTTAGATGGAGAGCTGTAGCAAGAATATCATCTACATAGGATATCAAAAGAGCCTGCGTAGGTGTATGACAGCCCCAGACACCCCAGGATATTGCCATAGGTGTCTGCCTCTGAGCCCAAGAAGAGGACCTCATCATCTGCAACAGCAGGACAAACAGGAGGTGGCAGCAGCTTAGAGATATAAAAAGAGATGCCCAGATGACAAAGGAAAGCTGCAGTAACAGCACAGTCTTGTGTCCCATCTGCCTATGTGAGTATTTATACATGTGTATATTTGCATTCACCACCAGTCTCACTGTCAGTTTTGCAAATGTTCTTATTGCACTTGTCCAGATATTGGAAGAGAGGGGACATAACTTTGTAATACCAACGGCATAACTGAGCCAGGGAAGCTGTTTCAGGCTGTTATACTTGTACAGACATTTTATCCCTCTCTAATGTGAAATAAATGTGAAAGTGGACAGACTCTTCTGTGCTTGAACCTTTAATCCTTGCTTCAGTGCCTCAGTACTGTGTCTGAGTCACCACCTCAGCTGAGAAAACTTAGGGACACAAGGGAAAATGAGGAAAATTGCAGAGATGGGCACAGGCATGTGCAGCTAGAGACAAATGTGGGAGAGCTTTCAGAAGGTGTGTGTCTGTATGTGGAGAGATAACCTGGCAGACGTGGAGCAGGAGGTGGAGAGGACTCAGAACTACAGCACCATCCCAGGCTGATGTTGCACAGCCTTTTGCTTGCCACTGGAACAGAGCTGACGCAATTGTGCTTTCATCATTCCTGCCGAGGACTGTGGGGCTGTGGAGGAGGTGGCTGTTCCTGCCCAACCTGCCCAAGTGTCCCCAGACATCACATCTTGTTCTCCAGGTTCCTTGCAGATGAGATGGCACTAGCTCTGCAGCTGCCCAAGCAGAGGGGTGTCACCCATGTGCCGGAGAAGTTGCACCGCTAACTTACACTGCCAAGCCACTCACCAGCCACAGCCGGCAACCTAAGCTTTGAGCTACCACTGTTATTATTGCACAGGTCTGTTTGTCTGTTCCTCATCAGGCTGCTCTGCTGAGCCCATCAGCACTTGTATCCATTGCTCAAATAACGTTCTCTCCCTCCCTGGGACCAGTTTGTTCGGTTTGGGTAGGGACTGGTCTTCTGTTTGTGCAATACTCTGCAGCATAAAGGGAGAAAGGGGAAGCGATCACTTGTGACCAGGCACTATAATAAGCAGAGGATGATGATACATGTAAGGCTGAAAGGAAGGCAGGAAGCACTTGTTTGTACATGAGTCGGTTTTATTCTAATTCATGTGACATATGACCACGTTACTCTGGGGTTAGGCACCAGCATCCTAGAGCAGTGGGCATACTGAAGGCCACAGCAGGATAGAGATGGATAACTAGGACATCTCCATCAAACCTGCCAGAGATGCAGGCAGGTGTCAGCCTTCCAAGGCAGCCCAGCGACCAAACTGTATACCACAGAAAAACCAAAGGGATTGTTTTCATACGGTGCGCATGTGACTTTTGCTTTGAATCCTACTGCGCTCAGTTTGACACAAAAAGAACAAAGCAGCTACCGCTCAACGCAGGGGGTGCAGATGAAGTGAAAAGTCAAGATCTTCATCTGCAAATTAAAAGTGATTTAATGACTGCCTCCTAGTGGAGAGCATAGCTCCTGCTCTGGAGACATTCAAAACCCACCCGAACGCAACTCTGTGCAACCTGCTCTGGGAGAGCTGCTTTAGCAGGGGCTGGGCTGGGCGATCTCCAGGGATCCCTTCCCACCCCCACCATTCTGGGATTCTATGTAAGACAACTGTTTTATGCATAATTTTGGAGTGCCACCCAGCAACGTAATATGGGACGTGGTTCTGGTAGGTGCCTTAGATTTTATAATTCAGGCAACATCCTTGGCGTTAGCAAGAGCTAGTTATCATGCAGGAGGTTTCAGTTTCACTGTGATCACCTTATCTGAACACAAATCTGAACCCTCCACCCATCCTCAGACATAGCTTAGGACACAAAAATACCTAGCATGCTATTTATTGCTGTATCACCTAATCATGTTTTCCTAAGATATTTTTTCACTGGCAGATTGTTTGGTTTACTGCTTCCTAGGGTAGAATAACAGTGATTTGTGTTTGCCCTTTGCTGTTATGGATTTGAGTGTAAACATAGTCATCAGGGTCACTGGGACATATGAACGGTCCCCAGTATAGCTCTAAGGAGGAATCTCAGACATCCTAAAAGAGCTTTTTTTGTTGCAGTACTATCCAAACTCACCAGCTGTAACAAGGCTTTTACCATCCCATCCCAGGTTAACTTGAATAAGTAGCTCCCACACCTTGCCCCGGCACAGCCACCAATCCTCTACAAGGTTTCAGAAGTTCATCTACTGTCCATACTGCTTCTCCAGCCTCTTCAGGCCAGCCCACCCTGCTTCTGTCCTCTGCTGCATCCAGGTATATCCATCCATCCATCCGCCCGCCCATCCTTCCTTCTACAGACTCCTCTTCCAGCCAGCCTCTCCCCATCCAGGC
The DNA here is from genome assembly GCF_963210335.1 of Falco punctatus. Classification (NCBI taxonomy): domain Eukaryota; kingdom Metazoa; phylum Chordata; class Aves; order Falconiformes; family Falconidae; genus Falco; species Falco punctatus. The sequence continues at coordinate 64,143,479 of NC_137585.1, forward strand.
CCTCTGGCATCTCCCAGAACCTCTCCTCATCTCTCCCACATCCAGAATGCACTCTTTCTCCTCCCCTTGCTTCTTCCAGATCTCTTTTTATCAATAGCTCCCCTTCCACCCTTACCCCCTTAAAGCTATTTAACTACTTAGCAGGAACCACCCACAGCTGCACCTTATCTACACCAGCCAGCCCACTGCCCATGAAGCCAGCCCACAGCTGTACATCATCAATGTTAATTAACCTGCCTTCATTCCTCTACACTTTTTCACACTCTCAGCTGCTATAAACAGAAAATAGCAATGCGATGTTTTGTCCTGAGTGAGGGTTCTCCTTCAAAAAGCGTAAGCATTTCATTAGTGATGTGCTCCTCATTGTGAACTAGGAACCCATTGTGCCTGGAGAAATTTCTGACTCCAAAATTTGCATGTTGGATGTCTAACCCTGGCTAATCACCTAGGGTCAGCAGAGGCAGACAGGTGTGCTACGAGTGGCCTCACATATAGCATGGGTTTGCCACTCGAAATCTTCTCTCTATAGGTTAAACAGACCTATGCATCTTTCCGTAGCCATTGATCAGAAGCGTGCAGTTCAGCGCAGAGATCCTGCGAGGCAGATGTTAGCTGAACAACAGCTGGGAAGCAGTAGCTGCGCCACAAATGGGAGAGCTGGCAGCTGCTGAGGCTGAAGCTGCAAACCCACAAGCTTCCTGGAAGTAGGCTGGATCTGGAAATATTCATGCGATCTAGTAATCTGGTTGGTCCCAGCAGCGGATTAGCCAATGGCAATTCATTACTGGAGTTTGTGGGCAGGGTTTTTCTTGTTTGTTTTTACTTCGCTGGGATGGGAATAAAATAACAGAACAAAGCTACTGACTTTTAAAGTAATCCTGTCTGTCAATATAGGCCAAGCAGGTTTTGACTTCAAACAATTTATAAAGATTTGCACACCTCATTTCAAGCATCATGCATGCCATGATCTTGACTCTATGCTGCAAGTTGTTTAATTAGCCACATTAATCCACTAAGTGATGGCAAAATGTTTAGTAATGATGTCTAACTGGGGCATTGCAAGTAAACTTTGTTGTTTAATTAGAAGATAATTGATGATACAACTGAGAGTACCAGGTTGTAACAGGCTTTTGCATGTCCATTGGGCTTGTGCGGAGCTCAATACAATAGCTTTTAAATGGCCTGTTCAAATTAATAGCCGTTATTATGGTACATAGATCTAAGAGGGGCCATTATTAATGAAAAAAATTATTTTAGCATTCCTTTAGATCTAGCTAATTAGATGTAGGGATAATGAAAGGTACCTGGAAGGAATGGAGAGGTGGTGAATTAGCTGTCTGACAAGGAATCGGCTGCATTAGTTGCACTGATGGAGGAATCAGCTCCATGAGGGGCCCTGGACATGGAACTCTTGAGGCTTCATCTTTCTGCTGCTTTTAATGTAGCTATGACTTAGGACCCTGAATGCGGATCCGGGCTGTTGAATCCAGGTAGGTCCTTGGTGCTGAGGATGGTTGTTTCTTGGCTGCGATGGTGATGCCTGTCCAAGTGAAGGTCCCTTTTAGTCATTTCCACCATGGAAGTAATTTTGGGTGAGTTAAGCCCTTCCAAAGTCAATGTCTGCCCCTTCATGGACTTTGAGGGCTTCTGGCTTGGGGCCTAAGTAAGACCTGAAGGGCAAAGCTCAGGCAGAAACGGTGCTAAAGACAACTGAGAGAGGAGAAGGCTAGTTGTGAATCCATCAAGTCCTGGAGGTTTGGGACAGGATGAAGCATCCTGGTGGTCAGAGCCACAGCATTAGACTGTAAATGGGAAAAATATCTGTTACAGGGCTCTGCTGACCACAAGGAAACTCAAGTGACACTATCCTTTCAGTTCAGTGTCTTGGCTTCACTTCTACGCCATGACCTGGCAGAGCACATCCACTGTTTGCAGCTTCACTGCACAGTTTGCAAAGTCAGAAGAATATGTGGGAGTTGAACTGGTGTTGTGTATGCTTGACATCAAAGAAGACCTAGGAAAATTTGAAGGGCATATCTGAAATGATTGTCATGGCATTTCAGTAGCTTCTAATGATTACTACAGTTTTGCTAAAGCGGGAAGTTTGACGGTCCTCCTTTGCCTGGGTTCACTCAGATGGGTGGTATCCTTCACTTGTAACTTTAGCTACTTCCATGAGGAGGATGCTGAGGGTCCATGGTTGTCATTGGAGATCTAGTCAATAATCAGTGCAATTTAATCGACTGAACGTGGACATTTACGTCAGAGTGGAATAAACTGCACTATGAACATCAATGACTGTCTTGCTTTCTTGACACATGGAATCGAGCTTAATCCTCTTACCATACAATCTATTTCAGCATCTCCTTCTCTTCACCGCTAGGAAGATGATTTTTCATTAGCATTCAACCCAAAGCCATAACAATAAACTGAAGCCTCTGATGATTTATCCTGTGATGTGACACAGACCTATAAAATCATGAGTGCCATTGAGACAACATGTAAGACATGATTGCCCACAATCTTTTCTAGCACAAACCCATCAAATTATCATCTAATTATATGAAAAAAGTAGGTTCAAGCAAACATGCAGATGTCGTTCTTCACACAGCATGCAAGACCTGTACTTAAGTTATGAAACCTTCACTGGAGGGTGTTGTGACCACTGAAAGTTTAGTGGGTTCAAAAAGCACTTAGACAAATACATGGATAAAAATCCATGTTATTAAATTCCAGTAGACCCTCTGGAGGCTGAAAGTATCAAAGAAAGTATTACTGTGTTTTCGTCTGTTCTAATTTTCCTTAGGTCATTTGCCATTAGTAGCTTTCAGAGACTAGGCACCCTCTTGCCTTCACTGAATTTGTTTTGTCTTAATGGAAAATAGCTCCAATTCAGTCTACTTTTCCTTGTAGATGATGTTTTCTTAGCCTTTGAGGTCTTTCTTGCCATCCTTTTCTGTTCCACACCTTTCTTGAAGAGTAGGATGGACCTCATCCTCCATAGGTACCAAGCTGACACTACATACAACAGGTTTGCTGCATCTTTTTTATTTTATTTTTTTAGGTCTCTGCTGTCATTTTGACAACCCAAAGTGCTGTTTCCTTTGGGTATAAATAACTCCTGCGAACAGATGCAAGCTGGTGTAAATCTATGGTATGCAAATCAATATAAGAACATCTGTTCTGCCAGCATGCTAATGGGGGAAGGAAAGGGAGGGATTTGAAGTCCTGTGAACTTTCCAGGTAAATTCATTCTTGTGAAGATGTAGCTATCCACCTCTAGTTGTCCTCACCATACAGCACAACCACCCTGTCACTCATAAATGTGGCTGGTATACTGACCAGCTGGGACAGAACTGTCAGTTATATGGTTAAAAGACCAGTGGACAGTTAAAGAACATCTACATTTAATTCTTTTAGCTGCTAGAGACTCAATGTATGATCTCCTTCTCCTGATCACTGAATTTACCTGTGCCCCCACACCTGACTTTCCCATTGGGCTCATCAGTGACCCTGGGTGTTGGGACCTCTCTGTGATGCTGTTAGTCTTCTTTCTAATTTATTTCTGATGTTTTATTCAGTAAGATCCCAAGCCTGGAGCTCTTGACACTTCATGAGGTGTAAGATCTAGATCTAGACTCAGAACTTTTAGGCTTGGGGCCATTTTCTAGTTATGAGACAGATGTTATTTGCATATAGTTTCTTGCTTCAAAATGGTACGATCCTTTGAATTAGCATAGGTCTAATGAAGAACATTTATTTCAGGACACTTTCTAATAATTCCCAGCTACGTTTTATAGCAGGTATTATATTCTAACAAATAACCTCTATGGAAGCATTGCCTTCCAGTGCTTCTGAAATCCTTTAGTGGGTGGAATATGATTATAAGGAAAAATATGTAAAATATGCAAAGGTTAAAGCAGACAGTTGTTTTGAGGTATTTTCAGATCTGAACATCTTGATCTCTGTGATAATTTGTATTCAGACGTGCTACGTTTGCTAAAGAAAAGCTTAAAATAAAAGTTAGTAAAACTTTACTGTAGGGACTAGCTTGTTGGCTGTGAAGTGCTAGACTGCTTTTTAACTTTTCTCAGCACTTCCAGGCTTATCACTTGCTGGATTGCACTTAAATGTCACATTCTCGGCAGAAAACTGAGCTGATTTTGTAGCAGGGTGCCCGGACTTCGAGGGTGCCAGACTGTTGCTATGTCATAGGTGCCTAGTGCATAATGTCTGGGCATTATGCTGTCACACTCAGCTTCTAGCCATGCATCCAGAAAGGCACAGGTCCTACATAGCCAGGCTTATCTGAACATCTTAGATACCCTGGGCACTTCAGACGGCTTCAGGCATCTACGTTTAGATAAGTGAAACAAGCTCTGACTCTTTCTCATGAGAATTCAATGATTCATGATTGCTTTAGGAGCATTCCACTGAAATACAGAAATAAGGCAATTGAAGCACCACCCAAGTTCTTCATTGAAATGTTCATCTCCCGGTGTTTCCCCACACTTTTTCGTTCGAGCCTGCTGTACTTTGTTATCATCAGTTGGTGAAAATCTGTGGGAGTCATACAAACTCCTTCACTTGAAGGCTGTCTGTTTCTCATTGATAAATGCAGGATCTGGATTGGGTTCATATGTCACTCTCACTTTACAATCTTATACCTGCAGTTAGAAATAAGATTGGGTTCTCAGGTATAAATGAAAATCCTGAAGTGCAGTTCTACTGGAAGGCAAAAAATTAATTGACCAATTCTCTGACATCCAAGCGATGCTCTTCATCATGCCTGGTGGAGGTAACATCCTCTCTTCTTTTGCATCTTCACTGATGATTTCTACCATGATGAGGCACCTCCCACATTCTAGTCAAGTACACTGGTTTCCTTCTCTCCCCAAAACGTCGACTAGCTTCCACTCCCCCCAAGGAAATTAATACCTGGTGTTGGTGGGGGAATTGTTTTAGACCAAGGAAACGGGGCTGTCCAGATGCTGGCAGACTGCACGAGAGCTGCCAAAAGGGGTTTTGGGGGCTTATTCTCTGTAACGACCCCTGCAGCCACTGTCCCACAAAAGCAGAGCTGGCCATTGTAGGGTTTAAATTATTGCACAGCAGTGCTTAGGAAATCTGTGGTCTTCTTTCCTTTGACAGCACAGAGCAAGTTCCCTGCCTCAATTTCCCCCTTTCCCACAGAAGGAGAATGCAGTGCTGGGATGGGTTATTTCCAAGCTGACAGTTTAAGGAAGAAAGAAGTAATTCCATAATTAACTATGGATTTACTGCAGGGTACTAGTTTCTTTCATCCACATGAAAAGCCCAAGCCACAGCACGGAAGTTTCTCCTATGTGGATTCTCCAAGGTCTAATAAGGGTTGTGTTCACAACTGCAGCCTTTGTAGATGGGGATGGGGCTCCATCTTCTACTGTCGGCATCTTTCTGTGAAATGTGAAACTCTCAGAGCCCTCAATCTGATCTTCTTCAAGCTGTCCCAAAGGTATGGAGCAAGGGACAGAAGAAGGACATGGCTCCACAAGCCTTATTGCTACGTGAAGTGAGGCTGAGCCGTGGCACCAAGGATGTGCCCCAGAGGCAGCGTTGCCCTGTAAGACTGGGAGACAGCACAGGTACCCCCCTCAGCAACGTGTGACTGCAAGAAATCCCAGAGGTGCCCTTGCAGGCCAGCAGCCAGGCAAAATAAGATCATACTGAGAAATGAAACACTGATTTAATTACAATAATGAATTCTTTCCATTGCTGCAGGATTACGGGTTCCCTTCTGGCACTGGGCACAGTGTGCTTGGGACTGAGAGAAAAACCGGCTACACAGGCCCATTGGCCTGTCTTGAGGCATCAAGGTGTTTTCATGGCCAAAATGTTTTAGCACAGCCAGAGGTGGCTGGAAACACAGGAGAATAACTTTTGAAAAACCAGCGGTGACTTGTAAGAAGGAACTGGAGCCGACTTCAACATCTAAAGGGAGTCTTTGAACCACACGAAGGAATAAAAGATGGTTTTCTGAGGTAGACTGCCCTTACCTGGGCCTCCATGAAGGTTGTTTCTTAACTAGAACCTAGTCCCTTCTGGCCTTGGGTTGCATGGAGGTTGTTCCTGTATGGAGAAACACCTGAAAATGTTTATGAATACCTGGTCTTGCACCAGTGACTATATCTAGACTCTAAATCAAAACAGGCACCAATTGTGCTGCGACTGGTCCTTGGCTACATTCACACTACATCACACTTGGCTCTTCTTTGTGACATGCCTTATGTTCCCGTGGTCCTGAGACAGGTTTGTTATCTGCATTGTCTGTATTATCTCCATACTTTTTTTATCTTGTTTTTGGGTCAATGTCACAACAATAAGGCTGCAGAGGAACCTGCTAGAGTTGTGCTTTGTGGCAGGAATCTTACAGCAAAAGCTTTTTATACCTTGGGATGTGGAATGAAGATATATTGATGGATGTGAAGCCTGCAAGCAGCAGCCCATCCCTTGAGCTTATTCCCTGTCCCTCTTTCATTTCACAGCATCTGCAGAGCCAGGAGAGCCGCTGTGGGAATGGTCCTTACAGTCTGTCAGTTTGATGTCAAACCACAGAAAACCATTTAGGAGAGGGCTAGAAGTATGATAGACCTTCCTCGTACTTCCTCAGCCACCTCTTCAGCCTGGAAATGAGTCCAAGGTTATTTAATTTTTCCTTATGGGCTGCTGTTCCACACTTTATTATCATCTTTGTCATCCTTCTCTGCACCTTTCTTGAGCTGTAAAGCAAAAGCTCTCTCTTTCATGTTGTTTTACAAGTAAGTAAACACAAGACATGAAAGACATGTTTACAGAGAAATCTTCCTTAATGTATTATTCATTTGACTTTTTAATAGGAGTGTTTCTGTAGCCCTGATGTCCTGGGGATATAAGTGACACAAGGTCTGTAGAGAGAAGTGATGTTTTTATTAGAGCAATGGATAGATTTGGGGAGGAAAAAGCATTACCAAGTTGTGGACATGTTGTCCACATAAAAGCCCAGCTTAAAAGTCTTTTGGAGAAAGGTTTTTGTAAGCAGAAACTTATCTATGTTCCAGCTGCTGTCTGGAGTCATACAAAATTTGACATCTTTCCCCAACATTGCTTTTTCTTTTGAAGAGATAAAAGAACACGACTTAGAAGCTCAATGCAAAGGTTAAAAGATATGCAATGCTGTTGACTACTGAGCTAATTAACCTAATACAGTCTTGTCAATACAAATTATTGGGAAGATGCATTTCTTTCATTGACAGGCTGATACATTTTGGTTTGCCTTTAACGTGCTTTCACAGACTTACTCTACAAAAAAAGATTATTTGCATCAAAATAGAAGCATCCATTTCAAAATTTATACTGGTTTGACTCTCTTGATTCTGCATTGCACTTTCAACAGTATCATAGCGGTGTCCTCTGCTGACAAACTTTAGGGCTGTGGATCTGAATTATAAACATCTCAGGAGTTAACAATTCTGGCTGGTTTTATGACCCTCCCCCTCCAGCTGACCAGTGGCTTTCACTACAGAGAATGCTGCTATAGTTTAAAGTAGAATAGAGGGCTGATTTCACGGGATCAGGATCAGTTTTGCCATTCATTATGCCAACTCTGCTCCAGGGATGGGAATATCTGGTGGAAACAAAGAAGGAGGCAGGAAGAGAGGGCAAGATCTGTAACACAGCACAACACACAGCTTGATGCTTTGTGCCACTTCCAGGGCTGCTGAAGCAAATAAATGTCAGTGGCTGCAATCCTCTTGGGTTTCTGTGAGTTTCTGAATCATCCTGAGATATTAAATCAAGCAAAACAAACTAAGGGGACAGGAACTGAAGAGGAAACCAAATTATTACGGAAATGCTTTCAACCAAATCTTATTTTGTTGTTTGGACAATAAAAATACAGCCAGACTGGATGAAATGAAGTCCCACTGAGCACAGTCTCCATGTGAAGGGAAAAGCTGCTGTTTTAGTGCAGCCTGAGAAACCTGTATTTGAAGGCTGGGCCATCTAGAGGTCATCTTCTCTTCGACTGCAATAGGTGCCAAGTGGGCTCCTAGGTTATTTGAAGAGGAGGCCAGAGGATGGTAACAAGGATCAGGGTGTAGGGAACATGGCCATGGCAAAGGATGGAAGCCATCGAGGATGTTTAGATCAAGAGAAGTGAGCACCAAAGCAGGGTATGCCAACAACTTTCAAATAAGCTAACAGTGGCAAAGAAAGTGGTGTATCTCTTTTCTGTGTCTGCTGGGGACAAGACATTTTGGCCAGAAATTGCAGGAAGGGCTGGCTGCATTAGGCATTTGGGTGTACTTCCTAATCTCTCTGAATCATCTTTTTTAAAGAAAGATATCCCCAGTGGCTTCCTGGGCTGAGCTTGCCTTTGGCTGTGGAGGGTGTCCCGAGAAGATCAGATTGGTTCAGTGTGGCTGATGGCTGCGGTTTGCATGACAGCTTTGACTGATGGTTTGAACTGATGGCTTGCTTCAGTTTTGTTCTCACCCTGAGATCAGATTGCACTGCAACCGAAATAATCCTAGTAACATCATCATCATCATCATCATCATCATCATCGTCATAATAAAAGGAATCATATTTTGGTCAGAGTATTTACAGAGTAACATCTGTAGAGTTTGTGAATGAGAAATCATATTGAACTTTTCATCTCATATTATTAGTTTTGATGTGAAAAAAGCTTTTTAATGCTAGGACTAGTGATGCATTATTGGAATAGCTTTCATGGGGAAGGGGTGGGAACTCTGATATTTCTTTCTCTTTTCAAAATAACTTAGACAAACATTTATTGAGAGGGTCTTGGGTAGGGCTGATCTTGCCTTGGGGTAGAGGGATGGAGAGGATAATCTATTAGGTTCCTGCCAACTCCATCTCTGGTAAAGATGACTCCTCTTTCCAGCCTTTTGGATATTATACTTTTAATGAGAACCAGCCATCTTTTGGGAGTACTGAACTGAAACTAAAACTCTGTGTATGTTTTGGTTTGTGTTCTTGGGTAGTGATTTCCTGTGTTGTGCAGTGTATCTGAACCGAAATAGGTGGAAGGGCTGCAGCTGGCCAGCCCCAGGTCCCCAGCTCCTTGGCCCAGCCTGGACACTCATCCCAAGAGTGAATTCCTGAGGACCACCAACTGCCAGACATATGTATCACAAGGCTGTTAGAAGATAATTGAATTTTGTCCACCAATTAAGCCTGACTTGCAGTTCTGGATGTGCTTAGGCCTCATTCTAGCTCTTCGTTCCACTTTTGTTTTGCAAATAGTTTGAGCTGGTCCATATGTCAGCTGTGATGGGTAACCGAGGATAGAGTGGAAGACGATAGAGAGACATCATGACACCAGTGAAGCCAGCATAATGTGAGTGCTAGAAGGCTCTTTGCAAAGGTTCTTGCAACATCTGTCCTCCCTGAGATACCCTTACATGCTGCTGCATACGGTCCACACAGTGGGCACACCTCAGCCATGTCAGAAAAGCCTTAAATGGTGCAGGGATGTAACTGGAGGAAGGTGACCATGGTCATTTTGGGGACTGCTAATGTACAACGTAACCACCCGGTGCTCAGAGTGAGCTGAGCTCTGGTTATCTGTCAGCAGCTTGGGTGCCATGGGATGCACTGGATCCAAACAGGCTGGGTAAGTCAGAGCTGGGCTTATGCAAAAGCCATGTAGATACAGCCCCAAATCCTGCAGTATGTGGGGCCAATGAGTCCATAAAATTGATCTTATGGGCAAACACCTGTAGATGCCTGCAGCAAATGCAAATAATTCACTTAAATTTGTTCTTTCATACCACGGGTGATAAGATTAGGTCAATGTTGCTTATACTCCCTATCACACAAAATGCAATCAGGTTGAAAACCAACCTCAAATCAATCACTTTTCTGAGGCGGCTTTGAGGAAAGCATTTTCCATGAGAGAGTCAAGGGTTACGGATGCTACAAAGGAGGAAGGAAGCCTGACTTCCAAAAGAATAAAGGAGTTTTTATAGCAGCCTCAAGTTATGCTATACGAAGTTTAGAAAAAAAACCCCAGTGTTTCTAGCTGAAAGGCCTGGGAATAAACGAAAGTAAAATAAACCTCTTCAGCTTCATTCACAGAGGAATATTATTCTTCTCCCAGTTGCTCTACTTTCATGCTGGTGTAATAATTTGTTCAGGTTACTTCTGTTTGTGCAGGCTTTGGGGCGAAGAGATTCAGGCCCAAGCACCGCGTTCATGATCGACTCATCTTTTCCATTACACAGAGAAACAGTGAATAGGGGTTTTATGACTGAATCTGGCTTTCAAACTGCAAAAATTATATATATTGCATGTATATGTATGTATACATTCTTTTGAATTCACCAGAACACACTGGAGCCTGTTTTTTTTTTTTTTGACAGGCTCCTGAAATGCACCGCTTAGAGAGAATTTAGGTTTGAGGCAGATCTCAAATGTGAAATTTTTGAAGATTGTTTGACAACATGACATACCAAAATAAAACAGATGACTCAATTTCTGAAGTTGGCTGGACAATGGCACGTTCTAGTAACCTATTACTCATGTAGGTTTTTGAATAACTGTTTGTTTTTTTTTTTTAAAGCAACAATTCAAGAAAGGCTATTTTCCAGCATATATCTATAGAAATATGAAGATCAATTCAGATTTTAGCTAGCTGGGTTTATAAATCAGGCCTGGAGACCATGAACAGCCCATAATCTTTACAAAGGAAGAAAGATGTTTTTGTGAATGAAAGTTGTCAATATTTATGTGTCCACAAGCTTAATGGAACAAAATTGTTCAAGTGGTTGCAGGATGGAGCTATTAATTAAATAAAAAATAAGATGGGGTAGCATATACTGCACTACCTTGCTGTCTTTCAGTGTTCTGGCATTCTTGGAGTATCACTTTCTCCTTCCTTTCCTTTTTTTGGCGGTAAGCACTTAAGGGGAAAAAGCGGTGCCTTATTATATATTCTTCCTTTGTAAAAAAGGATTCACACTGAAGGCCATTTTAACCCTAAAATACTGATGGGCGTTTGCTGTGATACGTGTTCGCTGGCTCCAGTGACAGGAACAGGACTGGCAATAACGGGTTTGAATGGCAAGAAGCAGGAATTAGGGCAGACGCTGGGGGTCACGCTTCATCAGCTGCCACTGAGAAGCTCTGAACAGGTTGCTGCAGGTACATTGCAGAGGCTCCAGCACTCGAGGTTTTAAGAACAAGTCAGGTGATCTTGCCCATGTACAAAAACTGGTAGGAGATTTTAATGAGGAATTAAGCAAACATACAGAAAACCGAAATAGATAGGGTTAATCATACCTTGGGAGAGATGAAGGAAGAGGTGGAGGTGGTCTCTCCAGATCCTATTTTACTGTAATCCTGATTTCTTTGAACACACGCTTACACCACCTGTGAGTCTAGCTTAATTTTTTACTCTAAACATTTTTGTAGAGCACAAATAAGAACAATTACTGTAGATGAGAAACACGGTGAGTTTCAGTGGGCTACGTAAGGCTTTAATCCACATTGCATTTAATGGAAGTTACTCATCCGAGTCATAGACCAAGCAATGGCACAAAAAATAAAAGGTGTTAGAAGACTGTCTGTACTTTTGGATGCTGTAGGGAAAAAGTTTTAATTACATCTAGTTTAACAAAAGTTTGCTGTTAGCTTGTGAGCAGTTAATCCTGAGTTCAAAATCCCAAGACTGGTTACAATATGCATTTGCAACTGTGCAATGGGAAAAAAAGGCAATGCCTAAAAAATCTCTTTCAGTATGTAAACCACTCATTTGCTTACTGAACATTATACAGTTTCTCCTCTGACGATAAGAAAGTGTTTCTCCTTTTTGATCTTAATACCATGGCTGATGTTCTGTTTCAGAACGATAGGCACTAGAGGAGGTAGCAATGTTAGACATGATCATCAGCACTGAGGTCATATTTAAATTGACATTGAAATAGACTGGCCATGAAATGTCAGTGATACGTTCACCTCAAGTCAAATTAATTCATGCTGAACATGTCTGGAGAGCCAGAGTCTGAACCCTGGAAATTCAAGGCAAGAAGAAGGAAACCCAAGCACTCTTCTTAGGACAGGACTTCCAGAAATCCTTTGGAGCTGTTTGTTGATGGGGTTCTGTGCCCATATGGGAAGTGCATGATAAGGACAAACTTCGAAAAAAGGCTGAATTCCATCCCCTGAGCCTGAGACTTTCTTAAAATTCTTGTGATGAGTACCCCAAAATGAAGCTTCCCTAAACGCTGGCAGCTGATCAGATCTTGGGCAATTCGCTGGAGATGAACCCTTGTGAAGATTAACTCTGCAGAGACTGAGGAACTGGAAGATGCCTGAAGGAATGAAACTCTCTACTCAGCTTTGCAAACTTTCTAGAGCTTTTCAGGCCTTGATTTACTGGCTGACAGGCCTGCCAGGCAGCTTAAACATTATTCCAGCGGCAATCTCATGTACATGTGTATTATACACAGAACAGAAGCCAGGTCATGAATCTTGTTGCACAGAACAGTAACAAGTCAATCAATATGCCAAGTGACTCTTACACATTTTTTCACCATCAGTGGGAGCCGTGATCCTGGAAGCAATATCCTTTGCATGCTAGGATGAACATGGAGATGTAGCCACGTGGCATTTACAGAAATCCACCATGTATGAGCAAGACACCTCAGGTAGCTTTGGTTAGCTTACCCCTAAATAAAGGGAACAAAAAGCTTTTCATTTGGCAAGCTCTTGTGTGGCGAGCTACCATGAGCTGAAAAACATAGAAACACAGGCAATTAATCAGGAACAGCTAATGCATGATAACATGCTACTGCACAGTAATTGTCATGTGTGAAAGTACCCTGGCTGAACAATGGAAATAAATGAAACTCAGACCCTGAAGAAAGTGGGGCCGTGGCACACTCCTTGGGAGTGATTAATGAGCATTTCATGGTATAAGGAGTAAACTAAACTAATGGAAAGTAATAATACACTGCCTGGAAGATGAGCCTGGTTATTAACCCTAAGTGAACTGCACCTTTAGGGAGAGAGGAGAGCCACTGCTTCATTTTGTATCACTGTGTAAAGCGTGCCACAGAAAGGGAAACAGTCAGAAGGTTGTTTGATTTCTGACAGCAGCTGGCTGTAAAACACTTCATGCTTTTAATGTTTTTCAGCTAACTCAGGCAGAAGAAGTTACCTATGAAAGCATGCAGCAGGGATGGAAGGAGTACTGTACTCCACATCCAGATGAGACATGAGAGTGCTGCTTTAAAACAGCTGCTATCAAAAGAAGCTGAAAACACAGAAGACTTTATGACCGATCTAAGATTGAAGAGAAATTCTTGCTTTGTGGGAGGCTGTATCCCTTGATAGGAGATCAGAGTGTAATGGTAATCAGGAACTAAGAAGTCAGAAAGATAAAGTAGTGGCATATTAAAGAATTAACCCTTTATGATGTGGTTAGGGTGCATTAAGGAAAAACTGGGAGACAATTCCATCACTACCTGCAGCTTCAGGTTGTCTGTGGGGCCACACACTACCCATGTAAGGGTAACACAGGGTTTATGTGGATGACTGTTTGATTTCAAGAGTGTAAGAGATGCCTACATAAATCCTGTGGAACACAAATACTAGATTAGTTAAACACCTGTGAAAAATAAGCATGTGGGTAAATCACTTCATCCTTGAGGCCATATCCAAATGTCTCCACAGACATGATCAGGCAGCTAGAATAACCAATTGGAGTGTTAGCCTGTGATGATATCTAACCAACATCGATTCAAGCTTATGCAAAAGTTTTCAGAAATTAAAAGATTCATTAGAGTCCCAGTATTACCTGTCCAGATGTAATACAGGTAAGATACCCATAAATACTTCTAAGAAGGTGCATGACAACAAGAGTTCAAGTCAAACCAGTAGTAGGTCACAGCAAGACTCGCTGTTCGTAGACTTCCTGGAGTCGTAGCTTTATATTCAATACCTCTTCACAGGTTTTTCTTCCACTGGTTTATCTGGTTGCTTTTTGCATACCACCAACCTTTCCGTATTCACCACATCTCACCAGGACAACTAGGTGCATTAGCCTCCTGCTATACAGGTATTTGCCATTATCACCACCACTAACAGTGTGGTTATTGCACAGGAGATCTCCAAGACTAATGACTCCAGCACCTCACTGAACTGTTGAACCAAACCTCAGTAGTTAATGAATGCTTCTTATTGTTTAAACTTCTGCGTTCTGTTGGTGTTGACTATTGTTACTCTTGTGAATCTTCTGTTGATATTATGGACATATGAGTCTGGCAAAGGAATATGTGCAGAATTGTGTTTCTATGAGGTTTTGTTATGAGCCTTATGGATCCAGGACTACAGTTGTAGCCAGGACCTGAAGTGGGTAGATCTTTGCTGGATGACTTAACTGTGAGTCACTACTGAGCAAATGTCTTCCAAGCACCTCTCAGACCTGTCTTGTCCCTGGTTCCTTCTGTCTTCCACATATAAGTCATATCTCTTTTGCACCATAACCAGGTTTCCAAAGCCATGACCTTTGCCAAAAGCATTCCGGGCTAACCCTGTGTCTTCCTGAAGCATGTTCTCATTACACGGCTCGTAGTGACATGGTGCAGCAGCAGAGAGCAGGGCTCTGCACCACACTGAATGAAACCACAACCAATCCCAGCCCTTCCTCTGCCCAAGCAAGTAGGATACCATGCTGATGATGCTGGGGGCTGCTCCCCCAGCCACACTCTCTGAGAACTGGGACTTGGGTGCAGGAGGGCTTTCATCTCCCAACTGCCCCCCTGCCTCTCCAGCAATAAAGAAAAGGAGCTCGTGTTGACTCAAGATGTGGACAGAGCTGGGGCAGTCATACACTTCTGGGCTAGGTAGCTGAAATCAATTAAATAAAAATGTGTGAGGAGAGTGAGAGAGGATTTCAGAGGAGAAAGGCATGGAAGGGCATTCTTTGGAAATCAACAAAGCAATGCAGAGAAGTTTGCTTGAAGTCAGGCTGGAATAGAATCACAGAACGGTTTGTGTTGGAAGGGACCTTAAAAACATCCAGTTCCAGCCCCCTGCCATGGGCAGGGACACCCTCCACCAGCCCAGGTTGCTCCAAGCCCCGTCCAGCCTGGCCTTGAGCACTGCCAGGGATGGGGCAGCCACAGCTGCTCTGGGCAGCCTCTGCCAGCGCCTCACCGCCCTCACAGGGAAGAATTTCTTCCTTATATCTAACTTTAACTTGCCTTCTTTCAGTTTAAAGCCCTTCCCCCTTGTCCTGTCACTACGTGCCCTTGTACAAAGCCGCTCTCCTGCTTTCTTGTCGGCCCCTTTAGGTACTGGAAGGTGCTGTAAGGTCTCCCTGGAGCCTTCTCTTCTCCAGGCTGAACAACCCCAGCTCCTGCAGCCTGCCTTCCTAGCAGAGGTGCTCCAGCCCCCAGATCACCTCCGTGGCCTCCTCTGGACTCACTCCAACAGGTCCATGTCCTTGTGTTGGGGGTCCCAGAGCTGAATGCAGTGCTCCAGTTTTGTTCCTTCCAAGGTTGATTTCTTTTATTTCCCCTGTATTTAACCCACTGTCTGTTAGTGTTCACAGTTAGCTCCACTTTTCAGATGAAACAGGCAGTTTGAAGTTCCAGTGTTTCATTTTGGAAAATCAGAAATAGAACATCTTAACAATTTTAGTCCTCTTTTTTGAGAGGTGAATTCCTTTGTTGAATCTTGCCCAAGGCTGAGTGCTTCTGGCCATCCCAATTTCCTTTCATTCTTCCTTGCACACTCCCACTCAGCAGTTAGAGCCTGTTTCCCTGTCTTCTGCCCACCAGGCTCAGTCACCTCTTCTCATCTGATTCAGCACTATGCTGAACCGGTACCACCTGGTATGGTGGTTGCAAAGATCTGGAGAGACCTGGGCCTGGGCCTGAGAGTCAAAGTCCCTCCCATGATGGTGATCTTACATTTCTACTCTGCAAGATTCCCTTGGGAGCATGATTCCCAGAGCCAAGTGAAATATCTGACATCTTTGTGCAAGGAGCATGCAAGAGTCGGTTGCATGGTATGACCACAGCTGGTTTGGGCATGACAGCTTAGTGGTTGCTGAGTCCTTGAAGACAGTAAGCGATCTGGACTGCTTTGTTAGCCAGAAACAGTTTCCAATACTACTTCTCTCCGTGGAAGAGTTTAAGATGGGATGCTGTGCTGTGGTCCAACATCAGCTGCAGGATGGTTTCCTGCCCCTCTTCCCACGTGTTGCTCATAGGCTAATGGGCCAGTGTCTCCTCTGGACACCTGGAGCAATGAATTTGAATGTCCTCAGGTTTGGGGAAGGCTCTGAATCACATACTTTTCTGCAGGGTTGACATTCTCTAACCAGGCCTCCATGAGGGTTGTTCTTCTTTAGCTTCCTAATAAACAAGTATCATAACCTTTGTTTTAACTTCTAGGAAAAGCAAAAGACCAAGAATCACAAAGTGCGTTGGTTATGAGAGCAGCTCTGTTTCAGCTCTTACGCTGGGATGCCTCAGAGCAGCCCTTTGATACCTATTTCCTGTGTCAAGTAAAAAAAAAAAAAAAGAATAGATGTTTGGGTACACATTTGGGTACACATTTTTATTGTTTTTCTTTTACCCTGTTTTTGATGATTCAGTAGCACTTATCAGACCCCAATAGCCTTCCCTGGTCTGCATTACTTTTCTCTGAAGCGAAGGTACGGGAGAAACGACGGGAACCAGCAGATAAAGCCCAGCTGTGGATTTGCTGGGGCTTGGGGCAGCTGTGCCTGGGAAAAATGTAGAGCCCCATGGACCAAAGCCACAAGATGTAGCTGGCACTCATTGGGAGACCACAGAATAACTGCTCAGGAGGTTCCTGCGCTAGTTTATTTTCCTGTTGCCCAGGCATCTTTGAGGTTGAATGAGTCAGGGGAGGTGAGGGAAGAGTAAGAAACCCTCCAGCCTCTGCCTCCCCACGGAGCCCAGAGGAAGAAGATATTGTCTCTGTGGTTAGAAAATCAGACACGTGTCAAACGTTTGCATTTGAGTCCTCAGAAGAAAAAATTGTCACATAAGCTCTATTGTAGCTTGTGGCAAAGTTTTATCTCCTGGGCCCACCGAGAGTTGGTTTGAGGTAGAAAAATGTAACACCCAAGTGCAGCTATTTGCCTCCTGCAGAACACTTGCAAGCTTTTCCATCTTGGGGGTTTCAGGGGTCTCCCCTTGATCATGGCAGAGCAGGGGCTGAGCATCAGCCCCCCCGATGTGTAGCCCACAGCTCTGGAGGAGCAAGACAGACAACAGGAGCAAAACAACTCCCTAAAAATCAGACTTTCTGTTTGTGCTTTTAAGGAAAAGGAGTGTTTGGTCTTTCTTTTTTTTTAATTTTTTTTTTTTTTTTTTTTTTTTTTATGAGTGAATTCAACTCCTTGATGAACCAAAGCAGATAAATAAGCATGCGCTCTGGCACACAATCAGTTTTCATCATAGCGAAGAGGCACACGGGCATGCTCTTCCTGTCATTATTTCGACACTTATACCAGAAGAGTGTCCTTCCCACCACAGTCCCTAATCACCAGCTCACCAGCTCTGTGTAGACCTGTTTGATGTCCCAAATGTACCTTCTCCATGCTGGCCTAACATGTGAGAGGTTGGCCTGGCTTTGTGTGTCTGTCTTGGCTTAGACACCAGACGGACCGTGGGCTTGGGGACAGAGAAGGTGTCCTGACCCATTTAACTCACTACTATGGGTATGGCATTGCACGTCATGTTGACTTTCTAGGGCCTCTTTTAGGTCATTCCCTGGTTTTGGTTCCCTTATTGGGACTCAGCATGACCCAGGACACAGAGCAAAGGACAGTTCCTACCTTCAAAATTTTCTTTAGACAGCAAATGGCAGTAACTGGTTAAGATGCCTGATCCACAGACAAGGTTTTGCTCCTAAATATGTCGATGAAAGCAAAATTAGCACTTTTAAAAAATAATTTCCACCCGACTTACTGTTGGTCCCTGAAACAAAAGCTGCAGGATGGAGCACGCAGTCCTTGAAGTGGGCATGAGTTGTCACATTTTGCCTCAGCAGACGGTTCCTTCACAGGAAACAGTCACAATTTTTGTTCTGTAGCTGAACAGATCATGAAAACCCTCCCTGCTGCCACCTCGCTCACACACGTCAGTGAGTTAAAGTTAAAGAAACCAATTTCTTCAGCCCTTTGGGGGCTTGAAAACTGGGCAGGGACTGTTTTGTAAAGTCCCTGTTGCATTTCCCCCTTTCTGGGGCATTGTGCTTGAACGTTATGGAGCCGATGGCAAATGCACCGGAGACAGGAGTATTTGTGATGTGGGGGCTGGCACTGGCAGTGCAGGACACAGTGAAGCAGCAAATCCATTCTGGCCATTTGTGAGGGAAACATCAACTTCTTAGTGGCTGGACGGTTACTGACTCTCCAAAGTCACTGAGTCACTTTGCAAGTTCCTTTGGTGGAAATGACACCAGATGTCCAAACCATCTGGTTAGTTTTGCATCGCCTTTCTACCAAACTGTGGTTGTTACAACGTCATGGTGTAAGACAGGCTGCGAGGCTGAGCAGTGACGGTTGGAGGTTGTTAGTGCTGTTTCTTTTATGTTTTTTTTTTCTGTCAGAGATCTAATCCAAATTGTTCTTTGGTAACAGCTGCCTAACTAGAAAACATTACGTACAATCAGATGACCACAGCAGCTCCTGCCACAGGACCGGACCTGGCAATTGCTTCCCACAGGTCAATAACTTGTGTTTATAGGGAAGGAAGCGGATAACCATGTAGAGGTTTCCAGACTCAGCCCAACCTGGCTGTGCGCAGTACACAGCATGGCTCAGCACAGCACTGCCGATGCGGGGTGCAGTGAGGGCTTCTACAATCCAGCATCCCACATCCTACTCACACAAACACTTTCTGTGGCTTCTTGGGAAGTCTAAGGATGCTAATTCTGGTTCTGTTTGAGATTTTCTTCTGAGCTTTACCAGACAGGAATAACAGAAGCGCAAATATGAGTATGAACCACCTTAAACTTTTGGCAAACCAGAGCAACCTAAAACCTGTGATGGACTTCTCACCTTGGTTTAACAAATAGGATCAAATGCAGGTAAAGGAATACTGTACAACTTTCAAGTGACTGGTATTATGGTCAGACCATAGTAGGTAACCATTATCAAGATAATGTAAGAGAAATCAGATTTCTCAAACATATGAATCTCTTCAAGAACATTCATAATAGAAGATTATGTAGGAATGGACTGTGCTTTGTGTACAGATGTTCCAGGTGTGGCTCCATTGGAGCAGATAGCCACAGCTGAAAGACTTAGACACTTATTGAAGCCAATGGCAAACTTAAACGTCCTGTAGAAGGCCACTGATACAGCTTAGGGATGAGCAAGAGGAATTTTGTTTTTCCCCAAATAAAAAAAAACCCAGGAAAACTATTAATTATTAAATGTTAATCTGATGACTATACAGATGTCTGAAGAACCCATGCTGATTCAGGTGTGCAGGTGAAATGTGTGTGTTGGATATAGTGATAAGCCTAAATTATAAACAAAAATGTGATCAGGCATGGGATCACCATTTCCATCTGGTCAATAGTTAGAAGAAGGGAGTATGTGCAAAAGAATCACGGAATCTGATCAAGTCACTGTCAAGCTGCAGAAAGATACTTGGATGTTTGTGGAAATAAATTAACATATGTTACGTGTGAAGGGTGCAGTCATTCTTTAAAAGACCCGGTGACAAAAAGCTAATCAAATGACAGTTGTAATGACTTGAGCCCGAAGGGAGCTGTTACAATAATTATACAACATGCAGAGGATTGTAATAGCAGGGCCTCACCCACTAGGAGATGAAAGGATTGTGTCAAATTGAAGCATTTGAATTCCAAAAGATGCTAGGAAAACACAAAGAGCAGAGCAAAGGAAAGGTGCATCAGGAATCAATTTACCTTAAGTAGGTTTGGCCCCAGGGGCTACACAGTTTCAGCTGTTATCTGAGTTGAACATGTGTGTTTGCTGCTGTGTGTGAAGAGGGAAAGCTGGTCCAGCCTCAGATGACAAGTACTTACGGTGGGTGGCCGAGATCTGCAGCTGGGATGGCTGGTGGTCTGAGTCACCATCTCTGATTGTCAGGGTACAAGAGTCCAGGTTCTTAGAACTTTGTCCAGTGAATGGCATCTCCTTTTATCCTCACACCCAGCATCTTTGTCTTGCCTAAGGTTGTACCTGCAATGCCCTGGAGTGATGTTCCAAAGAAAAAGAGGCTCCAAGTGCACACTGGAGTGTGGAACTAATTTGAATATTAGTATAAAGAGTTTTTTTCTCTAAAGCATTAGAAATTCAGAGGACACATTTCAATACCTAGACAGAGCTGCACACAAGACAGTAATGCTGTCTCTCTCTGTATTTTGTAAATCCTGGAGGCTGCCTATTTTTCAGACAGTCCTGTACAGCATATTGTCCCTTATGTCTGGAACACCAATGTTGTGTCTCAACAGCTAAAAAGATTTAATTTTCAGACACATTGAGAGTAGGCTTCCTCCCACCTAGTATCACCCGTATAGATGTTAGCCCCCCTTTCTCCACTTATGATTAGAGGAAAACATGGCCATTTTTAAGGTGTGATTCATCTGAACTGTTTTAAACACCTACATTAGTCTGAGTTGAATGTGTTGTGGAAGTGCCTGTTTCCGTCAGAATACAACCCTAAATTTGATCAGACAAATCCCACCTTTCATTCCCAACATCCCTATTCATGTTAGCCTGCAAAATGCTGTCTACAGTCCCAAGAAAAATTAAACTACATGAAATTCATCTGTTTTAATGTTCCTTTAAGGACCCTAAGCCTTACCTGGATTTGACATGGCTTTCCAGGAGCAACCAGCTTACCCATGAATGCACATGTCTGAGTGTTGTCTAGGTCCAAGAGGAAGAAGGCAAAGGAACTTGGTCACTGTCCTTTTTTGTCCTGTGGAGATGGCAGTCATTCAGGCAAGTTTTGTATGAAAAATGTATATCTGACTAATCAGCTGGCAAGGATTCAGAGTATATGTGAACCAAGGCAGAAGAAGAAAGATCTTCCTATTTCTCCAAGCCAAAAGCTACCCAAAGTTTCAGACAGCTAAATATGGTTCAGAATCTACGTTCAGTTGTTAATGGGGTAAATGGACCCTAGAAATTCTAGGTTTGGCCCAGATTTTTCCATATAAGTTACAAGCAACTCTAAGTTGGGCTTAATGCTGATGTTCTTGGATGCTTGAGTTAGTTCAGTTAGATCTGCAGTATGTAAACTGACAGTATTCATAACAGAAATGGTCATCATAACTAGACTCTTTACTCCAGAATCAAGCTGATTCATGAGCACATCCTTGCTGTAGGCCCTGAGAGATGCGATTCCAGATATTTGAATCTAAGTGCTTGAATCTGGAGCTGGATTCCCCCCAGACCGTAGAGGTGCGAAGGTCCAGATATGTATTAAGTAACTAAACTTTCTTTTGCAGATGTGGAGCACAGCTTGGTTGTGGGACTCACCTGGACTGCAGCTGCTGATCCAGAAGTATAAAGGAATCTTAATGCAGATGCCACAAATATCTTAGATTAGCTTATTTCCTGGGTCACTGTGCTTAGGTAACTGGACAGAGACCAGGAGACAATATAATCAGTAGTGATGAACTGACCACTTGTAGGGATGCAAGCCAATTGCCTAAGTAGAGGCATTTAGGGCAATTGAGCTGCCCTAAGTTATCCAAGATGTCAGCACAGGGCTGGTAAATACAATACAAGACCAACAAGAGACCTGTATGCATCCAGAGCAATAGCTGGAGGCCAGATGGGGTGTGTCTAAAACAGCACAGTCCACATGTGGCCTTTGACATCTGCTTTAGGGTGATGTTGAGTCATTCTTCAGGCTCTGCTGACTGCCTGCTTTAAGTCCCCATAGATTATAGTGGATGCTAAGCATCCATCAAACTCATAGGTTGGCATTTGTACTCTAAAGTTGAATATCTGCATCTTTCAGGGTACCAAAAAGATATGCATTATCTCCTTTTGCTCTTCGTATTACATTTATTTGCTTTTCCAGTGCAGATGGTTTGATCTTATTTCACCAAGATTTCTATGTGAGGAAGACAGTCTTCCCTGAAGCAAAAAAAGCTTCCTTCCAACACAGACACATCCACTCAATTCTGATATATGTTTTATGTCACACAGTAAAATTCTCATGTGTCACTGTTTACACATTAATACGAATTACAGGATTCAGCTATAAAATGAATGTGCTGATTCCAGTTCCTTTTGTCAACAGGGATAAATTACACCATATGTCAAGCAGTGGCAAAGCCTTGGTGTAGAGTGTTAGTGGAACTATCCTTTACTACCTAGATACCATGGCCAAGAGAGTATAAACAATTGTTCTTTGATTCTAGTGTACGCTTCTCAAAAAGCAACAGCTGGAAATTTGCAGAATTAATAGTACTCAGAGCAAGAGCTGTTGAAGGAAACCACAGAGACAAAATACAGACTGAGATTTTAACGGTATTTTCAGCTAAATTTTTTTACTGCAGGTGATGCAATCCTGAACCCTTCTAAGCAGGACTTGACATCAATCCCTCCCTGAGCCAGCCTTGAGCCAGCCTTGTCACATATATACTGCAGTCTAGTTCTGACACAGTACTAGATAGGAGCGAGTCAGACCCTTTCAGTACAAAGGTTTTTCAACAATTATGAGCTACAGAGGGAAAAACAGATGCATTACTCAGAGGAGTGGGTTAAACTACCACAAATTTACTGTGGAGGATAATAGGACAAAAGCATGTACACCTTAAGCAATACACAGATCCAACATGTAGTCCTGGCTCCAGTGTCACTGATGTTCAGGTATAAAATTGTCCTTTTCCATCTTGCTGAAGCTTCAAGTCCCCATCTCAGCCTTAGTTCCACTATCTGTTGGCTCTCCAACAGCTAATTAATTTCTTCTTAGACAACTAGGAATAATGCCGGGGGCCCCAGCTGTTAGGAAGAATCATCCATCCAGATAAACATGAAGAGAATAGCCTAAAGGATCAAAAGCTTTGGAATAAAGTGTTCCTATTGGATACCAGGAAAATCAGTCTTTAAAGGAAAGCAAACCACACATATTACTAGTACTCAATTAAAGAAAAAAAAAGCTAGCATGTTTTTAAGAAAATTAGACAACACCAAGGAAGAATGTGTTCTCTTTTTCCCAGTCTGAAGAGTAGGTGGCTTCAGATTTTAACAGTAGAAGTTTTTGACCTGCGAAATGCAGCACATCAGTTCTGTAGTACAGCTCTCCCTACCAAGTTTTCATTTTATATAATGATCACTAATATTCCATGGCCTTGTTCATGTTGTAACTATGGCAATACAGGGGGCACAATTTCTTTAAACTTATCACTGGCCTGAAGTGCACGGATCCCTGGTTCATGCTGTCTACCTTTGCTTCCATTTATAAAAGAAAACCTGATTGTGCACCAAGGGGTTTACCTATGCTGTCTTGCCACAACACCTATCTTTTGCTGCAACAGTGAGTTCACGCAGCAGAATGTTTGTTTAAATTCAAAAGAGACTTCTTACTAGCTTTGGAAGAGAAGGAAGTCAGGCTCTAGAGCGGCACTGGCCTGAGGACTTCTGCGGAACCTGAATTCTCGCTGCAGGAGGGTGTGAGCCACCTGGGACTGCCAAGGATTCTCCAAGAGACCAGTGAGATCCATGGACAGCCATAGACATCTCCTACCTACAAACTAGGGCTGTCTTGCAGGGTTGATGATGAACGTGATAAGCAACTTTTTGGCTCTCGCTCATTTTGGTACAAAGCTTCATGGCCAAGAAAAGTGCCATTTCTGTTTTTTTTTTATGTAGCCTTTGCTATTATAACAATAACGGAAAACATAATTACACTACCGTATAAAACTATTCAGGGCATTCAGCTGATATTATTTATGTTGCTGTCCTTTCTCCCCATCTGAGAGTGCAATATCCTGGGACTGGAAACAGTGGGACAGTAACAAAATGCTAAAATGTAGAATTGTTTATGATGATTACATATAGTAGGATCTTTTGGTCTGGAATAAAGATAGCTGAGAGGGCATCTGATATAAATCAATGAGTGGCTTAGAGAGCAGGAACAGAGAGCAACTCGTATCTAACTTTCCTAATATTAAAACCCAGGGAAGCATCAAACACCATTACGGTCTGGTTAGTTCAGAAAAAACAAGACAACACAATTCTTGTAGCAGCATGAAGTGCAGCTGTGAAATGCTTTGCCAGAAGACAAGGAGATGCTAACACTTACATGCTTTCAAAAACTGATAGAAGGTATTCAAGGAAGAAAACTCCCATTAAGGGCTTTTTTTACAAAATCATCCTAGTGGCTGCTGAAGGCACAGACCCACGAGTTGTCAGGATGTTCTTGGTCTTCCTCGTCTTTATACGCCTTCTGTTGGCCACTGCTGGAGACAGAACTTAGCTAAGCAGACCTTTAATTTGATCTCATACAGCTTTAAACTACCTCATTGCTACAGCCTGTACTCCCAGCACAGGTGAGGTTTATGCGGTCTGAAGGAGCCCTCTTGAAGCAATGGTGTCCACCAAGTGCTTTACCCTGACCTGCAGCAGTAGCTGGGTAAGCTTTTTCACAACCACTGCATTGGAGCCCACAGAAGGCGGCCACATGGAGGAGACCATCTCAAAGTCCTCAGTGATGCAAACCCCGAAGGACTTCAGGAAAGCTGATACTTTGTGTAGTCTGGATAAGACATTCATTAATGAGGTACTTGTATGTGTTGTTAGCCTTAAGTACACAGGGCAGGTAGGAAGCAAATTTGTGAGACTTCACCAAGCATTTAAGGATGAGCATGTTTGAAGAACAAAGCCCAGATTTTCCTGCATCTTTTATATTCTCTCTAGGAAGAGGAGGCAAGATTTCTGCTCTTCTGACACTGCTGTCTACAAGGCACTTCAGTGAGGTTGGGAGTCCAAATGTCAACACCATTGCCAAAGATAAACCCTGGCTACAGGCTCCCCAGAGTGAGGGTAGTCAGGATCCCCCATTCAGCAGCTCTGTCCATCTTTGTGTCTTTAGACTCTTCCACCAAATGAAGTCAGTGACATCTAGTGTTGCTCTCCTTCAGCACAAAGGAGCTGGACCTTCATGTACATTGAAAGAGACTGGAATAATTTTGTCTCTGCTCAAGAACAGCTGTGTCAGGGTTGCCCGCTTGGCCACGATTAAGCTCAGGAGAGCCCAATTTTGTTTTGCTGAGGAATGGTGTAACTAATTGTAGACCTATGATCTGGATTAGGCATGGAGCATGGCAAATAGACAGATTCATGGGTCTTGTGGCAGCTTGGCTGTTCTCCTCCCCCATGACCTCCTCTGCCTGGCACCAAGTCTCATCCTAACGCACATGTCTCCAA
The DNA here is from genome assembly GCF_963210335.1 of Falco punctatus. Classification (NCBI taxonomy): domain Eukaryota; kingdom Metazoa; phylum Chordata; class Aves; order Falconiformes; family Falconidae; genus Falco; species Falco punctatus. The sequence continues at coordinate 64,168,929 of NC_137585.1, forward strand.
CCACATCCACATGGATCCCAGTGGTTCTGCCATGGGAGAGAGACCAGGGCGCTGTGGCGCAGGCAGGACTATGGTGCATGGCACCATGGGCATAAGAAACCTTCTAGATATCCCCTGCGCAGCTGCTACCTGGCACCATGCTTCTTCCACTGCCGCAAGAGCTTTAAACCTGACGCATTGCCCTCACAGGGCCTTCATAAATTCAGCACTCGAGGTGAAATCACAGGCAAAGTCGACCCTCAGCTCTGTTATCGGAGAGGTTGTCCTGCCCCTGCTGGGGAAGCTGCCTGCTTTTGAAAGCAGAGAAAGAAGAGCAGCACCCCAGCTTTACTGACCTGATTTGGTTTTCAGGATAAAAAGCAGTCCTGAAAAAAATTTAGATGTTTCTGGGTTGTGATTCCTTCCTTTCCTCCTCCCAGCCTTTTCTCTTGACAAGCTGTTTAAATGTTTCCCACTTACCAGGAAATCCTGGAGAGCAGAAATGTTTCTGACCAGGAAGCCAGCCGAAGGCCTGAAGAACAAAACCTTATGGTCCATCAGGTCAGCTAACAGTGTCTTCCACAGAGAAACAAACCAGAGGAATTCAACTCCCTTAATCTGTTTATTTCTGACATAAATGTGGTTGAGAGCACATTCTCCCTGCCAGTGGACACATCTGCCGTCAGTCCTCCCAGGTAGCATCTGAGCCCATCAGCAGGGTGTATTGAAGCTTGACACCAAGCCAAAGGCTCAGAGGTGTTACCCATGAGCCCTGCAAGTGCTCGTTGTGGGGTCCAGAGAAGGTACCCAACAAACAGCAGGAAGAACCCAAGCCCTTTGGATCTTCTGTTGTAACTACAGCCCCAGACCAACACACCCACTGTCCACAACCCATGACAAAATAGCTGATGGACATGAGGATAGCTGAGATATTTCAGAGCAAGGACATTGTGATGCAGGAGGAAAATGAAGGTGCCATAGGGTAGGCAAGAGACTTTAGCCAAGGGAGGCTTGTGGAGGATTGGACAGAAAGCTGGGTTGACTGTGGAAGATGAGTGAATGATGCCAATGACACAAAGCTGCAAGACATCGTACTTCATTAACTGGAATAATCATCCCTGAACAGATCCTGATTGCTACTCTATTATATGTCATGTCTGCCTAGTCATTCAGGATCAAATAATAACCCATGTGATACTTGTTCTCATTATATTTTCTTTAGCTAGGGACAGTTTAGCACTGGTGTCCACCCCTGAGAGAACAACCTGCTCAAGTTCCTCCTTTCTTGGTGTATGAGGCAATTGTCATGTGGTGGTCTCAAAATATGTGCTAGAAGATGCTCTAGGTGTGTTTGGTATAGCTCACCCATAGTGTTGGCTGGTCTCAGTGGCTCTAGCAGACTAGCTGTGTCAGTCAGAAGGTTGGGATTGGGGACAGGGTCCCAGCGTGGGGCAACCCATCCTGCTCCACCTCTGGCGAAGCCAACTGTGTCTGGCCATAAGATCAGGGAAAAGCTGGAGCAGACATAAGGCCTGCCTGAGGGCAGCAAGGAGCAGTGGGAAGGCCCATCACACTAGTTCTGTCTTCAACAAGTGAGACAGGACAACCTCGCAAACATGCATGGCAGCCTGTTGAAAGGGACGTCAACTGACATAAAACTGAGTCTGGCAGCTTTCACCCCTCTGCTACCAGGAAAGGTTCCCAGCTTAGGCTGCCTGGGTGCAACATCCACCCAGGCAGGGATGGTCAGCGGAGGAACATCACAGGGGGCCACCGCAGCTGAGGCAGAGCATGAGCTGGGGTGTAATGCAAGAAGATGTCACAGAGGAGAAGACAGGCTATGGCAATGAGGCTCTGCAAACTCAGTAGAGAGGGGCAGATGGCCATAGAAGAACGATTTAAAGCACTTCTGGGAGGTCATTAACACCCCTTTGGCCACAGAGTGATCTACAGGTGACTATGCTTGTAGGTTAACTGTCCTGGTTATCTGACAAGTTAGTTAGTGGTACCCACACCTTTCTGGTTAAAAACTGGATAGCGTAACCTTCCTCCTCTCAAATAACCATGCCTGTTGGGCCAAGCTGCTTAGTTACTTCTGTAATGTTGCTGCTTCTATTCCTGGACGATGGCTCTTCTCCCGTTCAGCTGGAAAGATGCAAAGTTCATGCCTGTCAAGCCCTGGCTAAGCAATATTAACACAGCATCTGCCAGGTTGTTTTGAATAGCTGCTAATATCTATGCTGCTTTAAGCTAAAAGAAAAGCCTTTTCAAGTGTTGCATACATTACCCGGAACAGTGGGGAAGGATGTTAATAATTCATTCATGCTCTCAGAATCTGGGATATGCTAGATCTTTCAACTTATAACAATAGACATCACCCTGCAGGCTGTCATGTCCTGCTTTTAACAAAGAAAAAGAAAAGAGAGGGGGTGAAAAGGAGGAAGATTTCCCGGGTGGAAAATCTGAAGCTTGATGAAGAATTAAAGCTTGCTAAATATCTGTTTGAGTCAGCCATTGAGCAATAAAACCTATTTGCAAATGGTTGTTAGAAGAAAGAGCTGTGTGTGTAGGAAAAGCGTTTGTTGAGAAGATGCTGGCATTGCTTTCTGTCGATTGGAATATATCACCCCCCTAGGGCTCCTGTTCAGCAAGTTTTTCCTACTCAAGCCTGGGCAGAAAGAGAAGAGGAAGGAGTTACCCTGAGAAAACATACATGTAGAATTATTTTCATGTGACTGGCCCATCTATGGAGCCTCTGAATAGCCTTGAGGTGTAGCTTACCCCCACAGGATGTTCCCAGTGGATGTGGTAAAAGTCCCATACATCTGTTTTCAGCTCTACCAGAAATAAAGGGAACCAGAAGTGACAAGTGTTAAGAAGACTGGTTGGGGACATAGGGTAAAGCAGGCAGGAAAGGAGCCACTGCTGAAGGCACAAACAAGGTCTTTGGGCTGGTGACCATTGCTGAAGCGTGGCCATCCCCGGCAACAATCATTGTGCCCATCACACAAGGGCAGGGAGAGAAGCCACCCAATTCTTCAGGACTCATCCTGGGTCTGTATTGCTGCCTTTCCCTCCTCCTTTTGCTTCCATGAGTGGAACAACCTGGCCTATCCTTGCTCCCACACTCCCAAGGCTGTAAAATCCTCCCTACCATGTTGAGAAACGCCACACCAGTCCAAGAGTCAAGGATTGTCCTGTTCTTGGTAGAAAGACATTTTTAAAGAGAAAGATTGAGGTCCTTTGTGTGGTGGGTACTAAATTACACCCAAAAATAACAAGAAGGCCCCTCCAGCAATGAGTGGACCATCTGAATGAGCAAGAGAGGGAGAAATGTTTCCTTCCTGGGTAGACAGGAGATAAAGAACTAGAATGTAATCCTTCTGAGATCCAACCAACCTCCTTATTTCTGTAGCCACGTCAACAGTTTTGAGCCATTTAACAAATTCCTTGTGTGACTGCCTTCATTCTCATTTAGGATTATCCCAAACTGGCTGACAAATCAAGAAGGGGGCTTAAGTCCTATCACTATGTCTAATATCTTGACGGAAACCCTGGGTTTCGTTGCATGTGCTGGCTCACTGAATACAATATTTTACTCCCTGGAGTTCACTTGCTGCTACTTCCCAAGGAAGACTCCCCATGGACTTTTTTCTGTACTTGAGAGAAGAAAAGCAATTCTTTAATTCCTCCCTTGTACAAGTCTGCGCATCAACCACAGAACAGTTTTCCTTCAGGACAGATTCCCTCAAAGCAGAATTGCAATCTGAGCACTGCTGCACATAAAGACAAATCGAGATTTCAGGCCTGTTTCACTCACTTGTGCTCCAGGTTCAATACAGGCAGATACTGCTGCAAAGATATTTACAGCTGCGTGCAAAGATGCTGAGCTCCTCTGAACAGAGGAGTGGGAACACTGATGCCTTGGGGAGAAAGTGAAGGGGAAAGCACTGCACAAGGCAGGGAGCAAGCACGGTGAGTCACATGACGTACAGAGCTTAGGGAAGCAGAGACAAATGTCCAACAAAATTCTGCTGATGCATTTCTTTTTTATAGACACGAGTGGGAAATCCATCTGGACGGATTGCACCTTGCATGGTTGTAATTTGAGTTCTCCCTATGGTTGGGATTCAGTTCAATTTTTGCTATTCCCACCACTGTAAATGCTATTTTATGTTTTCTGTTCAACCTGACACTCCTTTTAAGGGGGGTGTGTGTTGAAGTTTTTTTTTCAGCCAGTGTTTCACATCCATGGGAAAAATTCTCTCACATTCTGTGAGCCAATGCAAAGACCTCAGAAAGTAGGAGTAAAGGCTGACAGAGTGCAGTAGCCTGCCCAAGACCACCCATAAAGGAAATGTCAGGGTCAAGGTCACATCCATATCTCTGTATGTGCACTAAGGCTGTGGGAGGATGACCACAGGAATCAAACCCCCTATCCCCATCCCAGTTTTCTCCAGTTTTCATGCCTTTGTGCAGCGATGGCATACAGTGACATACAAGAGACCATAGAGTTGCAAATTCAGGTAAATCATTGAGATATAGGAGTTTCTGAAGGACTGTGACTGCAAGAAGATAGCAGCTCAGATGAGTCCTATCCTTGCCTAGTCTCCTCCCCATCTGCTACATGCTTCCAAAAAGGTCTTTTGCAACATCACAATCTATAGAGAACTCCAAGTTCAAAATCAAATGAGCTCTCTAAGGCCGCAAGGCCTCTCAATAGACATTATTCTGCTGACTTCCATGGAAAAAGACTAATTTTCACTATTTGCATGCCCGTGGTACAATTCTTTTTTGTTCGTGCTGCAAACAAAAGCTCCACCAGAACAACGCTACCAGCTGGGTTTATGTTGTAGTGAAGGCAGTCTATCAGCTGGCAGTTGCTACTGAAATTTTTCCAAGAGACACTGCTCACAGGGCTGGTTACAGCCAGCAGTGAGCTGTGTTAGGAGTCCTACTATACATCAGAGCAGGTAATGTTTTGCTCAGTTTTCTCTGATCAGGTGAAGGAAGGGGACTTTCACATGGACAGGGTTGCACAACATACAAATAAGGTCTAATTTAAGAATATTGGGACCTCTAAGCTAAGATTTGTGCATCAGTGGACTGTAATAAACATAAGTTTGAAAACTGAAGGGTGTACAGCTAATGATTCCTCCCATTTCTTGATCCACCTTGTTGGTCCAATAGAACTCTCGCAACTACCAGCTCCCTGGCTTGCCATGTGAGGTGTCTGGTGGAGTTACAAAGCAAGGAAAGGAGCTGCAGACAGGAGGGCACCAAGGCTCGGGAAAGCACAGGTGAGCTGACAACCTCTTGGAGGAGCCCTCTAAGATTCTAGGCTTGGTTTTCAGAACTAAAGGCATCTCAGGATGGATATGTCAGTCGTGCCGGGACCTCGGCTGGCCAGAGCCATCAGCACTGTAATTATGTGCTGACCACAGACTTCCCAGAGAGCTTTAAATCAGTACCTGGGGTTTGCCTGTTTGAGCCCCTGTCAAGAAGCCCCTCAAGCTTCCCAAAGCCTCTTTCATGAGGCAGAGGTCTTTTGAGGTAGAGGCAATCCCTGGGCCATTCTGAGCCCAACAAGATGTCATTTTGTCTTCTGGGGATGTGCAAGGGACCAAGTGATGGAGACAGCTGGAGAGAGCACACTTCAGGCTTTTCACAGCTCATCCTCACGCCCCAGCATGGACTTGGAGATCTCAGGGAAGGGGATACATAGACATTGCCATGCCTTCCCTTGGTCCCTCCATTCACCCATCTCTTCCTTGTCACCCTTGGCATCTCCTCTGCAGAGGTACCAGTATGATGTGACAAGGTTGCAAATAGTCTTGGCACAAGAGTCCTGCTTTCTTTTTTCCTCCCCTCTGTAGGGACATGCAGCCAAGAAAGTGTCAACTGGATAACTCTGCCCCAGCGGAGCCCTGCAAACTCCCCCAGCCAAAGCAGCTGAATAGGAAATGTGATGGAGCTGGAAATGTCAGATGGGTTCTCCATCCAACAACTCATAAAACCCCCGAAGTTAAAGCAGCCAGAACCATTATAGCTTAGTCCTATCTGAGAAATGGTATTCAATTCCCCGGCTGTTTAACTGTACACAACAGTTGTGTAACATCATGCTGCTCTATCCTGATCTAATTCCACAGAGTGGCTTTTTTGGCTAAGGAAATTCGTGGGTCAAACTTCTAGATCTTGGTGTTTTGCAGAGCTCTGGCATGCAAACAATTGTTTTAAAATAAAAGCCCTCTAACCCAGAACTCCGAAGACTGGGGGGTGGGGGGTGGGAGTGGGGGAAGAAAGGTCAGGTTTAGTCTTATTTTCATTTTAGATCCATTGCTTATGAAACACTTGCATTGAGCCTAACCATGCAGGAACAAGCAGGAAAACCTAGGTCCTAAGAGGGTTTTTTACCAGTCATCTTTGTTAAGGTCATTTTGGGGCTATTGAATCCTTGGACTGGGCTGTTCTTTCTCCCTGAATACACCTGTAGGACTCGGTTCCCTATTGAACTCGCGCAGCTGAAGCTGAGGAGGACAGCATGGCTAAGAACAAGACTTGGTCTCACGCTCCCCAAACAGGATCTTGAGAACTAACGCTTCAAAACCTGCTCACTTTCCAAAGCTGAAACACGCAGAAGGGAGCTGTCTTGAGTAAAATAAATCCCTCACGTTTGGTAAACAGAAGGGAGAAGTCTGATTCTCTACAGAGGGTGAAGAGATTTGTTTTCCATATTGTACTGCAACATTGTGTGTGTGTGTATTTATCCTCATTTTCCAGTTCTGTCAAAATGTAAGCAAGGAAAATTAGACCTGTGAAATTTGCTTGCATTGAGTTACAAGTACATCAATACAGAAAAATTCACTTATTACCTGGAAAGCTGTAGTGACCTTATTCTGCTGCACTCCGATAACCTTTTGCTTAGATTGTTTTTTGTGTAGTGAGATATTAATTTTTAACAATATACACAAGAAGCACAGATATATGTCTGGTAAAAGCAACTTGTATAGCTACTGAGAACGACATTTAAATATGATAACTAATGTGGCAAAGAGATGCAGAAAGTGAATACATAGCACAGATTAAATAAGGGTTAAAAGGTGTACATGAGATTAGGTTTGGCATTTTCCCTGGCATAGTGATTTTGGACATCGTATTATTTTCTTACTGCCAAGCAATGCTAAGACAAACATGCCAACTGATCACCATCAAAACACTAACCCCACACCTTGAGTTGTGCTTAGGTAAGCATGTAACTTTGCACAATAATTCTCACAGTCAGAAAGGAATGCACAAAACATTCAGTTTTCATTTGCGTGGCAAACAAAATCATAGCAAATGTCAGGGAACAAGGCTGAGGGCCAATCATCCTCTAAACTATATGCTGCCCCAAGGGAGGATGAACTACATTTAAGGAGCTCCTGAAAATATGAATGTAAGGTGTTTTTAAAAAACATCTCCAGTGGTGGAGAGCCCAAGACTTCCTTGGGCAGGTGATTTCTTTGCTTTATCAATCTCCCGATGGAAAATGCTACCTATTCCCCCAGCAGCCCGTGCAGGGAGCGAGCCACAACACGGGGCTGTCTGGCCAACTCGGAGGCTGCCGGTGCTGGCTCCAAACCCATCCATCGTGTGGCTGCTCCCACAGAGCACCATCAAGGAACAGCCTTCCACCCGCAGCCCTTTTCCCCACGGCACACATGGAGCAACAAATGGTATCTAAATATATGACAAGCGACGGATACAACAAGCAGATGGCGGGAGAACAAGGGCCCAGATCCATTAGCAGAAATCTGGATCAACTCGTGGATGATTCACAATGCAAATCAGGGGTAAATACATAACAGGCACTCCATGCCAGCCGTTCCCCCAGGAGCTGAAAGTCTTGAGAGACAAATCCAGGGCCCTCGCATCCTTGCCTGTGTCTTTTTGCAGTTGTACGCAGGAGGGCAGCAAACATTTACTCAGCGCTTGGCACCGCATCCCTTCCGAACCCCTGCGCAAAGAGATGCTCTTGGGACACTGCCCGTCAGCGCGAGCGGATGCCGGCTAAATAGCCCAATAAAATAACCCCACCGAAGTGGCTGTAGCTAGACAAAATGCACGTTTCGCTGTTATGACTCAGACAAAGGTTGTCTTGCATTTTTGCCTGCTGTTGGGCTAAATTCACCCCTCACCAACTGATCTCTGGGTATCACTTTCTTCTCTCTGGTTCAGTTTTATAGGGTGTTTGCTATCACTCGCATAAGTTTTTGCAGTGTTTTTCATTCTCCAGGGAAATTACACTCTTATTCTTCCCATCGAGGTGCTGACACAGGCATTTCAAACATGCCTGCTTCCCTTGTTTCCTGATGGACAATATATTGAGGATGGAGGAACAGGAGACTGTGTTAGAAATATTCTCTAATTCCAGCTAATGAAGCTTGTCAATGAAGAAGAAAATCACTGTTTAGGTTTTTGAAAATAAAGGCCTGCAAGAGAGTGTTTCTCAGCAATGATTTTTTTTTTTTTTTTTTTTTTTTTTTTTTTTGTTAAATGAGTATAATTAAAGCAATTGTCTTTAGCCTGCAAAAAATACCCACTGCCTTCTTTCTGCTCTCAGCCCCACTCCGTTCACTGCTTTAATTTTTGGCTCCTTGCTAGCTTTGTCCATTATCCAGCACAAACAATTTGCGCATTTATGCTGATGCCAGTTCAAATTGAAGCCTTTCGGGTGGAGCAGTGTATTTTGCTTATGAATATTCTCAGGTTCATCCTAATTAAAGTATTAATTGCCATGTGGTTGGATTCCCTTCAGCTGCCTGAAAGGAGTCCAGGATGGACATCTAAGCTGAGATGAGCTACTCTCTACAGTCTTATTGACTACAAGCTGATGGTGGCTACCCACTCTCAAACATCCCATTTCAGACATCTAAAGTTAGGTAGGATGAATTCTGACACAAAGGCACATTTTCTTTCCATTTAACTTTATGTACCAGACTGAGGGTGCATGTTCGGCGTACAAAGTACCTCTGCAGACCAAGGAGACAGTGAGCTTTTGGGTAGTTTGCGCTGTCCCCTGAAAATAGCTGTTTTCCTCAGCAGTAAAGAGGGATCTTTGGAAATCATACCCTCAGGTAGGTGCCAAAAATTAGACAAGGTGATCTGTACCCCAAATCCTAATTTTATATTATTTTTGGGTGCCAAAATGGATGGGATTTAGGAACCTAAGTGCTTGGGAAAAACCGAGAGTTGATTTACCTGCCCATGACCATGTCAGTAAACTCATGATAGGAACTGAACACAGATCTGTATCCTGGTCTAATCCACTAACAATAATCATTCATCCCGTGAGATTCAGCAGCCTCACACACACAGAGCAAGCCCTTCTCAACGTAGGTCAAAAATCATTGTGGGAAAATGAATGAAAGTGTATGAAATAGCAATGCTGTCCATTGCTGTAATCTTTAATACAATAATATCATTGGGGACTGGGATTCCGAGAGATGCTGTGCAGAACAAGACTGTCTTATATCACAGAAGTTTACTAAGACAAAACATACAATAAGAAAAAAAGTCTGACCAAGCAAAACCCAGACATTGCCCACTGTGATTTCATGGCAAGAAATATGATTTGGGATATTGCTTATCTGAAAGTTTTATCCTGCCTTTTGTAACAGACTTACAGCCCAAACCATGAATTCTGATTTGGGGAGTTCACCTCCTGAGACAGAAATGAGGAGTCTGGGTGTGCCAGGAATATGGCAATGGTCTCAGTATGTTAAAATAAAATTCCTGGTGTGGTTCACTCTAGTGGTAGTATTGGGAATATAATGTTAATTGCTGGACTAGGCTTTGGGCAGCTAATGAGCTAAGAATCCTCAATGGACTGGGGTCTTAATTACCTGATTTCCTTTAACCTGATTTCCTGTAACCCACCAGGTCAGTGGGACTAATCCCAGAACAAGACACTGTGCTGTATGAGATGTTCAAACAGATCCAAGGTTTTCCAAAGATGAGAAAAGGAAGTGGAGAAAAGTGCTAATCTCAGTGGAAATTAGGCATTTATGCCCAAAGTAATGATCTAGAAATAATCCTTTGCTAACCACCTACCAGCCTGAAAACCCAAAGACACATCAAATCTTGCACCTCCCCCCTTCCCCAATACTTTGGTGCCTAGACTTCTGCCCCCAGTTAAGCTAAGGAAGCGCCATGGGAGGCATCTGACCTTACTTTAGAGGCCTTCAGCGCCAACACAACTGACCTCCCCTTCCCAAAACTCCTCTCTGTGATATGCAGCAAGTCTAAAATTTTTTCTCAGCTGGAAACAAAAGGACTTATAAATTAAGACCTCTCCATGAACGCACAGAGGGAAGGCACATTGTGTCTGAACCAGTAGACACGAGGTAAGTCAGGCTTCATAAGACCAGCATGTGAGTTGACTGCATGAGCTCCAAAGCTTTACCACTTTCTTCTACCTGGTGCATGCTACTCTTTACACTTGAGGTGACACCAGTCCCATAAAGCGAAGTTTGCCCTGGGTGCAACTTCTTTGAAGTGATTTGTATAGCTCTGCTTGTTTTTTCCCCATGAAACTCTAGGTCTCCTTTTGGTGACACTCTACACCAGCTTTATCCAGGCAGGTTTCCGTTCTTGCTCATCATTTATCCTTTAAGGAATAGCATTGGGTGCCACTCAGTGGTGGAAACCAGGTTAAAATGAGGTCCCTGAACCAGTGGACAAAGCCTTTGCTGGGCTCTGTGATGACAATGATAAACTCTGACACTATCTAGAGAGGGTATCTCTCTTCTCACCCTGTGTTACTATCACAGCAGGATGGTCAAAGGAATTCCCACTTGTTGCTCAATATCAGAACCTGCAACTACATAAAGATGACTCTAAATGAAATACTCATCTAAAATAACTCTGGTTCTCAGTTAAGAGTCTTTCATAGTTCTTGTTTGTTTGTTTGGGCTTTAACTTGTGTTCTGTGCTCCTTGTTTGGTGTTCCGCTCTTTTCATTAAGCGGTAAGAGAAAAAGGAAAGTAAATGAAAGAGAATCAGCAGATTATCCATGAAAACTTGCAAGTAAAAGGAGTTGGAGACACCAGTTTGTAGGCTAAGTTCAGATTCATCTCACTTTCTTTAGTCGTCTAAGAGTTAGGCTTTTAGTCTAGACTACCTCTACCTTTAGTAGGCATAGACATAGGAAAGACACAGACTTCTCCAGAGACTGTTATCTAAGGTGATTTATTATTAATTGAATGGTCTCACTGGGCCATAAACTGACTCTTGTGCTTGAAGTGACACATATGCCTGAACGACTGATTAGGATCTGCAATTATTAGCAGTAGCAGTTGATATTCCTTGGGTTATGATGACATGCAAAGCCTTTTTATGCTAGGGAATCTGATTCAAGCTTCACTGTAGAAATCTGTACCCACACATTTACAGTAGAAACAAGGTCTCTTCCAAAACTGCTCTTGAAAGCTGTTTACCTTACCTATTCTTAAAGTCTCTAGTAATGGAGAATGTGTCACACACATGGTGACTTAATGTCATACCCATCATCATTTTATAGTAAGCTACTCTTCTGAATGGAGTATGCCAGTACCTTCCCTTTTTAGCAGAATTTCTTATGTTTTTAACTGATGCAGATAATTACTTTCTATCTTTAAAACCCAGAATGAACATTTTGATCACCTTATTTGACCTCCTGGCAAGACCTGTCCACAGAATTATACCTCTCTATTCCTGAATTCAGCATTCAAACATGACATGCATTTCATAAGGACAACCAACCTTGAATAAGGTTGAAGAAGTGAAATCCAATCAAGCTTCTGATTTATATGCTGATTACTTTTTTTTTTTACAAATACAGAAAATTTGAAAAGTTAATTTAAAATTAAGAAGTGCAGGGGTTTTTTCCCCAGAATAATGTAAACAAGATTGTTCAACTCTGCTGCTTCTCAGCTACTGATCTGCTGCTCTGACCTTGTAATCAGAGAAGACTGTGAGCCCTGCATTTGTCTTTGAAGACTGCTAATAATTAAATCCTATTGTTTCATTGAAACAGAACATGAGTCTCACAATTTGTAACCAGAAGCAGTATAGCTGCAAAGAACAATGTTGGATAAACATGCCCTTCAAAGATCAAAGGATGTAGGGCTTTGTCAATTAAAAAAAAAAAAAAATCAGCATAGCTAAACTGCTGTTTCTCAGCAACTTAGTGTGGGTACAGATCTGAAGCTGCCTAGATTGCTTTGCTTTCATTTCACAGTCTCAAGGGCATCTTTATTCCCCAAAGTGTATGGGGAAGCTGGCACACCCAGATGTGAGCTGTGAGTCTGCGGGCAGAGGGAGAGAGTACCCCCCTCGTCACTAATTAAACGTTCAAAGGATTCATGCTCTCTGCAAGCAGCACATCTTTGTGACATTAAATAAAAATCGGCCTCAAAGAGAAAACATACACACAATATTTTCAATAAGGCAATGGGCTAGAGGATAACAGGACGGTTTGGCTTTTTAGTGACACTGCTTTCATTTCTTCCCTGTGAGAGCCCTTGCCGCCTTCATGGATTTCTGCAGTTTGTCCTCCTTACCAATCAGAAACTCACCTCTGATGCCACTTTGGCCATGCAGCTCCAGAAGGAGATAGGAGAAACCACAGTTGCTCAAGGAATTTACCCCTTCCCATGGATGGCCATGTGACTTATGGCCAGCAAACCTTCTTAAATTGACATGACTCTCACTAGCTGCTTCCTGGTGGCCCAAAAAGGGGGCGAATTTGCAGCAAATGAGTCACGGCTAAACCTTGGCAAGTCTGTTCCGTACCTCATAGCTTTTCCTCTGTCTGTTGAACAATTTCCTTGGACATGAAAACTTCCTTGCTGAAATGTCTCTACTTGTGCGAGGACAGGTCACTGATGAGAAGGGCAGATTGTATTCTCCATGGCCTGACCCTTCTGGCAGAAGTTGTGGGGTACAAACCATTCATGTATCCACCTCATAAAATTCTCAAGTGCCTCTTGTCCCAGTGCATGTGTGTATGGACATGCTCCCAGCACATACAGGTCATTGGCTAAGGGGTTGAGACAACCACTCCAGCAGCAGTGTAGACCTAAGACCTTTCTCTTGTCTAGATGGAGGTTCAGCTGGACCACCTAGCTATGGCATGTGGGTCCCAAGGCAAAAGAAAGGTTAACTTGCAGAGAGCACCTTCTTGAAGGTCAAGATGAGGTAGGAGGAGACTGTATGAGACACAAGTGTATGTCTAGGCAGGTCACAGACAGTCAGTGAGGGTCTCATCCACTCAATCTTATGCTAGCACATTCTGGAAGAGAATGAGAATTTGGAGGACACTTAATACCACTTTCTCCTATCAATACAAACAGTGATCAAATAGAGGTAGCCCTTTGGAGGGGGCTCAGCATGGTGCAGGGTGAAATCTGTTCTCATGGGGTTTGCATGCAACTAGTCCATGAAGATGCTCAGAGGGCTGGAGCACCTCTCCTAGGAAGACGGGCTGAGGGAGTTGGGGCTGTTCAGCCTGGAGAAGAGAAGGCTCCAGGGAGACCTTACAGCACCTTCCAGTACCTGAAGGGGCCGACAAGAAACCTGGAGAGGGGCTTTGTACAAGGACATGTAGCGATAGGACAAGGGGGAAGGGCTTTAAGCTGAAAGAGGGCAGAATTAGATTAGATACAAGGAAGAAATTCTTCCCTGTGAGGGCAGTGAGGCGCTGGCAGAGGCTGTCCAGAGCAGCTGTGGCTGCCCCATCCCTGGCAGTGCTCAAGGCCAGGCTGGACGGGGCTTGGAGCAACCTGGGCTGGTGGAGGGTGTCCCTGCCCCTGGCAGGGGGCTGGAACTGGATGTCTTTAAGGTCCCTTCCAACACAAACCATTCCATAGTACTATGATTCTATGAATCTATATGCCTTAATGCAAAAATAAATTTTTCCATTTTAGAGGAGGGTATAAATTGAGAATTGAGGAAGGTATAAAACAGAATGGATGAAATTACGCTAAAATCTTGCAGCGGAGCTGTCTCATGCGTAGCACTGTGCTTTCTGCTGTAGATTGTGTTACCTCAGCTTCAGAGGGAATTAATATTCTTCAGCTCTAGTTTTTAAATTGAGGAATCAAAGTTTATTAGCAGGTTATTACAACACAAAAGCAACACAGAGAACAAATGATTCCAGTGATTAGGAAGAAAAGTAAACTTAGCAACTCAAACACTTTCCTTTTCTCTGTCATTAGGTTCCAGGGTGGATCTTCAGCTCACATCAAACTATGGTGCTTCACTCTTCATAGCATTGAGTTAGCATTGGACATATGACCAGATACACTGAGGGCTAAATCTTCAACTGAGCTACATCTTCAAATGCTCCCTTTCCATTGCAGATGGGGAGCAAACGTCTGGTGGCAAGTGAAGATGTTCTCTCTCTTCAACTTAGATATGACTGTATGGGTTTCATCTGAAGTAGGGCAGGAAAAGGCAGTTTTATTCTAAGAGGATAATGTTTGTTCCCATTACCTCTTGTCCATCTGGACTCCAGTGCTTCCATTATGTGGGCCTGGACTTCAATTTATTAATACAATGACAGGAATGCAAAGCATGTAAGGTTGAACCTATATGTAGGACAGCTATCTAATCCAGGAGCCCACTAAAGAATTACAGACTTGCTGTTTGTTTGCTACACTTTTTGACAAAACACAGCTAGTCCATTTTGCTTCCTATTTATACTCCATTTTTATTTCCCAGTTCTTAGGCATTATCATTCAACTTTGGAGGATGTTATACAGTTTCCTTGACACAAATCTTTCTCTCCACCTTCCTGTCTGCTAAAGACAAAATCTTATTTTAATGAGTTAAATTCTAACATCAGTTAAACTGAGGAAAGAATCTGGCCCATAAAGTTTGACAAATGACAATCATTTTAAAAAGTGAAATGTACACATTGTGTCTAAACACAATTGACCTCATTCCCCTCAGCTGTCCTGATGTTCAGCTGCTTGGAAACTTTCCTCCAGGGAAAACCTTTATTAAATGATTTGTGCTTCTTTTACATTTTGTTCCAAATTATCTCACTCCCTCGTTTTATTTCTTCTTCAGGCTGGCTGCTTGCTACAGCTAATTTGGGTGTCCTTGCTGGGACTACCATAAATACTCTTTCCCAGTAGTACTTTGTAAGCTGAATTAGTCAAGTGATCTTGGCTATAACATTCAAGAAAACAGTCGATAAGATTAAAGACTGGGAGAACTTTATGGTTGGAAACACCGTTTTAAAGTCACCCATAAAGGTGCATGAACAAAAAGTGCTGACAAGGCCAAAACATTTCATAGATGCTAAAATTGTGACCTTCAGCATTGTATTAGAAGGGATAATTGTTCACTCACTTCTCTCCATACGACAACTGTATTAAAACATTACATTCTCTTCAGGACTCTTTAACAAGGACCCTTCCACACAAATAGATGAAATACCAGATTAAAAACAAGGAGATAAAGCCTCACCTACAAATTGAAAGACAGAGCACTGAAGCCTGCATAAGCCCCCAAGTATGCTGGGTGCCCGTCCTTCTCTGACTGTGCAGTAGACCTCCCACCTGAGGTAAGTAGTACCAGTCACTCAAAGCAATAGAAAAATTGTTTCTTCATCTCCATCTTTGCTTTTCAGGCTCTTATTTCCCCTGACAGCACCTAGAGCTTTAAGCTGTCCAGGGCCATGGCTCTTGGGTGGAAGTCATAGTTGGGTAAGTCTTCTGCTGGCTTCAAGGTGGCACAGGTTCACCATTCCCCCCAGAACTGGTGGTGATCACCGTCACTGTGTCTGCACTGCTCCGGGCAGGCTGGGGCTAGAGCTGCCCTTACAATGTTCTCATGTCTTTCTCTCATGAGGTCCGAGTTCCTGCTTTTATTTTAAAGCTGTATGAACACTTCATTTCACTGGCATCTAATTCTGGGGTAGTGAAGGATGACAATAGGTCTGGAGTTATTTGTGACTGGGTGGAATTGATGAACAGGTTTCTGTCAAAAATTCCCTTTCTTTATTTTTCCAGACAAGCATCTGTGGGAACATTTCATTTCAGCATTTTCAAAAGCAAATGTTCTTCCTTTTCAGTTGCAAAATAATTGTTTTGAAGTCTGGATTTGGCAATACTTCATTTAAAAGGGTTAGGGAAATTATTAACAATCCCCTGTCAGCCACACAAAATGTTTTGACTTGAAATCTCTCTCTTCAATTAATTAAAAAAAATATTATTTTTTCCCCATAAGTTAACCAGTATGCCCACCTCCCTTCATCTCCCCAAAACAAGAGTTTGCAGAATCAATTATTCCCACAGTTTTCTCAGACTTTTTGAGACATAGTGGACAGAGCCACTTCCATGTCAATGTTGACTTTAAATAAATGATTTTTCTAACACTAAATTGAAAAGGTTCAGACTTTATTCTAATGAAAAAGGTGAACTGTTTTCATTTTTATATCTAGATTACAGTGAGAAAAGTATTAAAATATCAGTTCTTGTTGAATCAAAAGTCCATATTTGCTTAACTCTTTGTGCCACACAGAGGATAGATACATCTTTGATTTACAAAATCTTTCTTGCTGCTAAAAGGTAAGTCTATTCATGTTAGAATAAACATGGAAAATTCTAGGGCACAAAAACGCATGGCACAGCGTAAACATGATCTGAGACACTTCAGGTACAAGCAACAATTCCACTTTTCTTGTAACAGATGACACTGCTTGAGGTTAGAACAAGAAGTACCTGTTGCCTGTGCTATAACATCTCCTGCAAATAGCTTCCTATTTGTGGCACTGATATAAAGTCTGTGTTTTATGGAGCTTACCCAACCAGCTTTTCTATGTCAGGTTATCACAGATACATTTTTTTTCCAATTCATTTTGAGATCAACTGCTGTTAAGAGGCTGTAACAAGGGATGTAACTTGCTCCTTTCACTTTCATTCAGACAGTTTGAATAAACCCACATTTAAGCCTTTTATGGTTCCTCTTTCCATTATACTTATTTTATTTTATTTTTCTCTGTGGGGACTGAGCCACTTTATTCAGGTCATTTTCTGCAATATCATGGTAACCCATTAAAATGTCAAATAATTTATTGTCCGTTCAGTCCACTCGCCTGTCCTTTTCATCTAAAAAGCACAGTCATTTCTGTAAGCTCTCTGTTCCTCTACATGTTCAAAGGCCTTCATGGATCTCCTCACCTTCTCATTAAATCTTGCTGAAGAACAGTTGCCTTGGAAACCAGGGAGCCGATCCAGCAAAGGGGCTGAGCATCTTCACCTTGCCTTGACTTTGGTGGGAGGTGAAGCCATTCAGCACTTCTGAAAGGACAGTTAGCACATGGCCAGCAGAGAAACCATTAGGTGCTAACTACTGTTTTGCTCTAGTTTCAGGATGATGAGGAATGATGCTGGTCCCTACACGCCCTCCTATCTTTCACATGAAGAACAGAAGATAGAAAGAGGTTGAAACATCTGACGCTTTTCTGGCATCAGCTGTGAGCTCATTTATAATTGCAAAGACTTTGGAAATGTGAATGCATTCTAAATATTATTCAAAAGAACAAACCTATTCTGAAAGTCTAAGGGGACCCAACTTTCTTTCCAGGTTATTTATAACATGCTAGTGCATTTGTAAGGGCCTACTAGAGTTGCTACAGACACGGAATAATAAACCAATTTGTATTAAGAAGAAAAGAAAACCATATAAACAGCACATCTTAGATGTTCTTTTGAGATAAAACACAGCATCCTTCCAAGGACTCAGCCGATATAAGCACTATGTCTTAGCATTTCCAAGGATTTGGAAACTTTCCAGTGAAGAAATGAAGTCTAGATTGCAGTGATAATCACAGCAAGAGATATGTATATAAACTATACCCTAAGAACAAAGCTGGCTCTACTTAGGTCACCTTGGTCTATCTGGTTCATTATCTCATGGCAGAGCCACGCAAATGCAACAGGTTTGCTTCCAGCTCAGCCCAGGATCAGGTTATCTGCTTTTATCACCAGCATGTGGTAGAGGCCTAAAGACCTCCTTACACGTTCTTCCCAGCTCACCTGGCTCTGTACAGAGCCATTTCTTGGATCTGCATCTTGATATAAGTAGCAGGAGCCTTGTTCAAGGTCCAGAAGACCTTCGCAGCTGAAGCATCATTGCACAAGCTCAGTGCAGGGACTTCAACCCAAAGCCATCTACACACATTCCTGGGGAGCTGAGTGTGCGTTAAGCAACCCTTCTTAGATGGGTAGGCATGACCATGAGCATGATTACTGAAATATTTCTGTTCTTAGGCTACCTGAGCCCATTCTGGACCAGGGAGAGATGCAGGTCATAGTGCTACCTGGCCAAGTCCAGGCACTAGCCCTGCAAAGGCTGCAGCGGCTAGCTACAGGACCATCTTTGGCAATGTGACAGTACTCTAGGAATGATAAGCCTGCCCACTGCTGTCTTTACTGGCTTTCTACAGGCAATTTTAAGGTATTTGCCTCAGATTAATAAAAACCCAAGGATCGCATGCCTTCCCCATTCAGTCACAGTTTAAAAGTAGGTGGGAGCTTGTGGCTGTTTTACAGACACCCCACCACTATCAGGATGTGTTAGGTGGCCCTGATGACATTTGTGGACTTTAGAGCACTTTCAAGGACACAGAGAAGCAAAAGAGCCTTCACAGCAGGAGCAGAGGATTTATCAAGCCTAAGCAAGCCCAGCAGAAGAGAGCTTTGCAGGATCACAGTCTAATGGAGATGATAAATTCCGCCTTGTTGTTAGTTGGAGATCTCAAATGCTTCATTGGAGCTTGCTCCAGGTCCTTACGTGCTGGTGATAAAAGGTGCATGTCATGGTGTATGGTGGTGTACATCTGCAAGGATGCTTCCTTTCTGGCTGAAGGTCATACTGGGCTTTTCTCCTTTTTAAACAGAATGGAGATTTTTACCCCCAAAACAAGGTTTGCTCCTGTAGGTTACAAATCTTTCTCTGGGCCCCACAAGGAATATCACCATCTTCTCATCATGACACAACACACAATGATTTGACTCACTTTCCCTGATGGCAACCCAGAGTTGCATCCAGAATCCACCTTAATATTGATTATTAAGATAGAACCACCCAGAGTGGTGAGTTAACTTCTGCTAATCTCAAGTTGTTTCAGATATCGAATTCGGTCAAGGTATTTTGCAGAATGCCTCTAGGAATATTTTTTCACATTCCTTCTCTTGATATTTTTGGTGTTCATTCTCAAATAAGTTTGTTTGTTTGTTTGTTTTCTTTATATTTGGTTGTGCTATGTATTAGAACAGAAAATAAATTCCTTAAGGTCAAAAGGTTTTATTTTGATTTTAGATGGAAAGGAATTTTTAAACTTGACAAGATGAGTACTGGAGAGAAGCCTGAACTCAAAATCCGTTTGAGAAGTAGACCTTTATTCTTTTACACAAGTCCATCTGAAAGCCTTTCTACCTAAAAGCAGTTTCTTACAAAACAGTGTACTACAAGCAGGCAGGACTTCCCACAGAAATATGCAAGGACAAAAAAGAAATTTGCCGTATCACTTGATGCATTTCTACAAAGTTTCTCGTTACTTTATTACCATGTGTCAAACATGTTTTTAAAGAGAAATAGAAATGAATTGAAAATTATATTTTGGTCATGTCTAGAGGCACTAAATGACATTAGAGCTACTGGCTCATAGGTGCTGTAGAAACACCAAGGAAAGGTTTTCCCTGCCCTGAAATCTTTTCAACTGGGACACAAGTTAGCAAAAAGAATTCAATATCTTGGTTTCCCAAATTCACCCAAGGAATGAGAAATTACTCTCCCAGCATCAGCCAGAAGCATATGATGAAGACAGAAAAACAGAACTGAATGACATAATGTGAGATGAACAGGAACTCACAGAATGGTTATTATAGAGTTGTTGATGTGCGATAACTTGTTCCTGCACTAGGAAATCCATGGGGATCTGAACATCTCTGAGAGTGGGAAGGGAATTGGGCATGGATGTGACAGTGCTGATTGGCAGGAGAACACGGCACTGAAGTCATAGTCTGGGGGCATGAGCTACCCTGGGCTACCTACATCAAAGCTGTGCGCTTCTGAAAATCCAACCAGGAACCACAGGAAAAAACCTCAACTTCTTACTCGAGCTAAAATACACTATTCTCTGCCTTGCAGCATTAGCTGGTGCAAAACACCTCTCTCCTCTGCCCTTTCCCCCATCTATTTGTATTGTCAAGTCTTCTTTCAGAGATTGTTCCTTGGAAGAAAGCAAAGAAGCATATCTGTGGGGCTGAAAGAATAGGTAGCAAAGAGTAGCTTTCTAGTACCACAGCAAGAAGAGAATAAAGTTGGGGCAGCCTCACCCAGAAGGAAGAATTTGCTGTTACTGTCCCAACACTGCAGCATTGACACCATACCTGCTGTTGACTTCACACAACGACAGGGGACTTCCAGGGCCATTCTAGGCCTTAGGGGTCATGAATTGGAATTTCTTGCTCTGCTGTGCGCTGATTTCCTCTCTGATCTTGGGCAAGCTCAGATTCAGCCAAATGTCCAGTCTCACCTTGAAAATAAGGGTAAATGCATTTCTGAAGTGCAAAATGTTTGGACAGAAGTCTCTTGCTGATGGTGGGTGACACTGGGGAGGAGGCAGGTCAAGATCCCTGCATTGCAGGGTTTTACACCTCCAAAAGAGACTTTTTGTACTGACAAATAATATGCTTCTAATTAAGGATGAGGCTGTAAAATCTCAAATCTGATAACACATTGTGCAGGAAGCTAGGAGACATCTGTTCGTATGAACACATCAATATTAAGGTGGATTCTGGATGCAAAATTCTCCCCACGCTGTTTGATAATGACACTGGCAGAAGAGATCTCCCACGTTAATATCTGGCAACAAATGTTTTGCAACAGAAGCATGTATTCCATAGAGGATTGTGTGAACATAAGATCTAATTTTCCCTGGCAAAGCATCCATCATGTGTGTGAACTTTTCATGGAAGATAATAATACCTCCCATCAATAAAATCAAGTTGTTGAGTGGAACAAGACCAGGTAGAGACACAAACACCCTCACCTTCACAATTACATCTGTGGTCTCTGTTTGGGACTTACTAAATGGGAAGCATTTGGAGTGGGGTGAGGCCATCTAAGATGGCATCTCTTTGGTGCTTGTGTCCACAGAAACCTCTGTGGGCTGCCCAAGTGCTGTTGGCTTCATGCCATTCTTAATGAGGGAGGAACAGAAGTGGAGGCTGAGCAGCTGATGGCCAGAAGAATTACCTTGGACCTTAGGCAAGGGGAGGATGTGGAATCACGTCAGGCAAAGGGACATATTCATAACACAAGACAAAGGCAGAAACAGTCACCAGGGGAGGTGTTTGTGACACTTCATTTACTGGGAAGGCAGAGAGATGGTAGATGAAAGTCCCGTCTCTGCTGCTGAAGGAGAGGTTTTTGGATGGAGGGGAGCTGTGTGTTGGAGGGCAAGGTCCTAGTGAACTTGTAAGGAGAGATGCCGGGGTAGGGCCCCATCATATGGCCTGATGCCCACCCTTGTGCAGCTCTGGTCAGGAGTGAGTGGAAGAGCATACCTTGGTTAAAATGCTGGTCCTTTCAGCATACAGGCACGTTTTACCCCCAGGCCCTTTTGCATTGTTTGAGGTTCTCAAAGCTAATCCTGAAGAGAAGTAGGATCATGCAAGACTGACTTTTCCAGAACAGCCCAGATGCTGTACTTACTCAGCAGTTTGTCTCCATCACTAGTCAAGCACAAATCCCTTGTAGTACTACATAGAGACAGCCTCCCCAAGTACTCTTGTTTTCCTCCAGTAACTTGCTGCTCAGAGTATTACAAGCCAGAGTCAGTGTCTACATTTAACTGCCCTCAATGCCTTTTTTTCCATGATTTTTTCCTGTTGCTTTTTTGAACCCATGTAAAGTTATGTGTCCTCGTCCCCCTGCGACAAAGACTTGTGCAACCTGGGTACAAAATGTGAGCAGAGCTACACATTTCTGCTCTGGCAGGCTCCCACTGGCATCTGCTAGTTTAATTTGCTGAAAGCTCCAGCCTTCCAGAAGTTTGCGGGAAGCCAATAACACTGGCGATGCTCAGCAGCACCAGTGGGTGGCAATCTCTTACTGACACCTATCCTGCGCCCTAGGCAAGTTCATTTTGGGTGTTCATTTTCGGTTGGCTCCAAAGTGCACTTCTATGGGTACAGAGAGTCATTAGCTTTCCGTCAGGCGTATTTTTCCATTAACTTGGTTTTCTTCTATCAAATAGGAAAGCAGTTTCTGTTTTTGACACACAGATGTGTTGGTGTCAGTGCCCAGCCCCTAGAAATAGCTTTGTTGCTAACATCCAACACCAGACTTGCTGGTTTTACCAAGAATAGAAGAGGAAGTTTGATTAACCACACATATATAAATAAACCCCCAACTCACACTGAAGCAGAGCAGCACTCAGTGATTCAGGGCGATGCAGCTGACCTTGCATATAAGAAGCAGGAACGGTTGCTAATGTAAAAGACTTTTTACTTCTCCAGCACATATGCTTTTAAAACGAAGATTGGAATAAACCCAAGCAGTGAGAGGGACTTGAAGTGCAGAGGGAATGTTTTTATGGAAATGGCTTTCCATAGAGGGCTGCCCTCCTCTGCAAGTCAACAGAAATCTAAAAGGATCTGTTGAAAGACTCATGGGTTTTGACATACAGCAAACTCAGATGTCCCTTTTGGATCCCTTCATTATTCCTAATAATTGTTTTGGCCATAACTTACCACAAAACCATTTGCTCAAGAGCTACCTTGCTAGAGATACGTAATTCCGTTGCAGCTCCCTTTATAACATACATGGTTCCTCCTAGGAAGGGATTCTGTGGATTTAGATTAAATTTTGGCTATTGTTGGTGAATTTTAGGGAAGTGTCTCCCAGTTGTAAGTTCAGGCAGCATTCAGCCTTGGTGCACAAGGAGGGAGGGTGCATGGAGGGAAACCGCTAGGACATGGTAGGACCTCCTCATACCTGCTAACTCATACTGCTTTATGTATCAGTGTGACATGTCTGTGGTGGGGCCAGCCCTGGCTGGTTTCCTGAGTGGAGCTGGACAAAAACACACAGTGAAATGTATTACTGGAACAGGGATGGGGAATTTGCTTTTCCACAGGACATTTAAACAGACCTGCATGCAGCACATCTCATTGCACGGTGCCTTATGGGGCTGCTTGTGTTTGCTCAGCCTCCCCAGTGGTCCTGATCTACAGGAGAGTTAGGAAAGGTGCAAGCAGGGAGCAGATTGCTGTTGCTTCTCCTAAAGCCTCAAGAGAAGGAGCAAATGCTCCATGGAGAGCCACAGACTACTGTGCCTGAAGCCAACTCTGCCTTCCAGAGCAAGGGGCACTCAGCTCTCTGGCATTCCTGATCCCAGCTTTGACACCAGATCATTATATGACCTTGAGCCTCATGTATTTTAGATCTTTAATACATTAGCGGAATGACAAGAAGAGAGCTATCAGCAGAAGAGGAAGCAAGAGTGCAGTAAAATGAAATGATGCAGCAAGATGTGTCTTCAGAGGAAAAAACCCAACCATCTCTGAGGTTACCTTAGAGCAGGAAAACCTGTGTCAGAGTTAAATATTTGCACTTCTAGCCATCAGAGTTACACTGGGGGCAACTTGGTGGATAGACTATGCAAATAAGGATCAAATTACTTGCGCATCTGCTTCAGACTTGTTTTCTCAGCCTTTTAAAACAGCAACTGTAAGTGTATTACAGTTGACACCCAAATGGGTTTAGGTACCTAGTTCCCATGCCACAGTCTGAGAAAAATATATCAAAGCACAGGACTAACAAGGAGCAGGGTACTTCACAGCAGTTAAAGGAAGAATGCAAATATAATGCAACTACTCTTCTCTGTTCATTGGGAAAGGGGCACCAAACCAAAGGTTCAGATCCACGTAGGACTCAGCGTACTTGGGGAGCTCCCATGCCCTGGCTAATTTGTGGTTACAGCCTGTCTGCCTGCTTCAAGTCTGTGGAAAATATGTGGTAACTTGATCTAGTATGCACTGCTACTATTAGGCAAAATTAAGTGATATTGCCCAATGGTTCTGGTTCTTTAAGAGTTCACGGGCAGTTGTCATGGCTAAGCTGTTCCACAGCAACTTGTTAAACTAGTACCTTGCTTGCAGCTCTGATGACAAGGTGGTAGAGCAAGAAATGAGCTGAATGCAAAGTGAGGAGGGACATGGTAATTAGAAGTGAGGAATTAAACCCTTAGGGCTTGGTTATAGGAACATTTGTAAGCGACTTTACTCATTTGTCACATCCCATCAGAACACCAGCAGAGCAGCTCGGTGGGTGCAAGAACAGCTGGACCCCAAATTCCTCCCAGGCCCATCTGTGTCTATGGTTTGCATGAGCTTAAGAGTGCTATAAAAGCACTTTCTTTTGGGACCGAATGAGCTTTATTGCTGGGAATAGTGTAGCATCATGTAATGAAGGGGAGCTGCGTACAGGTAGTACAGAGAGGGGTGCAGCACCCCACCAGGCATGACAGACAGAACTGATTCCATCTGAATTTTCTTTGTTTCTGTGTTCAGAGCAGAAGCCCAGCTAAGATGCTCCAAATCACCCTCTGAAGACTCCCGCAGGATTTGTATGGATCCTACAGAGAAAATCTTTCTAACTGAGGCACCCAGCTGAGTTGATAAAGCAAAGTCTTATTACTTTAGAGGCTTTAAGCGCACTCATGGTGTGTTTGAAATCATCCTCAAAGCAATGCACACTGCCAAAACTTTTTGATTTTGTTGAACCAGCTTTTCCTACTCCAGAACCATACCGCAGAAAACATCTCAGCTGGCTTCCCCCAGGTATCATGACCAGGCTTGTGAACAATGACTAGCTTTGAGTTTGTTAATTTAATTTGCGTTTACGTAGCTTTTCCCAATTCCTTATCTTTTTCAAGGACAAAAACAGAGAGGCTCAACTGTAGAGTTCAAACTCAGCTGTTTTGTTATCAATGCCAGTGCTTGTTGGACTGAAATGGCCAATTCAAAAGAAAAAAAAAAATCCTGAGATGGGCTGAGAAAACTCAAGAGATTGACAAAATAATGACATCAGTTTAAAAAGGAGGAAAATGTTTCAGCCCATCTGTATTTGCCATCTGGTTTCACCCATGCCACATTTTACAGTGTTGCTTTGCCACCCCAAAGTCAGATATATCTTTTTCACCTGAAATCTGAGTCTCACTGTCACAGCACTCTCTAAACTAGCCAGCTGCAATAAGGTCTTTTACCATCACACACCAACATACTCTTCATGCCAGTCCCTCTGCTGCCTTCTCCTAGTCCCTCCCCATCCAAAGCATGTGTTCTCTCTCTTCTCTTTGCTTCTTCCTCCTCTCTCTTCACTGGCTGCCCAACCCCTTACCAGAACAGTCACACCTGCACCTTATCTACATCAGCCAACCTGCTGCCCCTGAAGCCAGCCCACAGCTGTATATTATCAATGCTAATTAACCCAGCTTCATTCCTCTACAATTCCCCCTTTTTTTCTTTTTTCTTTTTTTTTTTAACATTTCATACCTTATGTTTTTAACAATCATCACAACCTTTTTACAAACAATTTTTTCATACAGTCTTCTATATTTCATCTACATCTCACAATTTCAGGGGTACTTGAATACCACCCCAGACAACTAGACCCTCAACACCACCATGAAATTTCATTGTGTCAAGGTGAAAAATAGCTATGTGGGATAATCAACTTGGAGAAAATCATCAGAAGTTGTTTTTTAAAAGAATGATGAGCTGCTTCCCTCATTATCAAAACCTCATTACTTTTGTTTGTGGATTGCTTCCCTCATTTTGCTTTTGAATTGTTTTCATCAACTTTTTGGTACATGGATAGATCTTAGTACTGATACAGCCATAAAAGCAATTGCTAGAACAATATCAGATACTTCTTATGGTCTGTGATATTATATTGTATTATCGTGTCATACGAACGAAGCAATGGATTAGTTGAAGGTGCATTTCCACTGTCAGTTAACAACAGCTGGCTCCAAAGACCACACCTGCCCATTGCCCCTACTGTAAAGCCTCTGCTCTTGCCATAAGGTAATTTCTGTCCATGTTCTATAGCTCTCTGGAGGGACAGAGACAAAGTGGACCTTCTCCTTGCCCATGTGGCCTGGAAAGTTTGAGCCAGCATGTTACAGCCTTTCCATCCATCTGCCAGTCTCCCTGGCTCTGTATTCGAGACAAAGCTAGGGGAAGGCTAATGGGTTTGGCCTGCCTAAGCCCCTTTTCAAACCTGTCTCCATCTTGCATTAAATATAATCATAGACCTGAACTATCACATCCAAGGACATCAGATCCACAACTCACTGAGCTCAGCAGGAGTCTTTGCATTAACACCACTGAGATTTGCAGCGCTAAGCCCCCGCAAAGAGAAGAGCAGAATTGACTCTGTTTTTTTTCCTGAAACTAACAGAAATAACCAGAAATGTTTCCTTCTGCGGTGACCCTTGCCAGCTTTGTTGTTTTCTCACTCTTTTTTTTTTTCCTGAATGAGGCAAGAGTGGATGTTTTTCTATTAGTAAAAAGTTTCCTTGGAAAACAAGCTGCCCACTGTCACACCACGAGCCCACGTGAGCACGGCTGGGATCTCTAGCTAGTCGCGTCACATGTTAAATTCATGCGGCTCTATCTGCGTACGAGGCACTTGTGCATCCTGGCCAGGGCTGGGAATGGCACACACACCTCGCAGACCAGCTCCCCTCCGCAGCTTGCAAAATGTTTCCTTTGCTCCAAAGCCAGGCGAGACAGGCAAAATCCCTGCTCCCCAAAATGCACATCTCAACGAAGAGATTCGCTCCTCAGAGCCAAGAACACTGAACTCCTTTACCTTTCATTTTGACGGTTTCCATGGAAACCATAAAATTAAGCTATGCAGTTACTTACTGCAACATTACATAATCTGCCAAACGCTCAGTTGCTTTTCAACAAACGTGTTTGTGCTGCGTTGCTTTCCCCGCCTCCCCCCCCCCCCAAGTATTATCAGCTCGATCTGTGTTGATCTGATTAAACAAGGAGCAATGGTGTAAAATGAGATATTAAAATGCAACTTCTGTCAGTTCTCCTCTCCAGAGAATGACAGGCTGCCTGCCTCCACTGCCAGTATATAGCTGCAGCTGAGGTATTACAGCATTGCTCATCACCTGATCATATAGATGAGGTTGGATTGATGAGGGTCTGAGCTCAGTTCTGACCTCATGCACAATAAATAGGAACAGTTCCACGCTGCTTCAGGTTATTTGCACCTATGCAAATAGTATGCAAAAAATCTGGTCGTACACAGCAATTTTTTGTTTAAATGGAGCAACAAGGCAGGGTAGAATGGATTGACTTCAGTTCCATTTCCCACCTGGATCTCAGAGATTCGATCTCACCCAAAATATTTTTGACAAGTGCTGTGGAATATCCTGCAATTTTTATTGTGAAAGAAAAATCTCACAGTAAGGCAATGAACTATCCATTTTTCCATGTTCCTGGCGCTTGGCCATCCCTGCTGGAACTGGACCAGAGACAGAAGCGATGTTTGGGATGAAGGAAGCTGCTGTACAATTACTCTTTAACTTTTGTGGCCAGGCTCATTATTTTAAATAGAGCTCAGCAAAGCCAGATAGCTCTTCTTTGTTTTGTCCAGGATACACAATCCTGATCCTGTAGAGAATAACGTCAAAACTTTCTCACCATTGGTGAGAATGAACTGTTCCTTTTGTAGCTTTGGAGGGCAAAGGAAAGATTTCAGCTGGACCCTAGGGCTTGCACAGAAAATGCAAGGGGAAAAGGAAGGCCACAAGCACACATGGATGTGTAAGCAATGTCTTAGAAGAAGGGTATGAAAAGGTTTACAAGTTGTAGCTCAGCATCCGTTACCTTGCTGGCACTGTGTCTCTCAGGCTGTGTCTTTGCTAGCAAAATAAAAGAGGCCAGGAGATTACTCAGGCCAGACTGAGTAACTGTTTGGATGCTCTAGTCCTGTCTTGGTCCTGTGCCGAGTCTCACATGATGCTGAGGAGTGTGCAGGCATAGCACAAAGGAGGCTAACTTATCTGGGGTACAAAAGAAGAGAGTTCAGATGCTGTACCATTTCCCTGAAGGCCAGAAATTGGCCTTGGCCTATTTTATTTGTTAGTAAAGTATGATGTAGTTTCAAAGAAATGATCAAGTCCATCACAGGCAGTGTAAGTTAAACCTAACCACACAGGCCCTTCTCTTCGCATCATCCTTTCATATCGCTTCCATTAATTTGTCCCTTCAACAAAAAACATGTCTTCCTCAAGCACTGTTAAGCCTTGGCATAACACTTTGAAAATCCCTGTCTGGGGTGTTGCCCTTTGTTTCTGAAATGTTGCTGAGAAACTCAAAAGAAAAGCTGGGATTCCTCCTCACACCACTGACCGTGTTTGCCATCAGGTGACACCCCAAACCCCCTAACCATATCCCTGGAAAAATCTGTCTTTTCATGGGTTAATCTCAGCTCCAGCTTCTTATGTCTCATTGGCTTCGTGTGACATGCGAGACAGTGATCTTAGTGTGACAGAAAGACATAAAATGCTAAATAACTGAAGCAGCTGTTGGTGCATCATCTAAAGAGCACAGATATTCAATAAAGCAGGCATTTACAATGTCTATAAATAACTGGAAATAGCATATAACTAATTATTTGAGTGCCAAAAAAACTCAGTCAACCTCAGTCAACGTAATTACACGCGTCATGGCTAGTAACTTCCAGCCTGAGATGAGCTGAGGATGAAATTTGAAGGCACTGAAAGTTTCCTGGATTTGCCAAAATGGTCAGTCTATTTTTCCCATTTCAGTGCTAAATATTGGAGATCTTTCTCTCATTGATTACTTATATATTCCACTTTGAAGTCAAGAGGTTCACCCAAAGTAAACTGGCATCACTGAAAAGACATTGTTTTATACCGGTAGAGAGGGTGGATCAGGACACCAACGTAACTATTTCTTGTATCTTTCAAATTGCAAGAAAAGGTATATTCACTCAGACGGCATAATAAATCTCTGCAAAATAAAGATGGCATTTAACATCTCTGCAGGGTCTAGTCTTTTGAATTTCCTGGTTTGCTGTTCCTCTGCTTTCAACATATTGCTTGATGTGAAAAGTTTCTTCACTTTATATATTCATTTTCTACTACAGCAAGCAGTACCAGTGCTAGACAAATAAACCACAGGACAGTAAAAATTTCATGCAAAAAAAAATTGCCGTGAAGTACAAAGAAAATATCAAATAATGCTAATATTGGTGGTTCTCTACTTTCTCCTGAACTGGGTTTCACTCAGCCTGCAGCAGACCTTCCTGTTAGCTTCTCTGTCCAGGAACTTATCTGCATGATAAACTCACATGCTTATTTGTCTTCCAAATCTTTGTTATGTAGTTTAACTCTTTTTTTTTTTTTTTTTTTTTTTTTTTTTTAAATAAACTGTTCAAGATTACTGGCTGCAAAGATCAGATACAATTGTTATTCCCTTGATTTTTTAAATGTATTTATTTGTTTCTGCTGATGATTGTCCAGAGACATTTCTTTGCTGCACCGGAGCAGTGTAGGTTCTACAGTTACTCTGGTTACTACCCCTGTTTCCAGCCTGAAGGATTATTCAAACCACTAGAATATGGAAACAGGTTGAACAAATGACCCAACACGTTCAGAAACAGGGAGAGGACACCACTGCTCTGGTGTCAAATAACAATTAAATAATCAACATGTGATTAGCAGAACATGTCTTCCTAGTGTTTGAGGAAGGGAGAGACAAAAAAAAAATGAATAAAAATTGGTGGATGAGGGTAGTGATGTACTGGAACTGCTGAGTGGAAAGGAAGGAAGTGGCACGCAGCTGCCAGGCAGTCATCAAAAGTGTAAGAAATATTAGTTTTAGAACAACCAGAATTATTAGTCCTGGAGCACTGAAGCGGCTTTCAGAAGCCCAGGAGGCGTTATCATAGTATCTGGTAGGAGCCACGGTAGGGGGTTCTCAAAAAGGAGGGAATAGGGTGAGGACAAGAAACCACTACCTTAATTATGGCAAGCTGACACACTATGAAAAAGTGCTCTACCAGTGAGCACTGCAACAAACTGGGAGAGAGTGGGGTTAGTCACTAAAGATTTTAGCTTAGACAAACATCTGTTAGGAATAGGTTTTGGTTTAGCTCATCCCTGAGGATAAGGTGAGATACTTCACTCAGTATTGCAAAGGTGTGGAAACAGACTAAACCTTGAGGTCCCTGCTGCTCTTCTGATGTGTGCTCTTAGAGTCTTTGTGTTAAATTATCCATTTGCTGC
Organism: Falco punctatus; assembly: GCF_963210335.1. NCBI lineage: Eukaryota > Metazoa > Chordata > Aves > Falconiformes > Falconidae > Falco > Falco punctatus. Next base: position 64,199,290 of record NC_137585.1, read on the forward strand.
AAAAATTGGGATGTGATACAGTTGTGATAACCCCCTAGTGTGGGCAACAGTATCAAAAAAGTCGTGGAGCCACAGTGGTCGTCTGAACTACCCAGGGTCTTATGTAGGTGTGCAACCACTGACCTTAATGTTTCTGCTGTGGTGGTTTGTCATGGTTTAACCCTGGCTGGTGATCAAGCACCATGCAGCTGCTCGCTCACTTACTCCTCACCTGGAGGGATGGAGTGGAGAATCGGCCAGGAATGTAAAACTCGAGAGTTAAGGTAAGAACAATTCAATAATCTAAATAAAAGAAAAATGAAAGAGCAATAATAATAATAACAACAATAACAGTTATAATGAAAAGGAGGGAGGGAGGAGAGGAGTGAAATCCAAAGGGAAGGGAGAAAAGAAAAGAAGTGATGCCCAATACAACTGCTCATCCCCTACTGACCGATGCCCTGCCAGTCCCCAAGCAGTGATCAGTCAAGCTCCCCAGTTTATATACCAAGCTTGATGTCCCATGGAAAGGAATACCTTTTTGGTCAGTTTGCGTCACCTGTCCTGGCTGTGTCCCCTCCCAATTTCTCATGCTCCCCCCAGCCTTCTCGCTGGCATGGCCTGAGAAACTAAAAAGTCCGTGACTTAGTAGGAACATTGCCTAGAAATAACTAAACTTATCCATGTGTTACCAACATCATTCTCACACCGAAGCCAAAACACAGCACTGCCACCAGCTACTAATAAGAAAATTAACTCTATCCCAGCAGAAACCAGGACATGGTTTCATTGTGATTGGAACTTGAAATGGCTGGGTGAAAGCTGCGTGAATATACCTCCACACGCCGCAGACAGAACATGGGACTTGCACATCCACATCTACAGGCTGGTCACTTGGAGACCTTCCACAGCTTCAAGCTCTGCCAGAGGTCAAGCTGAAGCCCAGTGCCTTCAGTTCATCCAGTGAAACTGCTAAGATGGTCCCCTGTGTTTGTGCAGACAAGTGATGTGTTAATCATCAGCAACTGCAAAATCGTACAAATTCAGCCCCTCTGCCTTCAGGACAGCTAACATTTTCCTTTCTCTGGCCACACTGTGTTCTTGAAAAACAGTGCATCGACGTAGCGTCCTATATTCCAGGATCTGGCTGAGCAAGCATCTTATCATGCTAAGATTAACCGATAGTAATGTATTAATCTCATCCTGCTGATACGAGCATAATGAATTGATCTTTTGAATGAAGACTGAGGAGTTTTTCTGCTTAAGATCAAACCCAAGTCATCCACTTGGCCCATTTCTCTTGAGGTCCTCATCTCTGTTTCTTGGTATATGCTTTAAGTGGGTCAGGCAAAAACATGGCAACATGTAAGGTCAGATTTATAGGTGAAAAAAGCCATCCTCCTTTTATTTTTGATGGATTTTAGATTACTTGGTGACTTGGGCTGGACCACAAATTTGCTCTTTGTAACACACAAGAGTTGCCTGCTGTCAAAGCTCAGGTGAGCTCCTGAGGATGCACAGCAGCTGATGTCTTCCTCTTGAGGGAGCCATTCAGTTTACCAGTGGCAGGAGAAGCTGAAGTCTTCAAAGTTGGTCTTATTGTATTAAATCTGTGTTAATTAGCCCACCTGGGGGACTGTGGGAGGCACATGCTCAGTCTTAGCATTGGTGGCTCCAGGTCACAAGGCGCTGAGATGTGTTACTGCTCCTACCGCCTGGGCAGGGTGGCACATGGGTGAGGAGGGTATTATTGATTATGAGACTGATATCATTAAGTCAGGAAGGGAAAGTAAAGCTTTTAAGCTCTTATTTAGGGCTTATTATTATATTAGCAATAGCTGAAGATTTCCTGCTGAGGCCAGGTGGTTTAATTCCAGTTAGCTTTACTTGGCTATGTTAATCAATGACAACCTGGAAGGAAGAAAATCACTTAAATCATTATTTTCCATTCCCATGCTCTGTTGGGTGGGACATGGTCCTGGTGCCTACCTCTCTGGACCTTGAAATGTGCAGCACAACATGTAAAAGAGACAGAAGCACCACAAAAGCCCTTTTGTAAGGAAGAGATGTAATCACAGGCACAGTAATGTCCTCTGTCCATGTTCAAAGTAGATATCTACATTCCTATAAGGTCCTCCGTATTAATAGATGGAAGTCATCAAAATGTGGCTGTTTCTTGGCTACTTCACAGATTGCTGCAGGTGTCTGAGGTCAAATCCCAAGTCTAGCTCTCTGGCAGTTTTTTTGCTGATACCATGAGGGAATTGCTCCTCAAGAACCTTGGCAGTGTGCATATGCTCCTGAGGAGGAGTCATGAAATTGTTTTATCAAAAGTGTATTAAATGCCTAACTTCAGACATCATCCTCTACCACCGGCTTGGTTTGCCTTGGTGGAAGCCAACTCCATTTACTGCACTGTGCTCTGGATCACAGAGGACCCTTATGGCTATTAAAATTTGCTTCTTTCTTTCTTGCAGGTAAATATAAATAGGAGACTTTATTAAGTGATCAGAAGTGAGTAGGTTTGATATTGCTTAACTCAGAGAAAATTCATTCTGGTCTATTGCCTAATTTGCAGAGAATTTTTTTTTTTTTTTTTTAAATTTTTAAATTTATAGACACCTGAAGTTTTCCCACTGGAAGAGCCCTGTCTAAACCAAATTCCAGCCATATAATTTGGCCAGATTGATTTTCTTAATCACCATACAGAGACCTTTTTATATTGTTGACATACCAGAATAAGCCCATGGACCACAGAATAAAATTCATTGGCTAAAAGGATAAAGCACAGACAGTTGTTTTGATACATCAAACCCTGAGTGCCCCAGCACAGGGAAATTATTACAGGTTTGGGTGACAGTTTCTTGGGATTTTTTTAATTTAAAAAAAATTCAAATGCTTTCTGCTATTTTAAGATGCTTTCCTGCACTCCAGTCTCACAGAACCAACTTCTCAGGGCTTTTTTTACATGAGAAAATAGATTGTTGTCACAGTAGTGGTGTAGTTCTGCTGCTTAAGTATCCAATTCCCTGAGTTTAACCGACTTTAACTTTAGAAGTACAAAAAAGGTGAAGTTTCATCTGTCTGAACCAAAGTGAATTTTGCATGGTGGCTAATTGCTTAGCTAAATCAGGTGGTGAGGCTGTGCTTTCGACTATGTATCTCAGAAGAATCTGGACCTTCATGCCCCTATAATGCAGCTACTATGGATGTCATGTCACAAGAGTCTCTTGAGAGAGAGGCTTGTGTCAACAGACGTTTTCAACCAGAAAGAAACTCTTTGCTGTGTTTTCTGACTTACTGACATCAGGTGGATATGCCACAACTATAGTTAAGCTTGCAGAACATTGTTGTGTCAGCCTCACCCTGGGGAGCACTACAAACTAGGAACTATCCTCCTTTCTATAACAGTTAAACTTTCTAAAGGAAACAAATCTAATTAGCTGTTCTTTTAGAAAAGTCTCCATACCATGTGACTTTGGGAAGACAGAATTGCATCGAGAGAGTGTATCTTTCCCTGTTGAGTTCCACTTTAGAGACACTTCTCTGCAGATATCAACTCCATACAATGCCAATCTGTGCTAACAAGGTCTTTAATTGGGCTAGCTCAGAAATGATGTGCTAAGCCAAGACCCAGTGAAATCTCCCTTGGTATCAAAATCCATTGGCTTTTCTCCCAACAATCAAGAGTTTCTACCCCTGTACAACCAGTGGGAAGCTAGCTGGGTTGGCAAACTTTCCTACTCCATCAGAATACAAGCCTAAAATCTGGGCAACTGCAAAAGGGGCTTGAATCTCTTCTCAGCCTCTATGTAAAAAAACTCAGAGACAATCAACAGGATCAAATTATGAAGCAGAAGAGTCAAGCCCCTAATTTCTACAAGATTGCCTACAAGTGATATATATATGAAAAAAGAGGGACATCCCTCTATATATGTTTCGTACATATATATACACACACAGATATATTTCTATGAGTCTAAAATATAGCTGATTTAATGAACCTGTGTGACACATACATGCATGCATCTATTACATATATCAGTGTAATTAGATGGACGTACAACTAAATATACATATAAACAATTTTAAGGTGTGTGTCTGCATGGCTATGTATAATTTAAAGGTATAGAAACATTAGGCATTGATTTCTCCTGAGCTAACAGGATTTGTGATTGGATCCCTGCATCTCAGAAGGATGATATAGAGCTAGGGAGGGACTTTTGTGCATGACATTTCCCCCTTTGTTGGGAGGCTTTAGCTCTCAGTTTGTAATTACTTTTAAAATCGCCAATGTGAAATGCATCCTTCTAGGAAACATTTGTTATAGGTGCGGTAGGTCGTACTAAAAAATGAGTCCTTTGCTATGGCATGTTGTGAACACTCACTCACGACAAGGAGAGGTAATGGGAAGGTTATGTAAAAGTTCTTGTTAAGCATGAACATTGCTGGGAAGGGTTTCACACTCACACCGATAGTTTAGCACAGAGTTTGACCAAATCCACGGCCAATATCATCCCATATAAGAGCAACCATAGACGGGCAGGCCACTCCTGTGCACTCTGAATAATCACCGCTAGGGAAAATTCACTGCTTTCCAACCTCTGTTTACTATATCTCCAATATAAACATGGTAGAACTCAGCCCAAAATTTGAATTAGACTGCCAAGTGGCCAAAAATTATGTCACTGATTTTTGGTATGTAGAGTTGAACTGTTTTCCCAGGGAGTCTCTTTATCTCTGCAGGACAGAGACGATAAGAAAGAATAGTCTGGGACCATCAGGAAGCTTGAACTAGTTAAGGTTGTCTAGAAAAAGGACTCCCTGGTGGAATACATTGTAGAATACCTTGGTTGTTCAGCTCCACCAGTCTTGTGGTCTTTTGAGTGCTTATCTGAAGCTAAAGCCTGAGTGATGGAGACCTTCGAGTTCCTACCAGACCTCAGGGTAAATCAGCTGGCAAAGTCCCCCAAGCCATAAGCCAAAATGAGTAATTTTTTATGATGTGGCCTGATCAGAATCACGAGACTGGAACAATGTAGCAGCCCCCAAATGCCCTCTGTGTTAGCTTCTGGCCACTTTTTCTTAACAGTTCTAAAGAAAGGTTTTGAAAAAAATCAGAACAGCCTCAATGAGGATAATTTTAAGAATTTGTAAGTTAGAAGCTCACACCTGGCACTCAGCTTTTCTCAGGAAGCAGCACTGCTGTTTGCCCTCTACAAGTGGCACTGCTTACCGAGAGAGACACTTTCAGTTTTATTTTTATGCTTCTCAGCTTGTTCATCTGTCTGAAGAGCCAATAGGACTCCTCCCCTCCCCTCCCACACAGGCTCTTCATTTATGCATCAGAGATTCTTGTGGTGTCTGGGTTGTAACATCCTCAAGGCTGACTTCCAAGGCTTGCTTACTTCCAGGTTTATTGCCCTGGTTTCCACTCCAGGTACACAATGCCAGGTGCTCTGCTACTTAGCACTTGCTTTTGGTGGCCAGCAATCAGATTCTGAAACAATGATGCTCTCATAGTTTAAGTGAAACCTTTGATATAGCTGTGTGTCTTTTAATGTGCCTGGTTTTCTTTCCCTCTGTCTACATCCCTCTTTTCCACTGGAACAGCCTGGAGAAGAAAACATGGAAGACAACTCAATGGACACCACAGACAGAATTTCACTAGGTTGCCATTACACAGCTTGGCTCTAGCTGATAATAAACAGTTGATATTTACTATAAATTTTATAATTCTGATCAAGATGCAGGTCATATCTAGAGAAACGGCACTTCCCAGCACCTGGCATATCATGGGAAAAGGTTAAAGTGAACAAAACCACTCAGCTTCTCAACAGTAATCAGAAGTAACTCCATTACATTTGAAGGTGTTATCTTGGCACAGAATTGAGGTGAAGGAGGATCAACACAGAATCTCCACTTATATTTTAAAACTTTTTAATGAGATACAGAAAATCTGAAGGAAGTCTAATTTTTTCAACCAAACTGTCTTTACTCAGACCAAAGCTCTGGACTACAGGCAATGGGAGTCTGAGAAATTACCAGTTTGGGCCTTTCTCTGCTTGGATATTTGCAAGTTCCATCAATTAGCTTAGATAAAGACCATCTGTGGTCTTTATTAAACGCTAAAGATTTCCCTTAAGTGACTGTCATTATCACTGCTAAAGAACAGCCAGAGTCTAATGGCTCTACATGGGCTACCAAAGAAAACATTTGACTTCTCATGGATCTGAAGAGGATCACAGTAATTCATTTCAAGGAAGAACTCCTGACATGACACAGGCGCATGGACCTGGCCTGATTCATAAGAGCAGAATTTAGGCTCTTAGGCTTATTCAGGCTCTAAAGATTACTCTTTTTGGAGGTTTTATAGCACTTATCTCCTGCTCAGATTACTATTTTTGCTACTGTACCATGGAAACACCATTCCTGACCCAGAACTCACTGTACTGTCATCACCTGAGCATTCCTGTCCTGTTTGCCCGACTGGGCATAACAAAAGTGCTTCCACTTGCAGCATGCTAGCTCCTAGGGCTGGGACACATCTAACTTTGGACATCCAACCCATCCAACCTGGGCATCTGCATGTGTGTAATCACCCAGTCTCCCTTTATTTTAGGAGAGGAATGAATTGCTTCCAAAGCCTGGAGAGTTTCCTCTCTGAGAGGCATGATGGGTGTCTTGTAGGTGCACTGATGCCAACGCAAGTGTGGCAATTAGTGTCTCACTCTGCTCCCTGTGACAGACTTATCCTTACACCTAGATTAAAAAAACCAGCTATTCAACCAAAAACTTGCGCAAACACTACTAATGCTAACAAATTGGCCTATTCTTCCTTACAGGCCCAACACATGGGGGTACTTGGCCATGGACAAAGGTGGAAATAACTCCCACTCTTCCTCTCTCGGAAGCTTCTTTTACCCTGGACCTTCCTGAACTTGCAGTCCTCACCCCGGTTTCCATGCTATGCCACCTTGGCTGCATTCCTAGGAGCAGGTGATGCAGCATCACTGCATTTATTTGATTCTGGGTTGCTCAAATTAGGTGTCTTTTACACATTGGCCTAAAAGAAAACAGCTGAACTGCTGACCCTTCTTGGGTTTTGGCCATTTAAAATGTGTAATGTGGCTGCTGCTTTGCCCCTCTTACCTGACCTCACACAGAAACTCTGACAGTTTCTGTGCAATTTCAAAGGGACCTGGAAACCATTACTGTAATATAGGTAGTTTCCCTTTCACCTATGCAAGTTTTCTAGCGTTATGAGTGTGAGAGTGACCTTTAAATCATGGAGAGATTTCTGGTTTAAACCATCTCTGTCTAAATGATTATTTCCATCTCAGCAACAGAATTAAATTTGTCTTCCTCTCCAAAAAAAGTTTAAAACTTCTTCGCTTAGAAAGCTCTTGCAAAACTGAAGTTCTTCTAAGAAACCACTGTAATGTTTAGAGCTTTCTTTCACTAGTCATGTCCATATCATGTCTTGCTTTCCTAGTGTTTTATGGAATGGGTCTTTGCTGTTCCCATTACCCAGCCTAGAATTACTTTTTACAGCCTAGAGGTTGCCCAAAACGAAAGACCAGATGCTTCTTTTGTGTGGGAATTTGCACAGTGCCACCAGCTTTTTTCTAGATCAGGTCTACTATAGCAAATAAAATCATCTGGGAATCATCATCTGCAGGGAGGCAGCACAGAGCAGTTCAAGTCCACTGGACTAAACTCCTCTTTTCCCTAACACACACCTCATCCAAATTGTGTCCCAGGAGTTTATGGCTCTGGGCATCTTCTGTGAAAAGCCAAAACCATGTGAAGAGTGCTACCAAATAAAAAGCATAGATGATCAGAAGACAGATCCCATTTTAACCTGCAAGTATAGCTATAACTTGTGTGCTTATAGGAACAGAAGTATCCACCTAAGGGAAGGGACAGGACTGGGAAAATGGGAAGGCCATGCCATCTTACCACCCTCTTAGCTTCAGCATGCATTTATACCAGACTAGGATGACTGTGATGACCTCATGCTTCAAAAACAGTTTCCTTGTTCAGTGACACTAGTTTTACTCCTGGACTAGTACACTCACACAGAGGAGCAAAGGGGTCTGGTGAGCTCTGGGGCTGGCACAAAAGGAATGAATGGGAATGAGTAGCTGGAGGAGGGGAGGGTGAGGGAAGGACTGCAGACACAGATTATTAGACTGGGTTAGGCTGGTGTGAAACTGCAGTCTCAGATTCCAACAGTTCAGTGAACGTGGTGGGTTCCTTTTGAGTAGGTTGGTAGTCAAGTCTCTGACATAACTACATCCGTGCGTAAAGCAGTTGCCTTACTCGAGATCCCATTAACCCTCCCGACCAGATACCTGACTGCTAGCTCTAACTCATTTCTCATTTTCTTCCATCATCACCTCCTCAGGAGTGTTTCTTCATCACCTCCTCAGGAGTGTTTCTTCCCTTTAAAACTTCTGCCAACATATTCGTATCAGTGAAAAGGTGCTGAAGAAGATGTGTTTTCTCTGCAAACTCTGTATCTCAGCAATATGAGGTCTCAGCAAGCAGTGATGCCACCCTGGGGGGCTTGAATTAGAAGCTGATCTCTTTTTGCTACAGGAAATCACCAGGAAGACTTGTCTGCACATCTCTGCAGGAATAGGAAGGGCTGGCGCCTGCGGTTGGGGCTCAGTCATCTAAAAGTCATACGAGTGTAGAGACAGCTTTTGTTACTTACTTATTTTCTCCTCTGACCAAAAAAAACCCCTTTCAAATCAGTACCTCCCAACTGATTGCCGGTGTCTTTGGATGAGGCCCTGGATGAAGTGGATGCACTACTCTGCTGGTGGGTCCCAAACCTCTGAGCAGCTACAGACCTCTGTCAACTCTAAAATTCCCTATGGTTCATGCACACTAGAACTGACGAGTCTGCAAATTGCTGTGCTTAATTTGATTTTGCATAAAAGCTTCGGACCACAAAGGACAGTCTCATGGACCACAGCTTGGACTGAAATAATGACTTTCAGTGGAAGGTCTTTTGGACAGCAACTGTGTCTATTCCGTATACAATTTGAAATATTGAATTCTGCACCTAGGATGGAGTAATTCCCAACACAAGAATAAAATGGGAGATGAGTGGCTGGAGGAGGAGCCCTGCAGAAAGGGATATAGGGGTGCTGGTTGACAAAAGGCTCAACATGAGCCAGCAGAGCGCCCTGGCAGCCAAGAGGGCAAACAGCATCCTGGGTGGCATCAAACACAGTACAATCAGCCGGTCAAACGTGATGGTTGTCCTGCTGTATTCAGCATTGGTGCAGCCTCACCTTGAATAATGTGTGCACTTCTGGGCCCCACATTTTAAGAAGGTTGTGAAGGTCCTTGAATGCATCCAGAGGAGGGCAACAAAGCTGGTGAAAGGGCTGGAAGGCATGTCCTGTGAGGAGCAGCTAAGGACTCTGGGTTTGTCTAGTTTGGAGAAAAAGGAGGCTGAGGGGTGACTGCATTGCTGTCTACAGCTTCCCAAGGAGGAGACGTGAAGTGGGAGGTGCTGAGCTCTTCTCCCTGGTATGCAGTGATAGGACGTGTGGGAATGGTTCAACACTGCATCAGGGAAGGTTTAGACTGGACATGAGGAAGCATTTATTTACTGAGAGGGTGGTCAGACACTGGAACGGGCTTCCTAGAGAGATCAATGCCCCAGGACTCCCAGTGTTTAAGATGCATTTGGAAAATGCCCTTAATAATGTGCATTTAACTTGATCAATCCTGTACTGGTCAGGCAGTTGGACTAGATGGTTGTTGTAGGTCCCTTCTAACTGAAACAGTCTATCCTATTCTACTATACATTTTTTCAGTGTGTCATTTAGAAAACAAGGTTCTTATCTGTGCAAAAAACAGGTCTAGATTTGTACACGTCCTAACTTCTTCACTGGTGTAAGACAGGCTAAGTAGCATTTTTGCTCAGTACAGCCTGCATCTCATGCTGTCACTGTTCTCTAACTGCCTCATCCCACAATGAAAAGAAACAAATAAAAATCAAGATTTAAGTTTTTCTGTTAATTAGAAATTCCATGTAAAAAAAAAAAAGTAAATCTTCTGTCTCAGATGAAGGAGATTGTTATTTTTATATCACTCAATCATGAGTTGAGCTATAAAAAGTCCTAAATTCCTCACAGTCCCATATTGAGTTGGAAGTTAATGCTTCATTAGCAGTAAAAGCTTCAGGTTATGTTACTGAGTAACCTTTTGTTCAAACATGATGTCTGGCCTTTGCGTAAGTGCTTGGGTATGTCTATCTCTGAGCTATTGAGATGATGTGACTCACCAAGCTCTTGTAAACAGGTTGTTTTTTTCCCTACCTCTTCTCGATATCGTACATCCTCGCAGTTTGCTTTCTTAGAAACACAGCTGTCTGCTAAGGCAATGACATTCTTTAGCTTCATCTGCCCTTTTGCTACCGCATCAAAGTCGTCTCTATTGTGTAGCCAGCAGCTGGTCCTAGAGAAGAGAGAGCCTAAGGCAGCCGTGTCTAACGCAGCTGAGCACCCAGGTTAAGCAGGATGTAGCTGTAACAGGCAGTTCTGCAGAAACAGCAGGGCAGGGATGAAATTACTTTCTCATGGTGCCCCAAAGATCTTTGCACTGACCCTGATTTCACGCAGCGGGAAGGTCACCTAACAGACCCTTTCTATAACCTCCTTTTGTAATTACTTATTTGAGCTTACAAGCCAAATTAACACCAGGACTTATTTAGCCTCAAGCCATCTGTGAGCTCTACACAGGAACAGACTCACCTCCATGGAGCAATGGGAAAACCAAGGCATTTCTTTGCAGTGATGCTTAGTTCTGCACCAGGACATGAGGCTGACCAGTATGTGCTGGCTCTAGAAACAGTTAGTAAGAAAATATAGCAGGAAAATATATCTCTGACATTATAATCCTTCCATAAAATATCCAGTTTCCTCTTTAAACCAACTGAAGAATGCTCTGAAATGTCACTGTTTGAACGGGTAGGAACCATCTTTTAATTGCCAGAAAAAAAATACTCATGGCTCCCTTTCTGCTGTGACTTGCGTGGCTGTTTCCCAATCAGACTACTAGACTCTAAAATGGGTTGTCTTCTTGCCAGAAATGGGAAACTCAATTTTTTTCAAAGACCTGGGTGACTCAAGCTGGGCTGCTCTAGACAATAGTTTCGAACTTTCTTAAACCCCATGATTTGGTAAGTAGAAGTCATTGACAGTCCATGTGCTGTAGCATAGGCTGAGTTAGGCTGGTAGCAGCATGATCTCGCTGTAGCAGGTGGCTCGCAAGGCCAGAATAATACAAAAGCTTTATGAGGTTATAGCTGCACTATTATTACGATCACCTTTAACAGGGCTTGTCCTAAGTTCCTTAAAAAAATATCTTGGAGGTGAACGTAAACCTAGGAGATAGTGCTATTGTCTTAAAATAATTCTGGAAGGTAAGTTTTTTGTTTGTGGCTGGTATTTAAAACAAGAGCAACTCCCTGCATTTCACTGTCTCTAGAAAACACCTGTGGGGCTGGAGTAGAAATGAGTCTTCCCTGTTAACAAGCCACCTCAGAGTTAGGGATCAGGAAGTATGTCTTTATCCCTCCAGGACCTTCCATTATTTAATTTTCTGTTATGGGTTTTTGGTCTCTGTTCACTACCTTAATTTCAAAAGCCAGGGAATTATCATTTGACAGGTGAATTTCAGAATGGGCAAATCTAGCTCAATTCAGATTTTTGTTTGTTTGGGTTTTTTTTGTTGTTGGTTGGTTGGTTTTTGTTATCTCTGTTCCTCCAAGAAAATTTGTCCAATGGAGGGAATATAATTTCTCACAGAGAGAAAAAAACCTTGAAAACTGCCACTTTCTGCAAATGATGTTCCAGGCAAGTGTTTGGGAACCACAGAAAAGACTTTCACTGACTCTAATATTGCATTATAAGTTACAGCACAGTGGTTTCTTTTATGTACCTGCTCCTAAGCATGATCCTTTTCTTTATTTCCCATCCCTTACAATATCCTGCACATGGAAATCAGGACAAATCAGTTTCTAGCACATCATCCAAGAACCTTCAATCCTCATCAAGTTGTTGTGGCCCTTGAATATAAGGATCGGTGAAACACACTGATCGCCCTAAATCCTCCCCAGTGTTGCCTAAGTAACTACATAACATTATCTCCATGCGTACTGAGCTGCTGTTGCTCTCCATGGCAGTTCTACCTGCAGGAGGCTGCACCGGCACTGACAATGACACCCAGGCATGCAATGCCAGCCTGGGGAGCACGCAAGGGTGGCTGCTGTGCAGAGAAAGAAGTTGGGGCCACAGCTGTAAGGCCACTCAAGTGAAAAGACCTTCATCCCATTGGAAGCAGATCTTTGGGGCTGGGTACTTGCAGTCAGCTTTTGAGGACTGGGTGGATTTGCAGCATGGAAGACGTATGGACACAAAGGAGTCGGGCAGGGATGTATGCGTGGGCAGCCACCATGTGGCAGGATGAGCTGGCAGTCACCAGTGAAGTGCGGCATGTATTCAGACAGACTTTTCCGGCTCTTTACATGAGCTAAAGAGCCTTCGAGGCACAAGGCGTGCTTTTCAAGACTGCCAGCCCCGGCTCCCCATGCAGTCAAAAGGGCAGGTATCTCCAGTGGGATGTAACTGCATCTCTGTCTGGGCCAAGGGGTGGTCTACCTAGAAAAAGGTCACTGGGTGCAGCTTTCAATTAGCTATTAAACAATAATCATCCATACATAGAAAACAAGTTTCTGTGTTTATTTTTGCCTATTAACAAGTATTCCCAGTCATTTGCTGGAAAATAGACAGGGATCTACTTCAGGCATCCTATTAAAATGCTGTCAGCTGTGAGCTCTTCAACATTTTTCTCTTCAGGGATCCATAAATATTCAGTGTTCTTGTCCTGAAGGGCAGTTATTTTAGACTTAAGGATGTCTAGACATCCTTAAAAGCTAAGGTTCACCAAAAGTACTGGTAAACTTAGTTGCTTCCATACCTATATGGAGAAAGGCAGATCTTAAAAGTGCAAGGTCCCTGCTATAGCAAACCAGTTTCCAGAGTTGGCAATGTAAGCAACGAAGTAAAAGCAGGAACAAAGAAATGCATTCCATGGTCACATTTGAAGTGTGATTACAGGAACATCTGAGCTGCCATGAAAAGGCAGGATCTTTCACATACTTTCCTCTCATTCTCTCTTTCCTGCTGTCAGTTCTTCTGTCCTCTGGCTCTGCCTCTCCTTTGTGTCAGTGCTGTTATGCATCACACTGCTCTGGTCCTGCTTAGCTTGCTGAACTAATGGAAGATAGTCTGTTATCTCTTTTTGGGAAGGAGGGATGGAGGGGAAGGTTCGTTTTCTGCCAGGCTGGGGAGTTGTGCTGGCTTGCAACGTCATCCCAGGAGTTGGTAAAATATACGCAACATCAACATGTGGCCAGAGAGGGGGAAAAGGAAAAACTTGGGTGTGTGAAATGGCAGTTTCCCTTTCTGACAGTAGTGACAGCAGTGAGCTGTTTAGATCAGTTTACTTTGTCCTGTACAGCTTTCTCTCCTGATGTTGCGGACTTCTTCCCTTGACAGTGTATTTACCTTTGTGGGGTTTCTTCAACTTGCACACAGTGAAGCCTTGAACAGAAGGTGAGATCTGCCTTGGCTATCTACGGGGTCTGTTAAGAAAAGGCAGTTGCCCTGAGAGCTGTAATTGGAACAAATCTCCACGGAAAAGATAACAGAGCCCCCAGCAGAAGGGCAGTAATTAGTCTCCGATCTCCCTTTGCTTTAGGATGAGGTCACTAATGAGCACCAATGAAGGTATGGAGGATGCCATCCTACATGGAAAAAAGGACATGGAAAAAATACATGTCCTGGCTCCAATGTTTCATACCAACCCAAAAAGATGAGCCCTTCTGGGTTTGTTTATTGGTTTGTTTGTTTTGTTTCATTTGTTGTAAATGCATCATCAGTTGTTTCAGTTTGGCCTTTGGGCCCTGTCTGCCAGAAGAAGCTGGCATTTGGGTCCGAAAGGAAGACAGAACTCATGGAGTTCCTCTCAGACAGCTGACCAAGACACTTCCCATATCTTTTTAAAGCAAGCTGTAAAAGCTGAATTCTCCCCACACACTATAACATCAAGCCTTTCTGTTTTTTTGCATGACATTGAGTAGCCACTCCTTGTCCTGCATTGCTTCATGGAGTTACACGCAGGATGCCCATCCTGGTAAACCAGAGAAACAAAGCCTTTACTCACCGAAGTTCACGTGAAAGGAGAATTGGTTGGTTTCTCTGAGGAACAGGTCTCGCTGCACGCTCTCTTTGGATCTGCATGTACTGTACCCAGTCTTTCCTGGAGAGTGGGAAGTAACTTCAGACCAGCCCAGTATGCCCTCCTTCCCTGCAGATTGGATACCCAGCCCAGCAGGAGGAAAAGAACTGGTTTTAAAATTCAGCATGTTGTTTCTCCTTTTAAATTAGTGATTTGGATCTTGGTTTGGAGCATAAGGAAGCATAAATTATAACACAAATGAGAATGTGGGAGACAGTGTAGGAAAATTCTGTATAAAAAAAAAGCGGAGAGGGAACAACATTTGGGGAATAAAAAGTAGGGCAGATTTTGAAATATTCTCAAAACCATTTAACACCATCTGTCAGGGGCTTGTGTTGCTAGGGATTTATCATCTCTTATCTACAAAATCCTCTGGCTAGTGAAAACAAATTTGGGAAAAGATGATTAAACTTCTCCTACCCTTCGACTCCCACCCCCGCACTCCCACCAGCCAGCTCATCTTCTCAACTGTGCTGAGAGGAGGAATCAGCTGAATCCATGTGCAACTTTACAGAATGACCAGAAATTCAAAAAAAGCATAATTAATAACTGTAATATCATCCTTTTTAGCTTGCCACAGCGTAGCCTTGATTTTGCAGTGCTTATACAACAAACCCTGAAAAACAGATACACAACCCAAGGGCCAGCCAGACTCTATATCATAATGTCCCTGAGGCAGAAGATTGATTTGCAGAAGGGAAAAAAATGCAGAAACCCCAAAGCATCAGATTCAGAAACCTCCCAAGCAACTCCAAGTGTTGGTTACTGCACGTCCTGGAAGCCTTTTGACCAAAATCTATCTCACATATTTTTAAATCCTATTGATCACACTTGGTCTAGAGGCTGCCTTTACAAAAGGCTAATTAATAGTCTGCAGTGCTGTTCTAGTTGTATAGCAGTGATGTTATGAGCAAGTTACAGATATTAGGGATGGGTGTAAAGTGCTGAATTAACCTTCTCAGCTAGAAACAGTTAAACATTCGTATGAAATTTTCAATACCATCTTTATTTCAAATAAGCAATAGTCAGCTCCTAGCTGCTGTAACACTGCCTTTGGGGGTGAACTAGAAATACACTGTTGTCTGCCACTCAGTAGGCTTCCTTGCTTTCCTGTATGCCTCAGGATACAACATGAGGTCTCCCTACAGAAGAACAGAGAGGGAGCAACATTTGGGGAATAAAAAATATCCCCTGGAATCCTGGTCATAACAAGCTGCAGGAGATGTAACCGCCTCCCAGGTCTTCTTTATCCACAGAGAAGAAGGTAAAAAGAGACAGTGACACTAAATATCCCATACGACATTGCTGCAGAATACTACTACTAATAATAAAAAAATCTTTGTATTTTTTCACATCCCAATGCAATGTATTTATTTTTTTTTAAATTAACTGGAGGTTATCCTTCTGAAAAGCTTACTTGAATAATTCATTTTTAGGAAAAGTATTTAATGATTTTTTTACAGCCTCCACCATATAAGTTGTTCTAATAAACTAGTTATTTCAACTCCTGTTAAGTACCTAGTAGCCTGCTATAAATGTCTTAGAAATGTGCCTTTAGGTTGAACATTGTTTTTCATGTCTGTCTTCCTTTCTGAAAGCAAGCTACAGGCTCCATGTGAATGAAATAAAACAATCAGAGAAGATTTTAAATAAAAATGTATTTGCTGAGACCAATTGCAACAGTCTAATAACAGAGGCTCTGGAATGATAACTGAATGCCGGAAAGCAGAATGAAGAGCAATACTGCCATGAATTATTCCATATACTGGGGAGATGGGCCACGGATTGCCAAAGGGTAAAGGCTGGTGTGATCTGTGTAAGGAAAAAAAGTCCCTGTGAGCAATAATCCCCGCACAGAACTCTGCAGAGCAGCAGGTACTAAGGTGAAGGCAAGCACTGCTAAATTATGAAGGGTGGCAGCTGTTTGTTTCATTTCCTTTGGCTGAGGTTTGTTTTAATTCTGGAAATTTGATTTTCAGTCCTGTGGGACTTCAAAGAGAGGGTCAGTGAGAGAACAGAGGATCCCATATCTCTGGAAGAGTTCTGTGTTCAGGTGTAACTGAGCTGCTGTCACCGTTTAGCGCCTGCAGGACTGGAGACACCTTCGG
The DNA here is from genome assembly GCF_963210335.1 of Falco punctatus. Taxonomy (NCBI): domain Eukaryota; kingdom Metazoa; phylum Chordata; class Aves; order Falconiformes; family Falconidae; genus Falco; species Falco punctatus. The sequence continues at coordinate 64,215,705 of NC_137585.1, forward strand.
AGAAGATGAATAGGAAGATCCTGTTTCTACCGCTTGTACATGCATACCTTGTAGGTGTGCGCACCTGCACCGACACCGACACATTTGTATATATCCTTATACCCATTTAAGATACAAGGAGACTCATCCCATGCATTTGAGCCATCCCTGTCCATTACATCACCGTGCACCAGCTGCTCTGCTGTAACTGCCTATATGATGCTGCTCTTACACCCTGGCATGTGTGAGGGACCTACGCCTTACAGAGCCATGAAAGAAGGATCAGTGCATGAGCAGTCCCCATGGAGCATCTGACATGTGGCAGGAGGTGGTAGTGTGAAGGGGGGTAGCTCCACACTCTGCTCTGTGCTTGGTGGTGACACCAGTCCTTCCAGGGCCTTTGTTTTTTAGGGGAAATAAGACTAAATGTTTGGGACAAGGAGAGGTACTAAGTAAAAGGTGTCCTGATTTGAGGAAACAGTGCGGACAGAATTAGGACACCACAAAAAGTAAGAGAGCAGCACACAGTGGGGCAGGGCTGATTTAGGAAAAAATGGATGTGGGGGTGGGTTTCCATTTCTAGGTGATTTAAGTACCCCGGCTCTATACTTGGTTGGGTTTCTCCCCAACTAATTTGATTAAGACCTGTCCTCTGGACGTGTGCATACGTGAGCATACATGGGTATTTTTATATATACCAAGACCTTGGAGTCCTATCTTGCTGTATGACCGACAATCATTTTCTGCCACTTGGAATATGAATGTGTCATTCTTGGCTCAGCTGAGGTGCCGTTTTGGCACCAATCCAAAGGATGAAGTGGTGTGTACTTTCTTGCCACAAGCCAGACACTCGAATGACTCATCTTCATTCATTCTGTCTCCAAAGAAAAGCTGCATGTATATCTGCCAGACCTCACTTGGATATTCCTGGCAAATGACAGCTTCAATGCAGGAGAAAGCAAATTTGGCTTCAGTCATAGACAAATTCACAGGTAAGACACACCTCCCCATGGTACTCTTCTCGAGTCAACTCAAGGAAAAGTAGGGAAGGACTCCAGCACATTGTTGTGTCAGGTGTGCAATTTTTTTGAGTGTACACTCTGCATGGGAATATGAAAACCCATAGCCCTGGCCTGGAGGAAGGTTCATCAGCTGTGTGCAGGTGAAATGTAATGGAAGCTTATCTAAAGTCCAAAAAGTGAAGGTGGACTTTTAAATTTATTTAAATGGCCTTACAATAAAATGCTTATTCATTGTTCTTTCTTGGGTTAAATGTCAAGCAAAGAAACCACTCCTTAGTGTTTTCAAGAGTCAACAGCAGACAGTTTACACTTGGATTGATGCAACCACCCAGAATACATCCACCATTCCTTTCTCTTCATCCTGCAAAATGGCCTCAGTGACATGGCAAAGAAAGAAAATTTCTCAAGCAGGTCACACTGGAACTGTATGTTCTGTGTGACCAGCCTGCAAAGTCAACAAGAGCCAAGTCTACATACCTCCTAGCAGAATTTGTCCAAAAAGTGAAGGTAATGGAACAGCTTGCCCGTCCTACTGTTTATAATTTGGAATGCTGATTCCCAGGATCTATGAATCTGCTGAACTATTACTAAATACTGAGCTCTGGGAAGCTGTGTAAACTCACAGTAAAACCACTAAATATGTTGTTTAATCCTACTGACACTCATGGTTCAACTCTGTTATCTCTGATGGGGTTAGAATTTAACCTTGAGTTCAAAAACCTAAAGAAGTACTAAACAGATGGATAATGAATGGATAGACAGGTAAGTGCCAAAATGGATATACATTGTTCTTTCACTTCAAAACAGGCTTTATGAGGAACATCCATCTTAGCAACTCTTTGCTCCCAGAAAGGGAAGGTTTTGAATGCTGGCTTCTAACAATTCATGCAGTGATTCTTGCTGATGCCACGTGGATGTGAATTTGCTTTTCTTTCTTATAAAGCTTACATTCAGTTGGGAAAAAAGAGCTAATATTCACGTGTGAAGTTTAAATGCTGATGGTATTTGTGATGTGGGAAATATTGTTATTACCATAGAATGTGTTTATGAAATGGGATTGAGTTGAGGATTTGAAATTTCCCACAGCTAAGAGAACACTGCATTAGTCAGACAAATGCTGTTCTCTGTGTCTTCAAAGTAAGTCTGATTCATATTTGAGTCCGTAACTGTTCTTTAAATGGGTCTTTCAAGTCACTCTGCTCACCTTACTGAGATCCTCACTGAAGACGGTCACATTCCAGTGTTCCTCTAACCCAGCAGTGGCAGTGGCAAATCAGTTTCCACAGCCACTTAATGCCAGATCTCAGTATTGGGCCACTTGCAGATAGACCAGCTGTGATGTCTGTAATTTGGAGGTAATGGTATTTGTCTACTGAAAACTGGATCAATATCCTAAATCTTTTTCACTACACATCTGAGGATTTCAGTTACTACCAAGCTATGCAGGAGCTACTGCTGCCAATAGCACATCACTAAACACAGAGCCAAAAGCACTCCCCACAATTTTGCCTTTTACCCTACATATGAATTCTGCTTTCAGACTTGGGTAAATAAAATCATGAACAGAAAAAGACTGATTGCAATGAAAAAACTTTCAGAGTTTCCTTCTCATATGAAACCGCCCTTTTGTTTGCCTCTTTTTGTTGAGGGATGTGCGGTAGAAGAAATATCCACAACTGCTTGTATGAATATATGTAAAATGAAGAAAAATGGACTTTCCCTTACATGGGTTTTTCATGATTCAAATTTTTTTTTTACCAAATCAGCTTTTGTAACTGATAAATGGAAAAGTTTTGTTGAGAGGTCTCACATGAGTCAAAACAATCAATAAAAAATTATCAAAACATTTAATTTCAAGACTGCTGTTTCTGCTAGGACTTGGCGATATTGTTCTGACTACAACAGAAAAGTTATGTCACTTGAATCTAAAGTGGATTTCTTCTAGCCTCAGCCAAGTAAAGCCATTTGATAAGGAATCCTGACAACATTCTGGATATTCTGAGTTTTGGCCTGTTTCAGAAACTGTTCTGGGCAGTGGTGACAGCAGTGACTCCCATTACCCTACTGCCTGGACACTTCATGCTCTCCAGCACTTTATGTTTTTTGGTGTTGTCAGCTCTGCAACTTGCATAAATATTGGGCATTCATTTTAAAATTGGGGACATGTCTTCCAAAGTCTGAAACTCTGCTGAACAAAGACATCAAGATCTTTGACAAGACAGATACATCCCCCCACCCCTGGTCCCTGTTGTTTTCTATAGGAGCTGGATGAGAATACCCCTGAGGATGTGAGACACGTGAGTTTTCCAGGGCTTGCAACTCATCTGTAGTCAAGGAGGTATTTGAAAATGGCCATACCAATGCCAAGATTTCATAATAATCCTTGGATTTGTCCTCCTCCTACCCAACTGCATTGTACATGATAGCAATAGAAATCCTCACTGGAGTGGGGGAGATAGGACCAACCTGCAAATTAACCCTTTTTCCCTTAAACCCCCAATCTTTGTTTCTGCTAATGCAAATTTACCTTGAAATGAGCACAGAAACCAAGCCTAGCTGGTGACTCACCTCACAGTGGGGACATTTTGAGTCATTCCTCCCCACACATACATCCACTTAATGCCTGGACACCAAGAAAGAACTCAGAAGCCTGGCATCGTTCTGCAGACAGCCATGGTTTTGGTCTGAATTGAGGCTTTTGATGCTAGAAGGGCCTTGCAGAGGATCTGAGAGCTTCCATGCCTATGTATTCCTTAACCACCAAATCCTCATCCCAGGGCTTTGTGCACAGAAATCAATGAAGGCAAGGGAGACAGATATGTCCCCACCCTGCCCAGACAACAGTCCTCTGTGTTGGGACCTTGAAGCATCTCCAGCCATTGGGTCAGATGAACACAACCATGTGTACATTGCATGCTACACGGCAGATGGAACTTGTATGGCAGAGATCTTATTTCTTGCTAGTGCATATGCTACCCCCCGGAAATAACTCTTCCCAGCAAGTCCACCCATGTGAGGATTCTCATAGCCTGAACACGTTTTTTTTTTGTATTATCTGACACAGCGTCATGTCTCTTGTCCCTAATCCACTTGTTCTTCTTGTCTATATAGGTGGCGAGCTAATGTAGGCCAAAACGTGTACCTATGCAGCTGGTGTAAGAGACTGATGTTAGCTGAGAGCTGTAGGTAACCATGGGACAACCTGTACTTAATTAGAATGTGTTTGTATATTCAGTTACTCATGTTTAGAAGTTTTTCTAAGATCAAGGCTTAGTATTGTACCCATGGCCTTTATATTCACTGCATGGGTAGTAACAAAAAGACAATACTCTTTGTCCAAGTTGCAAGGCTTCTGCCAATATTTGTCATCTGGGATACATTCCCTATCTTTACACTCGCCTTTCTGTCTGAAGTAGCATCACCCGAATGGTGAGACACATTGCAGTCACACATGCTTAGCGTTTGTTTCTTGGCTTATATTCAGACTCCATGGAGAAACACTCATAAAAATTGTCCTGATCAAAGGACAATAGCAACAAAACTTTGCAGATGCGTTAATGAGATATCTGGGGCTGGACAAACAGTTAAAGCTATGCTGTTTGAAGGCAGAATCTTTAATGAATCCATTCTGTGTGGATGCTGGCTGGGATGAATCTGTTCCCAAGAACATCACTTTAAAAGTTCAAATGATTCAGCTTCTCCTAGTGAAGCGCTGCAGGATTGTGTCTACGCAGTTTTGTCAAACTTCGTAAGAGTGTCTTAGGTTGAAGCTCTCTGCTTGGCATCATTAACTGCCCTGCAATTCTTCATGATGCTTCTACAGCTTCATGGACACCAGGAATTTACTCTGAAAAATATTTTGATCTCTGTAGAGGTCAACATCTATAACTCTGTAAAAATCAGGTTGATTTCTTTTCCTCTATTTCTTCCTATCTAGCGAGGTTCTTCCTCACTCAGAACAGCACCAGGTACAAAGGGAACAGGCAGCACAGCCCATTGCTCTTTCCAGCACTAAGGATGCATTGCCATCCTGCAGAAGTGCAAAGAGCAACGCAAGGGAGGTGGGCAAGAAGAATTAGGTTCTCCCAGTCCAGGACATCAACACTGCAGGGGCCGTTTCAACTTTGCATTGAACCCTTAGCAGTGAAAAGGATCAATGTGATTTGGAGCCTACCTGTCCGTATAAAAGTTTCCCACAGCAAATCACAACTGGACTCATATTAAAGTCAAATTGTAAGAATTAATTTTAATAACAGTGAAATGTCTCATTCCAGCTGCAAATGTTTGGAATTTTATAGCACAGTTACCCCAAAAATGTATCTTTTTTTTTTTTTTTAGGGAAATGCTAGGCTGAAGAAAACAGTAAAATATATGTTTTTAAAGGATCTCATCAGATAGCTAAGTCCCACCCCTGCCAAATTAAATTCTGTGGGAGCTGGCAGCTTCCTCTGGTTCCTGTACATACTGTTTCTAACAAGACAAAGGAGAACCTTTAAAACCTTTCATCCAGCGGCAGGAGGTGTCCAGTCAGTGGCTGCGTGGCCCACAGGGAAGCAGCACTGCCCATGGGAGTGCTCTGGTTTGGCATGCTGGTTAGAGCTGGCAGGCGGACAGAGGGACAGGCACGCAGATCCCACAGCTGTCCCCTAACTCTTCTTATCTTTCTCTTTTACGTTCAAGACTCGCCTCCAGCTTCCAAGTAATTTCTAACTACTGCTGATGAATCTTACATTCAGAAATTAAGTGAAAACCACTATGAACCCCTTAAAGGTTCATTGGTTTAATTTGGGTGTCATTTTGGGGGCTGTAGAGGTTGAGTGGGGAAAGGGCTGATCCCTGTGCAGTCACCGTTATCCCTACCTTGTATGTGGGCAGAAAAGAAGGTAGAAAATAACATCTCCAGTCACCCAGCTCCCACCCATGCTAGGTATGCTGCATCTTTTCAAAAGCCATCTCATAACAAGTGATGGTCTTCTCACTAGCCTCGAGCAGCATTTCAGGAGCAATTAAAACGGTTGGGGATATGTCTGGGGGAGAAGATATTCCTTTGGCCTCTATTTAAATGAAGCTGCTATTCAGCCACTAACGTTTCTAATTACCAGCACTATAATTGAAATACCGGAGTAGTCTATTTGAGGAAGGGGAGCAAGGGGCAGAGCAATTTTATTGAAACATGGGTTGGCAAGCTTGGTGCCAATGTCAGCTGAGCAAATGTAATTCAGCTCGGAGGGATGCAGGCAAAGATGAAGAAGAGGCAAAGGAATGGTGCAGGCATAAGCCATGCAGTGGATGGAGATTTGACGTAGTGCTCTTTATGCCACAGCAGACATTTCAGGGGTGATCTTAGCCCATGAAACCTCAGTGACTGGTTCCTTCACAGGGGTATATGTTACCCAGTTGGGCTTGATGGAAGATACCCTTTCACAGGAATGAGAGTCAACAGAAGAGGCTTTGGATCCTATCAGGTATCATGATCCTGTTGGCAGTGAGGTTTTAGGAGCATTGGGTAAAAGGAAGCCCCTTATTTTCTCTCTCCCCTGTTCTGTTCCCCAGGTCCTCGATGATCTGGTCTCTCTAAGATTTGTGACAAGTTCCTAAGGCTCTTCAGAAATAACAGCACAGGCCATGTTGGAGTTTAGGGTATACTCCCTTCCTCCCCCTCCCAGGTTTAGGCTCCCCACACCCTTCACAGTCTTCTTCCATGTCCCTGCTCATCCCAAGGCCCAGAGATCCTCCCGCACAAACACAGGGACATGTGGCTCTGCAGCATGCTGGGGAGCAAGAGGAAGCTGCTGTGGGGTATTGGGAAGGAGAAAGCATCCTGTGGCTGGCCATGCCTCTTGCAGATAGTGTCATTCCTGCTCGGGGTGGGGGACAAAGCAGAGTAAATGGGCCTAGGAGCAGGCAACAGACATGATGACAGCATTGTTGTCACCCTGGTCTTATTTTTTTCCAAACCTTTTGCCCTGTGTGCTCTTTTGGGGTGTTGGGAGTGGTTATCTATGACTCCGGTTGCAATCGAGGTTCCCCATAGCAGGTGCTGTCTTTTGTTACTACAAAGCTCTTGTCTGGGTTACATGAACGTCTTTCCACAGCAACAACAATTAAGGATCTGCTGCAGAAGTTTAGGATGAGATTGAGCTCACAGATTCAGACATCAAACTTGAGAGGATGTCATGGGTGAGAAAGAGTAAATTATAGCGTGCAGTGAATCTGGGTTCTGGAGTTTACTGAAGAACCAACAAGATAAGAGCTTTTACCCTACCTGATTATCTCATACATCCACTCACTGACTCCCACTGACATTGACTTCACAAGGTCTTGACCTCCTTTCCCAGCAGGGAAGTCACTGCTGGTCCAGGAACAAAAGTGTTGGTTCCCACATCTTTCTATTAATAGGAGGATTCAGGTCATGTCACTCCATGAACAAGGGACTGGGCACTGCAAATAATATCAAGCACATCTGTATGGGCAACTTGAAACTTTACTGTCTGCCAGGATCAGAGCCCAAATCTGTCTTACTGAGAACATACACTTCTCCCCTCTGCATCTCTTGCCTGGGTCTTAGCCTTGATAGAATTTCAGTCATCTCCGTTCATTGAGGCTGAAACACGTGACTGGAAAGATTTAGTTCTCAGAAAGACTTCAGGTGAGTGTTGCCTGTGCCTATTGCATTAGATGTTGTAAAACCAGACTGACATATACACTGCCTTTCTGAAAAAGCTTCTAATCTTAAAGGAAACAGAGCAGGACAAGGGGCTACCAGCAGAGAAAGCATGCTGTGGGTGACAGACCTATTGAAATGTCTTACAGGAATGCATTTTGACAGCTGATCTTGCTTCTTCTTCCCCTGAGATATGTCGAGTTCGTTAGATGAGAGGTTCTCAGGTGGACAGTCTATGTGGCACAGGTGACACAGTAATCACTTTGCAGCAGCATGGCCCAAGGCCAGTCCTGACTGTGCACACTGACACGTTCTTCTCTAAACAGCCAGAAACATTTTCCACATCATCAGTGATACCTAGATAACCATTAACTCTGTCCAGGTCTTAACCTTGACAGTAACTGATGTGTGTATGTGCCCATCCACACAGTCTACCTCCAAGCCTGGCATTAGTATGGAACATGAGTATTTTTGTTCCCCATCACATCTTTATCTGCACTGTTTTTCCCCTTTTCCTGTGGCAAATCAGCTATATGGCTGTAAGCTCTATTGGGACAGTCTCTCCTTTTTTTGTGCACGATCAAACTCGCACTTGTGTCCTGCTGTAGAGCTTAACAATGCCTTAATGGTAAATGGCCATTAAAATAGCCAGGCCCCTCCTTTAGATAAGAGCCAGCTGTGAAGTCTGGATGTGGCTCCAAATTTCCCTGTAGTTTGGGGACTGTGCCAAACCGGGGATGTGGTATGAGCTAATCACTCACAGAAATTAGAGGCTGCTCTGAAAGGCAAGTGGTTGTTGTGCTGAATGCACAATATTAAGATCTTATCTTGCTTTACAAGCAGACTAAACCCAGAATGAATCAATTATGAGATTAGAATTAATCCAATAATCCTCTGTTCTTCTGTGCCTGAATCAGATGGTGCATCTGTAAAGATAGTGTTAGTTACGGCAAATGAGATCACCATTTGTCCCATTTTATTAAAAGCCTTTCCCAAGCGTTAACAGCTTGGGTGAGAGGTTAAAATGAAATTAAATTGAAATCTCTCCTCTTTGACTGATTGCCATTGTGCATACATCCTTGGCCTCAGCTGCCCGGAGGGGATGGCCAACACAGAAAAGATGCCCCATGACTCTAGCAATGGGACGTGGAGAAGTTCTGCTGCAGGATTTCCACCCCTGGATGTGGCTGCCAGTGTAGCTGGGCTTGTGGCTCAGAGGGAGCCAGAAAACAGTACTGACCTTTTTAAATCCTTTTGCAAACTCCTTTCATGCTGCAGCTTGGGCTTAGGGCAAAATACTGAGACCTGCCTCCCCGCCCACCAGCCGTGCTCTCACCAGCCGGGTCTTGCAGTACTTGTCCTCTCTCCCCTCTTCTATGTGCTTTTTACAGTCCCATGTGTCTTGACTTAAATCTGGATAGTTACCCTCCTGGTTTATCTTTTGCGTATGAGACCAGTCATGGGCAAGCACAGCTCTGTCATCTGCCTGGTTTTACAGTTTAACGTTTGTGCCTCAAACCCAGCCCTTCAAAACCAGACTTTTACTTAGTGTTCTCTATGCCACTCTCTCCTGTTCTTTAAAGAAAAGGGAAACCAGACAAAACCCAGGCTCAAAGTAATACTGCTACATGCAGCTATAATCACTTATTTGGGCGATTGAAGCTTGAAACTGAGACTTTTACTGCTCAACTATCTTTGCCACCGGCTCCAAGACATAGGTTGAGTGGCACCATTCTCTTTGTGCGCACCCTCAAGGGATGTCCACAGATGCTGCTCATCTCGGAGCTCTTTGGAAAGCTCAGCCATGTCATCAAGTTGGAGGAATGCAGGAATCAGACATCCAGAGGTGGTCTTGGCCATGGAGAAGGAACAGGACCTGGTGGCTAGAGAAGAAAGCTGAGCGGATTACACAGCATTACTTTCCTCCCCCCAGGAGTTGGCAGTGCCATTGTTCATAGTGAAGTTGCCCATTTGACTGACACTGGAGCCAGGCAAGTAGGTTTGGCATTTTCCAAGACAAGGATAAGTTTGAATTTATTATTGGAAAGGCCTCGCACAGCCTTTCTGCTCTGTAGTTACCCCATCTGCAGAGCAAAGCAGTAGCAGCATTACCCAGTCCTGATCAAAGAGGAGTGTCATGAAATGCATAACACTGAATATCATCCAGAGGGAGAGGTGGGACTGGAACAAGGGAGGAAGGAGACGACTCTTCACTGTGGTCCTGCCTGTGTATACTTCAGGAAGCTGGGTTTGGTCCAGGGCCTGTGCATTGAAGATGGCATTCAAAGTTTGAAGCCTGCCGCTAAGACAATTTCTCCAGGGCTGTCCCTCTATCATCTTTCAATTCCTCTTTCCAACCAAAACCATTACAAAAAGATTAAAAACAGCAGTGAATTTTCTTTTCATTCTGCTGAAGAAAACCTGAGCAATTTTGTTTGGACTTTTCAAGACAACTCTCTCTGAAGCAGAGGAGATACCTGGATAAACACAGAATCATAAAATGTTTTGTGTTGGAAGGGACTTTAAAGATCATCTAGTTCCAACTCCCCTGCCATAGGCTTTTGTCCCAGCTTTCACAGTTAAAGTCATCAAATTTAGGTGCAACTGAAAACAGAAGTTCAATAAAAGCATTTTTCCATGTCTTTAACATTAGGGCCTTGCTGATGGAATGCTGTTTGGAAACTTTAAGAGCTGCTATGACATTAAACTGGAAACATGAGCAGAGCTGTGAAAGAATCAAGACTTAGAATTTGACTTTGATATTTAGTTTTACTTTTCTGAATTGCTTACTCTGCAGAAGTCATTTGGCAGTTTAAGGAAACTGAACTTCTGGTTCTGTATGCTTCTAGCCAGGCAGGAAACACTGCCAGAGCAGAGCAGTCCCTTCATCCCTGATATAGGCACTAAATAACTGAAAAATATTGAATAAAATAGATGAACTGGACACTTTTCATGACCCTAGAAAAACCCAGACCTTTCCTGGAGAGTGGCTCGAGCATGAGCTAGGAGGTAAGGAGGGTCATACTGTGCCCCAGAGATGATAACCAGCCTCAGTAGAATTAAACCGCAGTGATGCTCCTAATGACCAACACAGGAGTCCAAAACAAAACTCCTCCATCCTGGAACTGAGATTAACATGTCCCTCTCTGAATTATGACTCCCTTGACAGATGGCTCCACTAATGAACCAGAGATTAAAAGATTGGAGCAACCTGATTAGTGGAAAAACTTCTTAGCATTTACAAATACAAAGAGAGATTTTTTTTCAAGGAAAACTTTGATGGGAGATGTGGCTCCTCTTCTCAACAGTTCAGTCCTACTTTTTGATCTCACAGTCATTCCTTAAACAACATGCCCTTCAGTTAGGAGCAAAAAACCATCATTCATTCCTAGACATTGTTTTAGACACGGGTTGGTCCAAGAAGCCTCTTCAGAGGCTTCAGTATCACCTCAGCTGCACTCTTCATCTTGTATCCATGTGAGTATTGGAGATGGACCAGTTCATCTTTGGCAGAAGAACAGATCTCTGCAATGGAACAAAAATGCAGTCTCCCTACCTTTTTGCTGCTCTTGTCCTTCTAAGGGAAATGTTAGCTCTATATTGTGGCATATGAAGGCCCGGACCCCAGGTGAGATCCCCCATTGCGTACACCAGTGCTGGTTATACCCAACCGCTCATCCACCCAGGTTCTGCCCTGGAACGTGCCTACGTGCAGCAAAGCACCTTGGCAGCCAGGTCACACCCCACCGAGCTGTTTACTCCCCCCTGCTCACCTGAGGAGGTCTCTTCTTCCCAGCTCAGGGTTTAAGCTGGGGGGGCTTTGGGCAGCCCCTCGTTGCAGACAGGTGAGCACAGAACTGATGTGCAGGTGAGCTCAGGGAGCCAGATTTAGTGCCAGTTGCTCCCTCACCACATTTTCAGGCAGAATCACCCTGCAGCCCGGCACCCAGGCAATGGGCAAAGCCTTTTCTTTATCTCCACATCCAGGGCTCGGGAGCGAGCAGGATAAGCCTGCACAGACTTCAGAAAGAGCCCTTACACTATATGACAAGGGAGCAAGCAGGTAAGTGAGAAATGAGGAACAAGTAAGAAAATTATTGTACAGCCTCATACTTTGGTTGTTAAGCTCTTATAGACCTTTCAGAATCTATGTAGCATATTTTCTTAAATCAGTTGCATCCTGAGAGATTTTTTTTCATCTATATTTAGACCCCAGTTTCCTAAATTCTTGGATTCCTGCTCCAGCTCACCTCTCCTTCTTGGATGGGTGCTGAATACTTCTAAGTAAAGTGCCTAGATTCCAGAAGCACCCAGCTGCTCAAGACAAGCTTGCAGAAGTGTTTAGGGAATTGGTGTTCGGCAAGAATTGGTTGCCTGTCAAACTTTCTCTTTTGAGTGTTTCATGAGAGATGAGCTCAAGCAAGGCAGGGACCAAGACGGAGTGAGTTCATGCAGATCTCCTCCATGTCTGAAACCAGCGATGTGTTTTTCAATGCAGCAGGAGGTCTTGTGGCAAACATGGATGTGTCCAATTGCGCACACAGGATGGAAGAGGGAGGATGTATCCTACTCATGGTTGGAGAATGTTGGTTATCAGAACTTCTATTGTTGATACTTTCCCCAGGAAAAGAAAGATAGGATTAACCCAGGAAGACTTTTTGCTGCTTGATTGTGCCTGAAATGACAACTTTGCAGCTCTAAACCTTGAAAAAAATGACAGGAACTACTTCAAAAGGAGCCTAGCTCATGGTGACTGTATGCCTGAGAGCACAAAAAGTTACTTGGACTGGCTGCCTCAGGCTATCCTGGTACACTGCAGCCTCGTATGCACCAGTTCGTCCACCTCAAAGATGTGGCTTTCCCCAGGATGGAACACTCAGCTCTTAAATAGTATTTCACACTACTCAATGCCAAAAGCTAAGTGGGAACAGGAAGGTTAGGATGAATTCTTCCCCATATTGAGTAAGCAGCAAACCTTCTTTAGCAGGGGGTTGGACTAGATGATCTCCAGAGGTCCCTTCCAACCCTGACCACTCTGTGATTTCCTAATTCTGTGATGTATGCCAACAGAGGATTTGGTGCACTATAATAAACAGGAACTGAAGATCGGATTTCCAGTTAGTGTGCGTTTTAAGCTGTACCCTTGATCTAAAGCCCTTCTCTTAACACCATAGCTGGAAAAACAAATTGCAGTCCCCAACAGCAAGGTATAAGCAACAGCTCTATGAATATGTAAAGACCTTTCAGATGGTATTTTAAAACAGCATTCAGTAACCATTATGCCACAGTTAACTGACTTCACCAGGCTTAAAAACAGGATTCTTTAATTACAGTCGTTTATATTTCCAAAGATAGACTATAACATATTTATAAACAATCTGTGCACTTGGTGAGTAAATGACACACAGCGTGAATCATTCGCTAACAGTTCTTATATAATATTCAAAGTAGGCATGAATGTTTCATGAAAGCGTTTCCATTGCTGAACCGGTTGGGGAGCCAAGCTCCCCTCCTTTCCCATACACACTTTCTAGGCAGCCTCTTCCATCCCTCTTTCTTCTGTGAAAGTGCTGAAAGACTCAGGATTCCTGGTAGAAATAAACACCTCTGGATTTGCCAGTCTATCTCCAGTTCCAGACCATTGCAACTAAGTTTTGGAGCACCTGTGCTAGGAATTCAGAGACATGTGCTTTGCCACAAGGAATTACCTCTAAAATAGCAAACCTCTCATGTCTCATGGATGTGGCACCAGTCCCTCACAAGGAAATGCTGCCTCACACACCTGAGATGTTCAACATGATATGTCAGAGATAAGGAAAGGATGGGAGACTGGATTTGCAGCACTCCAAAGGGTCTAAAGGTCTGTCCTGAGCAGGGAAGCACTGAGCTTATGTCCTTGATGCTAAATCACTGAGATTTAGCAGTCCCTTGAGTAGTGAGAAAGGATTGGAGCAGGCTCCATCAATGCTAGACATGGATAAGCCTCCATGCAAACCCCAGCTCAGTGCTGACCTCAGCTCTGGCTGGCCTCTGGCTGGCATGCTCTTGTATGGTGATGTCCTAAGACCTGAGTTCATTCAGATGAGAATGCAGGTTTCCACACACAAGCAGAAAACCTCGGTCTTCTGTCAGGCATTATCATCCTTTTCTTTACAAATCCTGGCCCAGGTGACTGTGTGGGCTTTGTGAGGCTTGTTTTCCCGAGGTGAGCCCCAGGCTCTGCCCTGACATGTGATGCAGCTCTGTGCACACCTGCACACCTCTCTGTTTGTTCTTCTCTTCGCCCATGTGTTGTGTTTGGTTAAAGGTGTTTGCATAGCACTGCACACAAGAGGGAACACACAACTGTCAAAAAGACATCAGGCACACTTCTGGAGGATAGACCCTAGACAGCAAGGCTAATGGGAAGCAGTTGGGGAACTGGGGATGTTCAGCCTGGTGAAAAGAGATCTCAGGGGAGACCTTCTCACTCCCTACACCTGCCTGACAGGAGGTTGTAGCAAGGTGGGGGTCAGTCTCTTCTCCCAAGCAACAAGTGGTAGGACAAGAGGAAATGGCCTCAAGTTGCTCCAGGAGAGGTTTAGACTGGACAATAGGAAAAATTTCTTCACTGAAAGGGTGGTCAAGCATTGGAACAGGCTGCCCAGGGAGGTGGTGGAGTCACCATCCCTGGGGGTGTTTAAAAGACCTGTAGATGTGATGCTTAGGGACATGGTTTAGTGGTGAGCTTGGCAATGTTAAGTTTACAGTTGGACTCAATGATCTTAAATGTCTTTTCCAACCCAAATGATTCTATGATCCTATGAATAATCATAAAAATGGCCCAGATGCTTCCCTACACTCAAGACATCCCTAAACCCTTAGTTGCCAGAAGCTGGGTCACTATATCAGGGAAGAATAATTTTCTATCCATATTTCCAATTGCATTTCTTGTGTCTCCCATTCTTTTCTAAGGTCCCTACTCCTGCTCAGTGTTAGAGCAGAAGTGAATGTTTGGATTGATCCATATAGACGCTTTCCCCCCTGCGCCAGCCCATGGCTTGCTTAAACCCAAAGCAACAAGTCAGCATATTAAGGGACTGCAGAAGAGGAGAAATCCAAGCTAGCTGCCACCCAGTGCTAGAAGGGAGCTGGGGATATGAAACTCCTGAGCTTTGCAGGGCACATTTAGATGTCCTAGTAGTAGATCAGGGGGTGTGTGAGTGTGTGCATGCATATGTGTGTGCCAGAAAGAGGGATCCCTTTTAGCTACCCCATGTGATGTTGCTGTGGTTCTCAGCAAAGGCATGTTGTGACAGCAGGAGAAGGTCTCGCCTGGGGAAGAGGCAGGCAGAAAAAGGCTTTTTTGTTGTTGCAACACTTAGCCGTCCTCACTCAGCTTTCAGGAAGCTTATCTGAACTTCGCATGCCACAGTGACTCTTTCACAACAGAGGGGTGAAGTTCTGGTGTTCAGGGGAGATCCCAGATTTGACTCTGATTTTGTTATTTGTTGTCAGGACTGACACCATGTGATGCAGTAACTGGCAGTAATTCCAGTGTTGCATTTCATTGTCCCTTGCTACATCTGTGCAATTTGTAATTCCATTTATTGGAAGGGTCTTAAGTGAAGGGGTGAAAGCAAGGTTATATCCACATGCATTGCTCAAATCCATCTCTCCTGTTAGTTATAGGAGCACCTGCCCCTGCAGATTTGTTGGCAGGACCTGTGACCCTGTGGGGAGAGGAGTCTGGTCTGGGGCAGGGCTGTGGGCAGAGCTGGGGACCCCGCAGGAGGGACCCACACTGGGGCAGTTCATGAAGAACCGCAGCCCATGGGAAGGGCTGATGTTGGAGATGTTCGTGGAGGACTGTCTCCCATGGGAAGGACCCCGCGCTGGGGCAGGGCAGACTGTGAGGAGGGAGGAGTGCCAGAAAAAACATATCATGAACCGACCACAGCCCCCATTCCCTGTCCCCTGCTTTGCTGGGCGGGAGGAGGGAGAGAAACTGGGAGTGAAGTTGAGCCCCAGAAGAAGGGAGAAGCGGGGGGAAGGTGTTTATAAGATTTGGTTTTATTTCTTATTATCCTACTCTGTTTTGATTGGTATTAAATTAGACTTATTTCCCCCAGCCAAGTCCATTTTGCCCATGACAGTAATTGCTGAGTGCTCTCCCCGTCCTTATCCCGACTCATGAGCCTTTTGTTGTATTTTCTCTCCCCTGCCCAGCTGAGGAGGGGAGCGAGAGCGGCTGGGGTGGGCACGTGGTGTCCCACCGGGTCAACCTGCTGTAGACAAAGAGGAGTAATGGCATAGGACATGGGAAAGTAGGTTCCATCATTTCCACCCCTTATGGAAGAGTCTGATTCTCCGTCATCTGATAAATCATATTTTCTTATAAAAAATACCAGTTTGGGTTAAACAAAACACGCAGCAGAATGAGTTCATGCTTTTAGTGACATTTCTAGGGGAAAGCTGATGAAAAACACTACAGGGAAACCTCATGAGAAAGATTACACAATTCCCTGGTTTTTCATTGAAAAGCTACTGCTTTTTTGAAAGAATGGAGATATTTTATTTGCAGGGGGTGAGGGTGGAATAAGAAGCACCTGTGCTGGTGCTGGGCAGAGAGCTCGCTGGCAGGGGCACGCTGCAGTGGGACTGCAGGTCTGTGCTGTGCAGGCTGCGTGGGGGCATTTTCCAGCAGCTCAGCACCTCCGGAAAACTTCTGTAAAGGTGTAACAGAGAGCTACAACAGCTTCATCACAGGGCTGAGGCAAAAAACATTTTATCTCTTTCTGTGCTTGCACAGCACCTAGCACACAGGGAGCCTAGCTATAATGAGAGTTCTAATTTGAGATGACAAACACATAATCGTACTTCTAGAAACTTTCTGCTTTTGTCTATTAGACTTCAAATTCCTTAGACCCTGACAGATGTTCACCTCACTGAACTTCCCAGCCAGGTAGGATAATGTTTCTTTGTGTGGATATTTATGTGAATAATCCTTTGTTATGTGAGTGGCTTTATTGATACGTGACAGCTTGGACAGCAGGGGTTATTTGAGTCATCCTGTTCTGCTTTTGCCGTTTTAATTTCCCTACAAGCCCCAAGGGCCAAATGAAAGTGTGAATGAATAAGTAAGAGGATGCCCATTTGCAATATGTCCACAATTGTCTTCCTCAGAGCCTTCCTTATCTATAGCCAAGTGTCCCAAAATTACACCAGGCAAATACCGCAGACATTTATTCTTTTTTGACTTTCATTAAAACATGCTGTTCATAGCAGCAATAAAGCGTATCGGTTTTAAATGGACCTAGATTTGTATTTTATATAGGCTGCTCAGTTGTTGTTGTTGTAATAATAAATGACATGGAGGCAATTTCAGATTGTTCTGACAAAAATCAGGACTCCTAAGGGGAGTCTGCCTTGCACACATGAAGTTGTAGCTCTGAGCAACCAGCTAGGAAGATGCAATTAATTTCCCCCTCGTGAGTAAAGCCATTATATAAAATACCACAGTTGCCTTGAGGGCCAAATTGAAGGCACTGAATTATGTATTATCAAAACTGACTTTACAATGATGTCTTCATGGGCACTTCTGCGGCTGGTGAATGGAAAGGGAACAGCAGTCAGCTGCAAGGATCTTATTTGTCTCTTGATCGCTGTAAACCATACACTGCTCATGTGAAGACCTTAATGAGACAGAGTGACATTGCTTTTTCCCTTGAGGTAGTGGCATAGGAAGGAGAGGAAATCCTGCGAACTCTGCTTAAATATATTGTCTGTATTGATAGGTCAGCCCATGCCCACCAGTCTTTGCTCAAGACCCAGAGATGCAATGGTTTTCCAGCCCATTTCTCTCCTGTTTGAAGATGACTCCTGCAAGACCTAAGCTGACCTGCCACTTCTAACGTACTGGAGCCATTTTATGTCTGGGATGAAGGTCTGAAGCCTCCACACCCGCTTGGGTGCCTTCTGCTCCGGGATGTAAAGCACCATGGACAGAAAACCTCCCCAGTAAAAACTGTGTGGGGTTTCACGAAAGGACTCAGCATCTCCCTTCCCTAGCCACTGCACTGGCAAGTAATGTTGACATTTTCCTTGTATCCCATGTGGAAAGGGAGGGTGGAACAGGGGGATTAAGGTCATATCAATACACTTGTCAGCCAGCAAAGAGCATATCTGTTGAGCCAGATAGCAGGTGTAAAGTCAAGCAGGTCAAACCAGATCAAAAGGGGGTTATTAAGGAGTATTTTCAGCTGGGCATTCACAAGATACATTTCTACACAGAAAAATCCTTTACATTTCACAATTTCAAGCCAGTGAACCAACACCCTGTATGTGCTGTTTATTCTTAGCAAGCAGACACGAGGTAAGAAATAAAAAATTGCAATGCCTGGAGCAAAATTGGATGGTTGCTCAGTGATAAGGGGGGAATGGGTTTCATTTTTCGTGACTGTTTTTCCCTCTTGCTGGCCTCTGATCTCAGTCATCACACTGATGCAATGAGGCAGGTATTCACATTAAAAGCAGCAACTACTTAATTAAACTTTTGGTACTCTGAACTATTCAAACACACATAATAAAGGGGGGAAAAATCCATATTTCTTCTGGTAAAGGATTGTCACACACTCTCTTGTGGCCCAAGATTCACCAGCAGTCCAGTGAGACAGGGCACATTTTGCTCATCTTACAGAAGATAAAAAATAAATCAGCTTGCTTCTTTCCCTTCAGTCTCACATTGTGGTAAACTAAAAGCCTCCAGATGGCAGGAAAGGGAGTAAGTGTCGGCTCTGGGAGAAGGAGCATCCCACAGGACAGACTGCTTCGGTGGGTGGGAGAATTGAAGCTTTCCTGGTCTGACTCTGAACAAGCATGAGACCTTTCTAAGCTGGAAGTTGCCCTGAGAATCACCCTGAGAATCTCCCCCTAGAAAGCCTATGGTTATTTAAAACATGTAGAACCACCTGCTAAAAGCAGTAATTATTCCTTAACAGAGGAAAGAAAATTAAAATCTTTCAGACAAATAATTCCTGACTAGGGAGATGGTGGATTCCGAGGACAGACCAAACAGATCATGGAGGCTGGTTCTGACCCCACCTCACCTCTCTTGCGTATGGAGCAGTGCAAATATAGGAAAAAAAATAATAATCTGAATAATCAACTTTCCCTGAGGGCTTCCCACTTTACTTTCTTATACAGATTGCCTGGGCCATTTGCCAAGTTTCCTCAGTGCTCCAAAGGCAAACTCAGAGCTTACTGGCCTTTCTTCTGGTCTTGAGATGTTCCTGGGAGCTCATGAAATGCCACCTGACGGAGAGCAGGATGAGTGTGTGTGTGTTGCTCACACGTGTGCTTGGCAGAGGTGTGACCTGGTGGGGTCCCTGACCCCATTGGGCACCTCCACATTGCAAGCAAGAGCGTGCCTACCTGGGTTAGAAAGAAATGTTCCTGCTCCTGCTTCATTAACCAGCCTGGGAAAAGACAGACCCTTACCAAAAGACTTAAATTCATCAGAACAACAGATGAGCAGTGCAGAGCAAGGAGCACTTTAGATGGCTTTATCTAAGCCTTTTGGATAAAATGTCTGCTGGCAATTTCTATCTAGGACCAAAAAGATTTATTAGAGCCACAGAGATGGTCTGCCCTGACTGTGGTTGAGCTAAAAACGATGTCACTGGTCTCCAAAACACCTTTTCTGAGCTCAGCCCTGTGCTTAGTGCCCACTGTGACCTGCACACCCAGCTGTCGGGCCACTTTCTCGTTATCCCTTGCCTACTGAAATAGCACAAGTTTGTGCTTACTCTTCAAAGAAGCGGGTTTGTTCCTAACCTTGGGCAAAGGTAGCCGCCACAGTAATGTCGGCTGGAAGGAAACTCTGCTCATCTCTAGCCCCGTCTCCATCCCAAAGCAGAACTATCACCGACACTAGCAGCTGAACCATGCCTTTGCCTAGCCAACAAAAGTCCTCCTTGGATGGAGACTCCACCATCTCTCTCTGGATGTCTTGCTTGGCAGCACCAGGTTAAGGACACTCACATAGTTATGTTGACAGATTTAAGCTTACCAATAACTTAGGGCAATGGGAAAAAGGGGTTAATCCTCCCCTTAAATCTTAGTAGTCCTGCTGCAACCAGGGTAAGGTCTCAGGAGAGCAACAGCCTCTGTCTTACACCAGTGCCTTACCCTAGAGCCTTTACGGTCCTTTTAGACAGCTATATTAGAAGGGTTGTCTGTCATGATAGTCTGTTCTCAGCCCAGGATCTGCTCACAGGCAGTTCAGCCCCTCCGCTTTTGGGAAGAAGAGAAGGAAAAAAGCAAACATCATTTGTTTTTGACAAGGTAAAAGGCAGACATGTAATATGTGGCCAGGTGAAGTGGCTGCCTATTTACCGAACCAAAGAACTGAAAGGGTAACAGCCGTTTCTCTCTGTTCCAGGAGTGTCCTTTAGCCAAATTGGAAGATTTCATTAAACTCTTTGAGTTAGTGCTTTTCTTTCATATCCAGTAGCCAACATGCCCTTTTGAAGAGTGGGGGACCGGAGTACAATGCAATTAACCCCTAGTTCTCCTTACTGTAGGACGGATCTTGTTCCTAACGCAAGAATGTGGTGTTTTGAAACACAGGAATCTCTTCATTTTTCTGAAAATACAGAGTAATTTAAAACCTGAAGAGACCTGTGAGGAATTTCAGTTGAGTCAGAATTGGTGGAAAGAGATCAGATCCCAAGATTTACAACTGCTTTATCGACAAATTCCAAAGGCTTACAGAAACCTTACAGTCCTTAAACCCAGCCTTGCTGCCATGTGAAGGCAGCAGCACCGTGAAGCCAGGCCCTCTGTGCCAAAGGTCTGGGAAACAAAAGTCCCCGTGTTTTTGTACTCTAGATATGAGCTTCATCTCATCTAATGCTGACTGTCTAAAAGCTAGATATCACTGCCCACGTGACTCATGACTCCCTTTGCAGTCATCTATAGGGTATGAGTCTTCTCATCCTAATGTAGATGCTTAGATAGATTGCATGAATCACATTTATAGAAGTATTTTCTTCTTTCTGTTGACAACATGGCTTAGAGAACTAGCTCAGGTGAGGCTGTCAACACCGTGACTTCCTAAAGATATCGAAGACAAATCCCACATGTTTGTTCCTTCCTTCAGCTCACAAAATGCAGGAGCGTGGTCTGCAGGTAGAAGCTGAATGTTGAAAAGCAACTTTGATTGATTTCACTGAAATGTCACTGTAGCACCCTCTGAAACTTTAGCCCTACTAGTTTGAAAGGTCTGTTTCAATCATCTTAAACTGCTGGGCTCACCAAAATGGGATTCACGTGTATCGTGTAAAAATGTCAATAACCAAACCAGCACCGAAAGTTAGCCCTGCTAGTTATTGAGGTTTCCTGTTCATTAACCATTCTTATTGTATTTTATGCTGGAAAGATACCAAACTACAAGGGGAAAAAAAGTGAGTTTAGGATGCATAAAGCTTGTTAGCATGATACATTTCTCTCCAGATGACTGTTCATCAATCTTCACCTTCTCAGATTCACTTTAGTTCATCTTAGCATCTTAAACAAAAGGCCATATTCTGATTTCCTTTTTTATTTTTCATGTCCTTTTACTCCTAAATCATCCTGTTGACTTCAGTGAGATTACCCAATGGTAATGGGAGGGGAGGAGGCAATCTTCCCAGTGACTAATTTGGATTTTTAGCTCCTTTCCTGAAGCTTCGTTTTCATCTTTTCTGTTTATTCCATTATTCATATCTCAGTCTGTACCTACTCCAAAGACTGCATTGTAGTTCCTGTCACAGAGATGTATCTTTTGAAAGCCATGGGATCCTTTCCGGGAGATGCTGAACTGCCCTTTAGAGTTTTGCTATTCTTTGGTGATTTGCTGAATGCAGCCTCCTTTTGTTCTTCTTTTCTTCCAGTGTGTGATCACTTCACAGCTGCACATTTTATGAACGTGTTAGCCTTTAGTGCATACATCTTGCTCCACAGCTCTGGTGTCCTTGCATTTCAGAAGCTGCTGTGGGTACATGGGCTGACTTGCTCTTATTTTCTGGTTAGAAATTGCCTTGGTGGGTGCTCGGCTTTGTCTGCTTTGCAAATACTGTCAGAGGATGCTGAGTTACCACCGGTTCCTTATCCGACAACCAGCTGAGTTCATAAGATGTAAAATGATGGTCCTTTTCTCTGCAAAGGTAAGGGTACTCAGCCCCTGGGAGGTCCATCCTCCAGTTCTGTAACACCCTCTTTCCGAATCAGTAACAGATGTATTTATTTAGTCCAAACAAGATTTTGCCATTTCTTTTTAGGGTTATCCTGACCACTGTTATGAGACAAACTTCTGTTGCTCCTTATGGTCTAAACAGACTGACTTTTGAAGGATATTTTGTTCTGATGAGCTGGACCAAGTCTATAACAATTAAAAAAAAAAAAAAAGAATAAAATAAAATAAAATGCACAACGAAGTAAGAGCTTCAGCAGAAAAAACAGCTCTTGAGGCCAGAAGATTTAGTGTATGAAGCTGTTAAGATGACTACTGGTTGTGCCTTCTGAGGTTTTATTTTATTTACCTTGCAGAGAAGGACATGGCTGAACCAGATGGGTTTGGAAAAGAGATTGGGCTTATCCAGAGACACTGGCATTTTCTTAAACATGCAATGTTGGTTCCCTAGAAATCCCATTCCTGCTGTGGGTATGAAACAGTGCCTTTACAGTGGTGTTGTCCAGGTCCTCTATACTGTGCTGTAAAAAGCAGGGAAGAGATCGTGGTGCTGAGTAGAAAGGAAAGGTGATTGTTCCAGGGGTGGTGGTAGGGGGGGAAGTAATCAAATTTGATTTTAATTATTGGAGTTTGCAGCTAATGATTTTAAATCTGACTCTGACTGGATCTGATTCATGTAATTTCTTTAGACTTTATTGGGATTTTTTTTCACTTAGCCAGTGCACCATCTGTTGTTTTACAGTTGTCTGGTTCCTTTTTTGCCTGGGGGGCAGTTACCTGAATTTTTTAATCACCAGAAAGCAGTACACCTGGAGATGTCTAGATGCTACCAAGACCATGCAGTTCTCTAAAGGCAGCACTGACTCCACCTAAGTAATATGGTTGTATGGCATATTTTGTTCTTCTGGAAGCCTGTTTTCTCACTTTCTTTACAAAATCATTCTTATTTTGGTCAAATATGAACTATTCTGTCTAGACTGGAAACATGTTGGTCTCAGTTCTAGGCAAGAAGCTGGAAAATGGCAACACTGAAAGAAATCTCTAAAAGAGATACTTTAAGACAGTAAATAAAAGTCTGTGAAGTGATGAAGCAGCAAGTCAGTCATTGTCATTTTCAGCTGTAATCTAAAATGTCCCTGTAATATGATTATTATTGGTCATTTCAGCTGGACGGTTAGAAATCAGGTCACTTAATGGATACAAAAATGCAATTGAGGTAAGGGAATAACCAGCAAACGTGAGCATCCAGGTTTGACCAATTTGAGCTTGATGAATTAAATGGTGTCAATACTCAGTGAATACAAACAATCTCAGCCCAATTAACTTCAAAAGCAATTGCTGGTTGATGGCAGCTCAAGCTTTTTCCCAGCATTTTTCATTTAGGCAATTGCCTGGCACCCGTTGGTAACTCTCCACTAAGTATGCCAGACGAGGAACAAGCTAATGCATTACCAGAAAACACTCAGCTTGCTGTCTGTATAGGTATTCCTATGAGGAAATGGGAAAACATGGGAAATGAGGACATCATCTGACAAAGTGGAGTGAAGGAGGAGAGAGGAGGAAGACAAAGGAAGTAGAAATAAGAAGTAGAGCAGTTAGTGCCCTGCAAATTGCACGTTCTCCCTTGTGTCAGTCAAAGAAGGCATCAATCAGAGGCAAAGCCAAAAAGCAACAGCCAGTTGTAGGCACAGAAAATAGAAGAAAGACAAAACGAAGCAGCCAGATCAATGTGCTGGATCTCATCACCACCAACCTCTGCACTTTTCCATTCCACTGAGGAAGCTTAAAAAAAATAAATAAAAAATCAGCCACAACAATAAAATCACCTAACTACTTCTCTTTAGAGTTTGTAAAATCTTGGTGTAGTTGCAAACTTAACCAATGTGTAATTGAAATTTTCTTGTGGCTGCTTCTGCCTGTTTCCCAAGGCAATGATATCTCATTACAACAGCAGAGTTTATCACAGATCTTGGTCTTGACTTTGACATCACTGACTACGGATCTCAAAACTCCCATTAATTTCAATTGATCAACATCAAATGTGTTATGACATTCAAGCTAAATGGATGTTAAGGAAATGGCCAGCTCATGGAGACACAGCACTGAAGAGCCATTTGGAGGCCTTCAGGTCCAATCCGCTGCCCCAAGTCTGGATGAGCTTTGCCTATGCCCTCCCTGACATATGTCTGTCTAATCTGTTTGCAAGGACTGATATGAAGAGAGTTCAAATGGGAAAGGGGAAAATATGACTTTGAAGGAGATGAAAGAGTTTCTATATGAGTTTCAACCAAGTCTTTCCTCGGTTTGTTGATCAACACAGTCCCTACCAGAGTGTAGGGACTCTGCCAGATAGCAAGATAGAAGTGGTGGGCTCTTATAACTTTGAACTCCCCTCTATGTCTTTTTCATCTTAGACATCAAAACCTGTGAGGCTGTACTGTCATCTTTTTTGACAACTCAGCAACAGTTAATATCTCTGGTAAACAGGCTGAAAACAGACACTCCTGCTTTTGACAGCAATGCCCAATAATAGCAACACCCTTCCCTGAGCCTGCAGCTAACGCAAAAACTTCTTGAAAGCCACTGAACATGCGTTTCGCTCTAACCCATGTAATCTTCCTTCACAGCCTGACCTGTGATTTTGGACCTGAATTCCTTTGTCACATGGGATGGATAGCTGAACATCAGGCGGTGAGTATGCTTTGAGAAGACGTTAATGGACAGTGACTCTTCCGTCTCTCTGGATTTGTAAGGTCCTTGTGGAAGGGGTGTAAATGTAAATTAATTGATTCCTAGAATTCAGGGAGGTTTACATGCACACCGGGTTGTACATATGTTGTAGGGCATATGAACAACACGAAGTGTTGATGCAGTCAAACTCAGTCTGTTCTTTAGCCCAAACTACAAGAAAGACATTGAGGTGCTGGAGAATGGCAGGGGCTGGGGCAGGGGCTGAGGGGGGGCGGCGGGGGGAGCTGGGGGGGTCAGCCTGCAGAGGGGGGGCTCAGGGGCACCTGGTGGCTCCCTACAGCTGCCTGAGAGGAGGCTGCAGCAGGGGGGGTCGGTCTCTGCTCCCAGGGAACAAGTGACAGGGCGAGAGGAATCGGCCTCAGGTGGCGCCAGGGCAGGGTCAGATGGGCTGTGAGGAAAAATGTCTTCAGGGAAAGGGTGGTCGAGCCTCGGAACAGGCTGCCCGGGGAGGCGGTGGAGTCACCATACTTGGAAGTGTTCCTTGGAATGTAGATGTGATGCTTAGGAACATGGTTTAGTGGTGGACTCAGCAGTCCTGGGTTAAGGGTTGGACTTGATGATCTTAAAGCTCTTTTCCAACCCAAATTATTCTATGATTCTAACTCCACAGCTTACAAGACAGAACAGCTGGATTTCAGTGTGTAATACTGAGAAAAATACCTGTGCTTTCATGAATCCCACTTTTCTCATTTTCAAAGCACGAGCAAGGTTAACAAACAGCCTATGACTGAATGAATTGTAGATTAGATAAAATATGGGGCTTAAAGAAATGATCAAGAACAACTTCTGACAAGATGATAATTCTCAACATTTGTTGGTCATCTTGTTTTGTCATGCCAAAGGGGTTATGGTCTTGAAAGGAGCAATGAATTGCTAGTGGAGCTGAGCTTAGTACAAATCCCTCTTTGACTCCCACATGAGAACATATGCTTGTGGCCTCCTGACCACGGGATGAAGTCAGCTTGCGGCTTTCTGTCTTCATTTTAGCTTGATGAGCCATAGTGAAACCTACCAAAAAACCTTCTGTCAACTGTGAATTGAGTCTTATTTGATCTTGACCTCCTCAAATGGTCACCACTCTTCAAAAAAATTGTATCCCTGAGATAGCCAGTTATTATAATCCATGTACAGCATGAACCTCAGAGAGATATTAACCCTTGAGAGTTTATCTCAATGACACCACAGCAAACTTCAGCTGTAATTTTACCAAATTCCATAAAAAATAATGTCTGCAGGGAATACATGAGCATATAAATAGTCACTATTTTTCCTTGTGTGCCATTGGCATTTCATGTTTTTTGATGGGACTGGAACCATCAGAGCTCCTTGGCAAGATCTGGGAGCACAGGCAATATTAGGTATTTAATACCTTTTGGAGAACTCCTTCTCAGATGACAGATCATTCAGGTATCCTTGGTGACACTGTGTCTCCAGTGATATCCAGGAAAGAACATTAGCAGTATTTTTTGTTGGGCAAAGCATTTAAAAATATTTTAAAAGCTTCCAGGTTAACATCGTTTTGTTATTTTATTCATAGAAGTCTTGACAATATCAGGCTTTCCCATTTTTAAAAAATAAATTATATTAACTGAAGACCATTTAGTAACATAGGAAACTGATTCACAGTTTAGCAGATAAAATAGCCTGGGAAGATGTCTAGATGCTGTAGAAATTGTTGCTGCAGCCGCTGTGGACAAGAAACACTGGTGAAAATTTTTTTTAAAAATTAATAAAATGCAGATGATAAGGCCTGTTCATAAATGCAATGTAAAAGCTATTGAGGCATTAATTACATTCTTTTGATTTAATAAAATGGATTTTGCATGGGAAGAAAATTTCACATAAAAAGCCAGAATATTTGCCCTGGGTTTTTAAGATGCAGCTTGCAGATCCAATAGTATCAATGATGGGGATGACATTCCTAGGGGAAAGTAAAGTCCTGCACTCTCCCCATGTTAGCAGCTCCTTCAAGTAACTTCATCCACACATCTGACAACTTCAGAGTGTCCAGAAATTTCATCCTTATGTAAAATGATCTTGAATAAACCTGTTGCTATTGGCTCTTCCTTTTTTTTTTTTTTTTTTTTTTTTTTTGCCAGTTCCTAGGCATCACCATAGAGCATCTGCCCATGCTAAAGAAGCTCCTGATCTGCTGATAGTTTGGGCAGAGGAGCAGCATCATTGAGTCTGATGCCGTGGTGGGAGTGGAGAGACCCTGGGGAGCAATGGAGGAGTCAATCCTCTGTGCCTGGCACATGGTACCCTGACTTGGGAGGAAGGATGTTTGAAATACCAGCAGCCCCCCAGGGCAAGAGATGTGCGGGCCCCAGCTGCGCCTTCCCCATGTACTGTGTGGGGTGCTGCAAAACTGCCTCTCAGGTGCAGAAAGCTGCCTACAGGATCAGGGACAGAAGGACACAACTTTCTGGAGCCAGCAGTGATGACTTCACAAGTGCCAGCCTTGGTCCTTCCCACACAGTCAGCAATACAGCGGTCCATGACATTTTGTAGCATCAGATTATGGGACAGAGGATGAGGCTTCTTGCTACTTGTTTTTGAACCTAAACCCCTCACTTAGGCTGCACAGCAGACTGTTATTTTACTTCTGTTTTGACTAATAGCTTTAAAATTGAGTATTTGGGAGAATATCTCTAAAAACATTGGGCTGGGTCACAAACCAGATAATGAATAATTACTGGTTAATCAACCATCAGACTAATAATGGGCCCTCAGTTTTGCCAACAAAACTCACTACTAAATCGCTCCCTCATTACCGATAACTACCAATTTAGAGGTTGTGTTATTGCACTAGTTTTATTAATGTCACATTCAGAAGGATACTGTAGCAATAAACTGGCATAAGGCTGTAAAAAGAGTGTTGCCGTACAGATTAATAATGTATTTTATAGTGCAGTTTAATATTCTGAGTCCAAGCTGCCTTACTTTATAATCAGTAGAAGAAAAAAAGCAAGCCGATCAATCATCCTTACCTATTCTTACAGTGGCTAGCTAACTAGTCATGGTGATATATATGGGGATAATATCTTGCTAGAAAAATCTTGTTATTAAGCAACACTATAGTTCTAATTTGTTATAATGCCTTATAATAAGCTTAGTAATATGTTTCTAAATGATTTATAGGGTTTTCGTTTTTAAGCAGGAGACGTCTGCCGTCACTCCAGGAAACGTGCTTCACAGCTGATGAAGAGCTGTGAGGGAAATGGGGCTCTCTGAGCAAGAAGATAGCACTCTCATTATGCAGACTGTGCCCAAAGCTGGGCACAATCCCTTCTCCAGGTCTTCTCCATGTGGGGAAAAACATCATCTCAGATGCTAAAGCTATAGTGACCCACAACAAACAGCAGAGCAGACAGGAAACTATTATTGGATTTCCCCTTCCTGGCTCTGCCATAGAAGACTCTTCCTTTCACCTCGGATGAGATAGTTGAGTTCCAATCTGCAAACATATAGAAATCTGTGTGATTTAGGTGTTCAGACATCTCTATGGGTTCAGGTCTTTGTCCTCAGTCTGTAAAACAGGCATATTTTATAGTATTTCCTTACAACAACAAGGTGGTGAAGGAAGATTAATTAATAGTTGCAATATGATCAGATAATATGCTGAGAGAGCCCAAATACTCAGGAGGAACAGCCTTTGCCTTTGCTCCATAAATCCATTGCCTTCCCTGCCTCCATACTGACCACCAGTGGTCTTAGTTTAGCTGCTATTAAATAAACAAACTTGGCTTCATGTCCTCTGGGAAGGAGGGATGAAGAGCTCCTGGGAATAACCAGTTACATAGAGACATGGACAGCTTAGATGAATGGTACAACATGGTCGTTGCTCTGACCATCCTTATTGCAGAACTGCGGCAAGGACACCAAGGAATTCAGGCACGTCTCCTGATCAAGCATGGTCAATCCAATGGCATAACATAAGCAGCAAGATCCTTAGGGTCATCCCTTTGTTCCACATTTAACACCTTGTCACAATGGGATCAGATGGCTGAACCAGTCCTGCTAAGAGCTGGTTGTGGAAGATCATGTGTGTGAACTCTGCTCTTTTCCTTCTGGCCTTGGAAATGGAAAATTTCTGGTTCTGCTGTCAGTCACAGCAGTAACATCTGCTTCACAGGTAATAAACTGTAGACAAGAGTGACCTGCCAGAGGGCAACCAGCTGGGACAGATGGACAACCAAACCACAGTAAGGAAGAAAATTTGGGGATGTGCATGACTCCCCTCACTGCTGGCAGCTTAGCTTCAGCTGGGGGATCAGAGAGGTGGGGATGGGAGGAGGTGGCACAGCCAAGCACACTGCAGGGGTAAGTGTGGATTTGCACTTAAAACCTTGACACCCAGCCAAGGGCTCTATTTTTCTCCATCGCCAGATGATTGTTCCTGTTGCCATGTGAATGATGGGCTTTTACTGTAGCCGCAGCCACCAATTTAACACAAAGGACAGCATTTCAGTTCCTCTCCAGTGGAACATATCATTTGAGTCTAATAACTCTGGTTCCAGTCCCCACTTGCTGGCGATGGACAGGGCTCTTACCCTTCCAGCAAGCTCAGGAGCAAGGCTAGAAAGCTTCATTGTCAAGGTGTGTAACTGTGATTTTATAACTACTGAGAAGGTTTGTGACCTGGACTAGGTCTTCAACTAAGTTGGCTTCTAATTAGAGATGGACAGGAGTGAAAGATGCCTGGAGACAAGTCCAGGGACAGATCCTCACTTGGTGTAAGTTAATGCAGTGTAGTGGTGTTCACAGTGCTCTATCCTGGTCAAGGACTGCTGAATCCCATATTTGACTATGATGAAGTACAGCCCATCTAACACTTACAATCCCTGCCAAGTTTCTCACTGATCAGACACACTGAAATATTTATGGAAAAGTTGCAGAGGTCCTATTAAATGGAATCCATATTCTTCATTATTAGTCCTGTGGCAATGGTACTTAGCAGAAGTTGGTCAAAAAGATTGCAGAAGCATCACCCTGGTGAGAGTACCAGATAATCACCCTGTTACATGTGTTGTGAATCACAGTTTAGCTACTTTACACAATAATTTTTTAAGCATCTCTTAACTGCACTGGACAATTCATTAAAATAACTTTCTTAGTGGCTGTGTAGATGACTTCTGTCAGGTTTACCACACTATATATCACTTTGCTGTTGACTAAAAGCAATTCCCATTCAACTGGCTTATTTTAACTGAATGGTTGAGGTTTATCTTCTCTATATCACATTTCACTGAAACCCAGATTTCAGCAGGGACAACAGGAACGTCCTCCAAAGCTGCTGAAGATCCTCTGTAGGTATGTTTTAGTGGGGAGGGACTGGGAAAAGGAATATGAACAGAAAGTTACTGCTTGCATGGAAATACCTCATCCTACACCAGTTACTCCGTACAGGTAACTGTGTGGTGCACCACATGACTTGCAGTTTGTTTTGGGGCTGATGGCTTTGCAGTTTTGTTTACTCAATGAGTTGCTAAATCAGGGCATAGCTGGGCACTGCAAAGTGACTTTCCCATGGAAGACAGATCTGTTCCCATAGGGACAGATCCTGGCTCCTTCATGCCATCAGAAGAAAGTGGACCTGGATCAAAATCTAATTTAAAAAGGAAAAAGATCAAGGTCATGCTGTTATTAAAGGCAAATCCCCACAGATCTCTGAGGATATAGCTGTTGTCTAATGGAAGCAACTAATAAACCGAAAAAGCCGCGTAAAGGGAAACAATCCATTATTTATGTGACAGGTAAACTGCTTAAAGACTCCTTAGCAAGTTAACATTCAGGGCCAGATACTTGCTCTTCTAATCTTCAAAAAGTCTAATAAATAGTCAGACGGAGGTTTGGTTTTTATTCAGTATTTCTATTAGCTAGGTGAGCACCTGCCATTTCCCAAAGAGTTGCGCTCTGCATAATTCACGCTACTGCTGGGTTGTTTGGCAATATTCCTTCTCAAAGAGGCTACTGACAATAAATTAGTGCTTTTCAGTGATTTAGACAGTTTTATATGTTTCTAGTCTTTCCTCCCCTCTTTCATTGTCAACAAATTCAATATTTGTTACACTGTCAAGGTTCTGGTGCTTTTCTTCCTTTATTGTTGTATATTCTGTGTTTTACCGGAGCGCTCTGTGGCTCCCTGTGTGACACACTAATAATACCTTTCTGCTAGATATGGCACTTCTCTGAAGATCTTAAAATATTTTGTAAACTTTAATTAAATCCCTAACTACACACACTGTAATGTCAAGCTAGAGCCTTAAGGCATTTTTTCTAAGTGCTGGTGAGACATCTGTGCTCAGATTGATGAATGTGGGTAAACCAAAACCATCTACCCAGTTAAGTGTTTGTGAACGCAGGCCTTTGTGGATAAATGGTCTTGTTAAGAAGGTACAAAATAGGACCGAAAGACCTTAATTGGTTATTTAGTCCATTATCACCTAAATTCATTGCATATCAACCAACCCCGGCAGACATTGGTCTAATGCGTTTTAAGTTCTCTAGAGGCAGGGATTGTTCCCCAGATACAGCATGTTCTAGCATTTCAGGGTTTTCTAAAGTCTTTCTGCATTTAAACCAATGTTTTCTTATTATTCCAGTAATAGTCAAAAGAATAATTTATTTTACTCTTTAAAATATTTAAAGATTGTCATCGGGTCTCCCCTTCAGTTGTCTTTTCTGTAGATCAAACAACATTATTTTCCTTCCATCCTTGAAAGCTACACTTCCCAGGTCTTTCACCAGGCTTCTCCTTTCAAGCTGGTCTAGACCATTTGTGAGAAGCCCAAAATGTGCATAGGACTCCAGCAGGGGCCTGAGAGGTATTGAATGAAGCAAAAAGAGGTGTAATCACCTCCATGACTCTGTTCCCCATCTTGAAAACAGGTCCAGAGTTCTCCTGTGCCTTTCTAGCTTAACATGAAGGATCAGCCACTTAAAGGCTGTCTCTTACCTCTTCTTTGCATGCAGTCTGCAGTGAGGAAACCATAACGGGTTTAAGTGGCCAAGTATTACCGAGGCACAAATGAAAGGACGCTAGCAAGGCAGAACTCCTTTTGTGACACCGAGTCACAAAAGTTACTCCCAGAGTTATTCCAGATTTTCACTGCTGCAGTGCTTGGAAACCTTCACTTAACGGTGGGCCTGAATTTACTCCTGGTCAGTGTAGAGGCAACTATTTTTCTGCCAGCTTTATTCATTAGCTTGAGTAGTTCTCAAACAGCCCTATAAGAGCATATGCCCATGTCACTCCATATTCCTCAGTTACCTTCTACAACTTTTTATCAGGTAGAGCTACCTAAAGCAAATTAGGTTTCGGCACCCAAAGTGAACACCTCTGAAGGGAAATACCATTGCTCCCTTATCTCATTATAACTAACCCTAAAAGATATCAAGCACTCTCCCGAGGTTCAGAGCTCTCAACAGCCAGTGAAGTCAGCAACAGCGGATGATGGTCAAAAGAGCATGTAAAAATGTGATCCTTGAAGCTGTCAGGTGTTTTTAGATGATGTTCTAGATGTTCTGAGAAGTTGTGACTATCATCAGCTTACACAGATTTTAGGTTGGAAGAACCATACCTATTTGTTATTCTATGGTAAAAGACTGGCTTATGATATAAATGCTCTTTGAGACCAGCACATTTGTTGGTGCTCTGCAGTAAGGCCTAAGGACAGAACCTAGGTGTTCTGATGCCCAGGCCCATCTTCTTCACACAGCGCTCTTGCTTTGTTTTCTGGATTTTAAAAAAAGAGCCTCTCATACCTTCAGTCTTAGAAATGGATTTATCAAAAAAAAAAAAAAAAAGTAATCTCTGTAGAGGAAATTATGTGTCACAGCACTCTCCAAACTACCAACTGCAACAAGGTCTTTTACCATCTCATACCAACATACTCTTCATGCCAGTCCCTCTGCTGCCTTCTCCTGGTCTCTCCTCACCCAGGGGAGCACTCTTCTCTCTGCTTCTTCCTCCTCTCTCTTCGCTGGCTGCCCAACCCCTTAACAGAACAGTCACACCTGCACCTCATCCACATCAGCCAACCTGCTGCCCCTGAAGCCAGCCCACAGCTGTATATTATCAATGCTAATTAACCCAGCTTTGTTCCTCTACAGTTATGGATATTTTAGGTGGGATTTTTGCTGTGATAGTATTTCAAGAGTTTTGAAAAGCCTGTCATAACAGAATAAAAAGTACAAGTGCACACACATGCACATGTATTTTACACATTTTCACACACAAACACCCACCTCCACACTTA
This sequence comes from Falco punctatus, assembly GCF_963210335.1. Classification (NCBI taxonomy): domain Eukaryota; kingdom Metazoa; phylum Chordata; class Aves; order Falconiformes; family Falconidae; genus Falco; species Falco punctatus. The sequence continues at coordinate 64,248,594 of NC_137585.1, forward strand.
CCTCCACAAGCAGACTTAAGTTAAAGAACTTTATTAAATTACCTGGATGAAATGCTCAAAGGTTGGTAGATCTCTTTACACCTTTTCTTAAGGACCCTTAAGCACTCTTCCTGTAGCCCTCTGTGGATTTGCTTTTTGATTACAGCTTGTTTATTATTCAGTGAGCAAATAAGAGGTATTGTATGATGAACTGAACTGAACTGAAAGAGCTGAGGTTTGTCACATGGCAACAAAAGCCTGAGAAATCTACCATTTGAGGTTTTTTAACTTCTTTCGAAGAGGTTTTCTTGGACCCACTCATGGGGTTTTTACCTTGCATGTTCTCTCCTCAGATCTCAGAAAAGTTCATATCCTTTCCTCCATTACACAGAGAAGCAGACCAATGCACAGCACATAGCAAGAGGCTTGCACAAGAGCAGATCCATGGCAGAAGCAGGTGTGGAATTGACCTTTGCTGACAACTGTTCAACGAGTTCAGCAGATGTTTGAAACTTCATCTCCAGGCTACTAAGAAGTGTTGCATCCATTCTGTGCTACGAGCAGGAAGCAGTTCTCCATGGGATGCGCTCTCCACTGGAGATCCCAGGATGTCTTCACAGGAGCAACAGCTTTGACGTTTTCAGAACTCTTTTCTGTCTAGAAAACCCCTTTGAGCCTACAGTCTTATCATCCAAGAATGTCTCCATGTGTGCCAGTATCCCATACATGGCAGGGGGGAAGAGGCAGATGTTTTCTATATTTACAGTTGATCTAAACCATATTGCTAATCTCAGTGTTTTACATGGGAAAGTTTGGTCTGTAACATAAGGCTGTGTGTCTGTATTTCAACTAGGGCATGAAAACCACAGACATCTGGTGGAGTTTTAAATGCCCCCTGGCTGCTGCTCTGGAAGGGTGTAGGTCCCACATACATGCTACCTCAGCTCCAGCCCCATGTGGGTTCCTTGTACAGCCTGAGGCACCTCATATGCCCCTAGATACTTTGCATATGTAACTGGATTGAAACCCAGGAGAGAGCAGCAGCAATGCCACTGCAGCCCAGGGGAGGTTTTCTGCTAACTTTCAGGATCAGGACTTTGTGTAGAGCAGCACTGAGTGGACCTCAGATTTAAGGCTAGAAAATGGGGAGTGATGTGCGGTGGGCTGCTTTGCTGCTTCTCCATGACACAAAGGCTGGCACGTCCCTGACCACATTCTTTGTACCCAGGTGGTTTCAGCAGGAGTTTGGCTTGTACCCTTGGAGGAGCCTGAGGCTGCCTGAGCCTGCAATGACTGGGAGGGACCATGCCCAGCAATGGCCATGACCTTCCCACCTTCAGTCCTTTGCCCAGTGCCAGCAGACTTTGGCATCCCATCCCATGCCAGGACACTCCGCTGTCCCGGCACCTATCCATCATGCAGGTCTGGTACAAGCCATAACGGCAACAGCAGTGATGGCTGGTGTGATGAGAGCCCAACCAGCAGCGGGGCTGGAGAAAGTCACTGTGGATCAAAGGATGCCTTCGAGTCTTGCTCAAATTACCTGTCAGTGCAGATCATCGCATCGGCACGGGGCAGTGGGAGTCAGCGCAAGTCAGCGTGGTGAACTCTGCAGCATGTTTTGGAGAGCAGTTTATTTGTAATCCATGGCCCAGAAACTCCGGCTGTCATTTCCTGAGATGATGTTGCAATTCTCAAGAGACAGTAGGGTGACTCTGATGGTGATATAAGGGTAATTTGGTTTTAAAGCTCGGGTCCCTGGGAGGCATTTGTTCGTCTGACAGACCTGGGTTACTTTTTATAACAGGCGAGTTTATAGCTTGAGAAAAGAGGTAAAAGAACACAAGCATTAGAAGCAAAAAGCATAGGGTAAATGAAAATAAAATAATACTTAAAACAGAAAAATGGCATAATTTTTGAACTATTCATGGAGCTTAGGAGTTCATGACTTCTAAATACATTAAGAATAACATATTATCTTCTGTGATAGCAAAAAAATTTGCTCCCTGGTGAATATCCCTGGCTTAAAGCACAGATTTATTTGTAGGGTGGTTTCATAGTATCTCCAAATTACAAGGTTTTTCTGCTTAAGTCTATAAGCTTTATATGATTTAGTGCTGGGGGAAGAGATCATGGTTTAATTAATTTTTTAAGTAAGAAAATGCTAAATTTATAGAGACAAAAGGTATTTTTCATTCAAGCTCTTTAAGAATGACTTGTCATTTCAACTAAAACACTAAAGCACTAAAACAGAGGCATAAATGGTTCCGACTTTGGGTCCAGAGCTAATTTCACCCTCTGTATTTAGTTGAGGGAAAAAAAGCACTAACAGCTTGATTTACATATAAATCCTCCTGCTGTAATGCAAATGAATTGCTGCCAACAGACCAATACTCATGAACAAGCTGATGGCAATTAACCAGTCTGCCCTGTGCAAAGCATGGGACTTGAAAATGCCTCCAGCAAATGCCCAGATCTTCAGGTGCTCTGAACTAATTCAGTGTGGACCTACTAACTCTCTATTCCTTCTAGAAACTGTAGATCTTTCCTTCTGTATTATCTAACCCCCATCGGAGACTCCACAAAAATAAACCTGTTCACCGTCCAGTACCTGTAACTCCAGAGTATGTTCCAAGAATAGTAATCAGCAAGTAGCAGTCTTCGTTCCCACGTTGCTCAGAAATTCAGCAGGAATGTGTACGAAGGGGAGGAAGGGGAAGGTCTGTGTGTCTGTATATTTAAGTATTTTAAACTATAATTACATTATGACACTGTTACAAATTTGCTTATGTTACTCCCATGGCATTGTCATGATTTCAGCAAGATTATCTCAAATTTATACCATTATCAACAGCAGCAGAAATCTGTACATGTGCCTGTGTATTACATGTACATGTACAGAAATCTGTACATGTGCCTGTGTATATACACCATCATTTTCTCCATCCCTCTTTCTCTTTCTGTCTTCTACCTCTCTCTCTCACACACACACACATTTCCCAGGTCTGTTTTGTATTTTCCTATGCAGCAAGGCTGGCTGTGTTTGTATTGCACCAGTTCTATTATGATGGTGAGAAATAAGAATATAGACATCAAACTACTACAAACATAGAATAAAAAGGTAACTTTACAGACATCCAGGCCTCCGAATGCAAAGATATCTATCACTACATGCAGACACATGATGAAAGCACAACATGTGCCAATTTAATCATAACAGTAAATTAAAGTAATTTTCTGTGTCAGTACAGAGAGAGGAGCCACCACATGCAATCTGTATTTGTCTCATGCCATAAAGTTTAAAGGAGACAAGGAAAGCTGCAATGGACAGTGATGGACTAAGCGACTCCAATGACAAATTTTCTTCTTCCATTTAAGACACAGAAGAAGGATGGGCAGCTTTTCTGACCCTTTCTATCTCAGACCAGAGTCTTTCTGTGGCTGCAGATGAGACACGCTCATAAGTTCCCCAAGGGAGCCAAGGAGAAGGATTTTTGAAGGTAGAGCAGGGTCATGGGGTAGAAATTGTCCCCTAAGACCCAGCACTCCAGACAAGAGGGGAAGAACCCTTTAGCCCTGACAAAAAGCCAGTGATGCCTCCTTCATTAATTTATGATGGTCCATCTCTTCTTCAGAAGCTCCAAAGATCATACTTGGTCTTCACTCCTGGGCCATGTCCTACAGGTCAGTGGCCATGAGGTAGGGATTGGTTTGACCCCAGAAGCACAAGGCTTTCCAGCCTTCAGCTATTTTGCAACTGAAAACCATGGGCCTCTCTGCTCCAGCAGACACAGACTGGTTGGATGCCTTTTCCACTCCACTAAGTTTTCCAGAAATGGGTGCCTGATACTAAACTCCTCAAATCCCTGCTAACTAGATATGTGACCACCCTGATTTTTGAAAGTAGATTGCTGCTAGTTCTCACTGAGACTCAATCCACTTTGATAGGGGTCAGTAATTATGAAATTTTGCAATGGGATTTTAGGAGTTTACTTGCAGAAACCCAGCCTAAGCTTGGTTCTGCTTCCAGGAAGCTCCACGGATCTTCATTTAAACAGGAGCATCTTTGGGACCTAGGTAAAATCCGGTCGTCAAGGCCAGTAGATGCCCACAACAAATCTGAGCTGACAGCCGTTTTCTCCAGGGCTAAATTTGTACCTAAGAGTTTAGGAAACATAAGCCACTCATCATCTCATGCTAAGAGAAATTAGTTAAGTACAAAGGACTAAATGAACCCTGAAAACTGAGAGGAAAAGTAAAGGAGCTTTTCATAAAACATCTTTTTTGATACTCAGTGGAGTTTCCTTCAGTAGGAAATGTTTAGTCATATCAAAGTCACTACCTGTTCTGCCAGCAGCACACCTCCTCTGTAAAGAAGGGTGAATCTCACATGCTGCTCTGGAACAAATGCTCATTTGGGGGGGACGCGTACAACTTTCCTTAACCTAGACAGGTCAGTGCTGGGATTTTATTCAGTATTTAGTCTTCTTCAATGCAAGATGAGACTCAAAAATACCCTCAAACAGCGGAGTCTGCATTGTTATATGTTATACCCTATTTTTTTTTATAAAGAGAAAAAGTTCCTTCCGTAGGTAACATCTGGAAAAATGACATACCAGTGCTGGGAAACACCAAAGAACGAAGATATCTCACTTCTCTGTGCACAGAGAGAAATTTAGGGCAATCCGCATTATTGTATTAACCTCAGGTCCATAGGATGCTAGGGTATGGAGACTGAGAGGTCCACAACACTCTGCCTAGAAGAAAGGTCTAACTAAAGGCAGCGTTTCATAGATCACAAGGGCCAGATTCATTGGTCTTACGCAATAGTCATCACTACTGCAACAAAGCATTACCCAGAGTAGTTCCACTGGCTCCAGCAGAGCTGCAGCAGTTCATATCAGGTTGGCATCTGCACTCACAAATAGGCGTTTAACTAGGACTAGGCTAAAACTAGGATTTTCAAGTCACGGTCTTCCCAGATAAACTGTATCTTCCAAGCCACATTCAGCTGGCAGTGTGGCAAACAGTAGGTAATGGAAGGAAAGGCACAGAGGAGAAGAACAGCCCAAAAGCAGAAGTCCAAGATTGTTGGCATTCAAGTAGCTTAACAGTGATGTGACCCATAATGAGTTATTTTATTTTACTTTTCCATGGACTTATGTGGAATCAAAGCAAAACTGGTAACTTTTCAGCAGCACAAACAGATATAGCAAAAGGTGCATTTCTTGTCCAATGCATACAATCCTACCCCATCTTACAACATAATTGTGCATAAAGCTAAAGAAGCATATCCAGTGCCAACAAGACAGGAGCAGTATGGCAAGCAAACTCATTCTGCTGATGTGAAGGAGGTAATGGGAAGAAAGTATGGGTTTTCCTCTGCTTTACATGTTATTATCCTTCAGCATAGGAGCTCACCCCTGTTGACCACCCTTGGGTTCCAAGTGCCTGCACAGCACTCTCACCTGATAAGGCCTGTTTTTTGACTTCAGTCCGTCCAACATGAGATGTGGCTTTACCTTGGACAAGAGATTTTCAGATCTGATGTTGGAATAGGCTGAAATCAGTCTGGGTTTGATGTCGCCACATGTTGAGGTGTCAGCCCTATGGTACAAGGGAGCAGCCTCCCGGTACACTGCTGAGATTCAGTGCAGATACAGGCTGCAAAGCATTTTGGCATGCCACGACAGCTTATGCCACACATGAAGATGAGGCTGAGCATCGTGCACACTGTACATGTTGTGGAAGATGTTTTTACCTCCAAGTCTTTAGTGCTGAGATCTTTTCACTCAGGTTGAAGTCAGAAGGATCTTTGCCCAGTGCATTTTCTGCTGATTCCTCATGCATATGCTTTCCTAACTTTCAGGCGCTTGGCTTTGCAACCTGAATAATGTTGTTGCTTTGGCTGTATTTTTTCAGAGGGCTGTATAATATATATTAGGCATTTGAGAACATCTCATGCATACAGAAAGTACTAACAAGTCCAGACTACCCTGGATCCACAGACCATTGACTATACTTTCCAGCCTGATCATCTCCTTGAAAGACAGAGAAATCATGGACAAAAATATAATTATCATACAGGTAAATTTTATTAAATCTGGACCAGTCTCTGTGACAACATTACAGTGTGTTTTGTGTGCTACAGTAGAGGATCAGGGAGTGTTCCCAATGTGACTTGGCTACATTCACTGCTCCTCAAGGTCTTGCCCCACAACTGTACTGGCAGAAGGGTTATCAGGAGGACCAGTTATGGGGATCTGATTAACTCAAGTGTACTTCTTTCCTATCTAGACAGCTTCAGTCAGTGCCTAAGGCACACTTTAATCGTTAGACTTCAAAGAAAAGTAACCTTTTGTCTTACGTACCATAAGCCATAGTGCATCACATGTAGTGCCAGTCCAAGTTTCTGTCCCACTGTGCTATTCAAGACCTTGCTCCCAGATGGACATAGCATGTTTTCTCTCTCTCATTGACTAGAAAAACAGTGCCAAAGCTACATTCAGTACCATTAAACTTTTCTATGCCCGCATGCAGAACCATTCAGAAACACTCTACACCCACAGAAACCTGTCTTGAGATCCCAAGGGCCTCTTCATCATAGGCACAAGGCAGAAACACCTCCTCTGAAAGGCTCCAGACAGATCCTCCCTAATGCCTGGGCTGCTGCGGCACAACTCTCCTTGTAGCACTAGAGATCTGTGAAGACCTTGTCTAGAGAGATGACAGATAGTTTAGGCTGGGTCCGCATCCCACCAAAGTCTTGTACAACTGGGCACCTGTCTGAAGCAAGGTGGGAGAGAGTGCTGAAGGGTGAGAAGTAACAGCAGCCTTTCTGCTCATTTTGCAGACATCTCCACAAAGCTCAGCTTTCAGGAGAATGAAAGAGCTGAAGATCATTGGGAAGAGATGTTGGACTAGAAGGGTGCGAAGAGCATCTAGTTCCACGGCGGGGATATGTTTTATTTAAGACTATAAATCTCATTAGAGGAGTATAGACCCTCTCATTCATCTTTGTAGGGCATAAATCAACTTCTGGCAGCCTGCAGTCAGGAAGAAACTCGCTCTCCCATTTGTCTCCAGCTACTTTTTCATGCAGCCCTCTGCATTTGGCCACTGCCAGAGGCAGGAGGACCCCATGGTACAGTGCAGTGGGGCAGCTACTCAGACACCTACACCTCTCCTTCCCTTTCTGTATTTCCCCGTCTTTTCCCTTCCTCCTGTTGCCGTCTCCAAAACCTTTTCCCTAACCGTGCTAACAAATCCTCATACCTATCTATAGATGGCAGCAACTTTCCAAATCAGTTGCTGATGCTGATAAACTGGTATGGTCTCTGGCTGCCTACGGACAGAAGTGTTTTACTGCATGCTTGAAATAGGTAGCAGACTCTACGTGGATTTAATGGTACGTACAAAGAAGTTCACTCATTCCTCAGGAGGGGGGGGATTTTTTTATGTGGTTCTGAAAAAGTTTGGATTGACAGCAGAGACATGCATGGGGGTAGAGGAGGCAGTTGGGGAAAGCGGGTGGATTTCTTTATGCTGCTATTAGATGCCAGCTCAGAAATACTTTAAAAAAATATAATTCTACTCCCTGACTGTGATTGTTGCTGGCTCCTAACATATGTCAGGCTCTTATCATTTCATAGCAGCTGGCAAGTTCATGCAGAACCACCAGGCGGCCCAACGTGGCCAGTAATCAGTTAAGCACAGATGTCCAAATAGATGTAACTTCCATTAAACTTTAAATAAAGATAATTTATGCTGAGTAAACAGAAGAGTGAGCACATTTGCCCAAATACAGATGGCACTACCTGATAGCAGTGCATTAGAAGGGTCATTAAACAGGGATGTTCAATAACATAGTACTCAAAGATGGTCTTCTGCAAGGTAAAATAGCTGAGATCAGGGGTATAAAGTCTACTTCTGCAAGCATTTTTTTTCTGCTTCTTTTTGAATAGCTTGGCAGGTTTGGAGTCTTAATGGGGCATAAAGGGAAACAGACTTTCCACACTTTCTCCTGGAGGGACATCCTTGCACCTGTCCATGGAAATAATAAATTAAAAAAAAAGGAATTGTAATCTATCTCGCTTGGAAAGCAGGATAAGTGTGCTCACTTAGAGGCGAGGAGGAGACATTTCTGAAGCTGATTAAGCTGACAGCCTTAATCCAAAACCTGATGGCTTTAGGGAGGGAATTCCACTGCAAGGGGCTTTGCATTTGCCCTGCACTCCCTGGGGAAGGTATGCACTGTTGTCACACCCACAGTGACACATTTTGCCTTGGAACAGGATTACGTGTGCACATGCACACCCAGAGTCATTCCTTCCTCCCTCTGAACTGCACAGGGATTCAGGGGTTTGCTGAGGGCTTCCATGCTGGCTCTTCAGTAAGGAGATGGAATTAAGCTGAGGCACCAAACGTTCAGGTTAAGGGACCAGATGCTGGAGTTTCGCCCTTCCTAGGACTTCATGAGGAATGAAAAGATGAGATCATCTTTACTATACCTTGTATGGAGCTGTCTGGTCACACCACACCTGCTCACAGCAGAGCTATTGAAATCACGGTCTACACCAGCATCCTGGACATCAGGTAGATATCCCTTCCCGTGGGCATCTCAGATGATCATCCATCTGGTCTACGCACGTGAAATAAGTGGCCAAGCCAAGCCAAGGCAGGACTGACTTCAGCTTGGGACAGCTACTGCCATCATCATCACCAGTCTCCTGACCTTCCCTATTTGCATGGCCCGCCATGAAGCCCAGGGCCCGACCGTAATAATAAGAAGACACGAGCAGGGGTTATGAAGTCCTCAGCTTGCTCCCTGGCTGCTTCAGCTGTGCAGATGAGGACAGTTTTTGTCAGCTGCAGTGGCATTTAACTGACCCATTGAAGGAATTGTCAGCACCTACTAAAATATCTACATTCATAGTTACCAAACACCAGTTTCTAGCTTTATTGTCTGTGACTTTTATACTACCAGTCACCTTTCTGAATTTCACCTATTCTGTAATAATTCTACATGTCTCCTGTGATCAGCAATAGCCACCTGATTTCAGCTTTGGCACCACCGTGTAGTGGCATGATATTGCCCATGACATTTTTTAATCACAGAAAGCAAGGGTGGGATTTCTCTTGACTGATTCTTGCCAGCTAACAGGTGGGTATCCATGCTAAGATGCTCATCTAGGTTCCTTCTGCAGCTGGTGGAGCTTCCCGGGACAATTCATGGCCTGTGAAGAGCTGTAATAAATCACCTCTGAAACCCCTTCTCTCTACTGACTATTGAGAGAGTCCAGATGTCCGCACTAGCCCAGATGCCTCATTTTCAGATGGCTAATGTTAGAGAAAAGAAATACAATTCAAAAAAGAGTGTCAGCCTGTCTTTAATATTTTTAGTTACTACATTCTTCTCTCTGCCTCAATTTGGTCCTTGAGGAATAATGATATGTTAATGCCCACGTGATGTCCCGCCATCTGTGGTAAAAGGTTGCACCACAGAAGGGAGGGCTGGGCAGTTTATTAGGTTACAGTATAACCTCCAAGGGAGGGAAAGAGGGCAATACTTTGGAGAAGGTGTAGTGGGGATAGTGGGGATGGGAAAAATCTCAAACCAGGATGAAAATACAAAAACCACTGAGGTATACCCTAGGGAGGAAAATCCCGCTGCAGAAGTGGCCTGGGTCTCATCGCTTCGTGGTGCACTGGGGCTCCCTGCTCTGTTTCTCCCTGATGATGACGAAAAGACCCTGTTGGCAGCTGTGTGCCACAGACCCCCACATGCCGCTCCATCAGTATTTCCAATTCAGACCTTCCCCCTCTCCTTGCAGACAGAGCACTCGAGCAAAAAGCAACCAGCCTTCCCACCTGGCTCTTGGTAAGCTACTTCGTAGACAGTAGTTTTTAAAACTTCTTTAGCACATACACAAAGGCTATGTTTTGGTCATGGAAAACAGTGTGCAGGTACAAATAAGGTTTGCATCTGTGAAATACCATTATTTTTTTTTAATTCTTACTGATATGTTAACCTCTCTTAATCTTGCTGATTACTTCCCTGTTAAACACAAGTGGGCTGAGACCGTTGCTCAGGTAAAGTCATTTCTAGCACCTGAAAGTTGCTCCTTGGAGCGGACACCCTTTTGCTGGAAGCAGGTGTAAAGCGTTAACCTCCATGGAAGTGTCATTCTAAGCCAGAACAAGCTGGGACCAACTAAAAGGAAACTCATGTCCACCTGAACAGGGCAGAGCAATCAGAGCATCTCTCCCCTCATCCAGGGTTTTTTTTTCTTTTGCTGTGCACATACATGGACAGAGTGACTGTCTGTCACAGAGCCAAGGGACCCGACTGATGCCATGGGGTCACTGCAGAGGGTGACAGTCATATGTAGGGTCATTTCAGCCTCAGGCAGCCCAGCCTGAGAGGGGTGACAGAAGGTGGCATGCTCTACTGTGAGGCAGGCTGTGTCAGATCAGCTGCACAGCTTCTGGCCAGCTCAGGGCATGGCCGCAGCAGCTGAAATCTGCTTAGGAAGCATCATCCTGTGTCTGCCTGTGAAATATCCTGCAGCTGTACCCTTCGATACGGCAGGAGGGTGAGCAGGGGGATTGCACTGCCCTAGGCTTGGCTTTGCTACTCTGTACCATTAAGCACCTCCCTTAACTTCCCCATGCATATGAACAATGATGGATAGAGGGTTTACCTCCTTGAAGAAAGGGCTATCACTGGCTCCAGATGAGGTTGAATTAGGTTCCAATTCCAATGCCAGCATGGAGGGGTCATCAGAGGTAGCAGCCATCACTGCATCCATCCTCATTCCAAACACCTGGCTGGTACCATCCCAAACCTCTTGGACATTGCAGTGGCTCCCAACACTCTGGCACCGGGGCAGCTGTCTCATTTACATCTAAGATCTGGCACTGGTTTCTGACCAGCTGTGCAAAACATCCCATTTGGATGTCTGAACTTTCATGCTAACGTTTGATGTGTAGCTGTACCAGCTTGATCCAAGGGAAGGTGTGGGAGGGAGCAGTGCCCATACTCAGACTTTGGCTGGTCCAAATACAATACTGAGTGAAAGGATTTCAGGTGCTTGGTTCTGCTATGACCCAGTTCAACAATCATAAAAGATTCATAGATTTGAAGGCCAGAAGTTATTACAGTAACTTTGTCTAACTTTTTGAAGAAGAGTGCAGAGAATCGCATACACGGTGGGATGTAAACTGAGCTCCAGCCATCAAGTCTGAGTCAAGACCAGCCTTCCCTGCAAGGCTAATGGGTTTTCAAACCTCTAGATTCCTTTGAGCCCTTCTTCATGCTGTGAAGTCTGGCTCTGGCTATTAGGCTTTCCCCAGATCCAGCAGTTATTACCCCTGATAGGTATTACGTTTTTTTGTCTATCAGCAGCAGTAATTTTTTCTACTTCAGTGTCTCCTTAGGGCCCGTTTGTGCTAGACATTGTCAAAATATTTCCTTGTTCCTCAAAAAAATAAAAAGATCATGAGATAGCACTTTCTTAGCCAAGATGCGATGTGTCCATGGTCTGCAGCCAGCACTCTCAGTCCCATCAAGTGATCCACCTGCCAAATATGACGCCTTCTTTTGACTGCCATGTTCATTCTCCTTCCAAGAACAACTGCTGAACAGACAACTGACTGCCTGCCTGCTCTTAGAAAGGTATTAGGCAGATACACATTGAAGACAAAATCAGTGAGTTGTTCACAAACTGCCTCTAGTATATGAAATCATACCTAATTTCCCTGACTTGGCATAAGGGCCACCATCTCAACTCCCTGAAGTATGTGGTGGTGGCTTGTGGAAAAGACCCTCACGGAGACACTGGTGAATTGCTCCTCCATTTACTGCTTCTTAGATGTGATAGGAGTTCTGACACCTTAAATTAAACACCCAGGGCTGACAGCGTGACTGCAGCCCTCAGGGCTTCTCTATGCAACCTCTCAGTCTATGGTGATATTTTTAAATGAACTTAGTTAAACTGGCGCACATGGCTATGGGGAAGACATTGATTTTGTTTTGTAGGCAGGCTGTATTTTGGTATTTAATCCGGTTTAAATAAAAGCAAGTGTTCTGGGTTGTATTAAAACAGTTCAGCCTTCTGGAAGAAAAGCCCAGGGGTAGTTAGAAGCAACCAAGTCAAGAAAAAAGCATGAAGGCAGCTCCCTCTCAAGGATGCAAATGAATGCTGATGATTATTTTTCCCTCTGTATTTCGATTTGTTAGGCTCTGATTTATTTTATTTACTTTTTCAGGCCAGAGGCTTAGGAACTAGATATTCTATAGCAAAGAAAACACCTCTTGTTTTTAGCAGGGGCAGGGGATTCTGAGGTAAGGCTCTTACTTGTTCTGCCAGGATGAGACTCCTTCAATTCTGTGAGAAAAAATATAATCTTCACTGTGACCAGATGCCTCAAACCATCTGATTGGTTTAAAATAAGAGGAACAGCTTTGCCAAGTAAAGTTATTAGGTCAAATTCTCCTCTCTGTCATCCTGCTCTCCGCAGCACACTGATGTCACCGCTGCTGCTGGTAAGAAAACGTTGACTGACACCAGCTGTCAGAAAAAGAAAGGGTATAAGAAATAGGTTAAATACTTCAGGCTCTGATTTAATGGTCATCTGAGTTCGTAGCAACGTATATATTGGTGGCAATAGCCTCTGAGTGCTTGCGAAGCAGAGGAAAGGGGCCAATAGACCAGATCAGTCCCAACCAAAAAGCACACTTCAGAATGCACATACTCACGGCAAGGTTACTTAGCTCCTGCCTTTGGGTAGAATAATTGCTGTGTGAAACATTAGTGAATCAGCATGAATGTTTCATAAGTTTGAATTTATGAAATATTTCTGATTTTCCTGTACACATGCCTTTCAAAGATAACTTTCAAGTGCTCGTTGTATTATGCATCTCACTTTTCAAGAGAACAGCATGATTTCCTTGAAGACATATCCGTTTAGAGAGTTGCCATGGCAATTTGTTCCCACCCCCAAAAAATGCTTAAAAACAGATTTTTCCATTGTCTTCTGATTTCTGCAGATTACAACATGCTTCGCTTTTCTCTCTTCCCTAGAGTGACTCTAGGTGAGTGTATAGAAAATAAGAAAGAAAAAAAGATTGTTTTTAATTTAAATTACCTTCTGATGGAAGCAGAAAGCTGCTTCCTCTAAAGTTTAGTCACAACCAAAGCAAAATGATCTTACTGTTTGAAACAATCATTTATCAGCTTGGCTTTCCTTTTTTATCCCAGGAGAATCCTGATAAAAATTGGTTATACAAACATAAAACCTCTTTTTTCATATGCAAGGTAATTATTAATCCAATTAACCATCTGTATACCAGCATATTTAATTAGTTCTCAGAATGACTCTTTTCCTGCTGTAATTGAACTAACTACCTTGTGTGATCTGTAAGTCTGACCAAAAATCAAAAACTTCTTTGAGCTTTTTTTAAAAATAAAAGATAGATTTTGGTGAAAATGGGATTAATGCAAGAATTTTCTATATTTCACCTTTTTTTTTTTTTCTTTTAGAGAAAAAACATCTTCTTCCCCCAAAGAAAAGCAACCAAACAGAGATGGGGATTATATTGTCAAATACTAGCAAATGATGGGGTTTTTTTTGGAGGGAAAAAAGCCAGCATAAAATGTTAATATAGTGATATTTTTATCCCCATTAACTTTTTAATGACAAATATGCTGTTTGATCATTGTTAATTGCTTGATCCCAGAGCATAATCAGACAGTATTTTGACTAGAGAACAGACTGCTTTGCTTGTAAATACTCCTTCTTTCCCTGTTTTTATTGAAAAATAAAATGAAAAACTAATAGTGCTTGACAAGTCCATTCCTAGTGCTGTTTTATATCAGAGGTTGTGCTATGTTTTTAAAATAATACTGCTTTTTTGCAATTCTTATTTTAATTGATCTGCCAGGGGGATGGGTCAGCACGAAGTACATGTCCTGATGTTTCTCCTTTGTGCAGGAAACTCTCTGAATAACTCCAGGGAACCAAAACACCTGAATGGCTTTAACCAGAGATGTAACCAGGCTTTAACTCCCAGAGACCAGAACTCTTCCCACTGGTATAAGGAAAACAAAATAAGGTGCAAAAGGGGTTATTAGATGAGAACAGTCCAGGGGAAAAAAAAATAAAGGGTTCAAGTCATTTGTCTTGACACAGGCATCTAACATCACTTCAGATGCCCTGGAGGCATCTGAGATCCTCACAGTCCTAGTGTTGTGGGGAGGACCTATGGGAGACTGTGCCCTTCTGCGAACTGGGCTGGACACCATAATAAAGTCCTCTGGACAGTTGTGTTGAGGAAAGAGAACCAAATTCTTGTCCTCTACGGACTACACCGGAGGTTTGCCTGCCAGCCCAGGGGCTCCTAGGTGGGGATGCTACTCATTAGGTGTCTTAGCAATGAGCTGAAACTTTCCTCTCCTTTTCTGTCTAGTCCTCTGATAGGTCTGCTGCTGACCATGCCACTGGAAGAACTGGTATTCTGACCGTTCTGCACCGTCTCTACACCCCACCCTGGTTTGTAGCAGTCCATACAGGAGGGACAAGATAGATACCTGTTCAATGAAGCCAGTTAACCAAGCCTTGGATGTTCTTCGTCTAAAGGAATCCAAGAGACGTCCCTGTCTGGGCCACTGCACACAAACATGATGGGAGCTCTGTACCTCAGTGGTACATGGCCCCAGAAAAGTCCATTCGGTCACCACAACATCAGCATGTATTTTGGTGCAGAATTGAGGAGGATCTAGCTCACATATTAAGACCTGTGGCTAAACCTCAGGTCCTGATAACATATCAAAGATGTTACAGCAGCCCAACAAGCATGCAAGACTCACAGAGTGCAAGACTTGGTGACTTAGGGCTCTCTGCAGCCTTTAGATTATGAAAATTATTTGCTGCTCTCCCAGTTCCTCTCCTTTTTGAGCAACTTAAACTATTACTGCTTCACTAAAGCTGTTTCTACTTGCCTTTGCTATTATGTGTTCTGGAACAATGAACACAATCACCAATTTCTGAATAGGATTTTGGCTGCATGTTTGTAAATAGGCTTCCAAGCAGAAAGGGGGGGTGGGGTTGGGGAAAAAAAGGAATTGCTATCTGCTTTCTCTCTATGCATATATGCGTACCTGTAAATAAACAGAGACATCTGATGCTTTGCTGCTTCCCAGGATGGGTTACAAAAGGGTAAACTGGAGTCAGTGGGCTTTTCATATTTGCCTCCGAGATACATCTGTGTTTTAATTACTAAATAATCTGACAACAAAGTTGATCTGACTGAAGCAGACACAATGTTAATTTTAGCAATGCAATGTGCCTGCAATGTGCATGCAAGCAGAGAGGAGTTCTGAATGCTGATTCCCTCTCTGCCTCCCCTTCTGCCTTACACCTGTCTGAAAACAAAAAGGCAAGAATATTTGTATATAAATAAGGATCACCAAATGGAGTGAATTTAAAGCTAAGAAAAAAGTCATGCAAAAGTTAAAAACAATTCTGTGTTGCACCTAGCCTTGCCCTGAGTGATATCTTTGCTCTGTCACTTATCTGTCATGCCGCTTTTCTGGTCTTATGGAGCTGCTTCCACGCCCATGCAGTGGTGTCCCAAGCTCTTTGAGCTTGCCTGTGTCTCTCATGGATATCTTGCACCCACGCTTGCAGTGATTGCCACATGGATAACAGCAGGAACCTTTACGTGTAAATATGGCATTGGATGGTGCAACCCCACGAAAAGGTGGTGAAAGCAAAGGGTGCCAGATCCCAAACTTTGCTACTGAATGTTGCCCTGAACTTGGGAGAGAGGCATAAAAACCTAAGGAATGCAAAATTGCCATCAGTGGGTGCCAGATCAGTGCCAGAAAAGTGAGGAGCTGGCAGCCTGCTTTCATCTGAAATTGGATAATGTTGTATGTCATGAGCTAGCCCATCTTCTTCCTCTGGTTGTCATCGTAGGTGCGAGACAGGAGCAGACCAGAGCATGTGCACAGCTGCATTTGTCTTCTCATTTGACCTGCAGATGCTCTGGGAAAAAACACAATCCTTTCAATTATCTCTCTTTGAAGCAAGAAACGAGCAAAAGCAAACAACAAGTTCCTGCTTGTGCCTGTGGATCTCAGAGGAGGTCTGGCTGAACTTCTCTGGAGCTCCCTGAACATGCTGTCACAGATCTTAGAACTCATACTGATATTTCAAGTCACAATAATAAATCTGCATGTGATTTCCACTTCCAGTTCATCTGATTTCAGCTTCTGACCTTTGAGTGAAATCACTCAAGAAGGCTGAACCAAGCCACCCTTCTGTCTAATAACCAGCTGTAATATAGTAGTGCCAGGCACCTTAGGCTGGTATATGCTGATCTTCAATTCTTTGATTCCTCCAGCACTGGGTTTTTAGACACGTTGCACCACCTGAGCTGTCAGAGGAGCATAAAACTAATAACCAGGCTGTATTACATCTTGATGATGTGACAATGGTACTGATGGTGCTTTTTCTCAGAGACTACAAGGCAGCATTTCTTTGATTGCTTATGGGAACACTTTACAGCTGAAGTATAATTTCATTTATTAGAGGCAGACAGCTTATAAAAATGTGTGAAAAACAACAGGTACCAAAAGGAAAGCTTGGGAAACTAATGAGGCACAAGGCTCATACCTTTAAAGAAAACAAAGGTTTCTACGGACAAATGGCTGAAGCAGTTTGTTTTTTATGGATGTAAATCAATCAAAACATTCAAATCATTTTATCCTGGAGAGTTACAGCAAACACATTTCATCTAAAATTATTGATGATTCTGCTTTTAAACAGAGGATAAGACCAAAAGGAAAACAAGGAGGGGAAAAAAAATCCTTCACATTCAAAGAAACATGGCTGGAGTGAAAACCAATCTAGCAGAAGGGGAAAAATGTACACAAGTATAATGATAATAGTATTATTACAAAGAGCCTTTTCCTCAGAACTGTCTCCCACCCTATCTGAGCACTCAGGGACAGAATTAAAGCAAAATTTGATGTAAACATCTTTAGTGTGGGTCCAAGAGTGAAAGGGGGAACAGCGAAAAGGTTGGCATGGTTTAAGAGTGACAAAATTGCCCCAAGCAGCCTGCAGAAGGGCTTACAGGTCCATTTCCCAGCTGGTGAGGGATGTCCTTGGTGAACAGTGGCTATGGAGCAAAGACCAAGCAAGGAACGTGTGTGGACCCTGTGTGCTTCATCTCTGAACCAGTGCTGAGAGGGGGCTGAGGTGCCAAAGAAAAGGCAATGATTAGGATCCTGATTAGGAGAAGCCTCAGAAGTCAACAGTAAATGTCCTAATTCTATGTCAAAGCAAGAAGATGGAGAAGGCAAATGCTGCGAGATGCTTTCCAAATGCCAGAAAGCACTGGTCATGTGTTCAGAGGGATGAAGGACCTTAAGTTCATTTGGAATGTGTTACAATATATCTGTATTTATGTCACGGACTCAACAATCTTACCAGTCTTATCCAGCCTAAATGATTCTATATCTATATCTATATGCACTGAACTGCAGTGGGGCACTGCCTGACCCTGCACACACTCCTGGTTGGCTAGCCAAAAGCTATCTTAGCACAGTCAGATGCCAGACTTAGTATGGCTTCTGTGGGCAATTCTTCTGAGCACATACGTGCATATGAGACAATGTGAAGACCTCTAGAACATGAGACATTTAGTGTGTGACCTCTACAGGTCTTCTCAAGGCCAGAAATTTTGAGCATGCATTGCCATATAGATAGCCAAAAATAATCCAGAAGTTCCTGGCATGCAGTATTTGGTCAGGGGGATTAATGTGTGGTGGTTCTGACCAGGGTGCCTAACACCCAACAGTGCCAAAAATCTTCCCCCAGCCAAAAAACGCCATGTGTGAGGAAAGCAAAATGGCAAGGGGGACCCAAGCATGCTGTACTATACAACCTCCAGAGCAGTACTGATTTGGTATCAGGCAGCCTGGAAGAAAGGAGGAGCAGCTGTGTCCTGTTTGAACCTATCTCACCAGACATTCCAAGACATCCCTGGCTGTAAACTGGGAAGCTATCAATGTCAATGACAAGTGTCACCTACTGCCTCTGCCTCCATCTCCTGATGAAGCACAGCTCCCTGAATTGCCTGAAGGTTGCCTTGGGAAGATTTGTCCCAACACAACCTGAGCCAGAAGAGCAAAGATGAGTATGAACATGAGTTGATGATTAGTTACACTGCTGTTCCCAGGGATGTGAGATGTGCATTGCTTGAGAACATGTCTCACCAGTCACACAACTCATCCTCCATCATGTATGTTCAGCTGCACAGAGCAGCTCCAGAACATCAGGTTGGCCTCAAGAGAACTTGATTACGTTCCTTTGCCCTAGGCCTGCTGGAAGTCCTCAGGCAAGTCGGTCTCCCTCGATCCCTTCATTTCCTGACCTGTTAACTGAAAGTGAAGTTACTGATATCACTGCCAAGAATTTTCAGACAATCTGGGAAGATTGCTGGGCAGAAGATGGTGGTCTTTGAGTGAAAGTACTGGAGATGGAGACAGAAGCCCTTAACCTCAGACTGTTATTGTACAATTTTGCCATCTCAGATTGGGAACCTGTGCTGGTATCTTCTGCCATGCTATGAACAGACTTCTGCCACAGATTAGACAACAGCTATGAAAGCTTCATGTGGAAATGCTGGCTTAGTGCCCTGTTGGCTGTGGGCCTTTCTCCACCTTGTTTTGTGGGAGTTGCTCTATAATTTAGATCTGATTATCTTGATCACAGCCTTTTCTCCGGTGGGCATATGGTACCAGGTACCCAGAGCCAGGTTTTCTAGCACTCTAATACTTTTAGCTTTGGATTATAATTGTAATTAAAGTGTTGAGCTTTGCCGGTTCTTGTTAAGAAAACAATCAAAGTGTGTTTTGTGAGAGATGAGAGCAAGGAAGCAAAATGTTTGATACTCTTCCCAGCCTCTACCACCATCTCATCTCTCTGGTGACATTGTCTGTGATCCATCATACAGACATTATTTCTCATCCAAATTGTTTCACATTTTATTACATTAAGGTAGGGGTCATGGAACCAGTTCTGTTCCAGTCCTCTTGGCTGCATGTGGTTGTGGGTTTTGGTGAAATACAAAATGAGAGGGTTGGGAGTCTGGCAAAGCTCTATCCTCTTTCATGTGAAAGATATTTAGCACTGTTGGGGAGAGAGGCCCCCAAAGGAAGAGTCAGTTCCATGTACCTTGTTTTGAAGCCCTAAGGTGTTCTGAAGAATGAGAGACCTGTCTGTAAATGAGAATCAGGGCCATAGATGTGAAGGGCTGAAGCTGCTCTGAGTACCTAAGTTTTACCTCCCACACAGAGACTATCACTCTGTCATTGCACCTTGAGCCCCATCTCTCACCTGAACTGAGCACAGCAGTTACAGGGATGCTGTGTGTGGATATTACAGTGGATGTCCTAAGCTCTAAGTGGATGTCCACCCTGCTTGATACGTGTAAACCTGATCCATTCCCATGACCAGAGCCACCCCATATTGTAAGCCCTCTTGCTCGCACTGCTGATGCCCTTAGTCTGAAGTCCAACGTTCTTCATGGGAAACCAGACCCCATGCTGTGCTCTCAGGATGGGCTGTGTTATCCCCACTCTGCCCTGACCACCCACAGTTCTCCATAATTCAAGTCTCCCTAAAAGTAATGTGGCTGCTTTCATTATGAACCACATGAAGACTTTGCCAACAGACAAGGCTGAACCTGCTTTCCCCCTTTCAATATAACTTAAGCCATGGAGAACAGAGCACATCCTTTAGAAAGCTGTCCTGGTGCTCAGCTACATTAACTCCAGGCTATCCCAGCTGATGCCAGCCAGAGTGAGGGCTTCTGGGTAGGAAACAGTATAATCTCCATTCACTTCTTGCATGCTCTTCTTTTGTGTAAGAATAAGGAAAAGAAATTAGCTGACTTAGCAAGTCATTGCAGCCTGGAACAAGTCACGTATCGTGTTATACCCAAGGTGTAATCTCACTGCTAAGTAAGTGCTGTGCTCAAAGTGAATGCTTTGTTACTTGTGTGCAGTGAAGTCATGACGGCGGAATAAATGCAATGCCAGGACGACCCTGCTCCCTTCCCGCTGATGCATAATAAAGAGAAGTTAAAGGGAATGAAGAATATCATTTTCTATTGTACTCTGGCAGAGAGGGCTCATTTGAACAACTGTCAGCCATGGAATTTCATCTGGGTTTGCCAGATAAAATCTCCTGTTTCAGGGACTATATTTACACAGTGCATTTAATGTGACAATGAAAAGTCCACATGCGCCAATCTTTTAAATAATAATAAACCCCCACACACACCAACAATGAAAATCTCACAGGCAGCCTAATAAGTGGAAAATTAATAAATATCAAAACCAGAAGATAAAATTCTACCCAGCAAAGCAGAAAGGGAACATCCTTATTTCTTACAACTGGAACTGCACAAAGAAATTGTTCTGCTGGTTTGCATCCACCTCAGCTATAGAGTATTTCCATGTACATTCCCTTTGCCCACCATCCTTTGGGCACAGTGCCTGTGAGAACCCGAGTGCTGCTCTGTGCCTGCGGGATCTGGACCTCTTTCAAGTGCTTTTGTTTCCTGTGCACCTTAGCACTCAAGCAGGTACCTGGCAGCTTTTCCCCAGTTTGTAAGAAACCTTTGCTGAAGAGAAGGAGGAAAGGAAGGATAAAGGGAGAGAGGGCTCCCTGGTAAAAGGGCAGAGCCTGTCTTGGTGGTGTCTTCATAGGGTATTCCAGGCAGATGGGAACTTGCAGCTGAGGTGATGTGTGGCTGAGCTAATGAGCTCCACGGAGGCTTTTGAAGGTTGTGTTTGGTGACATCACGCTATAGTTACATGGTCTCTGATTCGAATCTGAAGCAGAGGCAGAGTTTAGGAAAGTCTGTGAAGAAACACCAGAGCTGAACGTGGGGTCCCATCAGCTCTGCCTTTAGCATGGGAAAGCTCAAAGACTCTCTTTTCCTGCAAAGCATTGAGGACAAGAATGAATATCCAAATAATTTGTTGAAAAATGCCAGACTGGTAGAGGATACAGGACACTGGGCACCTAGTGTAAGTCATTCAGCAGCAGCCTAAGGAGATAGGGAAGTGACTGTGATTGTCAGAAAGATGCAAAATAAACCCCAGAAGTCATGCTTTGCACGCACCTCGAGTTACTGCTTTCAAGTAACAGTCATGATCCTTCTGGGAGTCCCCTATTAAAAGAAAAGCATTTGAAACTGACTAACAAACTGATCACAAGCTGAATTATTGATTGTACCATTAAGGTCTTCGTTTGAAACATTATCAGGGTTAATGAAATGATCGAACGCTTCTCTCCAGCTTAACCAGCGTAGTGCTTCTTTCCAGCTCCACTTTTAGGGTTCAGGTCAGCTCACATCAAATTCACGAGGGACCAGGATGCTGACTACCATAGGAATAGCTTGGCTGCACTGTAAAAAAAGCCTATGGATAAGATATTAGCAGAGTATTAGACATGAAAAACAATAGGAACGTTACTATGTACTGTTTCATTATACAGTAATTTATTAATGAAGCCAGAGGCTGTGGCTGTATTTAACTCCATGTCTTCTAGTCAGTCAGCTGAGGCAGCTGATGTGCAGTTTGCTCCCCTGCACTGCCAATTTCAACGGATCAGAATCGTTTGTCTCAGTTACACCGAGAGATCAAAACTCATCCGATCCCCCACCCAAACAGCAAGATCAAACAGCAGTAACATCACTCCCGCTTTTTTTTGGTCTTTTTCAGAGCTTTGCGATATTTTTAACTCCTTCTCAGCTCTGTAGGAAAAAAGGAGCTTTATTGTTTGGAGGGTGAGGGTGAAATAACTTATACTGTCCTGGTCTGGGAGTGGGAATGTTCTTTTTCTCCCAGCTGCTGGTCCCTTCCCCCTGCTCACTCCTGGTGCGCAGGTCCCCTCCGCATCCCTACAAGGTGACATGCTCACCACCAGCAGGCATGGGTGGAAGTTACTCTGCACCCCCGGGGTCTTGTAGTCAGCGGTCTGGGTCCAATTCCAGCAGCCTGTCACTCACCTCCATAGCCAAGAAGCTCTAACCCTCCTTCTCCATGAATATGTCCATGAGACAATTACAGTGTGAGAAATCAGCCTCTTGTGCACACTGGTTTGGGCTTTGTTACCTTTTATCTTCTTGTGTTAACTTTCTGCAAACATCCACAAGAACCACCTTTTTTTTTTTTTTTTTTTTTTTTTTTCCATGTAAGGATGCCTTTTCCGCATTGACTGGCAGAGTAATGGTTAAAAAGAAAACATTACAGCTTCCTCACACCATGGGTATCTTAAGATTTTTAAAGTCTTCCTTAACAAAGTAATTCTGTATCATATGTTTAAAACATCTCAGAGGTAATTGAATTCACAGTGCTTTGTAAAATTTCCACCAATGGCACATATGTGTATATATGTAACTTAACCAACTGCAAATGTAACCTTTCTGAGAGGCCTTCTCCCATTGACTTACTCTGCATCCCAGCGGCTTTTCCTTCCCCACTCTCCTAATTTCCACTGCAGCCTGCACTGTCCTTATTCCGTCCTCCACCAGTTTTGGCTGCCCATCAGCCTGACCCACTTCAGAAGCCATTTCCCTTCAGCACACATCTACCTCACTGGGAATAGCAGGAGAAGGCAGCCACCTTTATTACAGCTAGTTTCACATCCCTTTTTCAGAAAAAAAATATATGGCACAAGGGATGGCGATGATGGCTGGGTATTTCTAGCCGGTCACAGTTCTTGCTTCTTGTGGACTTCATGCATCAGCCTTGAGATGGCTCTCCACCATGGCCCTGAGGTACAGAGGGCCAAGAGCTCCCCATCACTCAGCCAAGTCCCACTTCACACCCTGCCACAGCTCTGAGAGAACGCACCCCCCCTGCTTTATATAACTTTTTTCCCTTCTGGATGGAAAATCCTGGTGAAAATCCAATTCCAGGCTTGAATGGCTGGAATTATGGAGAAATTTCAGAGATGGCCTAGGAGGCAATGGTGAGTAAATATCAATTATGAGAGAAAGCTCCTCTGTTTCACTGCCACTGCAGCTGCAGAAAGATACAGGCAGCAGAAGGGGCCGTGAGCAAGTGAGGAAGGTCACATGAGGGAAGCTGAAAGTTTTAGAGGGATTTTTGCCCCTCAACAGCATAAACGGAACATCAGTATTTGGGTGGCTTTGCATGGAATGGGCATCGCTGAAAGGACATGTTGAATGGAGGGATGGCAGCAGTTAGTTCAAGTAACTGGGTTTTTTTTTTATAAAGAAGAAACTTTAAAAATTAGTTTCCTGCTGAGCAGTTCTTCATGCCCTCTGCCTTTGATTTCAACCCATTTAAATTGCAAATACCTTACTCCCAGTGGCTTTCTGCTGATGGTTCATCTGTTGAGAACTTGAGCTCACAGGTGTCTCCGGGGTGTCCTCTCTGCTTTTTGCAGGGAAGGGGAAAGGCAGATGTATACATTCACTTTTATCTCTGTAATTTCATTATGCTTTGTAGCTTCTTTGGCTTCCATTTTGTCTTCTCCAAGGTCACCTCTGGCACAAACGTGGAAGCCCAGGGCAGGATTCAGATTCTCACCTAGGGCAATTCAATCCAGTTGCCCAAGCACAGGTCCATAGTGAAGCTCGAGAGTCCTACATGGCCTTCAGCTACTGTTCTAGGCAGTACAGGGCTTGTGTAGGTCCCAAGTTGCGCATGCCAACCCTACAAGGATGTCTCAAGAAGCATTTCAGCTGCAACGAGGCTCCTATATACAGGCAAGTGGCTCAAAGCCTTGTTGGATCCTCATGCCTGGAGAAATCTGTGACTGCTTGCAAAGATCTGTATTTGAAAAGGTACAAGCCAGAGCATTTACTCAACACTGGACCACGTGGAATGTGATTTCACCCTGTTACTGGAACTGATGCAGGGAGATAAATCTGCTTACCCCTAGCTTTTCATCAGTCAATCAGCAACCTTGCAAGAAACCAAACATTTATTGTCCCTACTTCTCTGACTACATGCGCTCTCCAACAGCTTTTCTTGATATGTCTTCCCTTATTCACTCAGAAACGCTGTTCATACAGACGGGAAAGAATGGAATGTGTGCATTTGGCCAGGATTTTTGGATGTCTAGCAGCCCAGACAAAGCAGATTAACCAAAATGGTCTCTGCACATCCCAAAATGCCCAAAAATGATATTGTCAGGGAAGTGCTTGCACTTGTGAGTGATCTGTATCCTGCTGATTTTGTGCAACGCAATAGATGGTTTTGATCCCTCCTCTTGGAAAATATAAACTGAGACCATACAAATGCATGGGACTGCTCTTCTGGTCCAGCTTGGGCTGAAAATGAAAATGATTTTTTTTCTGAGAAAGATAAGTTCTTTGGAGGAATAAAAAGGACTGGGAAATAAATTTCAGAGGATGACGAGTTTCATTTTTGGTTCTGAGCTGGCCAGAAACTCTTTGTTTTGAGCGGTTCAGCGTTAAACTTAATTTCTATATATAACTGGGAAGTATCAACACAGGCATCTGCTTTTCCCACTGTCAGAGTCTGGGCTTGCTTAGTCTTTCCTTCTGTGCCCTGAGAGTAGTCACTCCAGGATCCTGTAGTCCTAGTATCATTTCTGGGACAGGACTTGCCTCCATGTAAGTGTCTACACTCCAGATGTCTATGGTGAGGCAGGACGCAACTCACTGCCTCCTCACTTCTGCCCTCCCCTAGAACTGTGCTGAGAGGATGTCACTGCCACACACATCTGGCATCAGGTAGAAGGTGTTAAGGGAAGTTAGAAGGTGTTAAGTGACATGAGCAGCTCAAATACTATAAATCCTTCAAGGTAAAAGGGAAATATAAAAATCACCAGCCTGTCCCAGCTTTTTCCTGCACTGGAGCTTACTGGGACACTGTGGTTCTTACTGGTCTCTACCAATACATCCTTCCCTCCCTTGCAGGTAAAATCTATGTTACCTGCACAGGGACACAACATTTGTGATTTATTAACTCTGTTTTAAAACAGCTCTTTCACGAAGTGCAAATTCTCCTGGATTTATCTGTCAAACCAGAGGCTTTGGAAAGAAACTGGTTTCCAGAAAGAATAGGGAGGTATGGATGTACAGTGAAGGTTACAAAAGGGGTATAAGGAGGGATGTAGAAAGGCAATTTTAAAATGGACTATTTCTTTCTATGATTCAAACCAGGAGTTGGATCCTAAAGGAGAAGGGATTATTCCTTGAGAGAGCAAGCAAGTTTTTCCTTTCCAGCAAGAGAGATGTCAAAAGCTTAGCTCCAAGCAATTAGGTTACCAGTCTAGTCTGTCTCTTTCTTTCCCTCTACTTTGTTTTCCTCTCTGTCTTTGTAAAGTTCTGAGTACTTTTCAATGAAGAAGGAGAAATGTGATTTTAAGATGAGTTGGGGTTGCGCCTTGAGGCAGAAGCAATGCTCAGAAACTATGTTTTAATGAATACAAGATATTGCACCATGAAAATCAGTGACTGTTGCTACTGTTTTTTTTAAGGTATGTTAATTTTTGTTGTTTTTAAATACTCTTGTTGCTGGGAAACCACCTCGCACACTGTAATTGAAATCGGTTCTTCATATTCCATTTTGGACCTGGCAGGTTTAAAGTGTTCTTAAAAGCTAAAAAATCCACTGAGGAAAGGCAAGGGACACCTGATAGCAGATCCCTTGGTATTTCTTTGGGCAAAAGACATCATGAAATGCATTCAGAAAAATTAAAGCATGGGGGCAGGGTACACATTGAAACTAGCAGGGGGCTACGGTAAATATATTGGGGTGTGAGGCAGCGGGTGAGAGTATCTAGAAGGGTTTTTTCACAAGTAAGAAGGTTATTTAATGGACAGTGGGAATTAGACAATCTATTTCACACAAATCCACCTTGGTCTGAATCACTTCTGGCATCCAACATTTCCTCATTCAGGGGTTATACCCCTTGCTCCCAAGGTTTCAAGCCCCTGGCACCCAGACACTTTTTAACCACCTTGCAAGTATCACCCATCCTGTGCTTCTTTCTTCCTCTCCTAACACTTTTTCCAGCAATAACAAGCAGTGGTGCACACATATATCCCCTCCCTCAGCAAACAAAGGGTCTTGCTTGGTACCTTATCGCAGAGTGTTTCAACCCTGCTAGTCAAAGACCTGGATGTGCTTCTGGGAAGCAGCAAACCAAGCCGCATATGCATCCTTCTGGGCAGGGTCACCACATACGCTTTTCAGCTGCAACTGACAAAGCTCTGACTGTGTATTTATCAGTTGTACTCTCCCTTTGCAGATCAGTTTGCTTTTACTTATGGTTTAAAATATGGGTATCTTTTCTATATTTTTTCCCAGTTAGTTGCTTAGCACCTTCTGTTACCTTGCAGGATTTCTACTAGTAGCTGAGCTATGTGGCTGAAGAATAAAGATCAGCATACAGCTAAACTCTATTTTAAGATGCTTAATATGTACTCTTGCACTTAATCATTGTGTCTCTGGGATGAAAATATACTTGGTTTTCCGCTGACATAAATCCCTCTTTGCCTTTTATCTGCTTTCTTTGGCTCCTCAACTGAGTGAAACTTGGCCAGATTTGAGTACTGAGTCCACAGGGAGAAAGTTAAACATGAAAAACTTAACTGCTGTTAAAGACAAAGCTCTGGACTCTTCACCTACTTGATTAATGCTGCTTATAACTGTTCCTTAAATAAGGAAGAACAAGAGGCTAAGAGAAACAAAGTCTCTGCTCACGTTTATGGACTGAATTGCAGCAACGCACATGTCCCATCCCTTTTTATATTGTCATTGCTTCAGCTTTGCCACTCCCTTAGACTGTAAACTCCTCTGTGTGCAGATATGTTGTGCTCAAGCGCTATTCACATCTTTCATCCTACATAAATAATAATACATCACAGTAATAAAGCAGCTGTTGTGAGTTAATCCCAACCAAACTGCAATCTACCCCCATGCAACAAGATGTCTGCGCAATCACTCTTGATAATAAGTCCTGGGAAATGCTCTGCAATAATCTTAGCGCTTGATTAATTTTTATTTCATAACAAGTTTTTATTAATGGGCCAGATGCCGATAGGTTTGCTCATGGTGAGGACAGTCTGACTGCAAGAGAAGTGGCATTAAAAGGCAAGTTGCACTGAGCTAGTGTAAGGATATTCCAGTGCATCTCTGCCAGAATAAAACAGCTAGTGAGTCAAACAAAACAGGATCAGCTTTTAGAAGTACAATGACTTGCTGCCTCAAAGAGCTAGTGTTCCTCTTTTATTTTCTTGTGTCACGCAGCAAAAGAACAGCGAAAAGTTCCCAGAATACCTGTGCAGGGAGTTAACATTACCAGGAAAAAAAAATTAATTATTTAAAAAGCCTTTACAAAAGGGTGGGTTTTTTTTCTTACGGGCTCTTCAGAGAAAGGATGGGTAAAAGAACAGAGCTAGGAAGAACTGTGGGCAAACCCAGAAGAAAAATATGAAACCTTTTCAGTGGGGAATGAAAGCACAAAAAAAAGTCCCTGGCAAATGTCAATATTTACATGAGTCGTGGTAAAACTGCTGGCCAAGGGAGAGAGCAGGGAAGGGCATTCAGAAGAGTGACCTTCTGGACAAGGTGCACAAGCTTTCTTTTTGCACGGCAGGATGTAGGGTCAGCCATCAACACCAACTGAGACAAGAGCCACTGATGGAGTGACAATCCAGCAAAGCTGTACTAAACAAACCCACAGCCGAAAAGCCCCAGTTTCTTGGTGAATTGATTTGCAAATCCAGTTCTCCTAGGAGGGCAAAGACAAATCAGGTGCAGGGTCTCTGTAGTCAGGGTGTGAATACCAGAACAAGTGATAAGGGGGGGTTTAGGGGGGAATGCCATCTCCATCTGAAGGAGGGAGCCATGCATCCATCTCTGCATCCTCCATATAGGAACTGGACTCACTCCTGGTAGGGGCGAAAAACTGCCTTAGGCAGCTAAAAATACCTACCCTACACTCAGCTAATAAAATGGAGCTACTTTGAATTTACCCTGGAAATGCCAAGGGCTGGCTCAGGTTCTGCAAATCTACATTGATCAAGCTAGCTGAAACGGCCAGTCCCATTCTCAGTCATGCTTCAGATATAATCAGCCTGACAAACCCAATCCATACTTTCTTTTGAAAATCATTAGTCATCATATTAAATCAGATTATGTTAACAAATTGCTTCCATCTTCATATTGTACAAGCAAACAGTCAAGCAAGGGGCAGCTTTGGTTTGAGAAAATGACATGGCCTAAGCTGACAGCAAATTGCATGCACTGATTGAAATTCTAAATTGACACCATGTAGCACAGTTTGACTTAATTGCTTCAAAAAGAGTTTTCCACGGTTCAGTCTTATGGTTTCCAGTGTTACACTGCCAAAGAATTTCTAACTTGTGGAGACGGAGGAACCAGTTTAGGAAAGGTGCAAGTGGTCCTTTTGACCGCATTCGTTTTCTTCTGTTTATTGTAATCTCTCTTCAGGTGTTACAATAATGGGTCCCAGGAGCTTTTTCCTCCATGAACACAGATGCAGATATAATAGGACTCACTAATAATGCATGTTTTATAGATCCAGACAGGATCAGACCCCTGAGTGAGGTCTGAGTAGTTTGGGAACATCAGTACTCTAATGAGCCACACACAGGCAAGAGGAACAAGACACGGAAGGAACAGGAAAAATATATCACTGCCCTTTTTGCAAAACAAGAGCTAGCAAAAGAGCTATTATCCTAGATAAATGTTGAGTCTTAAACTCACATTAAAGCCTCAAACCATGGCTATGCAGTGCCATTTCAAACGCTATGGGGAATCAGAGGTGCCCATGTGGGACTGAGAGATGCAGCTGGGATTTAGGGGAGATGCTTACCCTTTTAGAGTGTTGCTGGAGGCCAGGAGGATACCCCAGACCACCAAAACCAGAACTAGAACCCATGCTCAGACAACTGGATGTCATTACACATTTTCATTTACCATCTTGGGAATTTAGAGTCACAACTTGCACAGAAACACATAGATGGAGCCAGTGAAATTTAGACTTCTTAATCTGCAAGTTACGCCCCACACTGAAAGCCACGCGAGATGAATCCCACTTCACTGAAACAAGCTCTAACATCTCCAACACCAGAAACACGAGCAAGAAAAATCATGAGCTGAGCTTGGCTTGAGTCTCCAGAGACTCATCTGAAAGTCTGTGCCCCTTAAAGGAAAAAAGACAGATTCTAGTTTGAACTTCACCTGTAGAAGTCTGAGCACTGAATTAAGATAAAATAAAAAGGTTAGGGCCAAAGAGCAAATAATCATGGACATGTTCGTATTTGCACAGCTGAAACAGTTTTAAAACTCTGTTTCTACCAGCTGTATTTCTGTTAGACAGTTCCAGGGACATCTGCTTTGCCCCCCAAAAATCTTTAAAAAAACTATCTTTAAATCCCATCTTAAAAAAAAACACCCAGATGGAAAAAAGGAGCTGTTTCCAAGGAACCAGAGATGTAGGGTGATCTGGCTGTGCCTTCAGCTGAGCTATGGCTTCAGACTTTGTGGGCACTTCTAATCAGCACCTGCACAAATTAAATCAGGTCAAAGTAAATCACAGCTGCAGGATGGCAATTTAATCTGCTGCAGCTCTCCCACAAGCATGCATTTCAACAGGGCACCAGCAGCTCACGTATATCTCCTCTGCCTCACACACAAACTAGCTGCTTAACCTGGTTCTTTCCAGTTCAACCAAATAGCACAAGGCAGGCAGGCAACACCGAGAGCATGTTCCACACTGATGCTCTTCTCCGTGGAGCTGCTGGGATGCTTATCTGTGTAGGTCAGTCACTACACCATCCTAGCACCCCACACGGTTATTAGCTTCGATGACTACAGCTACATGCCACTACAGGTTTCTACCAGTGGAACCTGTAACACTGGGCTTGGTGATGCTGCAAGAGCATGAACCTATTAGGCACGAGCACGTGCACGTGATTTGCATGCCAGTGGTGGAATATGGTCTATTTTTACCTCTGCATGCTTTGAGCATGGTAGGTCCTCTGTTTTTTGATATCTCATATGGTCAGGCAGAGAAACAGTTGCAATCTGCAAAGCTGGAAGAAGGGGTTTAAATGTTTTAAAAGTTATTCTGCGTTATGGCAGACAAGGAAAGGGATAGAAATAGAAGATTTCATTTAGATTACAGTTTCCCTAGAGAATAGGCTACCTATGCTTTTCTATATGGTGCCTGACATAATACACTCTCAGAAAGCACATCCACACACCTGAATGTATCTCAGAGCAAGGGTCCCCAAATGAAACCACAAGGGCCTGAAACACCATTTGTGGTGCTGTGTCACGGGGTGGAAACGCCCCCAGGAGTGCTTTATAGGCCTCGGGTACAGAAACCTACAGCTGAAGTATTCATCCTAGTCTGTAGAGTGCAATGGGCATTTTCCAGACATGATTCATCTACCCTAATTCAGATTAATTTCTCCCCAGAAGGCCTTATTTCTCTCTTCTGACTACCAAGGTAGAGATGGAGAAATTTACCTCTCATGTGTCTACATCTGATCACATGAATCCCATCAAATACGGCAAAGACACTGTGTTCAGAATGAAATTAAATTTCCCGGAGACAAAGTAATTTGCTCTTTTCTTCCCAAACCATCATGATGTATTACTGCAAGAGTGAGTGGGCATGTGGTGCCCAAGGTTCCACTGCTGGTGGGGCACCCTCTTCATGATCTATATGAGAGATTAAAGGTGGCTGAGGAAATCCTGGATACTGCAGATGGATCTTCTGTGCAGAAGCCTTATTTCCAACAAGCAGAGGAAATTAAAAACCTCTGGAAAAGAAACACTGCTAGACTTAAGTAGAGTGAGGCAGGTATTCGTGGCTGTAAGAAATGCAATGACCTTCTTCGGTGAGGAGATCAAGCCGCAGAGTTTTGATGGTCTCCATTTTTACAGGAGAGTCTTCAAGGTGTCAAGCTGAGTAGTCAGGAGAGTGTTAAACTAAGGAAAAGGGAAGGCAGAAAGGGAAGAACAAGCATTCATTTAGCACGAAATTAAGATGTCAAGAACAAAATTAATCAAGGCACCAAGGGATGTGAAGAGAAGAAATTCTTTAATTGCCTATACTCTAATGCTGGGAGTCTGAGTAATAAACAAGAATTGGAATTGGAATAGCTCATTTATGAGTATACATTAGACCTTGTTGGCATTATTGAAATCTTGGGGGAAGATTTGCATGATTGGAATACTAAAATCACTCATTATAATCTATTTAGGAAGGATAAAGTGGGCAAATGCAAAAGGGGAGTGGCTCTCAACATCAAATGTGTTTCTGTGGGAATCAGGTGCCTAAGCTCTTCTTGTAAAGCCTTTCAAGTGCTTCTGTATGTTTTACACCTGAAGATATGTAAAAAGATGGATAGCAGAGATTTGCAAGGTGGGATCTTTTAGAATCTCAGTTTTTGGAAAGTGCTCAATGTTTGGCACTCTTAAAAGACTGTATCTCCAAAAATCAGACTCTTAGTGAATGAAAGAATATTCTGGGCAAATTGTTGCTTTTTTTGCTGTGCACAAAACCTCAGGCTTGAAGACTACTGTTTGAATGGCATTACTGAAATTTGCCATAAATAAATTGAGACATAATAAGGTTGATCCTATGCTCTGATTAAATACTACAGATACTTTGTGTACAGAATTACAGAGACTAGGCCATCCAGAAAAGCATTAGTACCTAGTCCTGTTTGACCTTTCCTGGAATTACACACAGAAGAAATCTGGTCCTTTATGTTTTTCAATGGCGTAAATTATCACTGTGCTTTTGGAAGATGCAATATTGGCAGGTCTGCAGAATAAGAGAGGCTCTAATCATCACTTATTCTTCTGCTGCAATTTCCCTGACATCAGTTTAGATTCTTACCCTTACTATATATACACATATTTTATTTCCTAGGTAATTTCATGATTTTCTCTACACTTTTTCAGATGAATGAGCTATTACCTAAGTACAGAAAATTCTCTAAGCCATTATCTCCTATGTCTTTTAGACTCACCGTTTTTCTCCCACCTACCCTACTCAATCCTTACATCCATTCCGACTTTGGCAACAATTTAATTCATCCTATTTGAGAATCCTACACAGTATCACAGAATTCGTACTGCCAAGCTAATTTCGTGTCCTCATTATCGTGATCTTTATTCTGCTTCACACTACAGAAGCCCCCCCACCCCTCCACATCATGTCATCAGAAAACATCTCAACATTTCAAATGCCAGAAAAGTCCCAAAGTTTTTCTTCCCATATGCCAAAAATTTTATTATTTTTTCCCAGAAGTTCAGCGCTAAACAATAGTAACTTGAATATGTCTTGATTACTCTGAAAAGTTCATTATGAGAAGCATGTGTGTTATGGTAGAGGGAGTAAACTGAAAAGAGAAGGGGGATTGTGCTTGCCCAGAAGAAGAGCTCACCACAAAGTGGATGAGTCACTGGGCCACAACATGACACAAGAAGCGGTTTCTGGATGAGGTGGGACCCAGGTTGTGTAGGGCAGTCACAAGTCTCTGGATTGTGTGTACATTTGTCTGTCTCTCCGCAAAAACATGTGCTTTTCTGGTGGAAAAAAAGGGTTGCTTGTGCTTCCTCTGCTCAAGCCAGTGACTCATGCTGTCTTTTCACAACAAAACAAGCGGAAGTCATAGCAGAGCATGAAAGAAAGATGTGATTCAGGCTTCACTCCCGATTTTATGCTTGAGCAATATTCCTGAGTACAAAGTCACATCAGTCAGCTTCTTGTCAATATAATGCTGGGATAAATGAAGGCAAAGTTGGGATTAACAAGATCTACGGCTTTGCAAAGCTTTTTTTTTTTTTCCCTCCCCCAAAATGAGGGTCAGTTTATATGCTAAATCAAGCCAGTAGGAAGCAGGGTTCTTCAGCCAATTAACTAATTAGTGCACGGTTTCCCAGTTCCATCTGAAGCTCAGCTCAAGCTGCAGCAGACGGATTTGCCCCCAAGACGGTACGGAATGCCCACGGTTGTTACAGCACAGTGTGTGTCTGGATGAATAGGCATCTGTTCGTATTGACACAGTTACAGAAGCACTTCCTAGCATCTCTTGGGAAATCTTACTTGAAGGAAAACTCATTCAAATTAACTCAGGGGGAGGCATCGTCATGGCTGTGGGGCTGTAAACAGAAGGCAATGTTTGTCACCTAAGACTGGAGTTAAAAGGAGATGTCCTGGAGATGATTGTGGTATGGAGAGTAGCAGATTTGGTCTCTATTCTGTTAATAATAAAGAAAATAAGAGGTAGTGATAATAACCAAACTGAAAGGAGCAGCAGTGTCCTGGTTTTGGCTGGGTTAGAATTAATTTTCTTCCTAATAGCTCATAGAATGCTGTGTTCTGGATTTAGCATGAAAATAATGTTGACAACACACTGATGGTTTTAGTTGTTGCTAACTAGTGCTTGCACTAAGCCAAGGACTTTTCAGCTTTTCATGCCCTGCCAGCGAGAGGGCTGGAGGGGCAGAAGGAGCTGGGATGAGATACAGCCAGGACAGCTGACCCAAACTGGCCAAAGGGATATTCCATAACATATGACATCATGCACAGCATATAGACTAGGAGAGAAAGCTGGCTGGGGTCTGCTGCCTGGGAATGGGCTGGGCATTGGCCGGCAGGTGGTGAGAAATTGCATTGTGCTTCACTTGTTTTGTATATTCTAATTTCTTTATCATTATTATTATCATTATTTTCTTCCTTTTCTGTCCCTTTAAACCATCTTTATCCCCACCCACAAGTTCAAGCCTCCCAGTTCTCTCCCCCCTCCCGCCAGGGGGGAGGGAGCGAGCTGCTGCCTGGTGTTTAGTTGCCAGCTACACCACGACAAGCCCTAAGGGCAGAGAAACAACAAGGGAAGGGAAGAGGTTAGGAATATCAGCTGGAAATTATGAGCAAGATTCAGCTGAAGAAAAAGAGTATGAAACGGTGATGGCAGAGAAGGAAATCTGGGACCACATAAGCAAGGTTTTCACTGCAGTGGGGCACATGAATGCGATGGCAGCGGGTGCTTGCTCCGGGTGCCTAAATTAACCCAAGACCTGGAGTAGCACCACAGGAGATGCAGGTGTGGTGCGGATCCTGGGCACCTATTTATTAGCTGAACATATAGCCAACATATAGTTATTGCATTAAAAGCAGTTTAACTATAAGGAGCCAAGCTGGAAAACTCACAGTTGCCTACTGAAAGGACACTGGTCCTTTCTAGGCTGGTGATCCTCATGCTACCAGCTGCTGCACTGTGGTGAATAATCAGAAACAGCTGTAAACCTTACATCCATCTCCATCAATGTTCAGTTAGTCATTCAGCTCCCACCTGCTGCCTGACAACTGCTTTGGTGAACAAGGCTGTTGGCAAACCACCAAGTCAGACTTTTTTAGACATTCACGCACTGGTGCACGCTCTGGAGGTCCTCATGCTCAGGACTCCAACCCCACCATCCTTCTCAGGGTTGTCCAAGGGTTTGGTATATCGTTTTCAGGATGAATGCTGGATTACGGGATAGTACCTATCCCAAAGCTATGCACACCACTATGCAAAAAGCAGAGGTAAGGATACAGGATGAGGATGGTCTGTCTTGTGGTGGAGGGGAGCAAGTGGAGTTTGTGGAAAGCAATGTGAGAAGACTCATGCTTCTAGAGGAGCAGAGTTAAAGGCTGAGACATGTTCTCCATGCTGGACAGTAGTTGGAAGGCCCATAATTATGGGCTTAGAGCAACAGGGTGTTGATATACTTGGTAGCCTCAGCTTTTCAGATCCCGGATGTTTTAGGTTGTTTTCACTTAAAAGACTTCCATTGAATGAATATGAACAGGGCCAAGCTTTCAAGTATTCATTAATGAAATGGAGATGGTCCAAGAAGGAGTAGAAACAATCTGGCTATTGCTTGGGTTGGTGTGCAAAGAAAGACTTGAAAAGACAAGTATCACTTGGCTCAGTTAAGTGGAGAACAGAAGAAATAGAGGGAGAGGAGACAACCACAACTTAACCAGAGGGTGTGGACTGCAAGGCCAAGATTTCCTCCCTCAGGCTACAGGGACTGCTGTTTTCACTTGCTCACTCTCACAAAGGCTAGTTTCAGAGGCTGTGCCAAGGGAAGAACAGAGTACAAAGCAAAGCAGGTCTGAATTCCACCAAGCATCCAGTAGGGACACCAAGACCAAGAGAGACAAGACATCAGCTTTTGGTCATAGCTACTTTGGGACCCCTCTTCCTTTGGACTCATACCTAGCCCTCATGGAGTGATATGTCCCTCCTCATTCCTTCTTATTTCTTCCCCTGCACACTGAGCTCTGGTCATTTCTGTGCAGCACTTCTGTGGCAGTCACATTAGTTTGTGAGGGTCTCAGAGTGAGGATTTTAAGACTCAGCTGAACAAAAGCAGTAGGAGCTGCGGCTGAGCGATAGTTCACCTTTAGCAGAGAGATGGGATCACTGATGTACTGTTTGGGGTTTATCCCTGGTTTAGTACAAGTATGTCATTTATATTAAGTCATTAATCACTGCAGCAGTACATACCCGCTCTTAACTGATGGTCCTGATTAACTGTAATGTACAATTTAATTTATTTCACTACAGACAAGCAGTAACATTTGCCCCTTCCTGAGCCCTTGGTGAAAGCAGAACTCTTTTAATATATAACCTTTTAATAAATTATGCACTGCATTAGATAAAATGTGCAGTAATGTGTGTGTGCATGTGAATGGACATGTACTGCGGTTTTCATTGAAGATAGGGAATATTTTTGTGTTTAGGTAGACACACACCCCTTGTGAATTCCCTCCTTGGGTTCCCAGATGTTCCCCTGGAAGGTTTCAAAACATGTAGACATCACTTAGAGCTGTGGTTGTGTGCTAGGAGGTGGCTACTTGAAAGTCCTTCAAATTCAGAGTCACGATGCCCAAATTTGCCTGGGGATCTGGGCTTAACTCATTTTTTAATCAGTGCCCAGGAGTCTGATTTCCATCACACTGACAGGAGGAACATCAGAATCCCAATTGAATGGCTGAGAGGTAAAATCATAAAATCAAATCAGGGCTTTTTAATGAGGACAAAGGAGAACAGAAAAGATGTCCCATCACTGACCGTTGTGCTTTGGGCACATGTTTTCTTTCACCCTCGTTGAGAATCCTCTAAGAAGACCCAGTGTATGCTTTCATTTAAAGCTGAAAGAAGCTTTCTTCCCTGAGAGGAGCAAGCATGGTGTGCTGTTTAAATACACCTCTGATCATTGTAGAATGACATTTCTGCAGAATTCACATCAGACACCTGTGAGAGAGCTTGCTGCAGCAGCTGAGGGGAAAAATAACATCAACATGAATATACCATGCAGTGCTTGTCAAGCTGAGTAGCCACATCTATTAGCTTGAGTGGGCATTTGGAAAAGTGGGTACTAAAATAAGCAGCATGGTGGAAGTGTACCGATGCCTAATGGGCTGACAATTACAAGAAGCCCTTTGCAGCACCACACTCATCAGCCCTGCCTTGCTCTGCCTGCTAATCCTCTCTGCCTTTGGCTTTTTCTTGTCCTGGTTCAAGCTCTCAACATGCAATGGGCATTTTAAGGGCCCCAGAGTTGCTGCCATGCCCCACACAGGCCTTTCACTACCGTATTTGCCAAAGGGATGGATAAGAGCTGAGTGGCAATGGAGAAACATCATAATCCAGCCTAAAGAAAGCAAACTACAGCTGCTAGGCACCTTTAGGCTACTCCCTGTAATTCCACATGTTTTCCCACGGCACCACCACTGCAGTGTCTGAAGACCTCATGGATCTCAGCGGGTACAAAGATCCTCCCTCCTAGGCCAGGAGGGGCTCCACTGGTGGGGAAGGTCTACACTGCTGAATAAAAGAGAGTAAGCTTGACCATTTAGTTACCTTCAGCCACAAAGACACAATCCAGTCATTACCAGTTGTCCTGAGGACCTCAGACTGGTTCTTGGCTCTTTTTAACGAGGTGGTACAGTCATCAAAGAGAACTCGGGCCCAAGGGTATTACATGTCCACATAACAGCTGGGTGCAGAGATCCCCAAAGAACAGCAGTCCAACTAGGTACGTGGCTGGGGACAGTCCACCCATATTAGCCACCACACAGAAGGTCCTCAAGCTAAGACAGGGTTTAATAGCAGAGGAGCAGCACCATGCTGAGATGATGGTTGCAGGGTGGCCTCTGAGCTAGTATTTCTTAGCTGCAGGACACACCAGCCACCTCAGGTACTCTTGCTCCACACTTAACTGCAGGGTGTTCACCTCTCTTCAAGCTGCACAACGTAGAGAGCTACTCAAGATGACATCTACCATAGACAGCCATGCCACAATTAGATGCGTGAGCTTCCTTCTTGCATCAGAGAGAAACCGGTATTTCTGTGATATGTTCCAGCGCATATTAGGCACTGCTTTTAGGAGGAGAGGGCAGCATGTTCTCCACAACCCCAGGATATGTTCAAGGCACCCATAGAGACCGTCCATCCACTACAATATCAGCTTTGCCAGCTTCCAGGGCTGCACAGAGCCGATACCTCCACCCCTCACAGGATATTTCTCTGTTGCCCTCATGAGAGCTGAAGAAGTCCCTCAACAGATCAGAGACAAGCAAAAACCAATCCGTCATCCAGGAAATAACTGCAGCGAGTGTTGCAAGGCTCCTTGTATTAACTAACCCACTTCAAAAC
Source organism: Falco punctatus (assembly GCF_963210335.1). Classification (NCBI taxonomy): domain Eukaryota; kingdom Metazoa; phylum Chordata; class Aves; order Falconiformes; family Falconidae; genus Falco; species Falco punctatus. Next base: position 64,286,362 of record NC_137585.1, read on the forward strand.
ACATTTCAGAAGTGATTTATCTTTTCCTCTTAACACTTTTAAGCCAGTTGTCATTATAATGAGCCGCTCCTTAAAAAAAAAAAAGAAAAAAAGAAAAAAAAAATGAAGTAGTTATATTCTCCGTAGTGGAACAACAATGATTTAGATTTAGGAACAACTGCTATGTTGTTGCTGGTTTCAGGGTGTTTTTTTCTTTTTTCCCTTTTTTTCTTCTTTTTAATGTTTGTCTTCCTTTCACGGGGAAATTGATTGTTTGAAGGAACCGAGATTGATGCATCTAATATTTACAAATGGCACACACTTCTGGACACTCTATTTTCTGGTATAACCTAATAAGAAATTGATTTGTTAGTTGCTGGGTCTTCGCCTTGTTCAACACATTTTAAAATATTTATATATGTATATTAGCACTAATCAGCCTTGAAAATGATGAACAGGCTGGTTAGAATTCTAATAAACTGAAATTTTGGTCATACAATATCCAGTAAAAATGATCAATCTGAAATTTTTGTGTCATTTACACACATACCTAGGAAATATTTCTTAGTTAAGACTGGCTTTTCTGGAATAAGCAAGAATTTGATCACTTTCTTCTGTGATCATCTCTTGTCAGCTCTGTATCCCTCAGGCTTTTCTGTTACTCTTGTTTTGATTTATCATTTGATCTTTTTCATTTTGTCATCTTTGAACACGACTGAAATCCAGCAATGAGGATCATATGAAAAGAAATACATTTGTGCACGCATTAAAAGCTGAAATAATTTAATAAGATGCTTTCATCCCTGTCTCTCAAAAGGGAGGATTCATCCGATTTACCTGGCTGCTCATGTGGGCCTCTGAAGTCCAGCACAACCACGCTCTTTACTGAGGCAGCAATGAAGACTGATGGGTTTTGTAGTCCCAGAAGTGGACAATCCTCACAGAAATAAACTTCCAGAAGGATCAAGCTGGGGGAAGATGAAGGGCTGGCTACTTCTGAGATGCAATACTTGGCTTGATTGAATACAGAAATGGGTGTTAGGATCCTGAAAAATGGGAAGATGAATATACCCTAGGTTTATGATGTGGCCTGGCTTTGGTCTTGTGGTCTACACAGCAAGTCTCACAAGTATCTACTTTCCTAAAGGATAAGCAGCACATATCACCTGTGTGACAGGGACCATGTCCAGTGCATCATGTCATGGGGTTGCAGAAAGAGCCATTGCAACTCATGTGATAAGGTCCCAAAGGAAGCCAAGCCCGTGACCTCGGATCTCAACAGCATGAGCCCTCATGTCAGCCTGTCACAGACCTGACAACGTGCTAAACCCAGAACAGGATGATTCTGTGGTCTCAGTCTTTGCACAACACGGGCATATCTGTGACGGCTGAGAGCAGAAGCCAAAGACTTGGGTCTCATCCTCAAAAGGTGTGATTTGACAAGGTTTCATAGAAACATGGGATAACTCAGGTGGAAGGGTCTGTAGGCCCACCTCATGCTCAAAGATCAAATATGAGACCTGGTCATGTTGATGAGGGCTTTGCCCAGCCAGATCTTAAAAACCTCCAAGAACGGAGATGTACAGCCTCACTGGCTCCCTATTTCGATGTTTGATTATCACCATGGTGGAGGGCGGAATCCTTATAACTAGCGAGAACTTCCTCTATTTCAATTTCTGTCCATGTTCTCATCTACCCATGACATTTCTCCATGAAAAACATCACTCTGTCTTCTTCATGACCTTTCTGTAGGTACTGGAAGGTGACAGTGAGAACCCCCTTGAAGTCTTCTCTTCTCAAGGCTGAACTAGCCCACCTTCCTCAGCCTCTCTGACCACAGCAAGTGCTCCAGCCTCCACTCCTAACACAGAACTCACTTCTGTTTTGTCAGTGTCTTTCTTGCCAAAGACTGGAGGCACTATTCTAGATTTGGTCTAACAAATGCCAAGTAAAAAGAGGAGATTATTTCCCATGACCTCCTGACTTTATCTGTGATTGTACAGACTGGTATCCTATCAACAGTTGAGGCTGATAGGGTGACCATCTACCCCAGTTTTTTTTCAGCAGAGCTGCTATGACAAAACATGTGAACATACAGTTCACAGATTAATTTTTGTCTGGCAGGTTGAAAAATATGATGCACCCTCTAAGCACTAAACCCACTTGATGTCTGGAGAGAATGCAGCTCCCACTTAAAATCCTCAGATAAAGCTGCACTTCCTTGCCCCCAGGATGGATGGGCCTCTCAAAAAGCTGTTGGGCTGCTTGGGTTTCCTGGGCTGGAGACTGCCTTACCTGAATCTGTCACTGCCACCTTTGTTTCCACTGTTCCTGTGATCACAGCACTGCAGCGAGTAGCTGCTCGCTCCTCAGCAGACTTCCTGACAGGTGATTCCTTTACAATAAAGATTCACAATAAAACAAAAGTTGAGCTCCCAGAGACACCCTCCTTTTCTCCCTCCAGCACTTCAAGTCTGGGTTCATTATCACCTCTTTAATTGGGTAATTATAATAGAGCTGACAATCACTTGGTGCCATCCAAAGACATTTTTGATCTCACCTTTTTCTGTGTGTGTGTATATATATATATATTAAAAGCAGAACAATTAAACTTTGTCTCCTTTGTTCACATCCTTTTCAAGAATACCAGAGAGACCAAACTGCATGCAAATGTGTGTGGAGCTAGGAACAACGCAGTCCTCAGCCATTACCCAACCCAAGCACCATCGTGGACACTCAGATACAGATTATCAAGGCTAGAAAGGGTGATGAGGGGATGCAAATTGAATAGTATTTAACAAATGAAGAAAAGGTCAGCCTGTCACCGAGACCAGCTCTAATACAAGACTAGCTACGGCTACTTTCAGTACGACTGTGTTAAAAAGGGATATGGTGGATCATTTCACCCGTGTCACCATGGGAGAAGGAAAAGCTGCAAGAGGAAGAAGCTCTTGCTAACAGACTCTTAGTCCCAAGAGTGAATAATATTAATAGGCTGCCTGCAATCTATTAGGAAAAGGAATTAATTAGTATCTTTAGATGAGTTTGTTTTGTGTTTGTTTAATTATGCACACAGGGAAAAAAAAAAACAAACCACCCAACGCCCTTTTGAAAAAGAGTAAAAATGCAATCACAGAGGAGCAGATGCCCAAAGAAGGAAGTGGAACTGCAACACACAGCAAAGCTGATAGCAACAAAATCCTTAAGTATCGCTCCATTTCCTGTAAGCGCATTTTAAACGGCCAAACCTCTCTTTGAATCCCCCGAGAGATAATATTTCAAGAGAACTTTTCCATGCTGCAGGAAGACTCTTCTATCAGTGCTAGAAAATGGTCTGTTCTGGTAACAGTGCAGTCCATTTGGGATAAGCTCTGCATCCCTCATAATCACAGAATCGTTGGGACTGGCAGGGATCCTTAGGGAACATCCAATCCACCTCCCCTGTTCAGAGCAGGGTCAGCTACCACAGGTTTGCCCAACACCAGGTCCAGCAGTTCTTTGAATACCTCCAAGTATGGAGACTCCACAACCTGTCTGGACAACCTGTTCCAGTGTTCAGTCACCTTCGCAGTAAAAGACTTCTCTTACGTTTAAACAATTTTATGTGCTTCAGTTTGTGCCCCTTGCCTCTTGTCCAGTCACTGGGCAATTCTGAGAAAAGCATACCTCTGCCTTCTTTATTCCCCTCATCACACATTTATACAGACTGCCAAGATCCCCCTGAGCTTTCTCTCCTCCAGGCTGAACAGTCCCAGCTCTCTCAGCCTCTTAAATGACAGATGCTGCAATCTCTTAATCATCTGCCTGGCCCTTCAACGGCTCTATGGCTGTTCATCCCCAGATGCAGGTCTTGCCATTCACCTCTGTTAACTACATGGGGTTCCCCTCTGACCATTTCTCCAGCCTACCAACATACTTCTGAAAGGCAACAAAACCATTCAATGTATCAACCACTCCTCCAAGTTTTGTATCATCTGCAAACTGGCTGAAAGAATGTCCTGTCCCATCATCCAGGTCATTGGTGTTACCTTGGTGTCAGTACTGACCTATGGTGTTCACCACTCATGACTGATGTTCAGCTGGACTTCATGCCACCAATTGCAACTCTGAGCCCAGCAATTCAATTTATTGTTCACTTATCTACTCTGTATTTCATCAGCTTGAACATGAGGAAGCTGTGGCAAACAGTGTCAAAAGCCTTCTTAAATTATGCAGATATTCACTGCTCTTCTCTTATCCACTGAGCCAGTAATTTCTCTGTAGGAGGATTTGGTCAGACACAATTTGTCCTTCCTGGATGCATGATGGCTACTCTCACGCATTTTGGTGTCTTTATGCATTTGGAAATGGCTTCTGGAAGGACTTGCTCCATCACCTTCCTACAGATCAAAGTAATGCTCACCAGTCTGTAGTTCCCATGAACCTCCTTCTTGAAAACAGGACTGATATTTGCAGTCTTTCAGTCCTTATGAATCTCTTCCAGTCACCACAGTCTTTCAAAGATAATGAGCCAGCTCCCTCAGCACCGTTTGTGCTTCCTACCACATCTCATAGCCTCGTGTGTGTGTGTGTGTGTGTGTGTGTGTGTGTGTGTATTCAGTTTAAGTGTTCCCTTACATGGTCCTTTTCCACTGAGTGTCAGTCTTCTTGGTTCCAGACTTCTCCACTGGTCTTAAGAGCTTGGGATTCCTCAAGGCTGGTCTGACCAGTAAAGAGGCAAAGGAGGCACTGAGTACACTGGCCTCTTCCATGTCCTTCATCACCAGGTACTCTGACCCTTTAGCACTAGGCCAACATTTTCTCTAGCCTTCCTTTTGATGCCACTGCACTTGTGGAAACCCTTCCTGTTGCCTTCACATCCCTTGCTAGATTCAGTTTTGGATGGATTCTGAGCATATAGGAATGACATTTGGAAAGCTAGAGCACATCTCTATATTTATCTTGGCTGACCTGATCTGACCCTGCTTCCACCTCCTATACACTTTTTATGTCTGTGTTTTATTGGGAGACCTTTGTTCATCCATAAAGGCTTTGTGCCATCTTTGCTTGTCATCCTGCATGTGTGAAGTCCCAATCTGGTCCAGACTTCACTCAACTTGCAAAGCCTGACAAGCTTTGGCACTAAGGAGGAAGGAATCTGCTCCACAGGATATGGGCACAAATCGTTTTCCCAGAGGAATATCAGAAGAAAAGCTTCAAATTCCCATCTAGGTCTCTGCATATATAGCTACACGCTACCCTTGACTTCGCAGTGGCTACACTGCAATAACTGAGTCCTTTTCCTACAACTGCCTCCACCCAGGCTCCCTGGACCTTTGCAAAGCCAATAAAAGTTATTAAAAGCTTTGGAATGTGTTCTTATGTTCAATACACATCCTTTCTCCTTATGGATCTTTTATGGGTGATATTGCATCGTTGGAGATGTCAGATACTTTGGTAGTAGGGATGAAACCACCTGGGCATTTAATCACATCCAGTACATGATATTATGCACAGTGCAGGTGATAAAATCCTTTCTTGTAATATATTTTCCAAGAGTGGAGGGCGGGAAATGGAATTGAATTTTTTTCATACTATTAATTGAGCACAGTGGCCATATTTAAAAGGCAGAGTCTATTGAATGATGAGCCTGTGATGCGTTCATGGGAACCAGTAAATCAGCACGGTCCCTGCAGTTTTCCTTGCCATATTAGTGCCACTTGATATTAAAATGGAAATTGCTGTGATGATTGTTATGCAATTGTGGATCACGTGTGAAAAGGTGTCAGTGCGTTTTAGTGACACCATACATTTTCTTAGACTTAGTCAGAGAAATCTACCAGCGGTACAGAGGAAGGATGTGAATTTTAATGCAGCATCTCCTTCAGTTATTAGAAACGGGTGTCACGGTCTGACGGTAAAAGCTGTGATTCACGAGAATTGTTCTACTGGCACCAGTCTGCCTGTTGCGTGATTGTGACTGCATAGCACAAGGGATTATCAGTCTAGATAAGCAAATTTTTTTTCCAACCAACGAGCAGTTCCAGTTGTTCCAGGAAAAAAGAGAGGAAACATAGGTGCAGTCAGTAAATGGACTTTCTGTAATTAGAGTCCGTTTTCCCTATCATCAGTTCTGGTAGGGTGGGTTACACCCTGGAGTGTTGGGCTTCAACCTTTCTTAAGTCCAGGTTTGGCTTATAAATAAGAAGTATTTTTCTTTAGAAAATGCACATACACAACTTCAGCTCCAGCTTTGTTTCCCTTGTTTACCCAGGATCACCCTTTCTTGCAAGTCTTCACCCACCTCTCCCCAGACTGCTATGAAAGCAAGGAGCATTAGTCACATCACCCCAAACCTCCCATCTCCTGGGATGTAGCTTGACCAGAGAACACAAAGTCTCATTGAACAATTCCCATGCTAAAAAAGCCCCAAAGAAAACTCTGCTCAAGCTTTTCCCCAAGCCAACAGTGCTTCAACTGTTTCTTCTTCAGGACGGCTCAGATCTCTGTCCCTCCATGGGCATGGTTATGGCTCATCACAAGGTCTTACCAGCCGTGCACAACCTGCCGAGGTGTAGAAATGGTGACACTATCTTATTTGAGTCTACGGGAGCAAACTGCTGGGCACTGAGATGCCCGTTTAGCTTCACTGTTATTTTAAATGGATTTTAGAATTAGTATACACCTCCCAGAAAGAGTGACTATATATATTTAATGTGCATTATTTAGACACATTTCTTCAGACTATGTGGAGACATACAAGGGCATGTATCAGTGTATATATGGGTTTAACAGAAAAGAGCTGGAAGGTTTGAACTGAAGTAATCCATGCTCCAAAAATGTCTATTTTAAACAATGAAACAACATCAGTAGCATTTGTCTTTGTTTTAGGATCATGCTGAGTGGCTTAACTGTGCCAGATGGTTTGTTCATGTCTTATGAGTGAAAAGAAATGCCTGTGAGTTCACCCAAACTTGAATTTCCTCATTGAGACACTTGTGACATGAAAATAATGAAGATGCTGAGACGAAAGTGACTTAAAGGACATTAATTTGATTTTGTATTAGATATACAAAGAATATACTAGACAACGTGTCACAGGAGATAGCAGCAAGGAAAGGACTGAGAAGAAGGAAAATACATAACCTATACAGGTGCTGCAGGAGCATATAGGGTAGGGCAGAGTTCTTTACCTCTGCATCATGCGCTGGGAGACCAAGCGGCTCAGGGGTGCCCAGGCAAGAGGTGCAGTGCTCTGGGGTCACGCTTGCTGCTTTGTCCTCTGCTCCTTGCTCTGCCCAGCTGCAGGGCTCAGCCGAGGACAAGTCTCTGCTGCTATCTGAAGGAGAAAGGGGTATTTTATTTCAGACTAAGCTTTCTTCTAAACAGCTAAATGAAACTGAAAAATCTCGCTCCCTGGCAAATTCTCTAGATATTTCTCTGTTTTGTGTTTCCCTCACATCAGGACAAAAGAAATGTGTGTTTTTCTTTTTACAGAATGGACGAGGGAGAGACAAAGAAATTCAATTTGGAAAGGTCAAAACACAACAGATGTCAAATGCTGTTTTTGACATTTTCAGCTGAAGAGAAATCTTTCGACATGCCTGAAATCAAAACCTTTCCATTTGGTTTGCTGAAAGGTTTTGTTTTGAGTCATGTCAACATTCAACTTTGTTTTCTCACAGCAGCACGTGGTCTTATGGGAACTGTAGTTAAAACAGAAATACTAATACCTCCCCCACCCTCCTCAACCAGGCTTCCTGCTCATAATAATTACATGGTAATTACAAGGTAATGTAACTTCCATGACACACCACATTGCCTGGCTGGTGGGAGATCAGCACAATTCCTCAGTGGAAACATGTTCCTCTCAGGAGACTATTTTTTTTGGTGAAAATGGGGCTAAAATGATGAGTCCCACCTGGCCATACCTCAGCAGGAAAATGCAGTTAAATACTTTGAAAAGCTGTTTCCAAAAGCAGCACATTCTGAGCAATCCAAAAGGAAAAATTAAAGTATTTCATAAAACTCTCAAAATGTCGCCTTAAAAAATTCTACATATGTAGAAAAGGTTTTGACTGGAAAGGTCTTGTTCAGCTGTCATTAGAAATGATGGGTTTCATCCTGCTGAGCCACAGCCCTCACAAATATGGCTTTAGTGTCTACAGGAAAGGAGTATCTTACCAAAGACAGAAAACAAAGAATAAAAAGAAAAAAAATAGGAAAGCTTAACATTGCCACATGATGAAACACATTATTTCACTAAACAGCCCTCCTACACAGAAAAAATTTTAAAAATCCACCATAAAACACTGCAGAGCTGATTTCAGTCTGAACGACAATAATTATAATGTTCATTTGTGTGGTGTCAGTCATCTTCACAAAAACCCAGGTGCTTCATATACTGTAAATAAATGCATCCTTCAGCATTTATTGGGGTGGAAGGTAACAGCCACTCTACATCACCAATGGTGCTCAATGGGCATTTTGGGATGGATTTTGCAGCTGAGAGAACGGGGTGGGGTTTATTTGCAAGTACAGTTACTACCAAGCTCTCAAGCAGCAGGGCCATGGTCCAGGGATAAAACCCTTTAGTTAGGGTCTAGGGACCCTAAGTAGGGTCTAGGGTTAGACCTCCAGCTTTGACACACACCTCCTTTGGAAACCTACCCTGGAAAAATCCTCTGAGCTGCAACAAGACCTCAAAGACACCTGAACTCCTGAGGTGCCTCCAGCTGCGATTTTAGTGTTCCTGCACTCAGTTATGTGTATCTTTGTATGTCCACACTGCCCAGGCAGGGTGGGACAGAAAGGATAGACTGGCAGGAATCAATGACCAGGTATTCCCTATGCCGGTGGCTTTGGCACATTGCCCCAGAAACACTTAGCCCCATTAGCAGGACTCAGATGCCCATAAAATGTCCCTTCATTTTCAAACACCATTTGCAAGCAGAGTTCCTATCCAAGACACAGGAGGCTGAACCTCCTCGCAAAGTGGAGTGATCCAAAGTGCCGCTTCCCCCCCTCTCCTGGGAGTGTTCATTCTGTGTGTTAAGATCTTCTGAGTGGAAGATGGTACCCATTCCTCCTGCATAGAAAGGTCAGGTCCTCTTAACCTCGAGGTCAAAAAGAAAATGATTTAGACGGAGCAGTACTCTAGAGGTAAGAGCCCTTTTGTAGGAAGGAGTTGTGGCCTCTGGCTTGATCCATGTGTTGCTAGGTTTTTAGTGGGTTTTTTTTTTTCTTTCTTTTCTTCCAGTGAATGGATAACAGAAAATACAGTTAGCATCAAGATTTTAGATCCCAGGTTTGGAAGCAATGGGAACACTATAGCACTCGTGGCCACTAAGCACCCAAGTGCTTCTGGACCCAGCATGAAGGAGATGCTCCTTCCAGGGAATTTAAGCAAGGAAAATGGTAAACTGGAAGCTGAAGACAGAGGAGAGGTCCCATGGGCAGCTGAGCTAACCTTGCTGCCAATGGGCGAATCCTGCTTTGGTAAAGCTCCCTTTTCCCTGCTCCCCCCCATCACCCCTGTTCTTCTCACCTTTCCTCCTCTTTCCAAAAAAATTGTTATTAAATTAGTTCAACCCACCTGTGAAGCCACCAGAATAAGAGGCTGCATGAGACAAAGAGGGAATATAAAATCATGTCTGGAATAGGGCTGCTATGCAAGGAGAAAACAGTCACCACTTGGATTGGGTTGGTGCTCTCCAAAGGGCACATGAATATTTAGCAAGGGGTGAATACAGAAAAAGAAGCAGAAAGGGAAAAGAAATATATAAGGGCTAGGGAAAAGCAAGACATTGGACATATATGGAGTTTATTTATAGATTCATCAATGGCATGTCTAGAATAAATGGCTAACAGTAACAAAAGAGGACAGCTGAGTGAGTATGTGATGGTGTGAGCACACACACCTAAGGTTCAGCTACTAATTTATAATGGAATCCTTTCAGTCAGTAATTTTCTGTGTTGTTATGATCCTACAAATTACTTTTTTCTTGAAAAGGACTGGAGTGAGGCAGACAAGAGATGTCACCTGCTGAAAAGATAAATACAAATATATTCCCTCTTTCTAGCAGCTTTTGTTTCACTTTAATAAGCAGACGAATAAGACATTGGAAAATTGTCTGTAATTACATGACTATTATGGTACATCTTCCGTGAGTGAGCAGGGCAGCCGTCAGCTCTCACGAGTCTCATCTAGTCTCGCTAATATACTTTGTTGTCTGGATCCTGACACAGTGAGAAAAGCCCTGCTGGATGTCTGGATTGCTGGGTATTAGGGATTCCACTCTGAACTGTGTTGCCAATGGTGTAAAACCAGGGAATTTTCATGAAACTACAGTAACTGTGGTGTTTTGCTCTAAATTTGGAGCAGACTTATCAAAACCACTTTTTCTCATGCTGCCTATGGGCTGGAGTGATTGAATGGCTTTTGTTTGTTTTAAGTTTTCATATGAGGTGCATTAAAATGTGGCCTTAGAATCCCATATTCACTCAGCACATTGTTACTAATGTTACTAACATTAATTTAGCTTTCATATAGACTAATTGCGTTAATACACAAAACACCACTAATTAATGTAGGCAAACACCACTTTTCCTCCTGTTCTTTCATTCTATGGAGTGTCATATCCCTACAAGTATACTTGTGAGTGTGTACTTATAAGAATAATACTACCATTATAGCAGGAATTGCCTGGCCCACATTTTTCAGTCAGGTCCTGCCCAGGTTAGCCATGATTTCCATGCCTCCGTTTTGACACTCTGTCAACTATTGATTATTGATTTGTCGTGCCTTGACTTTCAGATGGCTTGAATTGTTCATGTGCACTGAAAAAATGATTACAGCATACAGGATTAGAAAATACATATCTGAAAGCTAGAAACACCAAGGATGGTGTAGGATAGAGGGAAGGAAAGAGATAGATATATATCTCATATATCACAGAAACCTTGCTACTGGCTACATATCTCTGATTTTCTGATAATGAACAAAGTCCAAACTAAACTACACATGTCCTCAAACTGCTGCCCACTCAGTATTTCTAGCACTGGTTCTTCTTCCAAAACCTGGAAATCCTAGCAGAAAAACGATCCTGACTTTTGGGGGAATTGGATGGCCTTCTTGATTATCAAGCTTAATCAAGGGATTGTTGAAGCCAGGAGCAGCTTTTTCCCTGGAGGCCAGGAAAGGTTTCTCCCTGTGATAACTCTTTCTAAACAATTCTGCACAGCAGTTTGAGTTGTCTTGCTGTCAGGCAGAAGGTCTGCAAGTACAACCCCATGCAGAACAGGACAAGGCTTCTGCTGGTAGAGTAGGGGCTTTATGAGTGTTAGCTAGCACAGCCTTGAGCAGAGGTGAGGTAAAGTAATTTTAGTTTTTCAGAGCCTTGGATGTAACCATTTCAAGTGGTCTGTTTTTTTTTCTAAAACACAAAATCGATTTCCTTCCATTGCCTTTTAGGATGATTCAGCCTTTCTTCAATCTATTTATTCTTCTAGTTACTAAAAGCTGTTAACTTTCAGCTGTTGTGCTTGGAGGTTTTGTTTTGTTGTTATAGAGAAATTCATCTCCTCTTGATGTTTTTGCTTGCTTTCAAAAGCTCATTAAAAATAACAAGGAACAAATTGGGTGGAAAAATGCACTGTTGATGAATCACCTTTTTTTTTTTTTGCCAATCTGAGAAGACTGAACCAAACTAAACTTTTTCAATTCACAAGAACAGACCCTCATTTCTGGAAAACCCCTGCAATGTATTATTATCTGGGAGGTTATTGTGTTTGTCGATAACACAGGAAGAGATCAAGCAGTGGAGACATTCCTGGCCTCTGTTGCTAGAGTTGGGGTGATATTATTGCCAAGATGCTTCAACTGATCCCAGGTAGATCCAGGTAGAACCTTTGCAATGGTGAGTGCAAGTCCAAAGTGACTCAACACAAAGCAATCTAATTTTCTGGTGGACAGAATAAGCATGACAGAAGGTGTTATTATTCAGCTACCCTCATTTTGGCATCTGCATTAGAAGTATATTCACGTCAAATGTGTGCCTGAGCTCCTGGGGATAAAGGTGGCAGAAAAGGACCTAGGGCAACCAAGCTGAATGTGATCCAGCAATGTGCCCTTGCAGCAAAGAAGGTGAATGGTACCCTGGGCTGCATTAGGGAAAGTGTTGCCAGCAGGTCAAGGTATGTGATCCTTCCCCTCTACTCAGTGCTGGTGATACCACACCTGAGTACTGTGTCCAGTTCTGGGCTCCCCAGTACAAGGGAGACATGAACATTCTGGAGACAATCTAACAAAGGGCCACCAAAGTGATGAAGGGACTGGAGCATGTCTCGTGTGAGGAAAGGCTGAGAGAGCTGGGACTGCTCAGGCTGGAGAAGAGAAGGCTCAGAGGGGTGTTATCAATGTGTATAAATACCCAAAGGGAGAATCCAAAGACAACAGATCCAGGCTTTCTTCAGTGCTGCCCAGTGATAGGACTAGAGGCAATGGGCACAAACTGAAGCACAGAACTTGCCCTCTGAACTCAGGAAGAATTTTTTGATGTGAGGGTGATTAAGCACTGGCACAGGTTGCCCAGGGGAGTTGTGGAGTCTCTCTCCTTGTAGATATTCAAAAGCAATCTAGACATGGTCCTGGGCAGGTAGCCCTGCTTGCATAGGTGGGTTGGACCAGGTAACTTCCAGAGGTCCCTTCCAACCTCAACCATTCTATGATTTTGTGATTCACTTCACCAAGTGATAGGCAGCTAGAGTGAATTGAGACACCTTAAAATACATCTGCACAGGCTGCCAGGTATTTTAACTACTTATGCAAGGTTGGTTGAGCTGTCCTCAAGTACCCTGCCTGGCCTCCAGCTGCTGGTCCATGATGGCACAGATGTCCCCTAGATCCTGTGACATCTGACAGCCCCATGTGGATGGGTTAAACATCCTTGGGCACCTCAGCTGTCACTCATTGCCTCTGTGTGGGCAGCTAAATCCAGCCCATGGTCATGCAGAGACATTTGCTTTGCACCCATCTAAACGCAAAAGTGTGGCTGCAAAAGCTGCCATGAGCATGGTATTTTTTCTATGACTTCATTACATCCTGTAGACATCCATGAAGGCAGTTTGTGAAGAGTTTGTAAAATCTTTCTCGGGATGTTCAAGAAGACAATCTCTGGTCATAGCCATGGTGACTTTTTCAGTCTTTTGGCCAGGATGGACAGAGAACTTTGTCTTGATTGCAGCTTTGGGGCATCTCCTTGCAAGACACGCATTTTTAAATGTCTGAGAGACTAGTCCCTTGGAAGGACTCCTGGAAAGATTAATGAGTGTTTGGAAAATTTGTGGAGCTTCTTAAGAGAGTACAGCTGCAGCCACATGAAGCTTTACTGAAACCAGAGACACAATCTCAACTGGAAAATAATTCAGTGCTGCTACTGTCTTGTGTACATGACGATAATGTCTTGTGCTGAATAGGATGTTAACACAGAGCACCAAGCCCTAGGCAAGATTATGTGACCAAATTACCGCTATGACAAAACACATCTGCAAGGACATATTAGACTCTTCACAGACTTGCCCAACTCATGATAAAAAGCAGAATCAGTAACAAATTCTTAGAAGGCAACATATCTTGAAGGAGCTAATGTGCCAGGGAGAGCAGTCACACCTTCTCTTTGCCTCTAGGAAGTCCTTTCTCTCCTTTCTAGAAATACTAGTGTAGCTTTCCAACACGAGGTATTTTTTCCTGGATAATTATAAGCAATGAAGCAGTTAATGGCATTGCCATCACAATCTTTATCATGACTCTCTGGATACTCCTCAGGTTAGTTCCTCAGCCTCTGAGACTCTCTGCAGACTCATGCAGATGAGGTTCACCATTTGAAAAGTGGATCATGTTTATGTTGCAACCATCAGGGCAAAGGAACAGGCTAAACAGTTTCAAACCAAAGGAAGGAAACCCCTGCATGTCTACAGTATTGAGTGAAACGACTCCCAAAGGTGTGAAGAGTGCTTGTTTGGATTCCTGGGAAAGATGTAACTTGCCCCACAGCCTATATTACACTGAGAAGATTATGTTCCTAATTTCAGTTAGTTCCTCTCTTTACATGATTTGCCTTTGTGATTATAGACAAATTACTGAGCAGTTTTCTAGGAGAGAGAACTTAGGACTTTCCCCAAAATGTAATGTATATAAATATGCCTCTACAGGAAGACAATGAAACGGCTGAAAAAAATAAACCCATCACAGATACACTATTATAGCCCGTGATACTTCTTCCAGAGCCAGTTTGTACTGGTAAAATCATGTAACAAAAACATGAAGATCCTAATCCAAAGTAATTGTAATGGACTTCAAATGAGATCTAAGGCCCTTTGTGGGGTTTAATTCAGTTTTACGATCCTCAGAAGGGTTCAAGCCTGAAACAATGCAAAGCTCCAAGGAAAATATATATAAACTCTTGTGGTTTTGTTTTAAAGATTCATCTATAAGCTTACCAGACAGCCTTGGCCCCAGCATCACCCAGCCCCCATATCCAACACCAACCCCTGCATCCCCACAACCCACCTTACTGTCCCCACCTACCCAAAAGCGGAGTCCTCTTCAGGCATACCAACACTTCCCTACCCATCCACCCGCAGCTGCAGGGATCCACTGTATCCAGGTGTCCTGGCATGGTCTGGATCCCACTGTGGAGCAAAGTGAGGTCCCTGCACTGGAGAAGGTGACTGGGTTTGAAACAGCCGCCTGCTGGCACTTGCTCCATAGTACACACCAGGTATGGTATCTCACATATGATCCGAGGTCTGTGTACGCATTTATGTCACTTATCCAGCGTAAAGCTTGGCTGGAGGAAGTTCATGGATCCCTAAACAGTCATTTAGGGATTTCAAGGCACCTTTTGTGTCTTGAAATGTAATGATCTAAGGCTCTCCCCATTAAAGTCATCAGCCACATTTGTGTCCTCTTTCCCCCAGTACCTACCCGAGTAGGAGCAAGCTGAAGTTAACCCCTAGTTCACTAAGTACCAAGTCAGACTTAGCAGTGAAAGTCCCATCCTAGCAAATGAATGTCACGTCCCCAGCTGTGCCCAGACTCTGCACAATTTTCCGCTCTGAGTAGTCACATCACATTAAAGCTTTGACAACAACAGTGCTCAGAACAGGAGTTGTATCTTTTTCTTTCTCCCCTTTTTTTTCGCACAGAAATAAGGCAGCTCATATGAGAGAACACAAGGTGAAAAGAGTTATTTGGGAAGTGCTTACTTTATTGGGCTTTATGATGACTATCAGAAGACGGCTTCCGATGAGCTCCCACGAGCTGTGCAAGCCTTGTATCCCATGCCGTGAAATGGCAGCGTGATGGAGAGCTCCCATTATCAGGGCTAGCATTGGGAGTGAATTGCTTTTCGCCATCCGCTTGATCCGGGCCCAGGCACTGTGCTTCGAGCAGCTATTCCTCATGATATATTGGAGGCAATGACGACAAATGCAACAATGTCATCCTCCAACAGGGAGGACTGCCATGCATGCTGGGGTAAACGAAAATAGATGGGGTGTATGTACGTATTCAAACAATAAATGCTGTGGAAGTAAATCATCTCTTATTGCTTCATATATCTTCTCTGGAGCTGCTTCCTATTTCTTAACCAGCAAAGCCTCCGTAGTAACGCTGATTTCCTTTCTGCTATTCCAGATATGTTAACATCATTTCTCCAGCTGAGGCTGAGACAAAAATGCTGAATATTCCCCCTCTCCATAACAGACCTCCACCTCCTTTCCATGTTTATTTCTCAAGATATTTTTTCGAACCAAAAATAGGATTACGGAGGAGGCGAGGGAGTGGAGGAGAGAGGGGGACACTATCCTTGCAAAGGGAACTGGACAAAACCACATGTCCTGGTTTCAGCTGGGATAGAGTTAATTTTCTTCCTAGTAGCTAGTTCAGTGCTGTGTTTTGGGTCTGATGTGAGAACAATGTTGATATCTGCACTGATGTTGTTAGTTGTTGCTGGGTGATGTTTATACTAAGTCAAGGACTTTTAGGTTTCTTGGGCCCTGCCAGCTAGAGTGCTGGAGGGGCACAGGACACTGGGAAGGGACACAGCCAGGGCAGCTGACCTGAACCAGCCAAAGAGTTATTCCATACCATGGGACGTCATGCTTGGTATCGAAACTTGGAGGACTAGCTGGGGGGGATCGTTGCTCAGGGACTGGCTGGGCATCGGTCAGCAGGTGGTGAGCAGTTGTACTGTGCATCACTTGTTTTTTTCCTTTTCCCTTCCTTTGGATTTTACCCTTTTCCCCCACCTCTCCATCCTAATTGTTGTTGTTATTATTATTATTATTGTTATTAACTGTTGTTCTTATCTCTTTATTCTGTTTAAATTATTAAATTGTTCTTATCTCAACCCTTGAGTTTGACATTCCTTTCTGATTCTCCTCTCCACCCTTCAGGGCAGGGGGTGTATGTGCAAGTGGCTGCGTGGTGTTTGGTTGCTGGTAGTGTTTGGTTGCCGGCCAGGGTTAAACCACGACACCACATCTCAGCTGCTCCCAGCCAAAGGCATTTTTTCAGCAGTTGTCACTATTTGTTCTGCCATGTTGCCTCACAGGGGTGAAACCCATTTTTCTTCTTCCATTTGGTGTGCGTTGTCATCCACCATGGAAGAGATTGTTGCCCCTGGTGTCACATTTTATGATTAACAGTACTTGGAACATCCGGCAAATGTTCTGTTCCCATCATCCACAGTTGTTTGTAGCTTAATGCACTGCATGGTCACTGCATTATTAATAACAGCAATAATAATAATAATAATTCCCGAGTTTCTACAGTGCTTTTATATGGGTGGATTCCTCCAACACTTTTTAAAGAGTTATTATGACCTTCATTTCATATGTGGGGAAACTGAGGCAGTAAACCACAATTTCTTGGTTGTACTATGGCAGAACTAAACTCCAGATCTTTGCAGATCGGTCCAGATTTATAATCCACTAATTCCTATAGTGTCTTCTGGAGAAATATTTGTAACTGGGTGGGTTTGGCAGTGCCTTTGAGATATAAACATGCATTCCTTAGAAAAGCTGATACAACTTAAGTCAAGGTGTCAAACTACACTGGCTTAGGATATAAGGTAAAGGACAAGTGAAAAGGAGGGAAAATGTGAATCTTTTTTTCACTGAGGCATAGTCTCCCATTCATATAGGGCAGTATATGTTGTAGTAAGGCATGTGTGCAAGCTGCTTTGGAGAGCATCCATGTACTACGCTTCCTACCATGTCTGACTCCATGGTAATTCATTCTTTTGATCATTGCCCTCATTAAACTGGTAAAGTAGGCTGTTTGGGAAATTTCCCATTTAAAATTCTCTCATTTCAGGTTTTTCAGATTGATTAAGTATTGGTTGTTTTCAGTTATGCTATCTCACAGTCTCTGATGGAATGAGACAGGTTAATCATGTCCTGACATGCATTACAGCCCTAATAAGTCTTTCTCTACTTTCAGTTTCTTTCATATTATTTGCCCTAATATTAAAAAATCTTTGCTTGGAAGCTGGCAGGTGAAAAGCCTCATCATATGTCCCATTTGCTAAAGTGCTTACATTTGCCACCTCAAATATTTAAGACTATTTTACAGCCTGTGGTAAATGTAATGTAACCAACAGTAGCCAAAAGAAAACTTGGATTTAGTGTCCCCCTTTTTCCAGGTCGTAGCTGCAGGGAATGGACTGAATAGTCATCAGAAACTCCTTTACTCAGAGTGGAGGGTGTAGCCAGAGGTTTACTTCAGGATGCATTAAGATGTGGGCATGTAAAACCACAGTATCTCAGACAGTGGTGGTTTGGGGAATCCTGCAAGTTAAAACTCAGCACAAGTTATGGATTCTGAGGGTGCCTTTATTCATCTGGAAAGGCCATTTGGAAGCTCTGGCTTGATTATTTTCCTTGCTCTCTCCTACCTCTATGTTGGCCCATTGGGAGGACTAGCAAGAGAGGCCATTGACTCCAGGGCTTTCTTAGAAAAGACCTCCCTCTGACTTTGTTTCCACCCTATGACAGATCCCACTTGTCCTCCCCAGCTGGAGATCTGTCTTATTAGAAGGGCAGCCACGCTGTGGTGGGATGTTTGTGTGGACAAAGGGACATACTTTAGTGAGGAGCACTGGGGAATAGATTAGGTGGAGGATGCTGGATCAGGTGGGGATGAAGAAGTAAGAAGGGATCAGCCAAGGCAGGAGCCACAGCTATAATGGTCAAAAAAGACTTCAGGACATAAATCTATCACAGCGGTGAGACAAAAATGGTTGCTTCCCGTTTCATATGGAAGAAGGTCATTTAGGTCTTACCTGTCAGTCTTCCAGGGTAACAAGTGATCCAGAGCTGTCCTTTCCCTAGCTGCCCATCCCCTTTCTTATCCTTGGACTGCTAATATTTATTTCCAGCCATGTACAATCCAGTAGAGCCTAAATGTCATGCCTTAGGCAGCAAATGCCCAAGTTAGTCCTCACAACTGCTGTGGTATCTCACAGTGAAATTGAAATGAACTACTGAGATCCCTTCTCCAGAGGGCTGCCAGAGCCGAGCTCCCTGGGTAGGAAGAAGTAGACACAATGTAAGAATTTGTGGCTTATGTACCATAGGTAGTATGGATACGGCCCAGTAGGCTTCACAGAGACTGTAGGAACACTGAAAAATGCAAGGCCAGACAGAGATCTCTGTGGGACTCCCCTGGCAGTGCTCTTGCCTGAAGACATATTCTTGTTTCTTTTTTACCCGCTGAGATCAGACAGATGCTGCTCTGCCTCTTTAACATGCCAGCCTGGTTTTACATCCTTCTAACTTCTTAATCAAAATATGGTTCTGTACCTGTTAAAGCCCTTGCAGACTCTGGAACTGTCTCTTAAGAATAGCAACTTGGTTTAGAAAAAATGTTAAAAAAGGATATTTCATCAGTGTGTTGAGGTCTAGTAGCCGGGAACAGCAACACATCTGCACTTTAACCAGCACATTGCACTAATTGTGAAAAAGCAAAAAAAATATATTTTTTAACTACCTCTACATGATCTGACCAGTGCTGCTACATGCAAGAATCATGAAATAAAACCCATCCATGGCACGGATATTTTAATAGGATACAGGAGAAAGGAAGAGGAAAGAAGAGAGAAAAGAGGGAGGGGGAAGGCAGGAATAGAGGCAGGGAGGGGAGAAGAGAGCAATTACGTAAGTCCTCTTAGTGCTTAACTGACTGGAAGCTACCATACTAGGGGCTTTCGCTAGTCTCCCTCCATCACTTGTGATGATGCTACCTGTCTGTCCCAGCCTTTGCTGGGTCCTTTTGGAGGTCACTGCCTCCAGCTGAGCTGGCACAACCAAACACCTGCCCCACATCAGCTGCTTCATTCTGTGCATTGCCTCAAACTTCTCATGAAGGTGAGTTTCTCTGAGGACACTGGACTGTGAGCAAGCACTGCTGGGACATGAGGATGTTTCCTCCAGCTGCTTCTGCTAGGGAGCATGACGTGCTGAGCAGACAGCAAACATCTGGGAGGAGCTGAGGCTGTCACAGCTCTTTCCTTAGTGAACGTCAGTCAAATATCCAAGATGACCAACAATGAGAAATTATTAGGCCCCAGCAATACCCATTACTGTGCACATTCAACTGGCTGGTGCATTTGTACCTCCTCATGACAGGTCAGTGTTTTCCTGCCCTTCCCTGGGCATTCCAGCACTGGCTCTGGTCTCACAGTGTACCTATAGGCACAGACTGTCCTGGAAGTCATAGATACCCCAGGTACCTGAGGCTTCTGGACTGGTTTTGACACCAAAGATATTGTCATTGCTTAAATATATTTATTACTCCTCTTATCCACAGCTTCTTTATCATTTTAATTGTCTATACTGTCATTTTTGCCACTTCACTGAGACTTTCCACACTCCAGTTCTCTGGAGACAGTCTGGTTAAACCAGCCACTGCAGCTCAGAAGTCTCTGTGTAACATCTCTATTGCCCAACAGGCTGCAAACATTATGTTCATGATTTTGGTTCTTTATCATTTTTCAGATTGCTTGGGCCATACCCGTCAGGACCCCTGTCTGCCCAGAGTGACTCTGTACAGCGGGACGTTTGATATGCAGTAATTTCACAGTTACTCAGAATTCATAAATTGTGCAAAGATAAATTTCTCTCATCTCATCATAAAACCAATTCAGTTTAAATCTGACTGGATGGATTTAGAGTAGATGGATTAGGTCCTGCAGTGAAAGTGGACAGAAAGACAATTCAGTTACCAGTTTAACTGCCTTTCTGTTCTAAATAAAACCACAAATACACCCATACAAAGTAGGAGAGGCATTATTAGAAATCTTATATTTTTATGGATAGGAATGAATTTTTATGGAGCTGATAATGCAGATAGAACACACAATTGGTCTAGTCAAAATGAAAGATGAATACAAATTGCAAATCAGCTCCTGAGCTATAAAAATTGGTGTAACCTTCTCAGCAATAACTGATTGTTTAGGAGGCTCAAATAGAGTCACAGTGATGTTTCTTCCAGCCTTATTAAGCATCATAGTTGTCACATTAAACCAATGATGTATGAGTATTTGCTTATTGTAATGAATTCTGGAGAGAGTAACTGGAGCAGCGATACAAAGGAAAGTCAGGCTGAAGATTTTGGATATTTTTTTTCTCACTCCCTGAGGGAAATATTTCTCTCTTTTATTTCACTGACATCAAAGACTGTCTCAAATCCTGATACAGGCAGAACTTCTCTTGAAGCTAAATCTCTGGGATCTAATGCCCAATTCCCTTTCAATGGGCTGTAAATATAACTCCGGCTGTAAATGATGTTCTTCTGTATTTTCATTTCCCTGAGAGAAATGGAAAATTATTACTGTTTTGTATATGGTAGGCTGAGAATCCCAAATTCTTTTCCAAGTTTTAGTAAAACTCTCTTGTATGTTTGGCAGTGTTAGAAGCCATGTTGTTTGGAGATCAGATTATTGCAGCAGTATAAGCTTTGGAGGACTTCAGAGCAGACTGATGTATGGCGCTCAAGGCTCAACTAAGGGAGGTTCAAAGGGAGAAAAAAGATACATGCTGTTGAGGAAAGCTGGAGAAAACTTGAGGGAGGAGAGGCAGCCAGCTGATGGTTGTAATACGCATGCTCTATGTGTATCTTATGTGCTTTGGAGCAGGTCCACTTACAGGGTAGCCACACACTAGGAAGATGCTTTGATGTTTTTATAGGCAAATTGCAGTTTTTTTGTGGCTGTGGCCAGAGGTGTTGCAGTGATGTATCTAGCAGACATCAACTTCCACATACCAGCCTGCCGCTCTATTAAAAGTAACTAGGATGCAAGGTGCACTGAGCCTCCATCCCTACCCCATGCCTGAACTAATGGTGGGAAAATCAAAAAAACTAGTAATTTCTTGATGAAATTTAAGTTGATAGTTTCTTGTTCTGTCTCCCATGGGCATGTAAGAAAGCTTATCTTCCTTGCAACAGCCTTGTTAAAGATTTTAGTCTTTTCTCCTTTGGCTAACCAGCTCCAGCTCTTTCACTAGTTCTCACAGACTATGAAGGCCACTCTGATGGTCAGTTTCCCCTGGAACACTCCCATCGGTCCAACCATCTTTCTTGAAGGATGATATCAAAGCCAGACATAGGATGACACCTGGGACAAACAGGAGAAGGACTTCCATTGTCTTCTTGGCTGTCATCCAGCTGACACAACCATGCTGTTTGAAATAGCATGAGCATGTATATGCTCAGCTTGTTCACCCTATATTATATAAGTTTTGCTTGTTCTGCTTTGGGAAGTTGAAGTCAAATTGAATTATTAGCATTTCCTTGTTTCTCCCCCTTTTTCTCTTTAACAGCCAGGCACTTTTCAATCTTCTCTGGTCTTCTGGATTCACACCATTACAGGAGATATTTAAGCCCTATCTTGTACTCAAGACAAATCCCCTTTGCCTCAAAATGTATTCCACCTGCACAGGGGGAGAAAAGAGGAGGTAATCCAAGTTTATTTGCAAACATAATCTGTCCTTCCTTTTCCAGCACTTGTCTTGGCAACTAAAAACATTTTTACAGAGCTGTCATATGTCATTATTAAAGAATTGCAGCCATGAGCTGAATTAAAGCTTTGCAAAGCTGGTACATTTCTTCCATATATTTTGCAGATGGGGTCTTTGTCCTCAGGGAGATAAGTGACTTCCAGGATTACATAGGCTTCATCTATACTGTGTTTGGGATTTGTCCAAGAAACAGGCCATGGTCCCTGGGCTGTGCGGTGGAAGCTGTTTTCTGTCTATAATGTTCAAGTATCAGCAGTCTTTGGAGCTCAAGGTGTGTCTTTGCAGGAGACTTTCAGAGCTCTTCCTGCTGTTTTTTCATGCCTAGAGAACACACAGCTGCTCCCAGCCCACTAGGGAAAGCTTGGGAATTGCTGGAATAGCCTCAGAAGATAAAAATGGCCTGACTGAGCAACATCTTGTGCAACCTGGGCGCACACTGGACCTAAAATGTAGATTTCAATGTGAGATATTTTCTAGTCTGTGTCATTCGTTTTGAACCATGAAAGGAACAATTTCACAGCAGAGCCAACACTGGGTTGAGATAACGTATATACAGTTATAGCTGTCATGCTAAATAAGGCAGTGTTCGTGCTGTATTAAATACAATAATAAGCTTAATTCAAGCAAAGAAGGGGGAAGCGGTACACTTTTCCCTTCCCAAATGTTTCCAGACCCTACAGGTATTTTAGAGGTCTCTGGAGAAGTGAAACTTGTCACAGTGTAATAGCGGCCCGGTGTGAGATAAATCCTGAGACAGGCCCTGCCAAGCTGTCAGGGAGTTATTAATGGAGGTTTGTGAGTTGCTCTCTGAAGTCATTCTCAGTTCTCAGTCAAGTGCTGATGTGGCCAGCAGGGCCAGGGAGGGGATTCTGCCCCTCTGCTCCGCTCTGCTGAGACCCCCCTGCAGCGCTGCCTCTGCTCTGGGGTCCTCAGCACAAGGAGGGCACGGGCCTGTTGGAGCGAGTCCAGAGGAGCCCACGGAGATGATCGGGGGCTGGAGCACCTCTGCTGGGAAGCCGGGCTGAGGGAGTTGGGGTTGTTCAGCCTGGAGAAGGCTCTGCGGAGGGGAGACCTTACAGCACCTTCCAGTACCTGAAGGGGCCGACAAGAAACCTGGAGAGGGGCTTTGTACAAGGACATGTAGCGATAGGACAAGGGGGAAGGGCTTTAAGCTGAAAGAGGGCAGAATTAGATTAGATACAAGGAAGAAATTCTTCCCTGTGAGGGCAGTGAGGCGCTGGCAGAGGCTGCCCAGAGCAGCTGTGGCTGCCCCATCCCTGGCAGTGCCCAAGGCCAGGCTGGACGGGGCTGGAGCAACCTGGGCTGGTGGGAGGTGTCCCAGCCCATGGCAGGGGGGTTGGGGCTAGATGCTCTTTAAGGTCCCTTCCAACCCAAACCATTCTGTGATTCTATGACTCTATGAATGTGTGTGTTGCCTTGACAGCCCCCATACACTTAAACACGACTGGAGAAAAATGGGGTCTGTTTGGTTTATCATTCATTTCAGCTTTGCTTAGCGTAGGCTTTTCAGGTATCATAACAGACTTTATGACCAGTGGCTATGTATTGCTGGCTCAAAATGGGAGGCACATGGCAGAGCTTTTTATCAGGACGTGTTACAAAGCAGGGTTTGCCATGTTTTACTGTTGCAGTGATTGTTCAGAGAATGAAAAAGATATGGTCCTATTTGCCTACTTCTTAGCCACCTAACAAAGTAGTATATTTTCCATGCAACATGTCATAAAACAGGTTAAAGATAACATGAGCTTGCACCTGAGTTTCGGACCGCTTGCCTGAGAGTGTCTCGGAGATGGTCTCCATGATTCATAGCACGGACAAGGCTAAAAGCGTAAAATCACCGGTCAGTTCCTGGACTAAAATTTGGGCTCAAAAATTATGTGATTAAAATTACTGAAACACAAGATTTTCTTCCTGTCCCTTTGCAGCAAGATGTCCTGGGTTCCCAGGTTTCCTGTAACAAGAAGGAAGATGATGAAGACAGAAAGAAGAGAGGAAGAGAAGGCAACAAGGCAACCCTGATATGATTGCAACAATTGGAGGCTTAAAAAAAAAAAACAAACCACCTCACTAAATACTACAATATTGCTATATTCCCCTGGGAGCTGAAAACATTACATCAGACATGTAGAACAGAGTGCTTTTGCTGTCATCCTCACTGGTAATTACTGATTTAAAAAACAGGATGAATTTTTGTGAGGGTCCAGATACATGCAAATGGGTTATTTGGACAGTTAACAGAGGTGTTACATTAAAAATGCGGTCACTGTCTGCTCCCCTGGAGTCACCAGAGGGAAGGAGGTGAGGAGCACACTTTAGTCCCCTGCAATCCACATCAAAACCAAGGCACCATGAAAGTTTATGAAGGGAAGGGAAGGGAAGGGAAGGGAAGGGAAGGGAAGGGAAGGGAAGGGAAGGGAAGGGAAGGGAAGGGAAGGGAAGGGAAGGGAAGGGAAGGGAAGGGAAGGGAAGGGAAGGGAAGGGAAGGGAAGGGAAGGGAAGGGAAGGGAAGGGAAGGGAAGGGAAGGGAAGGGAAGGGAAGGGAAGGGAAGGGAAGGGAAGGGAAGGGAAGGGAAGGGAAGGGAAGGGAAGGGAAGGGAAGGGAAGGGAAGGGAAGGGAAGGGAAGGGAAGGGAAGGGAAGGGAAGGGAAGGAAGAATTTCAGTTCTATTCATAACCATGGAAAAAATTTTAATAACATTGACCCCTAAAAGACCAGCCTTGAAAGGGATGAAATCTCTTCAATGTTGGTGAGACATTTCCCTGAGCAACACCTGCATGACAGCTGAAGTGCTCCCTAAAAGGCTGAGGATAGCAGTGGTCTGGAGGGCAGGGACAGCATTCCTACCCTTACACCTTGCTGAATTCAGCTCATCTAAATACAGTAAGTCCACAGAGGGGAAAAAAGGCAAGGATTTGAGCCATGTACTTCTCTTTTACAAACCCGGGCTAGAAATACTAGGACCTGGTATGGAAAGAAGTTGTGAGACCTAACAGCTTAATTCTCACCACAACTAGAAAGCCAGCAAAATTTTAAATTTTTTTACTTTTGTTTACTCTCTACTTTTGTTACTTAAATGCAATTTTTTATAGGCAATCAAAAAATGTTTATGGATGCTAATGTGCCTTATTCTTGTTTTGCTGTCTCGGCAACAAGGTGAAAGCATGCTCCAAAGTTCTCTGAAGCTAATTAAAATCTTCCTTTTTTGCTCACAAGGTCCTAAATAACCTTTTAATTCCTCTTGAGAAGGATCTGGTCTGCCTGAAATAAAAGTACAGGGATCATGAAACTTGGTTAGGCTCTCTAGAACAGATAAAATACGCATGCTGATTTTTTTATGAGAATACTCTAAGAAGCATTACATCTGTCCATTTTATATTGCTTTTGTGACATTTCTCTCTCTCCCCCGCCCCCCCCCCCCCCCCCCCCTCCCCCCTTGTCTGAAACAAAAGCACAAATGAAAGATTCATAGCATGGAGGAGCCAGGCAGCAGATAGCAAGAAGCCAGCTCTCTTCAATATTGTAATGTTCTGGACATGTCCGGTCCAGTTTTGTTTCCTGGACCCTTCAGGATCAATTCACCTAAGAAATGTTATGACTTCCTCTCTGACCTGCTAATAAATCCATTCAGAGTGATTTAAATAAAAAATAATTTAAAAAAAAGCAAAGGGGAAAAAAGCATTCAGGAGATAGAGTGATTTGCTCCCACCCCCCCAACCCAGGTGGTACCTGCAAACCTTTTGTTGTTTTCTATACTTTAGCATATGAGCCAGATTTCTATATTGACTTTTACAGTGGCTAGTGCATTCATTTTTATCTGTGGGCTTGGGTGTGTATGAACAGGTCTATCTTCACCAGTGCCATTCATTCTAAGCACTTTCTCTTTATTCAGAAGAAAAAATTCTTTAGATGGAGAAGAGACATTTCCTGGATTGGAAAAGTGTATACTTTGACATGTACTCACACTCTCAAGACACACACGTCTCTATCTGGAGCAGCTGTGACCCCCTGTTTGGACTGCACCACCTCCTAGTTTTCAGTCTGTTCAATTGCTCTCAGAGTTTACAGCGTAGAAATTAAAATAGGAGAACGGCTCTGTAAAACAAAACCACTGCAAGCAGGCGCATTTCTCTTGCTCTGGGGCAGACTGGGGGATGGAGAGGAAGGCAGGGGAAAGCCACCTGGCTCTGCAGCCCTGGCAGTGGAGGGAATTAAGCTGACTTTTTAGGCAGCCAATGTCTAGCTGGTTTAATCCAAGCATGACACCTGGAAACTTCTCCAAACAACCCATGTTACACCACAGTTCCTACTGAAGGCTGATTCTGAATTACTTCGCTTCCCACTTTTGTGTCCCATCAACAACAGCACAATATGCTTTTGCATCACCACTGAGGCTCTGTGGTCTACGTGTACATTCATCCATGACATCAGTGCAGTGCACCAGGATTATAAAATCTGTACAAATTCCTTTGCAATTACCTGCATTTGAAAAGTATACATGAACTGTATGGGTTATTCAAGGTGATCCCATTGCATGTGTAGTACGTGCTGTAATTATGAAGCAAAATCCTGCACTGAAGTCCAGAAATCTTTCCTTACCATCTTCCAAAATCAGGTCCCTTTTCTTGTACTTGTTTGTTGAGTGGGCTTGCGGGTGTGAAGAGGAAGTTCCCACACAATGGTGGCTGACTTTCCTCCAACAAAGCTTTAGCTCACACAGTTCAGCATTTGAGGAGAGCCAGGTGGAGGCTGAGTTTTGATTTACAAACTCTTGGACAAGGCATTTGCTTTAATAGTTTAATAATTAATCAGGGAAGGAAGAAAGAAGGTATTTATACAGGGCTGATAGGAAATCGATGGCAGGGAGAGCACATTGTTGCTCAGGGAGAAAGGAGGACTGCATCAGGCTGGACTGAGAAAAATAATCCTGTGAATATTTGGAGAGGATGAAAGTATTCAGTCTTGCTTAGAAAAGCGCTCTGGCTTTTTACCTTTGCAAGCAGGAGTGGCTGAAAATATCTCTGGCTTTGTGAGGTGAAAAGAGGAGGACATTTGGTTCTTCAGTGCCCTGGCTGCTTGTGATGGAGGGGGAGGCATGGCCTGGACGTTCCTCTTCCATGACTTTCTCACCGCCTATTCTGTGCTTGATAGACTGCTCTTTCCCAGGCATCCCATAAAGCAGGTTTCTTTAGAAGGAAGACATATTCTGCATTTTCAGGAAAAGGACTATACGCTGCCCTGTTTGTGTAGAAATCACAATCAAACCTCTCTAAACCAAACCTCTGCTACCTAACCCAGCATGATTTGGGGAAGAGATTATTAACAAATGCAATTTAAAGAATTACTAAGAAACACAAAGGAAATTGTTTTATAATGTGCTCTGGTTTCTCCTTTGCCTAAAGAAAATGTGTTTATCTGACTCATCTGAGCATCTTCAGCTGCCTTTTGGGCTGAAAAAGAACTGAATTTGACTATAGTTATATAATTTTGCTTATTTATTTTGCAGGTTTGCTTCCAGTTGTACTTTTCGGGGTTAAATGGCAGCCAATGAATAGAACATGAGAAGCAGTTCCCTGGATTCATCATCATTTGAATAAGACGCCCAGCAGTCCATAGACCAAAAAAATGCACCAAACTGCTAATTGATTTTTAAAGGAGAATTATGATGCTTTTAACAAGCCACTTATCTTGCTAAGCATTGTTAGGGTAGCAGTGTATGTTCCACTGAAATGGCTGTTCTACAATGTGAGTCCCTAATTGCTTATAAAGCACACTGTTTATTGAGTATTAGCTCTGGCATAGTTGTTTATTACAGGAGTGCATTGCTTAATGCTTGTAAAAAGCCATCTAACTTAAATATGCTCTCCTTGTCTCTTACCCTCCAATGCTCTCATGAACTCACGCTCTCCATTGCTAACTTTGCAGAGGGAAGAGAGAAAAAGTATTAGCAGCACTGTGCAGAGCTGGAGGAGGTTGCCTGGTAACTGTGAAGAAAGGAGTCTGACTCGGGAATGTATTGACTATATATTACCTCCTGTGCTCTGCCTACAATTAATAGTTCAGTGACCCAATGAAACATTTCAGATGAAGTCAAACTATTAGCTGGACAAATGTGTCTCAAGTACCGCTGTACGCTGGTTCCATATGATTACGATACATTATAGGCTGGCGAAGAAAGCATGAATCATTAATACATGTGGGCTGAGCCCACTGCGTCCTGCAGCAAATGTCTCCCAGTCCTGAGCGATGTGCTGTGTTATCTTCATAAGGCATGAAGCCTTCAGTTAGCATGATCTACAGTGCGGTTAGTTTGCAGCGGGGATATATTCGCCTTTCTCTTTCATGGGCATTTGTCATTCCTCTGAGTAAGATGGGTAGTATTTTCAGGGGGAGGGAGGGAAATGCTGGAGAGAGAAGACCAGGGGACAGATATACTGATACCTGTTTGGTTATAGCTCCTTTTTTAAGGCTAGGAATGACTTCTCTAATTCGCTACTCTGGAAAGGAGTGAGTAGGTAGATTTACCATCCCTTTGACTCCCCCGTACAACTGAAGCAGGCAGGTAAGAGGATGACCAAGTATGACATTCAGCTTCCGATTTCTTCTTTCCCATAAACTTAGAAAACCTCTTTTCTTGTCAAAAGAACTGCCTGAACTGTAGGAGCAGCTGAAGAAGCACTTTCTGAGTTTGGCTGAGATTGGTAAGTAATGGTGTAGGATTTGCAGAGTGAACAACTCTTGCAATCATATCCTGCCGCACCACCTGGTGTTGACCTCTAGAACCCCAGAATCAACTTGCATGGTTTGTGGTGTTCTCTGCCAGTGGCCATGTTCCACAGCTCTTCACAAAGGATGTGATCGATCCCTAGTTTTATTCAGATACAGAGTGTCTTGGGGCACTTGACTAAAGAATACTCAGTCAGGACACATCCTTTTCTGTGATGGTCTTGGTGGAACGGAAAACTTCTCTAGAGTGAAGTGGCATTGATTTGTCAATGCATAATTATGCTCACTATTTTCCTACAGGAAAGAATAAAAGCAATAGAAAAGGAATATATTCATTTTAAAACCTGGCTTTCTCTAAAATCAAACAGAAATGCTTCTAACCTATGGTGACTTGAACTCAGGCCTTAGCATCTAACTACGTGCTTCTTGGAAATAAGATTTCTCAATTCTTCTGTCCAATGAAGCTATTATACTGCTTTGTTGGGGAAAAGAGAATGATTGTGAGGCTGGTATATCAGATTCAGATCTAGAGGCATGAAAGTGTGGTTTGCAATCGAGATTTCTGCTGTTTGAGATCTACTCAGATCTTTGTTGATGAGCTGGATGAATTCTTAATGTATCACCTATCTTGTCAACCTATTCTAATGCAAAATTTCCCTCTATGCTTAATCTCTCAGACACTTTATTTAGTTAGCAGCAGAAAACAGTAACATGTTCCTTCACAGGAGTCTCAAGGGCTTTGTGAATCCTCCAAAAGACCTTTAAAATAAGAAATTACCAGCAAACTTTGTACCACTGAAGATGTAGAATAGTCAGTTTCCCAACTATTTGAAATTAAGTACTGTTGCCCCACTTAATGCCATGATTTGGATAAGTCGATTTCTAAGGGAGCTCAGGAAGCTGCAGCAACTTCCTTCTAAGTGAAAGTCGCTTTGATGGAGACCATTTGGGATTTCAAATGGCCTTAAATGGAAAAATCTAAATCCACAATAAAACTAAATGGGAAAGTCTCTGGAGATCATGTGTTCCAATGAGCTTCATTCAATAAGCTTAGTAAGAAAAATGTCACCAAATACGATGCTGAAAAATCCACAGTGTATTTCTGTTAGTATCAAAAAATTCTACAGTCTGAGACTACACTGCTCTGTATTTATATCAGCTGGTTAATTAAATTACACAGTGTTAGTTTAACTCACCAGGAGAAGATTTTCCTTTGGTAGTAATCTATGAATTAAATGCTATGACTGCAGCAAAGAAAAAACAAGATTGCATCATTTATAAATATACATATGTTTACCTTTAGGTATATATAATTTTCTACACCATTATCATTGTGCTAGCACAAGAAGCTGTGCTAAACTACATCTCATCTTGCAGATAAATACCAATTCTTGATGCTGAAATATTAGCAATATAAATTCAGCAATTTATAAAGTAAAAAACTCAAGTATTTGATCAGTGTGTGCTCTGAAAACCCTATCTTTGTAAACTTGCTAGTATTTATTTACACCTTTGTAACACTTTTAAAATGAGTTAAATGTCTGTTCATTGATCTGGAAAAGCTTGCAGATTAGGTTGAATATGCAATCAGCCTGGAGTGGACACATCTGTCTCAATCAAGATGTTTCCAGTATCTACAACCAGACTAGTTGTCTAGACTACTTTTATAGTCAGTGGAGGAAATAAACACTTTGAGAACATGATTCATCTTATTGTAAAATAATTGTCCCAAATCAGTCACATGAATTCTATTCTGAAATGTCTATTTGTCTCCATTGACCTAAATGGGAGCTGAGGGTTAACAGCTCAAATGGTAAATAGTACCATGTATAGGTGGAATTAATCTAACACGCATGGCTTGTATATCTGATCGGATAAATTTATATCTATACCATCTGTAGCCACTGAAAAACAATGGACTTCTTCACAGACAATCAAGTCACCATCTGCTGATGCAACTGCAGGTTGTTGCCTTGGAGGCTTAGGTCTGGAAATGGAAAAGTAATGTAAGAAAATGGGGAATTATCTTACTGCTTGTCTCTTTTGCATACTCTGGCCCTTATGCAACTGATGCCTGCATCTGCACTGGCAGAATCACCAAAGGCTTTTGACGTGCAATTCAGACAAGATTAAGAAGCTGGATGGTGTAAAGCAGGTAACCGCAAGCCTATTTATTTGTGTTTAGTTAAGATCTTTTGTGATTAGATCAATTCCCCAGCTGCACAGATATAAATAGCTAACAAAATACTTACTTTGCAGGTTATTAGCTATGTTTTCCAAGTAACACAGGTTTCCACGTTTGTTCCTTATACAGGCCATGAAAATAAAACCTATTGAAACCAATGAAAGCAGCACAACAGTGTCTGTAGTAGCCCACATTGTGAATTGTCTTTCTCTGTTTGTTCACAGTTTTAAAGCATAGTTTACTGGTTGATGCCTTGATGACCTGTCTATTTCCTTACCTGTAGGTCCTTTGATGAAAGAGAAGTCATCACTGAAGCCGTGGCAGATACTGAAATGTTACAAGGACCTGAGGTCACTATGTGCGTTGCACGAAAATAAGCAAAATAAAATACCTGCCTCGAAGAGTTGATATCTTGGGTGAAATCTTCTGCAAAGAGTACCGGACTGAATGCATCTGTGTTGGGTCAGTTGAAGTCTTCAGCTGCCCAGTAGCTGCAAATCATGGCTCCAAGAAGCATTAGATTTCCCAGACGCTAAAGGTTTGATTCAGTAGCCCAGACATAATTGCCTAAGTCTCTGGTTATCGGTGACAGCCAAATGGGGCTGGCAGCTTCTACCTCTGCCCTACTACAACATTAGCTGGAGTCCTGGGCAAGGGATCCTCAGGCCTCCCAACTGACACAACACACCATGACATGCAACCATGCAGATCTTCCTGGAAAGACCTGCATCATTCCCAAACAACTAATACTTCCAGAATAATGTTTCTGTCAGATCCAGCTCCAGCTCCTCTATCTTGGCAAAGTGTTGCTTGGGCTCTGCAGTCTTGTTTTGCTCTGAAGACGTAAATTGTCCCTGAATAAAACTTTCAACAAGATTATGAGTTAAGAAGGAAAAGACTTTTTAGGTCAGTTTGCTTGTATTCAACCCAGTAGAGTTAATCCGTCATCTCCATTTTGTCCAAGGGTGAACTGAGTAAAAGAGGTCAAGAAATATATGTTCTGTGGATTATCTCAGATGAAGAGGCTCTCTGATTAGGCTTGTGTAAATTTGATGACATTAGTGCAATTACCCTGATATGCACAATCGGAATCAGATGAGCAGATAATTACTGGCAGAAAATTGAATTACATGGATTTATTTGAGCTGTGGTCATAATGAACATTACTATGTGATATGATTTAGGAAAAAAAAACCACAACATAACCTTGACAAGATGAATTGCGATGGGCTACAGATGCTTACAGACAAAATATGCTGGAATGATCTTCTGCCCAGATCTTACACTGCAGAGTACCTGCAGCTTCTTTGTGGAGCCCTCAAAGTCACTATGAATGTCATGAGCCCATGAAGTTTCTTGGTAAGCAAAAGAACATCTCTGAGTGACATAAAACTACATGTTAGCTTATATCGTATTTGTCAAAGTCCTACCCAGCTCCCAACACTCTGCCCAAGCTGTAAAGAGCCCACTAGTTACTGTACCATCAACGACATTTGCCCTGTGAGGTACAGTAGCAGGATGCAGGTACCATAATCCATCTAATGCAATGTGAGCTGAGTATATAAATTCTCATTACACTCAGCAGAGTCAGTGGATGAACAGCAGCAGCAAGGCCAACACTTCCATTTGGTGAAACACGTAAGTAGTTTTTAGGATGCCATGGACTATAATGATGGGCTATGACAACACCACAGATACTCAGCCCCCATGTAGAGACCATCATCATTGCTACTTAATGTTAGGGACTCAACGTAGTTGTCTAAGCAGAGGTAACAAGTGCCACTTGAGCCCAATCAGAATGTCCTGCCATGTCCCTGGTTGCTGCTTTGAAAGGGAACAGGTCATCTCTAATCTCAGGTCATGTCTAGAATGCCTGTGCTTGCATCCTATGGCATCTCAGCCAATACCCAACAGCAGTGCTTACACAGGTGAATCAAGCCTTGTGTGCAGGATTTCAAAGCTGACCCCATCCCATTTCCTTTGAGGCACCCAACTCCTACACCCTGTTGCTAAAGTAACTGAGCTGGACTGACCCTTTGTCTCTTTATTTTTACCAGAAAAACACAGGAGTTAAACCACAGATTCAGGTTTTTGTCTTACCTAATCAATTATTGAAAATGGTCGGTGTTGGCCGTTCTTGAAATCCTGACTAGAATAATTTCCATTGAGAGAACAATAATGGAGGCATCTCCATCTGGGCTAGTCAGCCATTGCCTTTTCTGAGCCAGTGGAGGCAAACAGATGTTACACATACCTCATTTCATCCTAAACTGACCACTCCAAATAGGTCATTCCTGAGAAGTATTTGTTTCCTAGCATTGACTATAATGTCAATCTCGGAGGTAGGTGCCATTTCATCTGTATGTTCACGTTCGTTCTATTTCAGCGTGTAGCAGTACTACAGTACAATTCTAGCACCATCAGGTGAATAGAGCAGGGTTACCAGCTCCAAACAACCTCAAACCAATTCCTCTGTTCTGCAAGGTCATCTTCATGCAATGGGGCCTTCAGCCGAGCCTTTCCTTCTTTTGCCTCATAGCAAGCTGCTAAAATAACTAGTGTAGTGAGTCTGTTGTCAAAATGGTGCTTTGATTTGCCTGTTTTCCTCTGCAGTGTTTGCATGGGTGTAATCAATCTGTAAGAAGGTAATTGTGCTGCTTTCATTCTTTTCTTAAGCTTACAGTAGATAAATGTACTAACACTTTGTGACAGCAGTCTTGGAACCACTTCTAATTCAGCAGTAACTCTCCCACTGACCTCTTAGTTGTATTAGTCATAGTTTTCAAAGGAGGATATTGAAGCCTGAATTACTATTATTTTCAGAAACGGTTGCCTAAATCTGGACAGGCACATTGCTGAGAAGACCATCAGATGGTCAGTGGAGTTGGTGACAAGATACAAAGGAACAGTGGGATGAACACAATGCAAGATGACCCTCCCCCCAAAAAAAAAGAACAACAACCAACCAACCACAAAAAACCAACAACCCTGTACACACCCAACAGAGATGCGTTTTTAGATGCTCTAGGAACAAGTGGTAGAAAGGAAAGGAGGCCTCCCGCACAGATCTCCGGCTCTCAAAAATTGGTAGAGCCATCCTGAAGCCAGTTTACACCATCTGAAAAGTTCTCCCTGTGTGTTCATTTGAATATAATGCCAGGAGAAAACTTTCTATTTATAAATAATAGCTTTTGTAAATACACTTTTCTAGTGATGGCTATTTTATTGTCTGACTACACACTGTAGGGAACACAATTCTAAGTTTACCTGTAGGTTACATTTTTATTTTGCAGCCAGATGTCACAATAAAATTGTGTAAGAAGAAATAATACAAAATAAGATGCCAAAGTGAGAAAAAATAATCAACTCAGGGAGGAGGAATACGCATTTCAGTCTCCAAAACATCAGCAGAAACTCTTACATTTCCATTATGAAAATAGATGACATACTTAATGTAAAGGCCTCTCTGATATGTTTTGTGATATTATATTGTCCTGCACATAGTTATTTTTTGAGAAAGCTCTATTATAAACATTCTCTTGCTAAATCTTTCCTACTATAACCCCATAAATACCCCAAATCTATTTGCAACTCGGTTTAGCGCTTCGATGTATTTTGAGGAAAAGTACCACAAGAGTTATTCCTTCTCCATCATATTTGAGGGCTGACTTTTGTGTTCATCACATTTGATAAAGGGGACCCCAGAGGCAGCCGAATTACTGAAATTCAAAGGAACTGCTGAAGCCACAGCATTAAGAAGATGGAGTGCTTTTGGCTTATCATGTGATATTTAAACTACTTGTGTCCTAATAATGAGCCTGTGGTGCTATCAAATTATCAGTCTTACCTTTTTAACTTAGATTTCCAAGTATTCTATGAAGATATTAACACTGTAAGTATTGAAAAGTGGGAAAAGTGAACATGCAAATACAATATGATTTGCCCTAAACTGGGCAGTGGCAGAAGTAGACAACAGGTCTCCTGAAATCCCATGTTCATGTCACCAGGAGAGAAGCACTGCCCACAGGAGCCTCCAAGAGCTACAGGAGGAACAAAGCAAGCTATGAGCTGCAAACTGAATAATGCCTGTTACAACAGAAATTGCTGAACCATGTCAGCTGAAATGTCGTTTCACCCTGGAGTCCTTTGCAAAGCCAACATGATGGCACCTATTTTCTTGTAAACCAGCAGCGAGTGAGGTGGTACGCCAAGATTCCATTTCCTTGACCTGCAGGGATTTGAAATTACATTCATCTTCTCTCAGAGGACAAACTGACAAGTAGCACAGGGAAGGGTGTTGCTCTCTCCTCTTAGAGCCATACTGTGCATATGAACTGCTTCACTTTACATTTGGTCAAGGGAAGCAAATATGAAAATTACAGAGCTTGCTAAGTAGTTTTCTGGAGCCATGGACCTTGGGCAACCATGCAAAGCAAGTCTTGTGCTTCAGCAATACTTGTATGCCCATACCAGGCAAAATCAGATGGTGAAAAAACCTGTGAGAGGAGCTAGTGGAGAACACACCATCCCTTGATGCTCAGGATTCATGAGCCTCATGAGCCTCAAGGCCATGTCTCCAGCCCCTTTCCAATGTATGGTTGAACATTTTATACAAAGCAGAGACATGCAAGCAGGAAAGACTGAAAAACACAGATGAAGAACATTACAAAGCACTTACACCCTCCCAGGTAGAGAGAGGCAGTGGACAACACCTGATGCTTTGTAGTCTCCAAAACCCGAGCCTATTTACACTGAACTGCTCTCTTCCCCAGTGAATGAAGGACACCTTGGTCTAGCCTTCCTAACTGTTACAAAGTACTAAACCATAAATAAAACACTTTGAATTAAGCATTTCTGACATTTCATAGGAATGTTATGTTAGGCGCCCCTCAACTCCACTCCCCCCCCCTCCGCCTTTTTTTTTTTTTTTTTTTACTATGAAAGAAATAAGAAATTATTTCCATCTTGAGTCAAGTTGAAGTGGATGTTTACATTATCTTTAATTTTGAGGGTGGACAAAAGGTCAGTCCCAAACAGTTATTCATGCTGCACAGACAACTGTGACGGGCACCTGGGCATGAGTTTATAAACCAAAACAGTGGAGGCAGGTTTTAGCGAGCTCTTCATGAAAACCTGCTCTGAAACAGAAAGCACACATTCCACTCAATAAAAGAATAATAAACTGTCAGGTAGGAAATAAATATTGAAACTAATTTTCCACCAGGGAAATCTCTTTGCAGTAACTAATTTAGATGTAGAATAAAACAAAAAGGCCCTATATCTCAGCCTTGGCAATAACCTGTCACTGAGCACCGTTCACCTCTTGCCTCTGCTCAGACCTGGTGCCTGCATGGGAAGAAGAGGTGTCAACTGCCTTGCTGTCTCCCTTTGTAAATCAAATCAAATAAACCACACATGAAAGGAGTTCCTTGCAAAAAAACAATGTGTTAGGGTCCCTTGGACATTCTTGAGCACCAAGGACAAGAAGTGAAAGTAAGGTTTTTCCTCTTGATATCAGTAATTAGATGAGATGCTGCAGGCGAAGATATTGCTTTGGTGTGTTGTCAAGAAATTAAAATTCTCTCATAGTGAATGCAGAGCCTGTTGGTTGCTAGTGGTAGTTTTCTTGTTTAAACTTCTCTGAAGATCAAAACCAGGGTTGGGTGAACAATACAGAAAGGATGGCAAAATGTTAACATGTTGAGTGCCTGTGGTAGCTTTGGCTGGAGACCATGACAAGACAAGTGAAGTCTAACTTCCTTGGAGGTAGAAGGAAGAAAGTGGTGGCCAGGACCCACACAGGCTGTCCCTGCTGTGGTGAACGTGAGACTTATCCATTCTGGCCTCACATTGTGCTCCCTTTCAGAGGAAAGTTCACACTGTGTCACTGCCTTTTCCCTGCACAACTGCTCCTGGTGACCTTGAACGTCTGACTAGCACAAATTTCTGTCGGGATATACATACACTGTGTGTTCCCGGGAGAAGGTGCATGCCCCACCTGTAGGCTGGAATTGCAACCTTTCACTAGAGAACCAGGTATTGCCTTGTGTGATCTGCTTGCAGAGTCTTGTATGTAACTACCATGGGAAGGTCACATCTCCTGGTTTTTTCCCCTCCATTCCCCTGGAAGTAAAAATGGGGAGAACAGCCCAGTGCCTTCTCAGCAAGCAAAAGGAAAACACTAAGAGAAAAAAGAAGGGGATGGGGGGGAGCCATCTAGGATCACTGTTCCTGCCTGTGGATAGCCCATGTTTGAGTTGTCCTCACTTTGGAACATATTTGCCTCCATCCCCGACTACAAGGAGTAAAGAATCAGGACCTTGTCACTGTCCTTCCCTTATACCACCTGTCAATGTGCAGTATCCAGCCAATTCAAGTAAATGTTGTCTAAAGGCTCAAAGAGCATCTCCTTTTAAAACACCAGTGTCTACAGTCCCAGATGCTTCATAACCTCTGGCTAAGCTCATCCTCTGTCAGCCCTCTTGGTTAACCTCTCCCAACTCCTTACCCAACTCCTTCAGTGCCAGCTCCTCTTTGCTGTGCTCCACAACTCAGTCTGGGCACAGTGCTGCTGCTCACACATAGACCTCTATATTGTATGAGCACTCTCAGGATACTGGAGATGACCCCCGTGGTCCTGACGTGGCACAGGACAGATGGGAGAGGTTCACTTTTGGAGCAATAGTCAGAGGCTAGGCAGGATACAGTGGAGCATCACTGATAGTGATTGGCACATGTTTACACACTTGAATCTTCTGCTTTCTATATTTTCCTGAAGACATGAATACAAACATTAATACACTGATAAAATATTAGTATATCCCTATCTTCATCAAAAATAATATGCTTTGAAAATAGATGATACACGCCTGAATTTCCAGGGACAAAGAGCAAAGTGTATCCACCCAATTTGAGATAACTTACAACTCTACAGCCCAAAAAACAATGTCAGAGTTAGGATGCTCTGGAAGGGGAGGAAAGCATGAAGGAAAGCAACTGTATTATACAGGTTGCAGCAGTCCAGAAACATCTACGACTGTAGGTGGAAACACCTCACTGGAGCTAGTCACCCAGGGTGCAACTTCACCACCTCAGTGTCCTGTGCACCAGTGGACAGTCCTTGAAATACTTGAGCAAGCCACACATGGTTGATAGATACGCCATCGGCTACCATGGGAAATAGGGAAATGGAAATAGAGCATTATTTGCCTCACTGATTTTAAACATCTGAACTAGAGCAGGATAAAGCATTCTGTTGGAAAGGCTGCATCCCTCTAGTAATGTTAAAGAAGCCCAAATATCCCTATCAGGAAGGTAATGTCCTGTCCACTCCCAACTTTTTGAAGTCTAAGAGGCAATGCAACAGTCCTCACCACCTTCGCCTACACCTGGAGTGTGAGGTTGCTCATCTACTGTTTGTCTTCCTCTAGCGCCTCATCGATATCTCATCTTACAGGTCCCCAGGATAAGGAAACTTGTCTTCCTGCTACACCTGTAAAGCATCATGTAATTTCATGCGAATGATGCATTAAAATAAATAACAGTATGTTTCCATGTTTAAATGTCTCAAGCCCAGGGAATAAGTTACCCACCTCACTTCACAGCTTTACCATTGGCACCTTGAAGAAGTAGCTCATTAACAAGTGAATGAGGATGCAGAAGGGTGGTGAGGAGTGGGAAATCCAATTTCTAGCTTGCAGTATTTTGCTAAAAACGTTGATAACAATTCCTGCTATTAGTCTCTGTCAGAAATGCCAGAGCCATTACTGAAATGGTGTGGCCAGAGGGCACCCTGCATCACAGCTCACTGCAGAGTCGGAAGCCCTTAAATAAACAGAAAGCATAGCAAAACTGTTGGTATTTGAAAGTTTTTGAGTAATTAAAGTAGTACTCTGCTCTGTTGGTAGCAGACAGTCAGGTTAAAAGGAAATCTCGCCTTCTGCTTACCTTCTCCTAGCTCAAACAGTGTGTTGTGATTATTGTCCCAGCCTGCATCTCTGCAGGCTTTGGTAGGGTTGCCTGAGCACGCATTTGAGCATCTGACCCAAGTATCAAATTATAACCACACAGGGTCCCCTTGGAGCACTCTGCTAGGATCTATATTTTGCACTGGGGTGAGAATTCAACAAGCATTTGCCTCCTTTCCGTGATCCCTTTCCTTATGCCAGCTGCACATCACGTGGGAGAACTGAGCTCAGCTGTGCACCACTGTGTCTGTCCATCTTCAGGTGGTCAGGACTCAGATGTGAAGACAGAAGAGTGCTCGGATGGCAAGAAGAGAGGCATCCACAGAGCTGTCAATCAAGATCAAAACTCGTTGCCCCAAAGCACAGTCATTGTAACTTGTCAGTGGCTGCCTGTGTCCCTCTACCAGGGCCACGTTCCCGAGAAGAAAAGGCTAACAACATGCTTGAATGTGCTCCCAGTATTTACAAGCCAATGGCAATTTTGCTTTTTGTATGGCTTAAAATCCTAGAGCTCCTGTTCCCCAGGGATTTCCATAGGAGTTGGGTACTGAAGGGACGTGGTGAATCTGGCTGGACCGCTGGTTTTCCCGAGCACAAAGGCACCCATCAGCTGCCACATCCAAGGAGCTCAGAACCTACTGTCCTTACCACTGACTCTCTTCTCTAAAAGTGATTCATGAATGATGCACCTTTTGGGCATACTGCAGAAATTAGTTAATGTTTGGGGAGTGTTTCAATGATATAAAGTGTGGTAAAAATGCTAAGTATTATTATTGTTCCACTTTGTCTTCCACTTAAATATAAAGAGGGATTGTACAGCTACTTCCCAAGTGTCTCCCAAGGGTGTTTCTAAAGCAATTATGTTGGCTGACAGTGTCGAGCTTCAGAAAATGGAAAGGACTCAGAGGCTGACCAATCAGCCCCTTTACCAGCAGATGAATCTAACGACTTCAAAGCTATTCATTAAGCAGTACTATGAATTGATTACATAAATTAGCATGCCACTGACAAGGCAGGGAAGGGAGGAGAAGACGGGAGAGGAGGCTGACATAACACATCCCTCATTTGGCAAAGACAGCGGTTATTAGGAGCCCAGAGCTAATGAAAGAGACAGATCCATTAGGCACGTGCCGCGGTAAGGGATTGATTGCTCCCCCTGAAAAAGGGCTGCTCCTCTTGTTACTAGGGGATTATATTTGTTCTAGCTTGTTGATCCAAGGGTAACTCTGTCACATTTAACAAGAAAGTGTAGTTTGGAGAGAGAGGGAAGGAAGATGATAAGCCTGCTTCGAAACCATTATTGAAATCTCCTAAGCCCAAGCAGCCTAAGGCAGGTTGGTTTCGCTGCTAAAAGGGAAGACTTTTGAGGAGGATTTTCTATCTGAATTTGGGAGAATTACAGCTGGAAATATTGAAAAAAGGAAGTTTTTCAATGGAAACTTTGAATGACAAAACCTGACAGGTGTGCTTGAACCCTGCCTCTGATGGAAACTGCCTGCCCGGGATGAGCATGGTGCTGAGTCTCCCTGCAGGCTCCCTGGAGCTTAGCAGACCTGGACCAGAGCTAAGAGGATCAGATCCTCTCACTGAAAACCTCATCAGAGCTCAGCTAGCTGCAGCCAGACCCCATCTGTCCCTGCTGTCATTTGGAGTTTGCTTACCCCTCTGCAATAACTGGTACCTTGTCCCTATCTCAAGTCCCAGCACACTATAAAACCCTTCACTCGTGTTTTGAGCCACTTTAATTTCAGGTGGGTCAGCTTGGAGCTGTCAACATCATGTCTCCAGGCAGTGCAAGCATCATTTCGCAGCCCAACTTCCTTCCACGCTAACCAGAGAGGTATTGAATAAAACAGTCCGATTTCAGCGCTCTTTGCATTACTTCTTCATCCAGGACTCTCTGGACAGCCCTGCCGGTGCCTCCTTGTCTAGTTCAGCCCAGAATATGCCTGTGTAACTCTAGGTATAGACAAATCCCTTGGATTTTTCATAGAGGTCAGTTTTCCACCTGTTGGAGTTGCTTCTGCTGCTGCATTAGGGGAAGATGGGTTGAGTTGTTCTCCGTTGCTGGTCTGTTTTGCGGCATAATTTGAGTAATCTCTAATTAGAAGGGCATAAGTGTGTTGTTCAGCCC
This sequence comes from Falco punctatus, assembly GCF_963210335.1. Classification (NCBI taxonomy): domain Eukaryota; kingdom Metazoa; phylum Chordata; class Aves; order Falconiformes; family Falconidae; genus Falco; species Falco punctatus. The sequence goes on from NC_137585.1 coordinate 64,327,433, forward strand.
TTCAGACCCTTAAGTATATGCTTAAATTAAGCACATGCTGAAGTGCTCTTCTGAATCAGGAGCCTGAGAGAGCTCGGATGGGTTTATTGCTGTATTTTGAAATTACTGCAATCCATTATTCCAAGTGCAGCTTGGGCACCGAAACTAAACAAAACCTCTCGGAAGAAGAAGCCCTGAAGCAAAAGGCACACCTCCCTCGGCCACATTTCCCTGACAGCTATCTTCTCAGTGAGTTTGATGCTGCCATTTGCCTAGCAAAGGTTTGCCCGCCACAGGAACATCACGCCACTCTCGTTTTGTGACTGACTTTGGTTAACAAAATATTTTGCACTCGTTAAAGAGGGAATCAATTGTTTACTCTGCAGATTTGTTACCAAAGGGGGAGGAATCCTGAAGCTGATATCCATTCAGGTTTCTTCTAAATTTGCAAGAAAAATGTTTGGATTTAAAAACAAAACCAGTCACAAGCCAGTGAGTGTGGTTCGGGGAATGGAGCTCCCCACTGTTTCAGATGGCTTGCTGGTTTCTGCTGGAGGGAAAGCTGGGTTTGATGGATCCCCAAGAAAATCTGTTATGGCAAATGAATGCTGATGGCAGCTGCACAAATTTAGACCAACTGACTTTTCACGTTGCAATAGGAAGTCAGCAAGATCAGAAACTACCAGAGCATCATTAAATTTGGGTATTTGATGGAGAAGCTTTATGCAACAATAGAATTTCAGAGAGGATTTTTCTATTCTTCACCATTTTAAGTAATTTGGTGGATTTGTTATTAACCAAAAAAAAACCTGCAAGAGTGTCTTGCTAACTCTGGCTACCTAGGGATTATACAGAGTTTGCTGTATTATGCAGTTGTTCCTTTGCATATTTCATTGACTAGGGGGAAATATTAAAATCTGCAATTTCCATATTGCCAGATTATCGTACACTCTCCAATGATTGTTCTTTTTATTTTTTTATGATCTGTCAATTTCCACACTACTTAAAAAGACAATTTGACTGCCTTAATGCCAGAAAAATCTCATAGGGTACTTTCTTTTTTTTTTTTCCTTTTTCTTCTTACTTTCCTCAGCATAGAAAAGGCTATTTTTATGACTAGAAACCTATCATTACCATTCATTGAACACCTTCGCTTGCAACTACAGATAAACACTGAGCTTAACAGTTTTTAGCCTTGGAAAAAAAAAAAAATTCAAATCTGCTCCCAGGAAGTCTTTGGTAAATATCATGTCACCATGGAGTGCCACATTAATAGAGTGTGAAATACAAGTGTGAAGTCTATGATATATCTATACCCTGTGCTTTTATATGTCATAATATTTAGTTATCCACAACTAAGCAACTCACAAGATTTTTGAAGTGCAGTAAGCAGTACTTTGCACATTTTACAGACAAGGAGATGGAAAGATAAACTAAATAGATGCAGTGGCTAGCAGGAGGTAAGGCAGTTCCTCAAGTACAGCTTTTGGTACTGATCTGCCATCTTCCTGTCCCACATGCAGCCCACCACTACCAGATCTAATTAAAAAAAAAGAATTAATTAAGAAGGGTGGATGAGGTAAAAGGCTTGATAAGGGGAGGTGCAAAGCTTGTCGAGAGAGATTGAGAGAGAGAGAGAGAGAGAGAGAGAGAGAGACTTGAGTATTTTTCCACAATAATTAATGGTGAGAATTAGAAGTGGATTTGTCCGTTCCTTTTTTAAGCCTCAGTGTTAATACTTGCTCCAAATGAAGCATCCTTAGATTCATTTCCACAAGGACCTGCTATTGTGGGGACCAAACAACAGTGATGGGTGTCCTGAAGCACCTGTTATGTGGGTTCTGCCCACTGGCCATCATCTTCTAGTTCTTTACAAAGCTGAGACTGATGTGAGCCAACGTCCTCAGTGTGGGATAACAAAAAAATAACTCACTTTCATGACCTATTATGCAAGGTGCAGAGGCTTTCTGCAGGTCAGATGATCTCCAGGTAACCTGACAAAGCCACTTTCCTGGGAGCAGGGGCTTTCTAGGAGGGCTGTAGCAGAAATGGGTCTTGAGACACATTTCAAGTCATGCTCTAGTGCTGCTTCCAAAAGACTCCTCATCAGAAAAACACCTACAAAGTGTGTGCTCCTAGAGGACAAGCGTCCCTCTCATGAGATAAGCAGTGTGGGTAAGAGGCAAAATAATAGCGAAATACTTGTCAAGTTTTGGAAGCCATTAAAATCTTCACGGTGATGTGCTCCTCTGGCATGCTTGAAACCGCATGGCAGGGCTGGAGGCTCTAAGCATCCATCTAAACAAACATCATCAGAAAACATACCCCTTTTCTGCTACAGAGGAAAAAAAGTTGTAGAGCCAGAGAACAATCTACCCATTCAAGCTCTTTCAGGTTTTCATTAGTTCCTGATGAAAGCTTTGCAGATGGAGGAGGCAGCAATTAACAATTAACAGCAATTAACAATTATTCCTTCTGCTTGCTTCCTGCTGGAAAAGGGAGACAATTAAATGCTCTTATCCTGTCTTTGCTCTCCTCCCTCTCTACCTTGGGAATTACACTACCAGGGAACCATTTTATTTAGCAAAGTACCTGCTTTTGCTTGTAGTAAATAGTTACTGCCTTAGGGCCAGGTTTTTAGAGACATCTGAAGATACAGCTGAGTACTTCCTTCTGAAAACTCACAAGGTGCTTTTCTGTCCATATAAATGTGTAATGTGTGAGATAAGAAAGAACAGAGAAACCAGGGCACAACAATGGATTAAGGCGTGCCATAGCGAAAAGATTGGGAGTGTCAAAGAAAGGGGGAAGAAAAGGATTTAACTCGTGAACTATACCCAAAAAGGGAGGTTTTACTGTCAAACTTGAGTCCAGAGGGAGGTTTTACTGTCAAACTTGAGTCCACCTAGCTTTTTACAGTTAAGAGTTCCCACGTGTCTGGGACGTGGTCCTGTTCTTCAAGCTGTCTATCAGTGATGGAGTGACGTACTCCACCTGGGAGTCTGGGAGATGAAGCCCACCCTGCAGCAAGGCTTCTGAGGCTGGTTGAGCACTGCCCTGGAATAGCTCTTCCCTGTGCACCTCCTGCTGAAGATCTAAGACACATCTCCTGTGAATTCTGATCATGTAGACATGAGCTAAGAAAACAAATCATAGAGTTTAACATAAGGAGTCTAAGGAACCAAATGGGTAAAAAAAAAAAAGGCAGTGGATCCCTGATGGGACAGTAAAGGAAATTTGTTTCTGCTAGGCATAAATCTGTGATGCAGAGAAGTTAACAGCTGTCCAAGAATGAATTGGATGGAGAAGAGAGTTATACATGCGTAGGATAAAAGGAGAAGAATTAAGATAATGTAGCATGACTGGCAGGGAACCAACTTGAAGTCTTTTGTACTGGATGGTGGGACAAGTTCTCTAGAGCTGGTGCTGAGACTGTGATGAATCATTGTGCCTGGATTTGCATGTGGGCAGAAGCTCTTTTTAATGGAACAAATATCCCTGAGGAGGGCATTAAAATGAGAGACTTCAGCATCCTAGGTGCAGACTGGGAAAGAAAAAGTTACTTTTGAGAGTTGATCCCAAGTATCTTTGGTGTGATAGTCACCTGGCCAGAAAGTGGTAAGGTCACCTGTGAAGAAAGAGCCAATTTTAGAAGACCTTGTGGTAAAAACAAGTCTGCATTAAGCTGATTCAGTTGCTGTTAAGCTGAAGGGTACATCAGAACTGGTCTGCAATGAAGCTTCTTGATTCCAAAGGGCCCAGGGTTTATGTCAGTTACATAAAATTACTTGGAACGGAAGTGGGAAAAAATATTACAATTCCAAAGTCAACTAAATCAATTTTTATTCCCAAAGCAACCTTGTGTTGAGATTTCTCTGACTTCAGGTTTCCAAAATTTAGATACTAAGTCACTTGTCCTCTGGAGATCTCTCTCTCCCTTTGCTACAAAAGACAATTCATCCTGTCCTAGGTAATGGTCTTAAATAGATGAGATAAACTGCCCTCTGGAGGTGCTTGTCTCCTGTCTTGGCTACAGAAGGAATTTAGATGTGGTACATATGCCTGAAAAGCTAAAATTTAGTGATGTTGATAGACCATGGTGCGAGGAAATGAGAAACCTACAAGGGGAGGGAAGAGGGAGCAGGGAGCGGGGGAAATAAAGCATTAATTAACAAAGAGAACAACAGCTGAAGGTTATGAAAATTTAGAAGAGAGTTAGAATGGCTGTATTTCAAGTGGTACTTCTGGAAACATTTGTAAAATACATGTATTACCAGAAACAGCAGCCATTAATAAAATGTTTTTTTAACAGAATTCGTAATATCAGTTAGATCTGAAGACATATTCTACCACTCTGCAGGAAACACCTCAGATCTCCTTGCAAAACTTCAGCTCAGAACTATTTGGGTGTTCAGATTTAACTGTGTGTTTCAGTGACTGGATGGTTACAGAATCATGCTGGTGAACCTCCATTTTTTGGGGGCGGGAGAAGCGAAATGGCATTTTAAAACTATAAAGAATTTTTTTTCAGTGGAGCAAAAATATAGTAAGTCAAGCTTTCATCCATCTGAAGAGTGTGGATAACTGGTATCAAAATCAAAGTGAGATCAGTAGAGAATGACTGGTTAGCTTTTACAAATATGGGCATCTCAGCAGAATGGCTCAGATTGCAGAGATCTAAATCAATCTGGTCAACCACAGAGTTACTTGTTGAGGACTTAGAACTATCTTTGCATGTCTCTGCACGTGAAGTCATTAGCTCAACTTTTTAGTTCGTCACATCCATGTGGTTTCTTTGTGTTGTTTCTGTTTGTCTTTGAGGCATGGCTTTCAAATGTGCAGTGGAATCATTTATCTAGGGTGGAGATCTGCTGGGTTCAGGTTGGTGGTGCTTGGTTTGGCTTGCAGACACTTGAGTGCAAGATGAGCTGTGTGAGACATAACCATTCTCCTGCTCTACATGTGGTACGAAGCGCCTACCTTTGTCTCTAGGCATATGTCTCTATGGCAACTCCCGTACCTGATTTCCTACCCATCCCAAAATACTGATGGAAAAGCTCGTGTATCCAGGCAGATAGATAGATTGGGAAAATGAACTAGCTGAAAGATCGGATGGTTTTTTAATGTGGTTTAGTCTCTAGCCAGATGAATTTCCCAACTGCCAAAATACTGGTGCCAGCACAAGTGAGAAAGCAGAAATGCCACAGGGAGGGGACAGGATGGGACCACTCACTGAAGCAGAGAGAGTGCTAACACTAAGGTGGTAGTGTAACCTTGGCTGTGGGTTAAGAGTGTTAAATTGCTCCACATTTACCATGGACCACAAACCTACATGTAGGCATTGATGACATGTAGATAAAGCACAACAGTTCATACTAACTCTTTCTTTCCTATAACATCTTCACACCTCTATACTTAGCAAAACCCACCTGTTTACATCCAGAACAGACTGGGTGACTCAGGAAGAGATATTGTTGAATAGTACTGCATGTTTCACTAATACTGTGAATGTAAAAGATATTCTGTAATTAATCCTTTAGAAACAGGCAATTAATACTCCAGAGACTATAATTTATATAGCTTTTGTCAACTTTGTCATCCAGATCAGAGGTTAAACAACAGTGATTGCAAGGATCTGGGAAGGAAGCAGCTCACACATCCTTGATGCAAGCTCACCAGTGAGAAAACCAGCACTAAACGACTCATCAGTCCCAGAGATGCTGCCTGGAACAGTGTGGTTACCACCCATGCATTCCTCCAGAGACAGAAACAACAAAAGAGGTGTGGACCTTGATGATACCACTAAAGCTAATGGAAGCCTACATGCAGGTGTCTGCAAGCATGGTGGTGTCCATGGCTGCATCTGGTGCAGTCAGTGGAGCCATACAAGCAGATACCCAGGTGGCACTTGAATTAGTTGACTCAACATAGGTGTCTACTGCTATCTGAGAGACCCCAAAATGACACTTCCAGCTGCTGCTCCAAGAGGGTGTGACTTTTACTTGGATTTGCCATCCTATTAATCTCTTGGATGCCCTGGGGGGATCACTAGCTCCAGCCTTGGCTGGAGTTAGGTGTGATGCTCTCTGCTCAGGCGCCTGAAAATTAAGTAACATTTATCCTAGTGCTGCCTTGCTCTGCCCTTAGTGGCTGCAAGCCTCAGCCCACAGGTTGCCTGGTTGGCCCAGACTTCCCTGTTCTCAGCTGATACAAGACAAGCCTGATCTGACTCCTATGGAGTCAGAAGGGATGAGATTTCACAAGGAAAGTCAGGATGCTGGATCCTCAAGCCTTTTTCTCCACAGTCCCATGAGTCAAACTTCCCCTTGCCTGCTCTTTATTGCTCCTAGTGTCACCAAAATCGGGAATAAGAAAACTCCTTAATGCCAATGTAGCATTAAGAAGCATTATTGCAGCACTGGATGCACAGGGGATTGCTCCACCGAACGTGAACAAAACTATATAGTCCACATTCATGTTTATGCATTACATTTCTCAAAAAAATCATATGTATTCATTCAATAGGTGGTACTATGTTAATTAAGTGTCACACATGCTCCTTACAGGTATCTCAGAGTCTTCTAAGGGGTCTCAAAAAACAGTTGATCCTATAGGTACAGCTGACTGATCACTGAACCTTAATTTACTTCCCTTATATAGAAAGTCCAAGGAGAGTCCAAGTTTGCCAGTAACCTATGCAACTGTCTCCTCAACAACCATAAGTTTTAAAAAACTCTTTCCTCCTTGGCATAAAATTACACAACCAGGGTTGGTAAGCATCTCTCCATAGTGATTGCACTGAAAGAAACAATATAGCTGCAAAGCTAAACCAGACTATATTACACGGTAGCACCAGTTGCATCTTAAAACCACAATGGTCATCACTTAGTGCAATAACCAAGGGAGGTACTACCACGCTGCAGGTTGAGATGTCCACTTTGCGAACTAAGATTTGCATCAGTATTGAGTCTGCAGTGTAAGATGGTGTCTAGGAAATGTTTTATGACCATTTATTTCTAGGTCTGTATTCTCTGAAATGTCACCAGATGTCATCATTATTTCAAAATTTAAAGTCAGTTTCTTTCCACTTCTAAAAATTAAGCAAAGTATCCACTGGATTATCTGAACCAAACCTGTCTTCACATGCCTGTCAATAATACTAATACATGAAAAAAATACAGCAAATGCTTCTGTGCTTCATGTCTCTAATGCTCTATCAGTAAAAAAGATAGATTAGTCTGAAATAAGTTACAATTTAGAATGTCTTTTCCTATTCTACATTAAGGGACTCATCTTCAAAGCAATGTGCACAAATTCCATTAACAGCAATAACAGAATTTGTGTGAGTAACTCCCCAAACACCACTTTGAACATTAAGCCCTTTACTTAATTCAATATGAGATAAAAAAATGATCTAAGGAAATGCAAAGACTTGATATTCTGGTTTGTGTTTCACAATGGACTGGAGACACACACACAGAGACACATGCACATAGATACTGTGGCTTAGCCATATAAATGGAAACAGAAAAGCTGTTTTTTATAAAAAGAATTAAAAAAAAAAAAAAAGAGAAAGAAAAAGCCCCCCAAAAGCAACTCCAAAATCCTGTGCAATAGGAGCTCCACTTCTAGAAGAGAAATAAAACCTTGAAACACATTTCTGAAAATGTTGTATTGGGTTTTGGAGGAATCATGGCAGAAAACAATATCCCCTAACATTGGGTGCATCATTCAGCAGTCTGCAGTTCAAATTCCAGCCTCTTCTCCACTATCCATTGTCTCTCCTTCCTGTCCTATTGTTTATCCCATCAGGCCTTTTAAGCCACAGGAAAGACTGTCTTCACTAGACAGGGAACAGTCCCCTCCATCACATGCATCCCAACCTTTGGTCATTGCTGCATCTGTACCTCTTTGTGAGAACCTTTTTTGTGATCTGTGGGCACGATCTTTTCCTCCACCCACCTCATTGTCAACAAATACTTGGGCCTGGACCAGTTCCTTTCTGCCCTGCCCTCCCACAGCCACAGTGTCCTCTTACAGAAATTCAGATTTCACCCAGAAATGCCATGACCAAGGCACCAACCCAACTGGCCTCTTAGGGATCCGGTGTTTCCAGCCACCTGAAGGACAGGGAAGGTTTTACATTGGCTTTTGAGGTGCATTGAAGGCTCTTGAGCAGGGAAAATGGGGAAAAGGATTCCCAGTTTTTCACTGCCACGCTGTGTGATGTCCAGGAACATCCCAGTCTGCCTCAGTGTTTAATGTGCTGAGAGAGGACAATAAGCACTTTCCCACTGGAAAGAAGTGTATGAATTTATTCCAAGTTCTTGGTAGAAGATACTCTTGTTACTTTATTACTTGCAATAATGTGGGCTAAAAATGAAGTCAAGCTCCAAGGCACCAGCAGTTGTAGCTACTGGTCATGCACAGAATGAGATGAGGTTTTTTTTCCCTCGATGAGATGATGCTTAGGGGTTTAATTCAGCCTAACATAGGTTCTTTGAGACAGAGCGGTCCTGAGAAGGTGCCCAGCTCTTCTCTCTTTTTGTGCTTGTCTCTATTATCTTCACAACAGAACATGAAAATAAGGTGCCAAAGGTCTGGCACACAAAAGCAAGGTATTGAGTGACTGTGGTTGGAAACTTGCTGTGCTCAGGACCTCCTTGCCTAGGTAAATTCCTGCTGTGGAGGCTGTAAAGTAGAAAGCTGCACTGGTAAAATGCAATTAAGGTCAACCATACATCCAGGAGCTCAGCAGAGCTTGCAGGGCTCCTGTGCAAACTCAAGCTAAGGATTTACAGTTTGGATGTTTGAGGATCTTTCCAACTGTGAACAAAAGTGAACTTCAGAGTAAGGATTGCATTTTGGTATGGTGATCATCCCCAGCACAGTCTTAGCTAGATACCTTAGCTAGATAAGGTGATCTCACCTTAAACCAGTGGGAACAAGGTTCCTGGCTGCTGCAAGGTCTCCAGGTCTTGATGACAAGTCCATGAAAGTGATAACAACACTTTCCTCCCCTGAAAAGGTCCTTGCCTTTTGCTAGGTCTCATCATGAGAGACTGCAAATTGCCTTGGCAGGGAATATCTCCCTGAGTGCTCTGCATGTGTGTGCATGCGGGAAGGGAGATTTACGGTGACAGGCAGTTCTTTCTGTATGTCCAGCTGATACACATGGAAAGACATAGTAAGCTTTCCAACATGTGGGCATATTTCACACCTGAAATAGCAGCAGCAAACCCTAGACTCAGCACACACCAACAGTAGTTGCTCCATGTTTGACTTAATTGCATCCATCAGCTGGAGAATTTCACAGAAATGGGTGGCTGCTGTGTGGGTATTGTCACCCAGAGGATCAGAGTGATGTCTGTCACTCTCGTCCGAGGGGAAGGACAGTTGTACATAACAGAGCAATCTGCATCTACAACAACAGGACTGTAACCTATTGTCTACAACAGCCCCAGCACGATAAAGCTGTTAGGTGTAGAGCTTCTGCATGGGACTAAGAGCACAGGCACGCTTCAGAAAGACTGCAAAAATGGAGCTGATCTGGGTGAATTAGTTGTATTGTGCCTATCCATTCAAATATGAGAACGCTTCACTTTCTCATGGGAGTAAAGTTAGGAGAATTATATCTGTTCTGAAGTTTTGTGAGGAGTGGAGTCAAGGTCCTTGGTGTCAGGGTTTGGACCTGCTTGCTTTCCTTCCTTTCCTCAGCTATTCTCCCTTTTGCTATGTGCAGACTCCGCATTTACATGGAAAACTTACGTTGATTCTTATGGAGATATTTTAGATTCATATATGTTAAATAAAGGAGGGGTGAGGGCTGTCTTAAAAGCTCTGCATCGGAGAATCAAAGATTGCTGTTAATTCTGAGCTGAGTCGGGAATGTTGTCTTCTCTGTCTTCTCCTGGGAGCAAAGGGTAAGCTCCAGAGAGCCATCACCTTGGAAAACCCCCCTTGAGCAGGATCATCAGGAGCTAGCAGCTCTTTCGTGTGCTAAGGGTTGTTCCTAGCTCTCTCTCTCTCTAGCTAGCAGGAGACTGTATTATCATGCCTGGAAGGAATCTGTGCTCAAGAATTCCCATCCCATGTCCATCATAGGTGTTGTGTTCCCTAAAATGGCATGGGAGAGCGTCCAATTGATTCAGAAGCACCTGAGAATGACTGCTGGTGAAGCCCATCTACTCCTCTTTATGGCAAATAGCTCCTCCCTGACGCAAACTCACCACTAGGCACCGCTGGGCAAACCTTCCTGCTTAGCCCTTGCAGCTCTGGATCTGACCTTCTTGGTCAGATTCTTGGATGCATGTCAGTGGGCTGCTTCGTTGCCTGGGCACAAGCTAGGAACGTGGTGCTCCCAAGCTTTATTTCCAGAGGTGACTTACCCAGAGACACAAGCACGGCGATGGCAGCACTAGGCATTGCAGGGAAGTTGACTGTAGCACCATCATCTGCTGTAACCTCCGGATCACACGCTCTGCCTCCCCAGCTAAGCACTCCTGATGGGCATTGTTATCAGTTACTTACTGGGAATCTAATCCATCTAAACTGTGATTTTTCTGCTTTTACTTCTACTAATTGCTACATTAATCACTAGTCAGATTGAGCTTTTCAAAATGAAATGGTCATTCAATGGCAACATCAGCTCAGTGGTTTTGCCTGGGAATATTACACTCCATCATCCAAATGCCATCACTTCTTTTTACATGCTGTAGAAGTGCTGGGGAATCGCTTGTTGCTGGAGGTCTTATTTTGGCACCCATCGGAAGGTCAGGTTAAACAAATGCCAAATAGGAATAAGATTTATCTAATTGGTCCTGCCTTGTAGAGGGGAAACAGCCAAGCTGACACCTCAAGGTGTCCTGCAGCACTATTTTTCTCTGGTTTTAAGATTTTATGACTTATTAGAGAAGACAGTGTAATTACAACTTCAGCTGAGATGCAGTTATAAAATCAACTTATGGTAATTGAGTACAGACAATATAGCAAGAGGTGTATCGTTCCTAAGTAAATATTGTAGCAGTAGAGGGACTTTGAGAATCATTAAATTTCAATGAAAGGCATGAATCTCGAAATTAAAAAAGCAATAACAATGCTAACAAAAGCAGCAGTAATGGCAATAACTGGTTATTAAAAACAGTAATTATTTGTCTTGAAAGTATGTCTAAAAACTTAGGAATGAAATAATGCTACCAACTTTTTTTGTTCATTCTGTATGCAGAAATGAAAGATGGCGTTTCCTCAGAGACCTGAAAATCCAACTTTATTTTTGTAGGTGTTTCTTTACAGGGTAGTTGACTACATGTTGGTGTTCATACTGCTGCTTACATGAGTGCTTGATCATGTCCACAAATCAGGTGAAGTAGCTAGAAATCTTTCCTGAATTAATTGTGCATGAAAAACTGCAACACTAAAAATGGAGGTGTCTTAAAAATCTTGGCCTGTGATGTCAGAAGCAAGGCTGGGAGATCTTTTTTCCTTGAGGAAATCATATATGGCAGCTGTATTTCATGTGTTGGTCATTAATTTCAAGGAACTCATTTGGAGTATCTTGCCAGACATTCTCCAAGAATTAGCTCTTTGCAGAGCTCTCAGCCTGTTTTCCCTGAGCTGGGGCAGAAATTTAAAAAACAGTGTCTGACCTTTGCATTACTTTTAAATGACTATGTAATAAGCTGCAGGGAGATACATGGATTTATTTTCACCTCTGGATTCTAAAGAATATCATAAAACATTCCAGCTTTTGCTCTTTTAGCTTTATGTCGCCATCAGACTTAGCTCAGAATTATTTCCTTGTGTAAATCCTTCCTTTCAGTGAGGACTCCTGTGGTCTAGCAAGCCATAGGCCAATGCACATCACTATCCATTGGTCTGATGCCTTGTTTTTAAGGCTGTTTGGACAGATCACTTCTCTAACTATCTGTACTTTTGTCCTTTCCAAAGCATGGGCTGTGGTTACAGCGTCATGATGAATAACACAAAAGGATACCCATCCCAAGACTTTGTTGACATTGTAACAACAAACAAACAAACAAACAAACAAACAAAGAAGTATCTTTCCAGTGGCTTGATCTTTTAGCAAATCACCCTAAACCCACTTGTTTGCCCATGGTTGCATTTTTGCCTGCTAAAGAATAGCCAAGTTTGATGAACTAAGAGAAATAGTGGACCATGGAAGGAGCAATTTTGTTTCCCCCCTTTCATTGTATCCACAAGAGACAATGGAATGGGATTGAGGGAGCAAAACCAAAACAAGGATCATCTGAGTTCTTGTTAGCCAATTCTGTACTCCGTGCTCCCTTTTTCCCATGCATACATCCATGGATGCAATACTGCTGCCTCGGGGTGTGCACCACCAACTTTCACTGCGCAGAGGGGATGGGTGATGAGACCAACGGCAAATGTCCAGTAGCCAGCTTGGCCCAACAAATATTCTGGGCAGGACTCAGGATGCCATTCAGTGGTCTGAAAGGCGAGATGCCTCACTTGCAAAGCTGGAACTTACTTCTCAACACAGCCTGTAACTGGAGGGAAAATGTTAAGATTAAACATCTAAGAAAGACAGCAGCCCGCTTCTTGGACTCTATGAATAGCACTTTTCTACCGCTTCAGGATGGCTTCTCCCATGTTCAAAGGCTGCTGTGCACCTTGGGAAGTGTTGTTTTCTGCATCTCTACTCCACGTGCTGTGGTCCTGCTTTAATTCTTGTCCTGCCACCAACAGCTCCTCTCTCACTACAGCCTTCTTTGCCTGTTGCTCATTGTATTACCTTCGCTCCCATCCTTCACCCTGCTCCTCGTCACTCTACTTGTGACACTAAAATGTCTTTGGATGCTTTTGCATCTCTCTCCCTCCCCCCGCCCCCCCCCCCCCCCCCCCCTTCTTGTTTCATGTTCTACTGCTTCTGGGAAGAACTTGCAGGCACATAAACCCAAACCCTGCAGCTTGGCATCTACAGTGGGTTAAGCCAGACAGGCTGCGTGGTACCTTGATGGAGGTCCAGGGGCTCAATGACACCAAGACTGTGGTGCAGGCAGCTGAGGCACATTCACCAGGGCTCAGGTGCAGAGCATGCAGAGCACACAGATGTGGAGACACACATCTACTTGGACAGGAACCTGCACGGCCTGGAATGCATGCCACTGTGTGTCCATTATGCTCTGAGGGAGGCAACCACAGCTGTTGTCTATCTATGCCCACACACGTAGACCAGCCACTGGCTCATATTTGTGTTCTCTTAGTATTAACCTAAATGAAGACTTCACCTTTTCCAGATATCCTCCAAAAGCACTGAAGAAAGGCAGTTCCCTGGGGCCATTTGATCTGGCCAGTCTAAAGCTCACTGTCGATGCTTCCCTCCAGGGACAAAGAAGGAGCCCAGAGATGCCTCTGCAAGTGCCTAAGACTGCACAGGACAAATCCAGGCTGGGCTGTCCTAAAATATGCGCGAGGTCGCTCCAGATGGAGGAAAGCTGGTATTAGCCGCGAAGCCAAGCAGATGGCTTTCTCACCTTACTTCCTCAGGGATGAACCAAATACATCAAAATACAACCCTCACTGCCCAGTCAAACAAAGAAAAAAACTACCCCAGAGACAGATACGATTTATTGTTACTTTAATAACAACGTGGCTTACAATTGTTTCAAGTAAAAAGGGGATTTATTTAATTTTGAATAAAAATTAAAATATAACTCTGAATATAGATTTTCACTTATTTACATGAAAACATATATACAGAATAGAATCTTACAGCAAACTAACAACATGCCCTTTGCCCTGTGAACTTTAAAAAGTAAAAACACCAGCATTGATTTATATGTATATATATACACATACATGTACACACACACATATATACACATATATATATATATACACACACACACATATATTGTTGTAACACACCAAATGGATTATATACATAAAGTTTGAATCAAATCTCTGGTACAAACTGGAATGCAAAACAATTCAAAGGTTTCCAACGTGCATCACCACGAATGGACTGTAACTGCTGGTTTTGAAGCTAATTTCTGTTGTTCCATAAGAGACAGCAGGGTTTTAATTTTTTACCTCGTCCTACCATGGTACATGAGAAGACTCAAGTCCCTTCAAAGCCTGCACTTGGGACTGTCATCTCTGGTGGACCATACTGCAGCAAATGCCCGGCTGTACGTGACATCCCTGCCTGCATACGTGCAAGTGTCACAATACTGTTCCCCAGATGTTTTCTATCAAGCAGGTCCCTGAAGGTGAAGGCTGCTGGAATAACTTCACATCATCATATCCTGACCATGTCTGGCAGAACAGGGACTGGGAAATTTAATGTGTAAGTTTATAAGCAGATGCAACATCCATAATCTCTGGTGAGACCGGAGCAGCAACAAGCAGGTGGAGTGACTCGGGAAAGATCATTTCCAACCTGTCACATGGTAATACAGAGCAGAGTGCTTTTTAGACTCACAACCTGAACCCAGGGCAATGTCACCTTTTCCTGTGGGGGAGTTTTAGCTTCTGACTGAGGTCTGAGAGGTGCAAGAGGAGCTTCTTTAGGCCTTAAACCCAGAAGACACACAGAAGCTGGGCAGAAGGAAGAAAGACTGATTTTGCCTACTCTCCAGCCAAAGTGCCTGGAGCCACCTTAGCCAAATCTCTTTATCTCCACTGGGAAAACAAAATACGAACATTTCAGTATTTTAGCTGAATAGTGGGTGTATCGCCAACTTCTTTACTTCCTCTCACCTGGCCCCTGCTGGGACTCAAAGCATCTTTGCTTTGAAAAAGGTCTCAGAGAAGCCTTCAGGAATGATGCTTACGGACCATGGCTATACTCCTCTGCTGTGAGAGGTCCCCCTCCACGAAGACTCTCTCAAGCCCAGAACTCCAACCTCTATCCTTCCCTGAAACCCTCCCCCCCAGACACACATCCTTGGTGGTCATCAAGACCAGGAACATCTGTGGGTAGGTAGCCACATGGTAACTGACCCGCTGCATAAGGCTGCTTGGGCTACGAGACCTATCCAGCAGTATTGTCACTGGAAACATCTGTCCTGCCACAGTGAGCTGTGGGGAACACCTGCCCTTCAGGCTGCACAGATGACTCCTTCAACAAGGTGTTGAAGCAAGGTCTCCTTGTCTCACCCGACCTAACTGCTTGTCAACAGAACGCCCCCGTGCTCATCTATAGTGTGATGATGGATAAAGACGTGTTCTGCTGGTATGTGGTGCCATGGGCCATTACAGATGCTGGAGTTTTAAATCATGAACATGAGACCTTTCTCAAAGTAAGAATTAATATAAAAGACTAGAACAAGAGAAAAAACGTTGAGTATTTAGAACTATGACCTATGTTGGTTTTGTGTGCATTTCACATGTCTTCTGCAAGAGAATTCCAGTACGTCGCACCAAACTATTGCAAAACCACTCTTCTGCAGGACAGCTGACATTTAAAGGACTAGCGGGCTGTAAAGCTCATCTTTTGATGACTGTCACATATTCTAAATTCAATCATTAAGATCATTCGTACTTCTTGCTGGAGTATTGTACCAAAGAATAAATGAGAATATTAAATGCTTCTGCTCCTTTACTGGGAGTTCATGAGCACCTAAGGACACGAGCCCTCTCTTGTTAAGTCTAGCAGATTTCAGTTGGATTTCTGCCTGCCAGAAGAAGGAGGGGTTTACATTTTATGTTAACTAACTGCACACTTTTTGACTTCTAAGTGAAAAAATTTGGTGAAGACTTTGTCCCACAGCCCACACATCTGCGAGGGCCCTTCCACTAACCTCAGTTACTTCTGGATCAAATCCTGAGTAACAGATATCCTTAGTTCTGCATCAGCTGATGTGATGAAGAGTATTACTGAGGGGAAAATACACATGCACGCACATTTTGAAACAGTTTTAAAATAAATATACTGTATAAAACGTCTCCAAAACTCACATGACTGGGGAGAGGGGATATTTGTTGAGTGTATCTGAGTTCAAAAATCTACAGCCACAAGAAAAAAATAAAATCCTAAGCTTAAGACACTGCAAAATACAGAAAATATTTCCTGGAGGAGGGAATCAGCTTTGTAATCCCCACCAATGGAAAATACAGCGTTACATAGCACCAAAACAGAGCCCTTAAGACTATATTTATCCACATGTAATAAAGCTGGTTTTAATGGTGCTCAGTTGCAGCATGTTCTTCTCTTTTGGCACTTGAATTTGTAAATGGGAGGAACAGTCCGAGTTCATCATTTTCTAGACACACTGCACCAGAAAAGCAAAAAGTATCTGAAGTGCCCTGATGGTACCGAGCTTCTAAAACACTGAGATGGCACTGAAGCTCTGCCAAACTCAATGTTGTGCCCTGAAAAGACAAAAGCAGGCTTTCCAGGTGACCACATGTTGATCATGGCAGCACAACAGTGTCTGATTTGCCTTCATAGAGCTGAGATGGTGTTTGCTCCACACCACATGACTGGGGACTGCAAAAGGTTGAAGGACAAGCCAAGGAATTGTGACTTTCCAGTTTAAGGCAAATTAGCTGTTTACCCAGACTGAAATATTAATGGGGTTTAGGTGTCTAACCTTCTGAGAAACGTTGCAAATCCTAGCGAACATTCAAATACCTCTGACAATGTGGGTCAGGCCATCTCAGCCAGGACATGCACCTGCTGGATGCTTCACTAATTGTATAACCATTTGCACTGATTTCAGTGGTTACTGAGGGCACATAGCATTTCTAGGAGGTTTTCTGCACCCTACAGAACAAAACTATCAAGGGATACTGCATATGGTTAACACAGCGTAGCTGAAGACCCTGAAATCCTCAGAGCTGAGAGGCCATAACACCTCCGAGAGGTAGAAAAAGCCAGGGTTTGGTCATCCTGGCACTGAGAAAAAAAAAGGAAGTGTGGATGGGAGCTATGTTTTCGAGCTGGAAAGGGAAGAAGATGAGCTCTGAAACTAAAGAGAGCATTCTTCTTCAAGGTGGGAGAGAAGCATCCATGACAGCAGGAGGAAGGCAGGACAACCAGACAGGGAACCATGGACATTCCCTTAAGTTAATGCTTTAATTCAATTTCAGAGACTGGTGCTTTGGGCCTGCAGACTGGGAATTGTCTAATTCTGTCAAGGGAAGTGCTAAGGAGGTTGGGAAATGGCAGGGACCTGCCCGTGGATCTGTTCAGTCTGACCGAGTGCAAGCTCAAAAGAAGCCAGTGAAGATGAAGATAAGCACGTACCACACTCTTCAACCCCCTACTTTTGCTCCAGGAATGCCCGTCCCTGGTCCTGCCTGAAGAGTAGCTAGTAACAGCTGCCTGCACACCCTTCTTGTGGGACAAAAATGGTCCATGGGAATGATGTGCTGCATCCAACAGCCCAAAAGCAACAACAGCAGGGTTGCTCCTCAGCCCTTGATAATGGCCCTGGATAAACATGAGTTCAGAACTTCACAGTGGTGGCCTTTTGTAGCTAACACAATAAATTTCAGGCCTGAACGCCACATTCAGAACAGTGAGGGAGAAGATGTGGCTTCTCCAGTGTCATCGGTGTATCAGTGAAGTTGCACCAGCTCTGAATTTAACTAAGAACAAGAGCTGGACCAAAAAAGGAAAATAAAACATTCCAGTGGCTTATACTTCTATGCTGCAAAATGAAGTAATATTTTACCAAGATTTGGCTTCCAATTTGAAGTACTTCCTTTGAAGTACATTACTCTAGAGCCTCGTTAATGTTCCAGAACTGAAATGAAGTCCAGGCAAAAGTAATTCCTTCTGATCTCTGCTAAAGCTGCAAGTGACAATCTGAGCATACTCTCCAGTTAAACTACACACTGTCCATTTTCTACTTTCTCAAGAAATTGTCTAAGAAGTTCAGCTCCAGCTTTTCTGGAAGACAATCACTGCAGCAGACAACAGTAGCCCAATCCCCTAGTTCTTCCCAACCTGAAGACTTAAATAAATAATAAAGCATCTTCCACCCCAAGGCAGTTCTAGGATAGAGATTTCAGGTTATCATCTTCTCCAAAAGGACAGAGAACAATAAATGAGACAACAATGAAGAACAGTAATTTGAAAGATGAATGGTGAGGAGAGAGAAACCTGAGGAAATAAAAAGAGCCGGTGCAAGATAAAATGAGAATTTTTTTTTTTGTTTAATAGGCGAGTTTTAAATACGGTTAAACTTCCCTGAACAGTCAGTAAAGACTCCCGTGACTTGGACTCAATGCTTCACCCGTCACCTGCTTGGCCAGCATCAGAGCTGGTGGCTCTCAGAGTCTGTGGCTGTCTGCTCCCCGACTGTGCCTCAGGGAGTTAGCTGCCATACGATTATCTACAGTAACAAGGCTGATGGAGAAAACAATGACATTTTTGCAACACATCCCAGGAAGCATTAAACGTATGACATATCCCAGTGGCCAGAAATTCCAAAAACGTCAGAGCAGAAAAGGATGCTCAGAAGAAGGTGGATGCGGTAAGTAAAAGATCGGTGCAGGGATGCTGTTTAGCAAACAGACGTTCTGCTTCCCTTCCTTGAAATGTCCTCATATGCCAGTTCTCCTGACAGTAGTCTTTTGGAAACTGTCTCCTGCTAGATGTTTACCAGCCGTCGGAGAGACTGGGCTGGAGGAAGGAAAAGCTGGGAGAAGCACCCTCCGTGTTTTTCTCAGCTGTGCTCTCATTCTGCTGGGCACAATCCTTCTGTCTTCAGAGACGAAACAAGGAGCAATGTTTTTAGAGGACCCTACGGGAGATCCAAAGCAGTTATCAAAGCAGTTGCATGGACACAGTCCACTGCTACCATCAGCAGGAAATTCAGTCTAAAACCCAGTTTCTGAATGCCTGCACCACTACAGAACCCTGTTCCTGGATTTCTGAGAAACAGAAGAAAACTACTTGATGCAGAGGTGACTGCTCTTCCCTTCAGTTGATGAGAAGTTGAACAAGATCTTCAGTACGAACAGCTGAACACAGATCCAGTCCTACCGATCTCCTATGTAAGAAAAGTTCTGATGAAGTCTCAGGAGCTGGCAGGATCTGGCCCAGCCTGCAGTGCCTGCACCCACCACACTCCTCAGTGGCAAATGAGGAAACTCACTGTAAGACAGACTAGAAACTCCTCAGCAACACATGGCAAACAGAGTCAATACTTCTTGCCTAACACATGCTCTAGGGCAGATTCACATATAGTCCCAAATATTTATTTCTGAGGCTTTCCCCCACTAATCCAAAGAATTTAAGGGAACTGATGAAGGAGAAAGCAGCAGCTATAGCCTGGTATTGGTCAGTAGGTTCTTCTGAGCTCACGGTGGTCAGCACGATTATCTGATCCAAGTTTTCTGTCCCCATATGGTATGTGCTTGAGGTGGGGGTTTTCTGGCCATTAACACTGGCCTCAGATTTAGGGCTAGAAATTACATTTCTTTTTGAAGAGGTCTTCACTGAGTAGGCTTTGGCATCGCAGCATGGTAACAGAGCTGTGTGCAATTTCTAGGCTGAGCTCCCTGAGGCCAGGGAACAGGGGTCTGTTCATAGTTTGAGAATAAAAGTCTGCCAAAGTCAATGGCTTCCTACGAAATCAGGCTAAAGCTCAGCACAACCCATTTGATTCACCTTCTGAAGGATGGATTCACTTGCACCTTAAAGTCAGAGCAAAATTCAGACCTGGTCTGGTCCCAGTTTGGATCTTGGTTTTTGGGATAATTTTACATCACTGCAATGCCTCCAACCTTGCTGAGCTACAGCAAATTCAGGCTCAACATTTGGGGGCTTTATGTACACTGCATTGGGCCAGATCCTCAGCTGGTCTAAAGCACCATGGCGTAAACAGTCTGTAAAGATTGATGCTTTTTATTCCCACCTAGCAACCAGCTTCATGAAGGTACAAATGAAACCAGCATTCACTCAACAGTCTCATCATTAAATCTGAATAGTCTTCTTTTTTTTTTTCCCCCCACCCTGTGGGGCTCCAAGTCGGGTCTTTCAAGTGACTTGGATTTAAGAGGATGGGCTTGACTATGAATGCTTTCATGCATGTTTCTGAACATGAATGCAGCACTGTTCAGATCCCATCACAGACACATTTAGCTTATTGTGCACAGCCAGCACAGCTCAGGACATGTTACCGCGCACTTGGTCTTGTTGCACCCCTGTCAGTTCACTGCAGCTTTGTCTGATACCGTAGAGACTGTGGGATGAGTCCTGTTCATAAATTACTCAGGAATAACAGTCTATAACTGATATAACACCTTTTTCCTTTTGTACGATTGGAGAGGCGGGAGAAAAAAAAAGCCCAATGATCACTAAGATCAGATTTGCAGTAAACCCCAGGTGATGCTACAAATGGTCGCTTACATTTCAATATGAAGGAAGTGTGTCAGACTTGGATAAAAGAAATGTTCACGTCCAGAAATTGGCCTAGAAAAAACATCATCATCATCTGGAAATGTCCGACCCTTCTCCTTGGGAATGTGTCTGCCATCGGTAGCTTTGTTTTAATGAATGACAAACCATCTGATCCATGTTGGCCTTGCACCACTGTGTAACGGCTTGGCGAGGCTCAGCAGGAGAGGTGCCAGCAGTCTTTTGATGTGCTTTACAAGTACAGAAAAATCAGTTCAATTTGTTACTAGTTTTCTGGTGTGGGGGTCACTTTTTTTTTTCTTCCCTATAGATTAACTTCCAGTGCTTCCAATTCCATGTGTTCTTGGAAAAGAGAAGGGATTGGGGAAAAAAAACCTTGAACAAGTTGAAATGTTAAAAAAGAGAAGGAACAAGAAGGAGAACAGAAAGAAATCGAGAAGTGCAGTCAGTTGGCATATTGTGCATAGAAAGCAACTTTTACTCGCTCAATCTGGTGACACAGTTTGATGGCTGGCCCAAGCTTCAGCTCCATGCACTCCTGCACCGTGGGCAGTGTCAGTAACAGAAGGGCTTGGCCGTCGATGTCCTGGGGAAGAAAAAAGACAGGGAAAATGGTTTCGTTTGTGGACCCTGGAGAGCAGAAAGCATAACGAGATCTGGAGAAGCAAGACGGGAATTTTGTCCCCAAAATTAAAGGCAATTTTGTCCTCTGGCCTTTCTCCCGCTTTGATGCTGCTCATCTCCTTTCTCTGAGATACATCTTGCTTTTTCAGAAGTTGTCTAGTTTGTCTTCACAGGCTTGTCCCCAGTTCAGGAAAATCCTCCCAGCTACTGAAATGCAGGATCACCTTCTACAGAAACTCTGCAGGGTCCACAGAGATCTGATTAGGCCTATTTTACAACTAAGGAATTGAAACAAGGGGGAGGCTGCAGAGAGCACACCAGGAGACACAGGAGGGACCTGAGTGGAGAAACTGATGCTGGTCCCACTGCCAAATCAGACCCTTCCCCCGCCTTTTTTGGCCCATGATCTTCTCAGCACAGTTTTATGTCTGCCTCGCTCCATGCTGTGTCCCCTGGTCCACCCAGAGCCTTGCTCTGCTTTAGCTGCTGAACAACCAAGACAGGGGGCCAGGACCACCCAGAACCCTTGCAGTCTGTGTGTCCCAGAATCACAGAATGCTGTAGGCTGGAAGGGACTTCTGGAGGTCACGTCCTTACCTCAGGCATATCTATGCACCAAACTCCATGAACTAACATCCCAGACAAAAGCCATTTTATTAGGGATTTCTGTTGGCTTTATGACCCTCTTCTTAATTAAGAGCTCAAGTCCTCTACATTCTTGAGTAGACTGAGAAGCAGATAAGCTGACTACAAAAAACTGCTTTTTACACCTTAGGGGAGGATCAGAGTCAAAGTGCAGAAAAAGCACTGTAACTCACAGGCAACATCAACTCCCCAGGACAGCCCTGATTAGACAGCAGTAAACGCAAGGAGGATTCGGACACCTTAAGCACTCCTTTGATCAGGACTGTCCATGACTCAGGTTCCTCTTCCACTGAAGCTTGACAGCATGGCCCACTGCACCAGAGCTTCCTTGCAAATCACAAGGAAAAGCTCCAGTCACCTGTGTTTGATTAAAGCCCCCATAACACTCTTTGGCAAAGGAGAAATACCAAATCATTCTAAATATGATTTCTTAGCACTGCCCTTTACTTTCAGCAGTGTTAGCCAAGGAATGGCTGTTTCTGTATAATTTTTACACGATCACACAAACTTGAAATAAAGAGCATTGCCTTCCGCTCCTGCAAACCTATCTGTATAATGAGAAGATGCTTGGCATCTCCTAAAATTAGGTCATCCAAGGGAATGACTGCCACATCTTCACTGGATGCAGATGGGAAGTAGGTGTTTACGTACTCGAAGCACCTAGGTGTTAGTGACAAGTTCAAGGAGCCAGTTTTGGGTTCAAGCAGCAGTTTTCTGCTTCCCAGGCCAATATCGTACAACAGGGTGGAACACATGTGGCCAGGAGAGACAGCTTGCTATGGACCAGATAATGACTACCTGTTTTTATGCCAAGGTGCTTACCTATGTGACGCCAGGATGGTGTTGTGGACCTTGTCATGAGCAAGAAAGGTCTAAACCTTCTGCCTTTCACAAGGACTGTGGCTATAGGGTTTGTGGTCTCTCTGAGGATCTGGCAAGGCTCTGACTCAAGTTTCTAAGGGTTTCCATGCCTTGCCAAAATTTGTGCTATAGCTTGTCCTGAAGGGATCTAAAAGTCTGGTCGTAATCTCTTTGTCAAAGCCCCAGGCCCAGATAGCGAGGTGGTATGCGCTGCTCTTATTTTGTGATGTGGATAGGCACCACAGACACAAAGAGATGAGTTACATGAAGGCTTCTACCTGCTCCTGAAATATTTTGGCAAGAGGTGCACAGTCGGTCAGTTTAATAAACCTCACGACATCAGTCACGGTCCACTCCAACGGGTTACTGTCCAGGATGAGTTTCTCTTCCTCTTCTTGCTTAACTTCCTAAAAAAACCACAAACAAACCCAAAAGTTCTTATAAAGAAAACTACCTTGTGTGGAGAACCAGGGCAGAGGTGCCCTCCCCAGATGAGGAAGGCTTGGCACTGAAGGTCAATTTAGGAAGAATACTGCAATTAATTGGGAGTGAAAGCCTATGGACATACTCACTTCCTTGACTTGCGGGCACTTCTCCACCTCACCGCAGGAGTGGGGCTGCGGTCTCCGGCTCCGTCGGGCTCTCTCCATGGGAGGAGGTCTGTCCAACTCGGTGCTGCTCCGCAAGGTGACCGCTCGCCGGGGCCTGGCAGAGGGCACCTCAGCGGAGGAGGTATCCGTCTGGTCATCCCGGAGCTCTGAGCTGGTTTCCTCGCTTCCCGTCTCATCCTGCTCGTCATCCTCACTCTCCTGCACAAGGACCATCAGAGAAACAGCGTCCGGGCTCAGAGATTAATACAGCAGCAAATCAAAAGGCACTGGGTCAAACTGCATGCCCGTGCCCATGCCAGTCCGGGGTAACATTTACTTTAACCGAATTACCTTGTTTTCATTACAGTGCTAAAGTAGGTTAGCCCTCAATTTAGTTTTGTTATGAAATGTAAGAGAAAAAAATACACGATGGACAAATCCTTTTTCTGTTTCTAACAAAAGGTCAATGGCAGTAAGTCATCTGGCATGAAATGTTCCTCCGCTGGGCTGGTATCTCAAACTTCGTGGCACTGCAGGTGTGCATGAAAAGGGGAAATGGAAAGTACTAAAAGGATAAAATGAAACTCAGGTTGCCTGAGATGAAATAAAATCAGAAACGGGCTTGAATTTAAACCTTCACCTTGCTTCAAATTGTCGTGCGTGTCGCTGGTATTGCAAGAAAGGAAATTTTTTAAAAAAAACATCTAAATATACAAGTGCATATTTGTACTTGATTTCTTAGCTAGTGTTTCTGTAAAACCCAGGACAGAGGATTTTGCCCAGATTTCCCTGCCTTCAGCTCAACAACTAACTGCTGAAGGTGAAGCACAAATTTCCATTTAAAGGATATTGAACCAGATTCCTGTTATTTCCACCACACAGAGCTTGCAAGCACACACCAACTGATGGAAACCATGTATTTTGAACTTTATACATATGGAAGTTGCCCAAATGGCTTCAACAGCCTAGCTCTGATCAAAGCATGAGCATACATCCAAGCCATATGCTCAGGCCGCAAGTGAAATAACAATTTTAGACAAAGTTAGTTATATTAGCTGAAAGGTTAAAACTTGACTAATGTTTGGTTTAGGCTTAACGTGAGTTTAAATTCCTTTGAAGCAGGTATAATCTAAGGAAATGAAGCAGATATACACCTAAATGAGGACCAAGTCGTGAAGGTACAAGCAATTAACTGAAAGCTGACTAAAATATCCCCCTCCAGCTGAAGCAGAGGGAATTTAAGTAAATCAGCTTTATTTCACATTGCGCATAGCACCAGTCGCTGGCACTCAGCTGAGAAAGGCAACCGCACAGGAACTCTGTCATTATTATCATGGAAAAATCACCCAGGAACAGTCCACATAGAACTAAGTCTGCTCCAGCCTGTATTTGGTCACGAATCACTGCTAAAGCTGGGACCCTGTCATATCACACAGCATAGTGGAAAGACTGAGGCCTCAAATACCATTTATTTGGGACACAAACCATCTGCTTGTATTCTAAAGCTTCTAGAACGTCTACTGCTTCATGCTGTGAGCCAAAACCATCATGAATGGTTGATGAAAAAATAAAAGCCCTTGAAACCACAATGGCCCATGAGTCCATATTATTAACTGTAGTATTTAAGAGAACTTAGACATGGACCACAGACCTCCTTCACTCTGCTAGGTGCTGTGCAAAGCATCTAACAGGCTCACCCGCTTGCCTACAGGCTTACAAGGAAGCAAACAAAGATATAGTATTAGACAGAATGTTAGCTAGTGAGCATCATGAAGGTGGGAGCAAAACCACTACTTCCTGACTCCAGAATGGATGAGGCTGAAAGTCCTCAAAGCGTTCCTAAAAAAACAGTCCAATCTGAGAACAAGAGAGTAGCAAGGAGGGATTCAAAATGGAAAACTGAAATGTTGAGGTTTGCTGAGAAGCCTCCCAAAAGGAAGATGCAATGGGGGGACACAAAGGTACTGACGGGTTTTTGCTGATTTATCCCGGTGCAACACATACCTCTGCAGAGCCCGCAGCATTCAAATCGACAGCTGACGATCTCCTTTTTTTCTGCACAAAGATGGATTTCCGCCTCTTTCTGCGTCTGGCTGGCTTGACATGTCCACTTTTCAGGTTGTTATTTTCCCCAATTGGTGGCTTAATGATTTTTTTCCTCTTCCCATAATAATACGCTGGAGAAATACCCATTAAAAACTGTAACCACCGAGAGAAGGAAACTTTGGCTTGCTTCTTGCTACTAATTCAGTACTGCCCTCTAGATGCACTTTTATGAGGAACTTTAAAAATACATCGATTTGGGACAAATGTCCAGTAAATACAAGATGTCATCTTGGACTAGTGCAGAGTGTTACAGTTCTTATGTATACGGATTTATTGATGATGATTGAGGAGTTCAGAATTTAACAACATGTACTCAGGCAAAGCTTCCACTAAGCCGAGCAGTGATTTGGAGGGAGAGAGACCAACATGTGTCAGATTTGATCCAATGCACTTCTGCATGAGTTAACAGTCTTAGATACACTTTCAGTTGCTACTGGTTTCAGCAGAGAGTGAAGAGGGCCAGCTATCCTGAATTATGCATGTTTGTTCAGTGCACAAAGGAACAAGCTTTTATCACCTTCAACTATTTCATGGCCCAAGTTGAAACTAAGGATGTGAGAGTCCTCTGACCTTAAATGAGGTGCTTGTGTTAGATACCTTTTGAGGTGCTCTACAGCATCCCCTGGGGCTGACAGATACTCTGCTCTTCACCAGCTAGGGTAACTAAATGACACTTGGCGCACATGTCGAAGTTTGTAACTGAGCTGAACCTTCCGTCAAATCAATGGAGATGTGAGGAACAATTCATCCACCCACATACAACCACCAACTCTGAGATGAGACAATCTCAACTGGAGCTGTCCTAGCTGTACTCCTCCAGCTCTCCATTTGCTACCAGTGGGAGCTGGGAGTCTAGATCAGGTGTAGACTTCTAGAGAAACCCATATTCAGTGATCTCAGTATCTCCCTGAGCCCATTTCACATTCTACTCTTGCACCAAACAGAAGCTAATAATTGGTTTAAATCAGTAATTCTGGGTTTTTTGCAACCTTTGTGGACAAAGGACAGCACTCACTTCCATTTTCCTGACCCGTTTAAGAGCCAATAATATCACTAACATTGATAATAAAAAGCACTGAACACATGCCTAACTTCAGCCTTCCTGAGCAGACAGAGCCAATGCTCCCAAACTCCTTCCAACACCTCTGCACCGTGTTACTGGCCTGAGCCGATGCGGACGCCAGAAAATCTTCACTTAGTAGGAGAGGATTCATCTCACCCAACGAAGCTGTCCCAGATGTAGCAGCTTAAATCTCAGCTAGCCATTACAGGTTCCTTTTATGTGCTCCTTATATTAACTTTGCATTTGACAAAAAGTCAAGACTTCCAAAAAGTAATGACTTTTGAACAGATATATGAAGATGGAGTGAGAAGGACAGTTTTCTGGAGATGCCTATTTCTCCATACAGAATACTAAGGGAGCCTATGGTGGCCTGGTCAGGATTAACTAACTGGTCTTAGATGAGAGGAATCCTACTCACTATTAATGTATTACACAGCTCCTGCTATTCATCACTAGCTCATGCACAGTTCCTCACTGCTCTGATGCCCAGCTAGCAACAAGAAGCACTTTGGCCAATACTCACTGTACTTGGTTTTAGTATGAATGGAGCAGTTTTCTGGGCAGACTTCAGCCACCAGCACAGGACTGAACAAGTTGGGGCAGCACTCCAACTTTGCACAGACTCTTCTGCAGAAATCCGCTACCTGATCCGACGTCCGCACAATCTTAACAGTCGCCCTGTATGTCTTCCCTCTGTATCTAGAAAAAAGCACAAGACCCCATGTCAAAAATCAAGCCATGTTCCCTGATGCTACAGACCAGATGTTCCTCTGTTAGGAAAATACTTTCCCTAATGACTTTTGGAAAGGTGTCTCTCTTGGGAAGGCACACAGAATCGGTCTACTTGTTTTAGTGGCTCCACTTCAGATAGACTTGAGGAAGGAAAGGCAAGGTGAAATGAATCAGAGGTGTGAGCATGATTCAGAAAGGAATGCATGTGCAGACTGGTGGTATCTGTAGATATGGCAAGAGATGGAAAAAAAAGATCACAGTAGGCTCGGGGAGGATACTACACAGGAGAGCAAGCCCATACTATGAAACGATGCAAAGCTTGGGGGAGAGGGATGTAGTCTCCATATATTGACCTGTGATGAGAAGCTTACATGTCTTGCAGAGCTTCTGGTCACCACCCTGTGTTTGGGCTGCACTGGAGACTGTCTCAATATATACACATACACATATACAATACATACACATATACAAGGTCTTCTCCCTTGCCATCTTTCTCGAGGCAGCTCTCATATATGTTCTAGCTCACAACAAGCCTACGGTTTCATTGTGCCAGCTGCAGTTACTGGAATAAGCACACTGTGTAGAAATATCTGAGTGAAACTGTCCTGTCTCCATACGGGGACTAGATGACTTCACTGCTATGAGATGTGGGCAACACAGAACCTGAAGAACTAATCAGGAGTCTCCCGAGCTGTTTAATGCGGATGTACCAACAGGCCCTAAAAACCAATCCCTACAGAGAATGCTCAAAGCAAAAATCCCCAATGAAAGGTTTGTCTTAAATTTGTTATCCATGTGCCACTAAAACATTTATTTCAGTGTTTTATATGAACTGTTTCTGAGCGATAAATGGCTAAGAAAGATCCCTGCTGTAATGCGTTGTAGATGTGAACTCTGAAAAACCAATTATCCCCATAATTTATTAAACAGCAGCACCACACTATTGTAAACAGTGAGATAAGGTTTTTAAAACACCTCTGACGTATCCTGAGGAATGCAATGCAAGAGACAATCATGCGAGCGCCTGGTGCTAAGCCATTATAAATGTGCTTTAGAGGAGAGAAAAGTAACACACACAAAAGAAAAAGAGGAGAGACAGTGAAAGAAAGATTACTGGATGGGAGGCAATGAAAGACACAGATACAGTCATCAGGAAAAATGAGACAAAGCATTTGTGAGAATATTAAGACCCACAGCTCCCCAGCAGGGAATCAGCTGCTGATAGTCAGATACGGAAGAGGAGGAAAAAAGGTGAAACAAAGGAGATGTAGCCGGAGAGGTAAACTACACCACATGCACCCGGACCCTACTCCCTCTCTGTAGGTTTGAGTTGTACAAAGCAACGAAGAAACCACCTTTTGCTGCTCTCCCTCCCAAAAACTCTTTCTGGAAACACTGGGGTATAAGAAAAGTTTGAATCTGTGGTACACAATGTGTTATAGCAGGGTACCCAAATGAAACTTGGGTCTGAGAACAGCCCACTCCAACCATCCTTATGCTGTAAAAAACTTGATCCAAACTACCACCTCAACACAGAACTCTTACATAACCTGAATGAGCATTTCTGCAAGGCATCAGGCTCTGATACCCCACCTGGTGCCCAACCAAGGACCCCAAGACGTGAAGACTATCCTGGATTCATTCACCCAAATGAATGAATGAACAAATTACTTAATGAGCCAGCTCTTTATGCCCCGTGACAGACCTGGAGCGATGACATAAGATGGCAAAAGGATCCTTCCAGGTACAGAGCACTGCCACCCTAGCTTCCCTGTGAAACAGCTACACAGGCAGGCTGGCAAAAGAGGGTTTGGCAATACCCAACATCAAAAGAACAAATTCCACAGGCATTTAAATATCTCTACTTATAAACGTTTTATATTTCTTTTCAATGTGTTTGAAAAGACTCCTGCCCTTATTACTTCTCCAGGAGCCATAAAGTTTAACAACAGCCTAGATCACTAGGTCAGTAACTGCAGAATTTCACTGTTACCTTCACTTGAACCCAAACAAGTTTGCTTGGACTAAAGCATCTCTTCCAGAAAGCACCAGCCACCCCTCAAGGGTCTCCACACTGGAAGAATCCTGGCAGTGGGAGCACCTGTACCTCTACCTCATGAGCCCATGCCTCATTTTATGTCTGGATGTGTCTGCATTTAACTTAAATTTATTTGTCCTTGTTCTGACTTTCACCACTAGGATGAAAACACTGCATCTGGTTTTGTTTCCCTGCAAAAGCACTGTAATCAAATTGCCTCTTGATGTTCTTTCTTATAAGCTAAGAAAGCTGCCTGATGGGTATTATTCAAGGATGGCTGACTTCTACTGACTATGCGCTTCCTATTGTGTTTGGCTGCCCAGAAAGGACCCATTGTACTAAAGTGCCTGGTGAAAGAAAAAGATGAAACCAGGAAAATTAACAACTGACTGATTTCACAGTCTGGTTTGAATGCAACCCACACAGTAATTAACAGAGCGGATGGCAAAATGGAGATCAACATGACTGCAGCAATCAGTCTCAATAACCCAAGGTGTTAGTACTGGCCACAGTATTATTTTTTACATGATTTTTGCCTTGGCAGCACCTCTTTCAACTATAAACCAGGTTCTACTAATATTTTCCATATTCCTCACACACTAAAGATTTTTAACACAAACACCACCAAATGTAATCTGAGCTGTTCCAGGACAGCCATGTGGAAAGAGCGCCTTTGGATACAATCAGAAAACCCTTTTCCATTAGCATCACTCAAAAAATTACCAACTACTAACACTGCTATTGACGTTTTCATAATAGGACTCCCAGCCACTTGTAAGCAGTAGAGTAACCTGCATGCACAGCACGGCAACACTGGAGACTTGGAAAATAGCCGTATCAAGCATAACATTTTCAGTTTTGTTAGAAATCATCGTTCTTTTAAAGAAGGTTTTTCAGCTAAAGCCAAAGAAATCTTCCCTTCCTCTTCCCCCTTCTTTGCCCTCACATCCCCAAAAGTGGAGAAACCCTTATGGCTGAAATTATTTCCACAAAAAAATATACTTGGGATCTTTGCTGATCCATGAGCAACAACATTAAGTTAATAGCACTTTGCTGGCAGCATCATCTTTCTGTTGAAGCTTCCTTTGGTGATAAAACAGATCAGAGGTTCATGAGAACAAAGTGAGTTCTAGGAGCTCCAGTTAGGGACCACTGTGTGATGACATGAAAAGTCTTGTGCTGAAGATACCTCAAAGAGCAAGAACACTAAGACTACCCACATTTTCAAAAGTCTCATCGTAAGGGTTACAGCCCACAGTTCTGACAATCCCTGAGACTAGTTTGAATAACTCAGTGGCTAAAAGCTTCAATTCCCTTTTGGGGGACGAAGAACCCTTATCTATTCTTCTCCAAGAAATTTCCAATCTGTCTTACTAGCTTAAAGTCTCCCAACTAAGAGAAGTTACCTTCCTCTAAGCTATTTAATCATCCAGTGACATTTTATACTCTTGAAGACAGGGTTCAGAAAGGGCCCTGGAGTTGTTCTGGTTGTACAGACATGTCTCATAAAGACTCCTCCTGATCATGGAAACAAAGGGTTTAAGACATTCCACTGGTTTTAATGACTTCTGTCTCCAGTATTCGGCATGGAAGGCCACCCGGTCACACTAATTCACCCTTGCAGTGCCTCAGAAAGTACACAGCAGAGCTGATGTGGAAGACAAACCAGATCATATGAGCTGTAGCTTTGTACCGACCTTTGAGGAGCACCGTTAACAACTGGCTGCCACTTGGACTCCGTATCACTGAACCCTTTGGTTCCATTTACCTAATTTGTACTACAATTTATAGTACCTATAAACCATATACCTATATATATAGTACCTAATTTGTTACTATATATAGGGCTACAGCTTGATATATCCTTACTACATGAACCCCTTTGGGTTCAGTTGTCCAGCCAGCTTCCCACTCACCATGCACACGTTCAATCCATATCTCCACAGCTTGGCTTTAAGGATGTTACTGGAGACTGTGTCAAAAGCCTTGATAAAATCAAAAAAACGAACTTCCACTGCTTCTCCCTCAGCCACCAAACCAGTTATCACATCAGGCACAACCTGCCCTTTGCAAATCCATGCTGGTTCTTGCCTGTCAACTGTTAGTCCTGCATGGTCTATAGCTTCCTCATGGAGGAATATATAGCTTCCAGGAGGATTTGCCTAATAACCTTCCCAGGAATGTTAGGCTAACAGCCTGTAATTGCTTGGATTCTCCTTCTTGCCCTTGTTGAAGAGGACACTTCCCTGATCATCATCAGCTTTCGAACCTGAAAGCAAGTGGTCCTGCAGTGACATTGGCCAGCTCTCTCAAGCACAGCTGACTGCATCTCACCTGGCTCCATGCACTTGTGCACCTCCAGTTTGCTTACAGTGTCTCTAGCTTTCTTCCATTTACTGTGGGTAACGCTTCACTCAAACTAACAGGGACCTGGGAGGCCTGAGAGCAACCCTTGCCAGCAAAGGCTGAGGCAAAGAAGACTTCAAACACCTCAGCGTCATCTATTACAAGTGAAAGTCAGCCTTCTAACTAAAGCACCCACAGTGAAAAGACTTTGAAATGCAGCCTCATAAATAAGCAATGATGGCTGCAATGGGGTAAATATTCCTACAGTTCAGCTACTGGATTTGGGCAGCTCTCAAAATTTCATTTAATGAAGGAGCCTAGGAATACTCATCTTTCTTGTTTTGATTAACTGGTTTTCATGCAAGACCCAGGAGATAATTCTCTGCGCGTGCTGCAAGTCCTGCAAAAATGAGTAAGTCCAAACAGCCCCACTTACAGCCCTTAGAAATTAAAACCCTTAAAAAGCATAAAGTCCCTCAAGCATTTTATGTAAAACTGGGGAGCCAAATCTAGATGTAGGCACTGAACTTAACGCATCAGAACTATAAGGGTTGAATGCCTACAGCTTCGGCTGGCCCTCATGAGAATTCAGAGGATCAGGCCTGACATTTCTAACTCATCATCACCAATAAATCAGGTTTGACTATTTTCACAGAGAGCCAGCAGCGCTGATGGGAAGCGACTGCCATCACACATTGCAGACACATCTCTTCAGACAATCTAAATTGTTTATCTTCTTTGCAAGGCTAGTGTAATTGATTCTGCGCTGTTCACTCATGACAGCAGAGTAAACTAAATGCAGGTTGCCATAGGACTCAGATAACGCATTCCTGGCAGTGCACAGTTTGGCATTTGGACCAGTGGGAAAAGCAGTCTGCTCTTCACCGTCCTCCTCCCTCCCCTTTGCTCTACCCTACTGCAGCCACCGCCGCAAACAAACAACAACATTGTCAAGATCCAAGGAGTTGTCAGTTTACATCAGAAGGAAGGCGGTGACACGACATGTCACATTACAGCACAGACGCTCCAGCTGGCTGTAGAGCTGTCATCATTAGCAGCAAGACACCATCGGGAGCTGGCGTAGCTGGAAGTCAGTACAGACAGGCGTTTGCTCGTTACGGGTCTCTGTTTAAGATTCTGGAACGCAACTGACCGTCATACCTGATGTAAGGTGTCATGTGCCGTTTGCACATCCCATGGCATCTGATTTCACGACCATGTTTTCTTTTCTGCTTCTCCACAACCAAATGCAATTAAAACCTTGGTATGCTTCTTGATGAAGCAACTCAAGCAAACCGAGGAAGGAAAAAAGAAGGAAGTCCTAGGGTAGCACAACAGTCTCAGGGCTGTTGTCAACGCTCTGTCACCCACTCTTAAAAATACTCAAGCTGCACACAGGCAAGCTGGTGTGAGCACCGAGCACTGCTCTGTGAGCAGAGCTCCAGCCCTAGAAGGCAGATAGCTACAGCAACAAGATGCTGTCCCCGGCCATGAGCTCTGTCTCCTCAGGAGCCAGAGGACATTGCCACACTGCATGAGAATACATTGCTATGCTCAGAAGTCACTCCAAACCTTGCTGTCCCAGCTCTGAGCCTGTAATGATCCATTCTGTAGCTTCATAAAGTTGAAAGCCGCTGCATGACACACTGAAGAGTGGAGGTTGCTGCCTCCTGGGGTAGCCATCATACAGGAACACGTACGCAGGCTGTGACTGGATGGCCAACATAAAATAACAAAACCTCCTTGCTGGAAAGCAGTGGTAGACTTTTATCTGGCTGGCTATGTAGACAGAAGGTATATCCCAGCAGGCTGCCTGCCCTGCTAAATAGATGGGAGGAGGGAACAGACCCAGGAATGAATGGGTAGAAGCATCATGGGGGACAGTAACAGAGATGGAGGTGCTCATTACAGTATGATTAGCACATCAGGTAACAGTGAGGGAAGATAATTATTTGATGTGATACGGATGAGTGACAGTCTCTAGCAGCCCATAACTGAATTGGTCTTCCTGGTGTAAGCACAACTGGAGTCAGCAGGCTGATGGGGTTCGCAGTGGATTGGGCTGTAGACATAGCTGACTGTCAAGGACAAGACATCCCTGCGTTTGATGGTCAGTTAAACGTTTTTCAGGCTGTCTCCCATCAGAAATAAGGATTGCAGCAGCCTTAAGAACCAGATACTGCTACTTCTGCACCAGGCGGATCTCCACACTTAAATGAGAAATCCCAACAAAGTCCTATTTTGGATACTGCTAACAGGAAAACTGTCCACAAGCTCAATTCCTTTCGGGATAGTAGATTAAGATGGGGCATTACAACTTGTTTTCACAGCTGCTAAGTAGGACTCTGTTATCTAATGGTTGCTAGTACAAGGTGTGGCAGCCTGGAATCAATGAAACCCAGGTCATGGACAGTGGCTTGTTTTTAATGAAAATCTGCATGCGCAAGGATGACTTTTAGATTTCCATCCACAAAATTTCAACTGACAAACACAAAAACATGACTTTCCACATGGATGAAAGAAGCAAATTAGAAATAGGGTTTTCTAGTACCTTTTCATTTCTATTTTCAATCCTCTTTAGAAAAGCCATTTCTGAGGACGCAGAATAAAAGGTTCTCAATTCTTCCCCTCAACCAAAGCACACATTCTGCAATATCTGCATGGCCAAAGATCGACTACAATAGCAATCAACAGTGCCATATTTGACAGCCAATCACTTCAAATAACCAAGAGAAAATTGCTTTTATTTGAAAAGGTGTAACAAGAGTTCAGTACAAAGGGTGAGATTCGCTGCATTGAACTTCAGTCCTCAAAAAGTCAAGTTAGCGGAGAGAGCTGTCTTCAGAGAACTATTTGTTGACATCCATCTTGAAGCGGGAAGAACTGCTCCTCTGGAGAGAGCTTAGGTGCGACTCCCCTCTTTCAGAGAGACAATGGTTGTTGAAATACATCTTAAGTGTAGTGCCCATTACATAAAGAAGGGATAAATGGGTAGATTTTAAAGTTGGAAGGGGAAATTGAGTATTTTCTAGGTACAGTTTTCTTAGGTGGTGTTTACATGATAATTGAAACATATATTCTAGAAAGGCCTCAGATCTCCACCTGAATCTCAAATCTGTTTGCATTTTGTCTTAAAAATACTCAAAAATGTGTCCCTGCTATGTTTTGTTTGCACTTTTTTTGTGTGGCATTTGTTCTCACCAGGTTTTTTCTGCATCAGAATGACAGGCTCTATATTAAAAACTGTAATACTCCTACATTTAGAAAGCCAGGAATTGAGTTAATTCAATAATAGCCAAGCTTATAGGAACAGCTTATCATAAAACTCAGGACTTCACTGAATAAACATGGCAGTTTTCATCAAAATCTGGATGGCTGCTTGGAGAAAGCCAATAGAAATGAACCATTCAGGTGAATATTTCAATTCTTAAGCTGCTATAGAATGAGTCAAATGATCCAATGATGCAAACGATAATTAGAAAGAGTAAAACTCTCACAACAGAAAAAAACCTTTGTTCCTTTTTCTCCCCCAGTTATTTCCCTTTTTGAAGCCTCCCATATAAAAAAGCACACACTGAAGACTTACTTTGCTTTAAGTGTTTCCTCTTGGAAATTCCACTGAGGGTCTTCCACTAGCTGCAGTTCTCGTAAAACACTCCCTGGCTTGTAAGCTGCATTGATCACCATGCTGAGAACCTATGGAGAAACAACACCGACAGCACTGACGGGTTTAAAAGCAGTCCCTCACCACACTGAGCATGATCTCAGGTGTTGCACAAGCAGGAGCAGCTTACAGGTGCCAAGTTAGGTACAAAGCTGCACAGGGTAAGCGTTAGATGCAATGAGAATTGGTCCCAGATTGGATCAGTGTGTCAAACATACTGTAGATGACACATCACTTTGATACGGTAACAGCATTAAATGCTGCTAGCTAACCCCAAATATCTCCTGTTTATCCATAATTTTTCTTTGAGACAGATCCTCCCACCCAAAGCAGATTCTATTTGCTGCCACCACAGTGGCTCAATTTAATAAAAAAAATGAAAATACTTCCGACAGCTCAACCAGGCACAAAGTCGTGTGTGCCATTACACACTCAACACTAAAGGGGAAATTCATGTACTTGAGGTCAGCAATATGCTTAAGCATCTGCATGCTGCGTGCCTTGACTGTATTAAAAGAATATTAATGAAGTCAACACAAAAAGAGTTTGCAGGACGTGTGCCTGAAACCCAGTGTGCGTCCACTCTGTACAACAAAACACATGTGCCAATCCATTTAATCCTAAGTCTCTCAGAATAAAAATGATTCTTACTATTGGCTCACGGAATCTAAGCTTTAATAGTCTACACTTTGCCTAAGGAGATAAACAGAAGAAAACCAAATCTCTTAAAAGCACCAGACCATGTGTTTGAACACTCTGCATTGCATGCACATGAATGACCCCACAGTGAGCCTGCACTGTTTTTAATATAATTTAGCTCTTTACCTAACGCCTGTTCTTAATTCTTGAGGAGCTTGCAAATTATTTCAGGATGATGAGCGTTAAGTTTCCCCAGCACCCATGAACGTGGTTCATCAGAAATGAAAAACGAACTCATATTGCAAAGAGTAATGTATTTATGGTGGGGAGTGGGGTTGGGGTTGGTTAGTTCTGAGTTGTTTTTTTGTCTTTTTAAATCCAGCAACCTGAGGATTTGCTAGTATTTTGAAAACCTTGTAGGATTAAGCATTTTCAGGCAAGGGCTTCCCTTAATGCTGCAAAGTACCATGTAAAATGGCAGTTTGAGTTATTCAGCTAGGTTATTTCCTAGAAGTAAAATCTGATTTACCATTGGGCCCTTAGAAACAATTACTCAAACCACTCTTCCAAAAAGTGCCATTAGAGACACCTAAAGCAATGTGGAATGTCTTACGCAGCTCTGATCATCCGTACACCTCAGAGCACTCTACGAGGAAGGGCAGGAGCACACTCCCTATCTCACACAGGGGGAAACTACAACACAGATTTACCCACAGCTTCCCAGCTGGTTCCCATCTCATCACACAGCCCACTATACTAGTTACCAAGCTGCAGTGATTCCCAAGAGAACAAAAGCAAGCGTCCGAGTGAGCCCATCCAGTGGCTCATCCGCATCTCCTCTTGCCTGCCTCTCACCGCACAAACTGATGGGGCACCGGACTCCGACACGGGACACTGAGGCCCGACGTAGGGAAGCCAAAGGTGGGTCTTCAACACACATCAAGTGCCTGGGTAGCTCCCACCCTCATTCACAACTCATCAAATGTGTTTCCCTCTTCATCAGCAAATCCAGGGAATTATTTAATACCCACGCAGGAGCTTGTTGGGAAAGCTCTCCTTAAGCACACTTCTACAGCCACTCTGCTTGCCAGTGGCAAAGCTGGGAGCAGAAAGCAAGTGTCTTTTGCTGACCAGCTCCCACAAACGGTGCTGTCCTGCTCCTTTATCAGGGCGATGGTGTGTTTATGAGTTGTCAGAACAGTTGGGAAATGAGCAAGACAAGAAAACCCAACCCTGCAAATAACAGCATGGCCATGTCTGGGCATTATCCCAGACACCTAATCAACTCCAGCCCTGCAAAGACACCCACAATAGCAGGACTTTTCTCAAAGCTGGCTGGTCATCAACAGGACTCTTGTAAACTTCTAAACTTAGTTTTAAAAAAAAATGTTTTGTAAGAACAATCATTTCCCTTTAAGGGAAAAAAAGATGTTTTTTTAAAAACTCTGGCTTTCACTCTTTGTGTATCTCAAGTCACTGGTTTTGGCATGTTACCCTACAGCAGAAGCCCATCACCATGCTAACAGTGTTAACTTCTAACATTATCGCTTCATATTACACACTATTAAACACTAGGGAGAAACAAGAACACTGGCTCTTGTGGAAAAATTAACTCTGATTAAAGGAAAACCAGTGAAGAAACCGAGACCAGTTGCCAAGTTTCCAGTTGTCAGCTTTCTCTGGAGATGGAAAGTTACTTCACCCGTATCAGACTGGTCAAATTTTGATCTGATTCGCTAAATTCCCTTTAGCTGGAGTGTGACAGTCTGATATTTAGGTAGTTCTTTTCAGTTTTTCAGCCTTCTCCATCAGGAATGGTTTGGGTACAGCCAGTGGTGCACTGGAGACGAGGTGTGGATCAGACACCACCAGCCTTTGCTGCTACGCACCTATGAGGTTTTATTTTGATACTGCTGAACTTCGGATTTTCAGAGGCAAGTAGGCTGCAGTCACATCACTGAGCACGATCACACAGCACCACCACTGTCAGGTGCACAAGGGCCCTTTTCTGTCCATGTTTAGATGTGTCTGATGCCACTGGGCAGTTCAGCACCTTTCTTCACATCATAGTTTTTGTGTATTCACACATTTCCCATCTCTCCACCCCTCTTTGTTAACGGTCCCGATCCTGCATGAAGCTTTCTCAGGAGATTATCACTGATGAGGTGCAGGTCAAAATACCATCACACCTCTTCTCCTGTTCAAGAGCCCAATGATCAGCATCCTTTTAAGGAGAAACTCAGTTCCCCTCCTCTATCTGAGATATGATGCCACATCTCCTACTTAACAGGAGAGACCTTAACTACCAAGCTAGCCTCTGTCGGGACAGTAAACAGTCATTGTATTTTACCTGGAACAATGACATGCCTGTGGGACAGAGAGAGAAGGGAAAAAAAAGAGTTCTTTGGGATTCTTTGATTAGATGAGCAAAGATTTAAAAGTGAGCTTTTGTCACAGTCAAGATTTAAGTGCTTACATGCTTATCAATAGTCCATGACGTTTCAAAAATACCAATGTCCAGATTCTAAGTTGGAGGAACTACTACAGATGAGCTGAAGTCCACTGAGCAGTCTTGAGGAGGACGTTAGTGAACCCTCTTGCAGAAATGCAGTTTGTACCTTTCCAGA
Organism: Falco punctatus; assembly: GCF_963210335.1. Lineage (NCBI taxonomy): Eukaryota > Metazoa > Chordata > Aves > Falconiformes > Falconidae > Falco > Falco punctatus. Next base: position 64,365,703 of record NC_137585.1, read on the forward strand.
CTATAGAGGTTTCTGCCATTGCAGCACCACATCTGATCACTAATAATAACCCTATCAGCCCAGCTCAATAATACATCTCAGGCTCAGTACAAGCAACTTAATTTTCTGAGCACTACGGCTTAATTATGCAAATTTTTCCTAAGAAGTCATGCTGTGCTCCAAAAAATTCAAGTTGCAGAGTGTGATAGCTTTCCTTCACAAATGCTGGCTGATTTCTCCTGTTTGCATCACTTGGACAGTCAGTCACATTACCTATAAGTCCATTTTCTTTTTAAAAAGAGAAAGGGCAAAGTTCCTTAAAAATAGTAAAAGCAGTAAGAAATGAGGCTAATCTTTACAGCGTATTTCCCTAAAAGTGGTGGGTTATATCTGAAGTCTTTAAAAGACACCTCATTTTGTTTTGCAGCGTTGCCATGGTAAGTTGTTGGCAGAGATGGAAGAACTGTTCAGAAGTATTTTTTAGATATTCTGACCCAACAACTAAATCTAAAGCTGACAATGTGTTTATTTTAATTTAACTTTAAGCTAGTATTTATTACATATTTTAGCTACTACACAGTCACTATTATTCAGCCAAGATGCAGTTGTTGGATGGCAATGGTTGATGCCTCCACTGTGTTCAGCTCCAAGTTTCAACTTCTTTTCCAAACAAGTATCTCAGGGATGAGACAAGTTTTGCAGCTGATATTAAACAGGCATGACCACCTCACTTGCCTGCTGGCCTGAAATAAACCACAATAAACCACTGGGCCCAGCAGAAACTTGTGCTGGCACCAGGAATAGTGAAGAGCTAGGCTTTAAAAATAAGTTTGGCACTAGAGAGCACAAGAGTTACTTGTCACTCACCTAAGGCTTTGCATGGATGCAAGGATACATGCACACACACATAGAATTAAAATTACTATTTTTGATCATACAACAAAGTAAGTTGCAATTGCTTTCATGGTTTTGCTGGGGAATCTTGCTCAAGGGCTGCCGTTCTGGGGCACCTTAGCAGTTTCCTCTGTGCAGAGCTCACAACCTCTGAACCCAACAGGAGGACAAAGCAATTGTGCAGAAAGCCGGGGGATGCGGTAAAAATGCAGAACTCAGCAGAAATGCCTGTTCTGTTGGAAAAGAGGTGCTGCACAAAAGCAAGGCTATCCGAGCTGGTTCTCTCCCAACACCCCAGGTGAGAACAGCCCACACTACTCAGACGGAAGAAGATGCTCCTACTCCACACTACGAGGGTATCTCCTAACCTTGTTTAACCCGGAAGCAACCAGTACTGATCCACAGCTACCTCACCATTAGCATGCAGGTGAGTAGCACCAGTTTGTTTGGAGCTGGATCCAGGATGATGCTTCACTGCACTAGTGATGGAGGAAAGGAAGGACTGATGCTGAGAAGCGTCATGAAGTACAGTTGTGCTGCATTTTTTGATACAACCCTCATGGTTGACTGTGGAGGAAGCTAGAGGATGGGGAGCTACCTCCCTCAGCACCCAGCCAGGAGCAAGGTCTCCTATCACCTGGTGCTAGTGGGGAGAGGACATCTGCTCTCTTCTTGCCTTAGGCAATCCAGGCTGGAAAATGGGGCAAGGTTTGGTTGTTCAGCTGTTTTTAGAGTAGGGTTTCCATTGGTGCCAAACACAGCAGCAGCTCTGTCACAGAGCCTGCTGCCCACTGTGAACTGGCTGGTGACTGGCACAGACTTTTAACTTGAGCATCTCTGAAGGCTGTGACTTATGGCTGGAGACCCGGGTGATTTAAAAAGCTCTCACCAGACCACTACTGACTCCACTGTTCCTTTGTAGCTGTTGTTTTCAGTTGTCTTTCCCACCCTCCCCTGTGTGTTGCCAAAGTAAAGCCCATGTATAATTTATCTATTCCAGACAAGTTATGCTGATGCATAATTTACAATGGCCTGCAATTTTCCTATATAGTGAGAGAGAGATAATTACAATGCATTTGCATTCCTGCGGCCACATCATCATTGGGTGTAAAGCAAGACTAAGGCATCAAGCTCAGCACTGTGACTGGGTCCAGAGAGACGAGGACCCTTGTGAGCTCTTCAGCTGTACAAAGCCTTGTGGCTGTGGTCTTGGGCTGGAGGAAGTATCTCCTGCAGTCTTCTCACCACTCAGCTCTGCAGTCCTTCTGGGTGCTCTGGCAGCTACTACAGATCTTCATCTTGATGCAGGGATGTCTTCTTTGCCACTTGTTGCATCCTCCACATACTGGGCACCCTTCTCTTCCCCCCTGCCCATGGTTCTCTGAGCTGCTAACACCTCTCTCATCTATGCAGCCGCTGATAGGAACCAGGTGTACCTCCCCTACAGCAACACCCTGAGTGTCTTCCCTTTACCCTTTCCAAAATTTGGACTTGGTCACTGTGGTCAGAATGAGCTTGAATTTATCTGCAAAGTAACGCTGACCAATGCTGGGCCATTGCCATTGTCCTGCTCCTTAGGAAGTCATTCATGTCTCCAAAAGCAAGATGCCCATGCCTCACTGACACTGCTATTTACTCCTTCAGCAAGCAATTCTGTAAGGAGGCAGAGCAAAAGAGAATAGGCTTTCTGCAGGAAACTCAGGTTGGTTTCCACAGTTGGTAATTGGTCAAATTCTTGAGGAATTTGGAGAAGGTGGTATTAGTCTCTGCAGCAAAGCCCTAAGATACTAGGGGAGGACCTGACAGAAGCTTTGCACTGCTCATGTTTTCAAAATCCAAATTCCAGGAGGAGAGGAGGAAGAAACATTAGCATAAGTACTGACTCTGCAAGCCTCATGTTTCCCCCATGTTGCTTTTTCATTGCCTTTTTCCCAAGCAGCAGCAGATTGCTAACGCTCCACATCAGCAAGCCGCTATGGACTTGGTTTCAAACGTGGCAGCTGTCAACTTTTGCTCTGCAACCACTTTATGCTGTTTTGTGCTGAGGGTTATTTCTGACTAGCTTCCTTGAGACCCAAGTGTCCCACCTGCACGGGCAGCTGGGTTACTGGGCTCTCTTCATGGCGCAGCTTTTAACCATGTGAGACCACCAGCAGTGCTGTTGTGTATAAAGCAGTGCACATAGGTGATGAGGAAGCCAATGGGGATACAAGAGTCACTCTACAGTAGAGTACAGAGTTTTTTTCAAAACTGGTGGGCGATTTGGGAGGAACCTCATCTTTTAGGTGTTTCTGTTAAGGGCTGCGATTCATCTCATTTCAGACAACTGCAAACAACCTGAGCTGGGCACTGATGACCTTGTCAATACATCTGATAAATGAACACCTAGAAGTTCCCATGCTTTTCCAGCAAGGGCAGAGGGAGCTCAGACATGCCCCTGCAACCACGTCAAGGGGGATTCATATAGTACAGACCTGAAAGCTGGAAGATCTGGATTTCTAGAAGGCCCAAGTCAAACAATGGTGTCCAAGGCACCATAGGCACCATGCTTATCTAACAGTACCATCTTGCTGTCCTCTGCCACTTGCAGTCACCTTGCCTTTCATATGTATATAGGCCAAAATCTTTGTGGAAAGTACTTGTGCATTTTTTCAGACAAGCTAGCTTTTCTCCGAGGTCAACAGCAAGCGCTCAATACTCTGGATTTGGCCCAATGCAAGCACTGATGGGATCAGGATGAAGTGAATAGATGGTGGTGCTCTGTCATCCCTGCTGTGTGGGATTAACCCATTCACATTCATCAAGAGCTAGGCACACCACAGCTTTCACTCAGCACATCGCACACACCCCTGCTTGACTTTCTGTCCTATTCTCTTTAGATCTCGATGGCTTGGGCCCCATTGGACCATGATCACATAAAGGTGTCACCCACACTGAATCTGCTGGCCCAACAGCGTCGTGGGTGCTGAGAAACAGGTTGATGGCAACACCCACAAAGGCCCTCACTGGGGATCGCTCTGGTCGGAACATGAATTCTCTTGCACACAGTTAGACAAAACTTGCTCCCAACCAACAGAACTCCCCATGTCTCAAAAACATCACCTCTCCCATCGAAAACCACACAAATATACCTACCCCCTCTTCCCATCTTGCATTTCTGATTTATGAAAACTACTACAGAGCTCCAGGACAATTTTAGGTGCATTCTTTTCAAATTCTGGGCCTAGCAACACATGATGTCCCCTGAAATGCCCCCAAAAGATAGCTGAGCCATACCTCTTTGAGGACCAGCACGCACTTGCCAGGTCCGACAGACTGAGGTAGCTCTGCTATTCTGCCTTTGTTTAAATATGGACCTGAGAAGCAGCGGTGGTTGATGTAGAGCTGGGGGCAGCAGTATCTCCCATTGATGGTGCCTGCAAGGAGAAAGTAGTATTGATGTGTGTGCAGCACTTCTGTATAATAAATCAAGGGCCCTTCTTCTTCCTCCTAGATGTGGGAAGAAGGGGAGAAGAGTAAAGGAGGCCCAAAACCCTGACATAGAAGGTAGAGAAGTCTCTGCTGCTCAAATCCATCCCACACAGGAAAAGCAAGTGCTTTTAACAGCAACTGATTTGGCTGCACACCCTACTGAAAGAAGAATCGCAAAAGGATTTCATTCATAACGTGACCCAAGGCTCTTTTGCAACTCACATTGCAAACGGATGTGAGTGACTCGGTTGCAGCTTTCCAGAAAATGAATATATTAGCTGCCTCTCACAGATACGGAATCAGCTCAGGGAGAGCATTCAAGTGGAGAGGTCTACAAACACCTCCTCAGCTACCGTCCTACCCAGTAAGCATGGCGGTGCCATTCCCCTGACCCAACACGGGTCTACAGAGCAACTTTCTTTGTCTGGGTTAATTACTCTGGGCTCCTTTACAGCCCATGGAGAGAAGTGGGTACTTCTAGATGCAGCTCATATGCCATCCAAGTGGTTATCCACTTTTTGGTTATCATACCCAGGAAGAGCCTATTTCTCCCCATTTGATTGTAAAAGGGCCCTGGAATGTTGGCTTGGATGCCAATGTGTGTCCTGCCATCTGCTGAAATAAAGTGAGTTAAATGCTGCCCCTCCTGCTGGGTCTACACAATTAACTAGATGAATACTGCACTCAGAGTCTCCTGCCATTGCTAAAGGGGAGAAAAATTTGCCTTTAGCAGAAGTAGCATCAGGACTGTGTGGGCATGGCTGCTAACACCAGGACCCATTCAGTCCTGGTGTAAGCAACTTCATTGATGCCAATTAAAAAGTCGCATCCATCTCTACCAGGGCTTCATTAGCCTGGCCCCAACATCATTAGCTGAAATGGACAAGCTGGACAAGCTGCAGGGGAACTCGGATAACCCCAGCAAGACACAGTATTCACACATGTAGGCTCACACCCTCACATGCTGTACATCAGAGACTCCTCACACTGTTGGTGGGTCCACACTGCCTCACACCCCATGGGGGATGAGGTTCCATCTCCCCACCCGTACAACACACTTGCTCCCTTTTGGTGGTCATCCCCCTCCACACAGGCAACGGGTCCTTGAAATAAGGATGCTGCTAGTGCCCAGCAGCCTTACCTGTTGTGTCTGGCTGAGGAACGGGGCAGAGGTCATGAGGTATTTTCTCAACAGGCACTGTGGAAGGTAACCTGTTAAAACAGCAATTCAGTGTTATTTCATAGTGTCAGGCAGGACAAAGGGGCAGAACCAGCTTTCAGGCTGGACCCAGAGACACACCAGCACCTGCCTGGACTGAGGAATGGAGGAGATACCTCAAATGCAACCCCACTTCCATATGGTTTACCACAGCCTAGGGCCAGCATATTGCAGAAGAAGGAGCCAGCTCCATCCCTCCTCCAAAAATATACTCTGGTCTGTGAGCTTTAGCCCTTCAGGCTGCAAATATTCACACTTAAATCCCTTAAATTCTTGTTTCTAGAAACTGCAAGGGGTAGATAGGGAAAAGCCGTCCTGGCACATGTCCGTCTTTCATAAGCATCTCTTACTGACCATCAAACACTGGCCATGCAGTTTCCAACCAGTGAAAAAATTCTATTACAAAGACTTTCTAATATGCTCACAAATATTTTAGATTTAAAAGAATCCTCTTGTTGACTGTGCTGCAGTATCTGGGCAGGAGTTTGCAAAGTCATTTAGCTGCTGTGTATTATCTCCCCTGGAAGACCTGATGCATCCCTGTAAAAACATCACCTTAAGTAACAAAAACTTACTGCTTTTCGGGTTGTACAACTGCAATTCTTCTCTTCCTTCGCACTGCAAAAATGAAGCAAGGAAGAAAAAAATAGTTTTGTACCCTTCTATCCTATAAAGTATACCCATAATGCATAAAAAGCTGTATAAATGCACTGACTATAAAATGACTTGTAACACAATGAAATGGTACTTAATTACTATCGCCATCTTTTCTTGGTATTTTTTAAGTAAGTCACTACATCATTAAAACCTACTTTAAAGATGTAATAATACATTTAATCTTTCCTCTGGAATGCTAATACTGTGTTTTATGGGATCAGTACAAAAAAAAATTAAAATAAAAACACAAATATTTTTCCATACAGAAACACATATGGATAAGATTACATTTTACAAGCATGATTACCTTCAGCATAATTTATCCCTAGCTATAAATTGCAATAAGGCTGCATAATGTTGCCATAGCAGTATTCTCTCAAATTAGGCCCCGGCTGCCTGATTTTTAACTTAAGCATATTTAACTCTTCAAAAGGGTTGACACATTTTAAAATTTGCCTTTCAGATGTTAATTAATATAAACAGTGAGGCTAATTTTTCATCTGGTGGCTTAAGATTGGGGTTGGATAGCTTCTGCGAGGAACAGGAGAACACCACCAAGCCACTGAGCACTCATGAACTGCCTTCAAATGCAAATGGAAAGGGAAGAAATTCATCTTAATACACACTGGAGGGAGGACAAAACACTATGGGCTTACTTGTGCTGGGAGAGATTTAAATTAAACACTAGGGAAATCTCTGGGCTGATAAGGGCAGTGAAATAATGGGATAGATACCCTGGGAAGGGGCAGAAATGCCACCAGAGAAGGCCAGCAAACATTTCTCAATTTAGATGGAGCAGATCCCAGTTTGGAGGGGGAGCACCTAGATGGCCTCTTTATGTCAATTCCACCCTGTATTTTATGGGGTTTTTTTCCAATTTGAGGTCGTGTCCCCCTAATTCACTCAGCTGCCCAAATGAACCTGCTTCAGCGCAACGAAACCTGGTTTCATTCTGGCAACGCCATCACAAACCCAGAACTCTGCAATCCCAAACCACCTACCACCCCTTCCCAGCACCAACAACTTCATTTTTAGAGGGGCTGATCACACAGACAAATACAAATTGCATAAAACCAGTGCTGCAGCGTCTGGTCACTAATGAGATTGATTACTATTTATTACAGTACATTTACAGCCTAGTTAACTACTAGGCTGCTAGTTTAGTTAGGTTGGTAGTTTCAAGAATAGGATTAGAAACGTAAGACAAACTCTCTGGTATATCTGCTGAAGTAATATCTATGCTGCTGGGGGTTTCCATGTACTTACAAACAGCTTTGTGTGGTGGAGTTAGGTTATAAGCATTCGCTTCACACCAGCCCACGGGGAAAATGTCCATAGACTCTACATCAACTATGTACTCTGGGGAGGGCATCTGTAAACCTATAAACACAAATTTATAACGTAATTTAGACACGGGAATACCAAGCTCAGAGCCATTCAAGCATTCATCATGAACCAAGGGAAGCAAATGATGGAACACGTGAAAATAAATCTGCTTCCCTGCATCAAAATCAGGCATCATTTCATCTTCAGTTTTGCACAGACAGCAATGATAAGGCTGTTGCATTCACAGTGCAACGTGATTCCAGAGAAAATCCCCATTAAGAGCACTCTACGGGTGCGCAGTGAAGAAGGCAAAAGCCAGTAAGGTTAAACACGCACGACCTTCCCCAGCAAGATGGCCTGACTGACCTCTAGCTTTGTTGTAGAGTTGCACAAGCCAGTTAGCAGCAACTTGCTGGGTGCTTGCTCTTTAATGGTAAGAGAGTGTATATGGGCTTTAACAGGATGGTAGCTGACGTGACAAGCCTTCATGCCCCGATGTCCCCCAAAGCTTTTTTGTGTCGTTCTGCCCTCAAGTCACTGATTTTAAGGGTGGGAGATGGCCACTTTTCTGTCTAGATGTGCCATGGATTCTCCTAGGGCTCTTCACTGCACATGAAACATGAGCTGATCACCCAGCAAGGGAGAGGCAGTACAAAAACCCCAAGTGGGACAGATGCACTGATACCTCTGGCACAATACTGACTCCGAAGCCCACTGAGAATCTCTGCTTAAAGTAAATCTCTTGCAGTTTGGTTATTATGCCTCCTTTACAAGACATTCTCCTGTCTTGCTTTATGTGGGTCACACTCAAAGCCCACTGCAGCAAATGGAAATATTCCCACTGGCTTTCAGTTCTTTTGAAAACAACTCTGGGTCCTGAGTCAAGACACCATTTAATTACTCCAATTCAAGTCCATCTGTGCCAGTACAGCCTGGCCAGCAGCTTCACTCCCTCCTGCCATTTCCATCCTAGAACCCGTATCTCCAGCACCAGCATGAGATGATCTTCTAATAAAAGAGACCAAAGCATCAGCAGCTTCCCCTGCAGCATCCTTGCCTTTGCATCTGTTACAGCATCTTTGCCTCCTGCTTACGGCAGCAGTGTTTGACTGTGCACAGCTAGATGACTACAGGGAACTTCCCACTAATGAATGTTCATCAAGGGCTTGCAGTGTAATTGAAACAGTAATTGAACTTTGTGATGGGAAAGGCATCGAGGCTGAGACACAGCATTTGGATCAATCTTGTCTCTAGTAATAAACCTGCTGCACTTCGAGAGTGCGTGGCTGTATGAAAACCCAAAGGAAGCAGGAAAATAGGTGCTAGCACTCACACTGCTGGATGAAATAATTAAAAAAATGAAGTCATGATGTCTGTGTAGATGCACGGATGTCTTTGTGGTATTTCTCTGAGCCCTGCATCATGTTCACGCATTATACATTGAAGATGCAGTCTCTATTTCACTGGGATATGGGGAAGGGAAGAGGAAGGGATGAAGGCTCGTGATACAGGACACAATCTGCTCATACAAGCAGCGGAGCCTCAATGCAAGATCTCAGCAGCTGGCATTCCCTGCAAAACCATTTCCTTCCATGAGAAAATATCAAGAGGTCACTGCTCAGTTTGAACCTGATGAAAGCTGATCAGTGGGCAAAACGTTTTCACCTAACACCACAAATCCATCCAAGGAACTAATGTGAGAACTGCTGAAATAAGTGGGAAGAAATGCAGGGAGAGAGCAAGCCATGGATCAAGACCTAAACAGAGCAAGAGAACAACACAGTCCCCACTGAAATCTCACCAGACCTGGAAAAATGCACTATTTTCATCACTGCTCTACAGTGTCGTTCTGACCAAATAAGCAGACTGAATGTACTTTCCCACTTGCAAACAACTACAGATGTGACACGAACATTCTGGTTTTGGAGTTTACAGATGCAGCCACCCTGACAAGCAAGGAAACACCACAACGTCTGTTCTCCTGCAACTCCTACTCCTCTTATAAGACACGGTCATAGCTACTCTGTCCTCCCGGGCACTGTTTCTGCCCCCTGGCAACTGATAACCCTGCCTTCCACTTCCAGCATCTCACTGCTTCATTTGGCCTCACTCATGTAAGTGGGAAACAGCTTGTTTGAGACTCATTAGTTTCATTTGCTGCATTTTATGCTACCATCTTCTTAGACTAAGAAATGTCCATGAGACCTGAGAGGTTAAATGGAAAAGAAAAGAACAGGGAGATTGGAAACAAGGTGAGGAAAATCTCCACCTCCTGCTGTGAATCTTGTCGGATGGGCAGAATAGAGCAGCAACTCTAGAAAACTCTCCGAGGGAAAATTACGGAAAATCTCCCTGGAGAAGTGATTAACAAAAGGGTTTTCCTCATATTCCTAGGCTGTGCAGAGAGTGTACATTATTACTTGTATAAATTCACACCAGAAAGCTTCAGCTTTAAAATCTAAAATGAACCAGTAAAAATTAACAATGCAGATGATGAGTAATAAAGTAGCAGAAAGTGATGGGATGCGCACAGCATCAGATCAGACCTATGCTTCTCTTCCACCACGGGGGAACTATACTGCTGCTCATTTAATGCTCGCCCTGAAGTTTACAGAGTTTTGCTACTGTACAAAGCATGATTTATTAAGCAATGTTCCCTCATGTCTAACTCGACGCTGCTTAACTACTGTGTCCTGTTTTATGGCTGCAGTTTAGGCTGTCAAACAGTGAAACTGGGAGGGCAACAATGAAAGCTTCAGATGTGCCTGTGATAAATGGTGGGACCCGAGGTCTTCAGCAGTGGGCTCCCATGGTAGTTGGGGAGTCTTGCTGCTACCAGAATATAAATAATCAGTTAGAAACAATAGTGTATAAATGGAGTCAAAAAAACATGCCACAGTTCAAGCCACATTTATTTTACAACTCTGCAAGCAGGGTTTGGGTTTTTTTTTTAATGCCTAGTTTTAGCACAACACTGTGAATACTGTAGTCATGTACTTCAACAGCAGCAAAGATTTCTTTTTATTTTTGCAGTCCTTTGCATCTTTTCCTTTTACTACAGAACATTCTATTCCTGGTATCAAGATATAAACCAAGCGTAAAGGCAGCTATATATCAGAACTCAAAAGACAAGGAGATGCACATAGGTTGTAAAAAGCATCCTTTAAGAAACTGAAAGAGTAAAAGGGATGGAGAAAGAGACGAGGGAGGGGAGCAAGGTGGGAGTGTGTGGCCCTCTCCCTGCTTCTATCCAGGATCCTGGAGGACTAGTTAATTTAAGACCCAAGAAACAATGCTTCCTATTCACTATAATGGACAAAAGTTTAGTGAACACTGAGTCCTTCTGAAAGTACTGCAGCTTGGGGAGGGCAGGGGAAGATGGATTCCCAAACCCTATAAAATCTGCCTATAAAAGTGAAGGCACCTGGCCATTTAAGAAGGGGAGCTGCCAAAACGGGTCAGATTCCTTGACCAGATGGGTGTGAAGTCAACAACAGTTAGTGAGAACTGAATTTTCAAACAAGCGTTGGTTCCAGCTCTTTAATATGTACCCCACGCCCAGACCAGGCTGCAGATGAGCTTTTGCTGCCTCAGAGTCAGAGGGCAATCAGTTATCTTAGATGAAAAAAAAATCAAAACCAGCTATTCCACACAGCTCTACCAAATGCAAAATCATACCTGGTCTGTATGCTGGAGATAATCACAGAGGAGACAAAGTGCCTGTGGTGACAGCCGTACATCAGGGACGGAGAAGGGTGACAATACAGCTCTCCTACATCCCCCAGCTCTGCTGCATTCAGGAGCTCGCCTACAGCTCTGCTCTCCTCAGATCTCAGCCAGCACAAACTGCGAGGCTTAGCAGCAAAGACACGAGAAGCACAAAGGATTTGGCCTGCCAAACTTTAGGTCAGGAGTAATCTCTCTTTGGGTAGCAACTGCGTTATAAATTTCTGAGAATGGGATTTATCACGGAGGCATCAGGAAAGCCTTGTCTACCATATAATGCTACTTCCGCAGAGCTAACACCACTGAACACCTGCCTTTCTTATATTTTAGAGCAAGCTGCTAGCACAAATGAGGCACTTTGGGTTACCTGAACATGTTTTTCCTAACTTGAAGGGCTTTGATCGGAGACCTTTCCTCTTGTACAAACTGCACCGCACGCTGTCACATGCCGAAATACTTCTTGGGTTATCATAATCAATGCAGCATGATGCTGAAGGAGATGTGCCAGGTAACGATGAAGCAATACAGTTAAGAATCACCAATCGGCTTCCACTGGCTTCCAGTCCCAAAACACTGAGTGCTGACCATCTTGCGGATGAGTGAAGGTGACCTTTTGTGCAGATCAGGTTTGATACTTCATCTCAAGTACCCCTTGATAACCGCAAGATATCTGCAAGGATATCTGCAAGAACCCCTTATAACCCCTGTTCCCCTGTCCCTTCCTGGAGTCATGTGCTCGACAATGTTTTGTACTCACATTAACCCTTTCCTAACTGTTTTCCCTGGAAGAGCTAAAAAAACCCAACCCTGCATCAATCTCTCAAAATGAGGGTTCACACTGTTTTTAAGGAAACAATCTTGACAGTGGTCTGAATTTAATGCACTTCAGGAGAATTACCCATGAGCCAGCAGACTGACCTCATGGGCCATCAGAGAAGCCATGGGTGACTCCTTTCCTCCCTCCCACCTCCTGCTACAGAGCTCCCGTGGAGCAAGCAGGTGTCACTGACTTAAAAGACTTACTCCCTTTCTTTTTGATTCAGCTCTCTGCAGGGCAACATTCTGACCTGGAGCCCAGCACAAGCTTCATTTCTCCCCATCCTTTCCTTCTCTTACAAGTCTGGGATACCAACAACACGCACTACTCCCTGAGCTGCAGAACACGACTGTGCCTTGCCTTCCTCCCATCTCACCAAGCCAACATGCCATCTCCTGGGGTTGTACATCACGAGTGTTTAAGAGATGTTGCTCTTTCATTGGCCAGGTCTCTCAGGGATACCTTGAAATACCAATCAGCATCTACCAGAAATGCGTAAGCTGAGCTGCACAGGATCTACCTATCAGCACAGGATTCCAAACAAAGGGGTGTTTCAACATTACGTCTCCCTGAACCGGCATGGTAGCTTAACCAAATGAATTTTATTTTGCAGATGGGAGGGTTCCAGTAAGATGTTGGGGTTTGACTGTGTAAGGGCTGGCAGCACAAGGGATGGCATATCTGCCTTCTGCATTTGGGATGGCATGTCTGCCTTCTGCATTCATCAAGAGGCAGAAGCGCAGATATTAAAGAGGTTGGTGATGAGCTGGACACCAGAAATGCCTTTGATATTTTCATGGCTCTCCAGAAGAAAGTAAAGAAGCATATTACATTTGTCATTATGTTGACCCAATTATGATTGATTTCAGAGTAAACTGAAGCTCTTATATCCCTTATAGTTGAAGCCAGTAGCTTCAAACAATAGTGTGTTACCTTGATGGGTAAAAATTAAACAATGCTGTCACAATGGCACATGCTACAACAACAGATGGTTTATCACAGTGCCCATGAAAACACTTCAATGAGCATGGCTTTCTGCTCTCAGTGACTTTACAAATAATACTGGTTTTAAAGCAATAATAATAAGAATCCCTGTGTTATTCTAAATTACATAAGAAGTCCTTGCCAGTTGAATTGAGAAAGTCCCAAGAGCAAAACCATACAAAAAATGAGCTCATCTGTATACCTCATTTCAAGAAAGGTGGAAATGGAAATTAAGATATGGTATTATGGTCTGCTAGTTTTCCAGCACTCTCCTAATACTGCCTGTACGGTGGTAGTGTTCTCCATGGGGCGATGGCTTTCTAAACTCTGTATAATAGAGTTACTGCCTGCAAGAGCTCTCTTAGATCAGCGAAGGAAACTGCACAACCACAGGGAGGAGGGATGTGAGCATGTGATGACCACAGTGAGAAACAGCATATATTGCATAAGTTTTATGGACCTAGGTGAAGAAAGGAGTGAAATGAGAAGGGATGAAGGGAGGAAGGGAAAGAGAGAAGGAGGGAGGGAGGGAAGGAAGGAAGGGAAGAAGTTGCAGGGGGTTAGAAGATCCCATGAGAGTGTGCTGGAAATCACAGTGGACATCTCAGCTACACAAATTGAGGCTAACATCCATTCCTAGGATGGAGATCTGTCATGATGGCAGGGAGGAGGTTTCTATCATCAAGGAAGATCATGCCGCTAAGAGTCCATGTGGATCAGAAGGTGGAAGACAGGAACAGGGAGAGAGCAGGGAAAGATAATTCTTTGTAGCATATTATTGTCCAATGTGTATAAAACGAAAAATGTGGATAAAGCAGTTTTGTGCAGATGAACGACAAAATAAAGAGAGTGTTTGAGTGAACCACACAAACACAAGAAGCCTTTACAGCACGTACCTTCAAGGTGAAGCCACATTAACCGTCCTTTAACTGAGGTGATAGAAGCGACACATATCTCTGCAGGGTTCCAGGGGTTCACTGCCTCCAGCTTCATGTTCTTGGTAAAGCCACGGCTGAAGGATGTCTGAAAGAGTCAAGAGTCAATACTGAAACAGGGCACTGCAGCACTGCATGACTTTAATTAGGCTGTCCACTGGGAAGCATAAATTTAGCATGGTTTGCTATTCACTGGAAGTGCAGGATACACTGAAGGACACAAAGGCGTTTAGATTCAAAATGGAGCTGCCCTGGACACCTGTATTGGGTTTGCGTGGCAAGGTTTTGGTAGCTGCGGGGCTACAGAGGTGGCTTCTGTGAGAAGCTGCAAGAAATCCACCCTGTGTCTGATGGAGCCAGTGCCAGCCACCTCAGGACAGACCTGCAAGTGGCCAAGGCCAAGCCCGTCAGTGACGGTGGGAGCACCTCCAGGATAATGTATTTAAGAAAGGGAAAAAGTTGATGTACAATGGCAACTGCAGCCAAAGACAGGAGTGGGAATATGTGACAGCAACAGCCCTGCAGACACCCAGATCAGCACAGAAGGAGGCAGGAGATGCTCCAGGCTCCAGAGCAGATGTCCCGGCAGCCCGTGGGGAGCCCCTGGCCAGGCAGGCTGTGCCCCCAGCCCATGGAGCCCCAGGGGGAGCAGAGTCCCCCCACAGGGGGAGCAGAGTCCCCCCACAGCCCATGGGGGACCCTCTCCCGGGACAGAGGGTGCCTGCAGGGGGCTGTGACCCATGGGCAGCGGCACTGGGGCAGCTCCAGGCAGGACCTGTGGCCCTGTGGGGAGGAGCCTGGGCTGGGGCAGGGCTGGGGACCCTGCTGGGGACCCCTGGGGCTGGCTGGGCCTGGGGGGCAGCACCCTGCGGGGGGACCCACGCTGGGGCAGTTCATGAAGGGCTGAACCCACGAGAGGGACCCATGTTGGAGAAGTTCTTGGAGGACTGTGTCCCATGGGATTGTCCCCAGGCTGGGGCAGGGCAGAGCGTGAAGAGCCCTGTCCCTGAGGGGGAAGGGGTCGCAGGGACAGCGGGTGAGGGACTCTGCTGCTCGTGGGGGGAAGGTTGATAAACTCAGGAGTGAGTCCTGGAAGAGTGGGCGGAAGGTGTTTTTAAGATTTGGTTTTACTTCTCATCACACTACTCTGATTTGATTGGTAACAGATTAAACTGATTTCTCCCAGTCGAGTCCATTTTGCCCATGACAGTAACTGCTGAGTATGCTCCCCATCCTTATCCTGACCCACGAGCCTTTCGTTGTATTTTCTCTCCCCTGCTTGACTGAGGAGGGGAGCGAGAGCAGCTGGGGTGGGCACGTGGTGTACCGCTGGGGTCAGCCCTCCATACACCCGTACAAATAACCACTGATGGCAACAAATCAGGAAGCAATGGATGTCATGGTTTACTCCAATCCATACCTCTCAGCAACTGGGAGGAGGTCACTCCACACCAGCTGCAAGCATATTTGAATGCTTGCTAGTCATGCATTTGCTTTCCACCATTGTTAATGGGCTATTACACTGAGGGTTCCCAGATCTCCTATACTTGAGCACCTCTCACCTTGCTAGGAGAAACCTTGCAAAGCAAATAACTCATCTTGCCTGAGAACAGATAAACTTCATACATTTAGTTGGCCAGGCTGACTGAGGCTGGAGAAATCTGAGTAACCTATGCTCAGCGTACAAGGTCTTTCTCTGCAGACTGCAGGTACATAAGTTGCAGGTGGGTGTAGATGAAACCAGTTGTATTTACTGCCACAGTAGTACCTCTGTACACTTAAATACAACACTAAAGAAAAAGGTCTTTCGCAAGTTATCTGAGGCACCCACTGCCCTCCCACTCTTCTCCTGTGAAGGCAAAGCCAAGCCAGATATTACAGCAATGATCTCCAGATGAGGGGCTATCACCACAAATAAGAAACACAGGACCAAAATGAGGGGTCATGAGCTTGCCAGAATGCAGCATCCCCGGTTGCGGTAAGCGTGTGGGAGCCTGAGAGAGGCTGCAGTTCAAATCATTCAGGTACCACTGCTGTAGGCCAATGTGTGCCTTTGCAAACTGCTTCTGTCCAAGGCTGGCCTGGCCATATGACAGCAGCAGGCTGCTGACCAGTCCCTCCTGCTCCTGCCAGAGCCAGGATGGCTCAGCTCCAATGGAACAAACCAGAGCTCATGTTTGTAACCACTGCAGCTGATCTGAAGTGCAGAGGGATCCCAAGACCCCACAATCCTCTCCAAAGCCTCCACAAGCCAAGCCTCAAACTACTCTTCACTCAGTTCCATCCTTAACCTCTATTCCTTTCAGTGTCCCCTCTCGCTTATGCTCAGTCCCTTCCAAGAATCCTACCACCACTATCACAGAAAACACACTAATGCAATACCTGTGGCCATGCCATGGCTTCCTTTCCTTGCGTTTTGCTCCCCTCTGTCCCACTTGTTCTGCAACATACCAGCTCTGAGCATTTGCACCTCTGTTTGCATGCAGCAGCATGGAAAGGTTCCCGCTTTTGGCTGAAATTTTGGCTACCAATAATAATTAGGATGGGTATTAATTGTCACTGGCTCAAAATGACACCAACCTCTCATCCAGCAACCCCATGTGAGCAACTGGAAGCCAGATTCAAATTCAACCCTTCTGCTATTTGTGCAGCACCTAAGACTACGGGCATGTCACCTTAAACAGTCACTGGGAGCTCTCTGTGAGACTAAAAACTTTGATTTGGTCTTTTTTTCATCAAGAGGCCTTCCGAGAACATGCTGCTAGTCTCAAATATTGCTTGGACTGTTGCAAGCCTTGCTCTGTACACAGATCAGCTTCACCCTGTAAAAGCTGCCAATGGCCAGGACTTCAGAGAAGCAAGGTGAGTTTGTTTAAATGCCTTTTATGTTGCCTAACAAGGAAACGTCATTTATCATCACACCGGCTCCTTTCATTGCAGTTCGGTGCTGGAGGCTAATTTATACAGAATCAATGGCAAAACAGTTAGCTGGGAGTTTATTTTACTAAGCATTTGGTCATGTCAATCCATTTCATAACTGCCTCTTCTCATTAAATATACCCCCCAGGGAAACAGTTACAGCATATCCACTTCCAGCACCACGTCTGGCTGCACTAGGTGGAAGATGTGCTTGCAATACAGCTTCTACCAAAGAGCCGCTCACAGCCACGAAACAAATGGGATGACCTGCCAGGGAGGCTGCACAAGTGACAACAGCGAGATTACATCTCTCTGCAGA
This sequence comes from Falco punctatus, assembly GCF_963210335.1. NCBI lineage: Eukaryota > Metazoa > Chordata > Aves > Falconiformes > Falconidae > Falco > Falco punctatus. The sequence continues at coordinate 64,382,949 of NC_137585.1, forward strand.
GAATCGTGTTATCGAGAGCAAAAGAATAACAGACACATGTTCATCTGATGAATGTTTCCTTAAAAAAAAAAAAAAAAAGAGGAAAAAATAAGTGCTTGGACCTGATTTAATCTTTGGAGGATATTACGCAGAGACTATTCTCAAGGCTGCCAGTGCTGAGAGCACAGATCCATTACCTGACAAAAAGAAAAGAGATATAAAGAAAAGGGGGGGGGGTGTATGTGTGCTTGCAGAAGAAAAGAAACGTGAGAATCATCCTACTCTACTGGTGGGACACAGCATTGACCAGCTTCCCTCAGCACTTTCAGAAATCTTCAAATTCCCTTGAGGCAGAGGGTGTTGCATAAGATGGCACAATAAATGGGGCAAACAAATATCAACTCTGAAGTCTCAACTCCCAGGTCAAACTCTGTTGATGATACAGGTCTTCTGAATTCATCAACAAAAAGCATTCACATTCATCAATTCACCATCAAAGGTCTGTTCCAAGCCAGGCTGCCCTTGGGCCACCACAGATGAAAGGCAACAACATATCTGGTGTCTTGCGAGACTGTCTCCACCCTGCTTTTCATAAACATCCTGTCCCCCCATCGTGTGACTTCTGAGTACAGCGAAAGGCTGTGTAACTCCTAGAGTAACCAGCTTGTCCACCGTTCACAACATTGCTTTATTTTACAGACCCTTCTACGCACATTTTAGGTACCACCACATTTCCAGTTACCGATGGGATCTCAACTTCCATCAGTTGATGGGAGCATGAAGAAGAGCACCAGGTTACTGGAAAAGGCAGAAAGGCACATCTGCCTTCCAGCAAGTGACGAACCTGTCGGATCAAGCCACAACAGACTGCTGCTGCCAGGAAACAGCCTGCAGAAGACTGTTTCCAAAGCTCTGAACCTTGATGGCCTCCAGCGTAATGATGTGCTGCTCACTCTTTACATCACTGTTGCTGTATCAAGGAGGCCCATGATCTGTCCTAAAGACCAGAGCATCCATGCGGGTTAATCACTCTTCTCACACTCTGAGCTCAACAATTTCAACCTTAGCTGTTAATCACGTTTGGTTTAGTTAAACGTATCCCCCTAGGAACCAGAGAAAACACCCAAAATGTAAAGAGGGCCAGATGATATCACGCAATTTTTTTACCTAGTTGTTCGGTTGTTTTTTTTAATAACACCTGCATTACTTGTAATGGTCAGCTGATATCCTCCTTGTGCTAGGTGCTGTACAAAATCAGAGAGGAGATGAAGAGCAGGAAATCTAAATTAATCAGACGAAGACAAGAATAAGATAACATTTTTCCTCTTTTAGGCATGGAGACCTGAAACACCTCTCCAGCTGCCTTCCTAAGACAGACTCACGGCAGTCTGCGGGAACTGTCCAAAGCCTTGCTGCAGCTTCTCTGTGCAAGCTATTTTGTTTCACACGGACCAACAGGAGCAATGCAAAGGCAAAAAGAGAACTTACATTTTTAAAGCACAGATGAGGCGCTGCCTCCGCTCCACACTGCTTCTGGTAGTCTGCCCAGTCAAAGTCCTGGCCAGAGTAACCTGCAGGATGAGAACACAGAAAGTGCCATCAGCCACCACCTCACACCAGAGAGCGAGCACAAAATGGGCCCCAAGCAGATGACCATTTGTGTTTCAGCATCCCATCCCACTACAATGAACTGTGCAGCATCAGCGGGCAAGTTCTCTGGGTGCCTGTTTACACACCATGAGAGCCAGTGCCAAGGCTTCTCCAGCCCGAACTCACACATCTTCTGCACTTCATTTTGAAAATTCCATACCCTTGCTAAAAATTAATAAAACATACTCGTGTTCCTTATTTTCCCTTTTCTGTGAGCATCTCCCAGATAATAAACCTGTTACTATTGAGAAGCGCTACTGTCCCCAATTTCCAGGTGGGGCTAGTCATGGACTTCTTTCTCCTTCCTTTAGCTATCTCAAAGATGTGATTATGGAGCTGGACGTCAAGGGTCCCTCAGCAGTGGACAGGGAGAGGACCAGCACAATCAGAAGCTGAACCATCTTCTCTTTCAAAGCATGAGATAAATTCTTCTCTCTCTTCCTGACATTGATGTACCCTCCATGACTGACTTTCCAGCAGCTCAGCGTACCTGAGCTGAATCCCATCACAGGAAACATTATCCAAGGTTATATAGAAACCTGGAGCAGAACAGGAAAATGAACACAGATTCCCCAGCTCCCAGACTAAAGCCTCAGCAACTAGATGATCCCTGCAGCCTCTGCTTCTGGGAAAGAAAGGGAAGCAACACTGATTTACATGAGCATCTCTCAGACAGTCCCATCACAGGAAGACAAAACAGACCTCATCCATTCCTCTTACCTGGCTATTTACACAATAAACTCTTAGGACAGAAGGTGAGTTTTATTTAATTTGCTTTGGGGTTTTTTTTTTGTCCTTTATATTTTTCCAGTGCTTGAAAGTGCTAATCCTGTCCAGCCCTGTGACAATACTGTTCATACTCTAATAACATTATTGCAGAACTACTCTTACTGGGAAGTTTTAGGAGTCACCTAAAGGCCAAATTCTCCCCTCGGTCTCCCTGCCTGGAAGCTCAGCCTGGCCTCATTTCACAGAACATCCCTTTATGCCTTTTTCATTGATAGTCAAAAAGGGACACTCAAGATCAGATGGGAATGAATCATTTATGACAATGAAAATTGTGACTTTTTTTGTAGGCAAGAAAGGACTGGAATACTGAATGGAGTCACCTATCAGTCACCCAGATCCAAAAAAGGAGGTAAAAATGTTGGAGATAAAGTCACAAGTACCCTGGTAAGATGCAAGTAGCTGGGATAGGATGAACTTCTAATCCTAATGATTACATACATGACAAAGAAATTAATGACATAAAGCTTTAAGTTAAGATGCCTGTCTCTGTGGGGCATGAAGGTGCATAATAATTGTAAAGCTACAAATACACATGCACAGGGAAGTAAAAAAGGGCAACTACTTATACGGAATGCTCATTTTTCATAAGGAAAACACATATCCTTGCACAACCAATTTATGCAACAGTATTTTCTTCCCACTGCTCCATCTCCTTTTTTATCACCAGCTCCTTGTTTGCCAGATACTCTTCAGCTTCAAAAAGTGAAATGGAAAACAGGAAGAGAAGTGCACATCACTTTGCGTCAGAATGGGATTCATCTGATCACATATGTTTGCAGGAGATGCCTACAGCTGTGCCTGTCACCCTGGGTTCCCTAAAGAGTCAGTGGAGGAACAGGCAGATCCAGAGGTGATCTGTCTGTCCTCCTGCAGAAGGAGCACAACGCCCTGTGAAAGTCCCTCTCCCTCGCCACTGACTCCAGAAGCAGCCAGGGTGATGGGCTCAGGTGGGGACAGCTACAGTGTGGTTGTCTACATTGAATCATCTGGGGTCCATCCCAGCTACCAGAGCACGCTGCCTTCAGGGACCCAAAAAACTGCCCACGCCTTGCACTTTATCACATCTCCAATTCAACCCCCTCATGGACAGGTTTGAATCTTAATCGCTAGCTACACAAAATCCTGGCGGAGTGGATGGAAAAGGCACACTGACAAGGTTTCAGTGAGGTATAACAACTTGTGACCGCACAACCACCTGTTGGCTTGGCCCTGCACCACTGAAATCACTGGAAGACCTCTTGCTGTAACCTTCAGCAGGAACAAAACCTGGGAGGGCAGTTAAAGACTTTGCCATAACCCACTTCAACAGCCCAGCGAGGATGACCCCAAGTGAAGCATACTCAGGGACTGGCTTCAAACAAGCCTGGACCTGCATATGGCCTTTTCACAGAGCATCACGATGTAAGCTCCCTCCCTTAGCACATGGGGAGGTACCACATCCCCAGTACCTCCATTAGCACGTGGCATTCACATACTGTCACCCTTTAAGGTTCAGCCCAAGTAACAACGTTCAAAGCTTTGTTTGCGTGACTCAACTGCTGCTCCTCAAACATGTAAAACCTCACTGTGTTTGCTATCTCAGCTCTCAGCATGGAAGAGCCCAGCAGTCTAATCAGAAGCAAACAGAACACCACAAATGTACTGGAGGTTTTGGAGGTGGCATTTCCTTAGTAAGCCTTACAACTAGGAGTGCTACTGAAATGTTTTTTCCCCTCTTAATAGCTCATAAAAAGGAACAATGGTTGTTACTCTAAAGGGAAGTGGTCTATAAATCCAGCTCTAATAAATATAAACAGCACTTGTTCAATGTTTATACAGCAGCAGTAAATGGGTATTCATTTTTGGCACTGTACAGGAAAATACTGCTCTCTATTTCTAGTAGCAAATGTTTGCACCTCCTGTTCATGACTCATCTACTGCACGTCTGGCTTCAACAAAGGCCCCATAGGCAAAAAGACAAGAGAGTGGAGATCAGGCAAATAAAGGACTCCAAGCCCACACACCCCAACCTGGTATACTGTTCTGATGAAATAAAATCAAGTAACTTTACAATCAGAAAACCTCCTTGCCAGCCATAAATTAACCAAAAAAACCCAAGCCCAGCATACAGCAAATAAATCCTTTTGACAAAAAGGACTTTTTTTCCGTTGCCATCTTTTGCTTCATGGGAACTTCGTGCCTTTCAACAGGGGGAGCTGTGTGAGCAGCACAAAATATTGCCAATATATTCTCTGTTAAAGGTGATGTTGGTTGGGAATGCGTGAGCGCTGGGGAAGCAGGAGGCTGGCCAAACCTTGGTGCAAGAAGGACAATTCTGGACAGCTCAGATTTGGGTGGGAATGGTGGGATTTCCTCCTCCTCCTGCAGACCTGCTCAGCAGCCGCCAGCTCACGCCACAGCCTTCCTCGCTTTTGCAGCATTGCAGCCCTCCCCTATCAGTCCTGGTTACCCATCCAGAGCCGGTATTACTCCGCTCAGAGAAGACTGGCACCATCAGCGGGGGTTTGAAGGCTTTCCACTTTCCCTCCGCTTTCTTTTTCGGAGGTTCGTGGGGGTTTTTTGTTTTTTTTTTAAAACGTATTTTTATGATGTCTGATTATATTTTAGTGACTCAAAGAGCACGTCTGCCGATGGAAAAGGTTTTTGACACAAAATGTGCTAAAATGCAGTTTGGGCATGCCGCCCTCATACACAGTCTAAGAAATACAGCAACATACAGCATGCATCTATCTGCCACTCACTGTACGCCTTTTTAATAGCTTCCTTCCAGCACTGCTGATCTGACAGCAGAAAGCAAACTTTATTTCCACTGGGGGAATGAGGGGAGACTTTTTACACTTTCTCAGGAGCCCAGGTGGACCCCAATCACCAGGCATCACACCAGATCACGACCTACGCCTCACACTTTACTGGCCGAGTTGAGAAATATCCGTATGATGGATACTACAGATACTTCTAAAAATGTTGGCATCTAAACCAGTTCGCATGTGTTTGACCTGTAAAATATCACCTCAGACAGACACCTCAAACATTACCTCCGACTATCCCTGTAAAGAGAAGTGTCTGGCCTACAGTCCTCTTTAGTTAATCAGCTGCATGTGAATTTGGGGTGGAAAAACCAGAAAATTTAATTTACTTTCATTTTTAGCAACTTTTCTGGCCAATATCAGTGAGCACTTACACAGGCCTTATCATTGTACCTGGATTTAAGGGGGAGGAAGCATTCATTTATTTCAGTAAAAGCAACAGTTACATGTGCCAAAGAGACACTCTGGATATACACGAGAGGACTCAATCTGGTAGGGAAAAACCCTTCGCTTCCCTGGGTTTGGCAGCAGCCTAATTTTTCCAAAAGTAAGACAAAACTGCGTGCACAAAATATAGTGGGGGAAAAAAAACAACACTTTTTTTTTTTTTTTTTTTTTTTTTTTTTTTTTTGAGATACTTCTTTTTCTCCCAAGCAACACCAATTTTTGGCAAAGGGTCGACATCCCAGCCAGCTTCAAAAACCTAAAATTCCAGAGAACCAACACATTTTGCAAGTGAACAAATATTGCTAGGGCACTGCAGGTGGTTGTCTGAGATTGCAAGTAATTAACAGCACTGCTACGAAGTTTGGAAATAGCACGGCTGGAGACTGTTTCTCCTGGCTCTGACCTGAACACTGCTCGCCATTTGCCCTCGCCTGGGATTTTTTGAGACATCTAAGGAAATGCCTACATGCTCCTGAGCTGGCAGCTCTGAGTTTAGTTTAGGCATTCAAACGTAGGAGCTTTGCTTGGCCTCGGCATCGTATCAAGGTAGATGCTACAGGGAGATGCCTGGTTTGCCTCCAGTATGACATGACTGGTAATGCTCCTTTTGCTCTCTACACACACAAAGCATCGCTAAGATGCATTTCACAGGAATTCACTAGGCTTCAGTGCAGCCTGCTTCAGACTACAAAGCACATGATCATCAATCCACCAGCAAGACCTGTTTGCAGAGATGCTCATGGGCTAGTATAAGCCAGAACAGCTCCAGTGATTCAAGAGAGTTACTCTGGCTTGAGATACTTAGGGTAATGCTCTGCAGTGAAAAGCATCATGGTTTTTAAAGGCAACAATAACAAGCAATCTTCCTTCAGAGGAAACCTGCAAATCACCAAGAAGGAATACGAACCCTTGGGAGGTGTGAGATTGACTCCGTTTTTAAGGCACCACTGTATTGGCAAGATCCCCAAGGAATCCGCATGGCAAAGCATTGAGATTTTGCTGGGTTCAGGTCTCAAGTCATCAATGGTCACTTGTAAATAATGACTGTTAAAAACCTAAGGGGTGAAAAACAAGAAAACAAAATCAGAAGTTAAATATGCTGTAACATCATGTGGAAAGACGAAACAGTCATGCACTGGAGTTAAACTACTCCTGAAAATAACCCGCTCTCATGTAACACTTTCCATCAAAGTGTTTCTACCAAAGAGATCAAAGTCTGAGTTTTAGAGATGGGTAAACTGAGGCAAGGGAAAGTGCTGGGGTTCAGGGTCACTCAGTGTGCCCACAGCTGAGCAGGGACTGGAGGAGATCCCACAGCCTTCCTCTCTCTTGCCTTTGAGAGTGTGGATTAAATACCCAGCTACTGCCTCCATCCAGCTGTTTTATTTCCAAAGGTTTCCCAGATGTGCAGGGAAAATACATATGCATGGAGGGGAAACAGAGGTAAAAGAGGGATCCTATTTTTTTTTGCATGGAAATGGTAGATGGACATGCCATCCCCATTGGATCTAAGTGCATACAGTTAGCTGGTGATGCCTGTGGGAAAGAAACAATTCATTAATTAGGAACATCCACGGATTTTAAACATATGTCTTAATGTGTTCTCCAGCCAATTAAGTACCACTCTTGAGTTTTCCTAAGTGTGGTGGAAATCAGTAAGAGGTTCCTAATCAGGCTCTCTTCAGCCCTTTCTGGGAGCTCACCTTGGTCACTGATGCAGGACAGATATGAAATGGCTCCCTCATATTCACCACTTCCAGCTTCATCCCCACAGTGAAGAAGTGGTTTCGCAAATCAGCATGATCCTGCGGATGAGACAGGGAAGAGGAACACATGGTATGCCAGAGCCATGCACCAAGGAGGGGCCGATACATTTGAAAACCTATTTGAAATGTGTCCATGTGGATTTTGCCACTCAGCTGATTACCACATTGACCCCCAGCTCCAACTGGGCACTTCTGGTCCTATGCTCTTTTCATGCCAGACCAACCACAGAAGGAGAGGGGACAGCCTCACTCCTAGAGGACAGATCGGCAGCACCAAGCCCATCATATCTAAAGCACGTTGTGCATCCATCTCAGCACTAACGTGAACTGGGTCAACAAGGAGAACACCAAAGTGAGGACCTGTCTGATAAATGCCTGCTTGAAAACCTCCCCTGGGCACAGCCTCTTCACCTCTGACAGCCACTACCATCTTGAGAGCAACTAAAGGTCCCGATGTGCCAGGACTCAACCTGACATCCCCAGGGCAATGCATAACGTGGATGTAAACAGCTCAGGGTGGCCCTGATTTATCCTGGCGGGTGTCTACCTCCTGCAGGGCACCATAATAAGGACCTGGGCTGTTTTCCATGTGCTGCAAGATAGAAAGGTCTTTTCTCCAGCCAGGAGACCAAAGTGGTGGACTATGGCCCAGACAATGAACTCTGACCCAAAACACGGGCAACAAGAGAACATGTTGGTGGGAAAACATGCAATTACATGCCCACTGCAACCCCCTTCCACCTGGGATCAAGCCTGGCTGCACCCAGAGGGGTTCCACACAGCAGCTTTGGGGATGGCAGCAGGATGCAGCCCCGAAACTCAGAAGAAACCAAGGTTCAGCTCCCTGATTTGCCACCAGTTTAGTGTTTAACATCTACCAAATCACTCCATTCCTCCTGACCCCTGCCTAACAGGCGTACAAGTTGGCATCCTAATTCCAGATTAACAATCATGTTTTGTGTTCATTCAATAAAAATGTCCTACAGTATTTCTAAACCATCTGTGCATTAGCCAACACAAGCATAAAAAGAGACATTATATTTAACACACACACAGACGACTCCAAAATACATGCAGAAAGCCTGCTATCTAATAAGTGGTTAGCAATGTCATTCCCATCTACATTCATCGGTACACATTTTATTCTTGTTCTAAAATGATTTTCTATTGATCCAAAGTTGTATGCCATTGTGCTTTCTTTTCCCCAAGAACTGCCTTCACTTGTAGACTTAACAACTTCTATTTTGGGATCTTACATTCCTGGTGCCATTAGAGAGAAAGACTTTTACAAGCTCCAACCACTGCTAAATGAATTGTTTTCATCTTACCAACCTTCAATGTTACAGAGCCTTTTCTGTGAGAACCAAAAAGCAGTCCAAAAAAATCGTAATGGATTCAGCCTCACAGCAGAAGCATATACTGATGGAGAAACTGAGGAAGATTTAGCAATGATGGCCCAGAGCCCAGTGAATTAATGGCTGAGGAAGGAGCAGACGTTCAGGAGTCTCAGCATCCTGCAGTGTAGCATAACCATCAGGTATGGACCTGCGCTTGCTGTCAGTCGTTTCCGTATCACAAAAGCCCCAGAGAGACAGAAGACTCGTTTCTAGCAGCTTTGCACAATAGTTCAGTGAATCAAAGTCTGAACCAGGGAAGAGAATCTGGCTCCTTGTACATAGAGGTTGCCCAGGACCAGGGATGCATCGGACTGACAGGTTATCCAAATTGCCATCTATAATCCTGAAAAGGCTTCATCTGGGAAAAGATGATGGCTGCAAAAACCAGACCTTGCCAGCAATGAACTTCAAATCTCCAAAGGCAAAAAGCATCTGGACTGGAGGGCTGCCTCCTCCGACATGAGGATCTACACCAGCATCTCTTAATCCTTAGGGTGAGGTTGCAAAGAAAAGGCAACTTTGAAAAATGTACACCTGGAAGCAAGCTTACACCACAGCATCTTCCCATGATTCAATTCACACTCGTATCCAGCATCAATACATAATAAGCCAAGATCCACCAAAGTACTTAATTGTGTTTATCTTTAAACATGCAAGTAGTTTCCTCAACTTTTTAAGTGATTTCTTAATTGAGACCAAAACATATTGAGACCAAAACATATTGAGACCAAAACATATTGCTTCTCATTTTTATTTGAATTGTTTTGAGTCTTCTCCTTCTATTTGTTTTGGCCTTTTTCAAAGGGAAAAAATAATCGGGGAGGAGGGAGCTAATAACACTTAAAGCTATTTTACTTCAAAAGCATATCCACTTTCCTCCACGTGCTATGTACCTTAGGATCAAATCTCCCTTCTCATTCAGCATAGCATGTAAATATCTTCCCCATTAAATTAATATCAAGAGTGAACTCGCAAGGGGAGTTTGTGGGATCTCAGGTACGTCTGCCTTTCGAGGGTCAAAACCCCCTTTGAAGCAGGAACACACATTTATTTGGAGAAGGGCTGCGGAAGTAAAAAGCTTGTCTGTGTTAAATGTCATATTTGAGATAGGAAAGCTTTCATGGAGAAAAAGCCTTTGTATCGTACCTCTCTGACAAATGCTCAGGGTCTGGATATTTGATCTTTCTCGTGTATTTGCTAAAGAGAAGTATCAAAATTTACCAAAGCAGCCTTAGATTTTTGCAGCCACAAAAGGAAAAAATGATCTTGACGCCATTCTCCGGTTCCAGTGCTGGAGTTGCCTCAGCCAGCAGGGAATTACTTAGGATTTGGCATATGCTCCTCTTCAAAACTCCAATTAATTTACATAATTTCTAAGAATAGGTTCCACAGAAGTGAAGGCAAAGCTTTTAATTAGTATTAGACTCAAAGTGATACAGTGGATAATGAACTGCTCTCTCCCCCCTTTACTCACATTGACAGGAAAGATGCCTCTTTAATAAAAGCAGCTACAAGAGAGGCCTGGAGGGGTGAGACTTTCCCCTGGTCCCCGCCAGGCTCCGCAGCCGAGCAAAAGAAATGCCTGCAATCATTATGGGTGTCAGAATCTGACCCTCGACTGCTACTTCATGACATTCCAAGGTACCGATAAGGATGTCAGCAGTCACAATTTTCTAGCAACTTCTCCAAGAGAGTTTCAATATTCTTTGAAATTGGGATTAATAGGCAGAATAATTTTGACCATCTGGACCATTTTATAGCCTCGTGCACGGTGAACCTTCACTCCTACCAGCAGTCAGTGCTTCCCAGGAGCAGCCCCAGTGCCCACATGGATTTACACCAGCAGATTGCCTGTCCTGGGGTTCACAGTCCCGGAGTGGGAGATGGAAATACCCTCCATCTGCTGGAGAGCAGTCAAGTAAGCTGGATCAGTAATTGACAAGGGTGCAGAAAAGTCCCTTGCAGCAAAGTGAAAAATCATGCCACAGAAAGTACAATGAATTAACGTGGTACGAGTACCACGGTCACTCATTCAAAGGGTCACAATCTCTAACATGATGGATTACAAGCCTGAGACGGTGCTCACGGGTAATGAATGGAAAATTGCATAACCCTCAACTGAACGTCTGTCACTTGCAGCCCAAACCCACTGGCAAAAGCCACGGCTGTCACAGCTCTCACTATAACCCCCAAGAAGCAATTAAGTCAGCCCCACACTCAGTTTTAGAACACCATGCATTTACAAATTTGCCAGCGTTCACGGGCTGTGATCCTCTGGGCCACCTGAAAGACATCCCCGCTTTGATATGCATCTGCCTCACTGGCTCCATCTTCGTACCGCATGGGCTCCTGCAACCCCTCCGCAAAAATACCGATGGGCTTTGCCTGCAACCAGCATCACCAGCAGGGCTGGGAGCTGGGATGTCTGAAGGTCAAATAAAAAGCCACCAATGATGCTGTGAAGAGAACCAGGCTCCTAATTCCCAACCTTCCTCTTTAGGTACTGAGACAGCCACGTCATTTTCTCCTTCACAGCTAACAAGTCGCCAGCAGTGCACGTTTCAAAAATGTCAGGTGACTTGGGAGCCTAAATGTCATTCCAAACGAGATCCACAAACAGTATTCAAACTGTTTTCAGACAGTATTTGGATTCGTAAGGATGTAGCCAAGACTTTAGGGGAGTACTTGTGTGGGTGACATGCAAAAGTCTTAAGAAAGTATTTTAAAGACTTAAAAGTCACCAGGCACTGGCTTTAGGTCTTGAACTCAAAAAGATGTGCTTCAAAATCATCATAGCCATTTACCCTTCCTGGTACCTAAATACCTTGCTAAATCTGGGTTCTGAGTATGTCTACTCAACAAAGGTTACTTAAGCATAAATAATCTCAAGTTTGTCCATGTCACAAGAGTGGAGCTCAGGTAATTTTACATGGGCGCTGAATAACGCAGATAGAGCAGGAGGACCTGGCTAAGCTGCTTTTGCCTGTGATATTCAGGGAAGCCGTGCTAGGGGCTGGTTGCTCTAGCTGTGTCCACAAACCCAAGGAAAGGCATCACTTCCAGTTTGGGAAATCTGCACTTTTAGCCCAGTCTGCTCAAGACGGAATGCTGGTGTTGCCTCATTTTAAACCCAGCAGCTTATCCGGTGTGCAGGTAAGAGGAAAAGGCTCTAATGTGAACTCTTAATTTTCAAATATTCTAACAGTCACGGCTCTTTTGGTCCAGCACAGTCAGATTCACACGGACTATAAGACTTCAACTTCATTCAAAATTCAGAACTAAGTCTGAATGCTGAAAAGTTGCCAAAGTTGAGAGGCTGATTAGAAACACTGAGCAGTTAATAAATGATTGACCTGTGCCTCCTTCAATCCTCACCAACTTTGTAACAGTGCGAAATGCTATTGCCTTCAGTCACATCTCTCCTGCTCTACCCTACTAAAAGACACACAAGTGGGCCCCATCTGTTATGATTGGAAACATATTATTTGATTCAGGTTTTGTTTTCAAAGATATCGCTTCCCCCAGTGTTTTCTCTAATTCTCCAAGAAACTGGCTGCTTCTAATAGCCTAATTTTAATCACAAAGCTCATGTGTGGTAACCAGTCACAAACACAGTAATAGCAGTGGTTAAACTGCCTCTACAGGAATCTGGCATTCGTTTTTTAATTGAGAAAAAAACATAATAAAGAAACACTCCCAAATGCAATCCTCTGCATTATTTGCAGATGAATCAGTCTTGTTTGTGATTCATCAACTTCCTTTGCTAAACACAGAGCAATTTTCCCCAAAGACACACTCCACAGAGAGACAAAAATCCCCCGGTAAGACACAACACAAGCAAATTGTTCCTCAGTTTGACAGCTGCAGTCACGGGAGGACCAAAATGTAGAGGTGTGGGGTGGGATGAAGAGGAAAGGGTGCTGGGAGGGAGGCTTTAGAGATACCATGACCCTGAAGTAATGAGCACGAGAGCCAGCTATAAACTGCACCTACTGAAGAGCCCCTTAAAAACTGCAGATGCTTCTGCCTAGGATTGAATTTAGCCCTACGGATTTTAAGCTCCTCTTGTTGAATAAAAAATAGTTACCATAGAAACAGCAACATCGCAGAGTAGCCGGTCTAAATCCAAATACACCTTCTTCGTATGGCTCGGACCGCCACAGATGGCATTAGGGCAAAGATCCCCTCCCACGCAGCGCCTGCTTCGATTTGCCTGGGCAGTGCAAGTATGGGCGGCAGAGGTAAAAGAGACAGATAAGCATCGACTTGGGGTTGGGGTTTTGGGGGGGGGGGGGGGGTTTGCATGTTTAGTTTGTTTTTTTGAATCTCTGACAGCATTCAAGACCACCATGCCACTTCACTAACAAATCCTGGTTGTGTCACACACACGGGTCCCATTTCGCAGGTGGGAAAGTCTAGTGGAAAGGAAGACACAGGTGGGAACACCTACTGGAGTGCTCAAAGTGACTGCCATTCACTCTTATCACACCCTTGGTTGTGAAGAGGGACTGAGTCTTTCACCGGCACCCGGCACTGAGTCTGCCCTCAGCAGTGTCACAACAGTAATTGCTTTGAGGAATCAAGGGGGATTTGTTAGAGGAGAGAGGATGAGAACAAATTCAGTGCACATTGTGGGCTGCAACCACCCTGCGAAACAGCTAAGGACCAGAGCTGGTTTTTGCTTTCTTTGAGAAAAATGATCCATCTTTAGAGGGATGACTTTTAGGTATCACCCACCCCTGACAAGGGAGCAGATTCTAGCTGCAGGTGCACATCAGCCCCTCTCACTGGAAAACGCTGCCATGCCCAGGGGTGCAACAGGCAAGAGCTCAGGTTGTCATGTATGAACTCTCCCACACCCTGCCTGGATGCAGAAAGTAAACTGGATCAGGCCCTTCTGCTAACCTCTCACCATCCTGAGAAACCCTGGCACGTAATGGAGAAAGAAAACAACACATGCTAAACATACAGCCAGAGGCATGAGGAAGGTTGAGGGACCCAGTTCCCACTCAGCCCATCTGCTTTGCTTGAACTGTCTCTGGCCTTTCTCTTCCAACCCTAACTTTCATATGGTGCTGCCAAAGAGACCCTCGGGGCATCTCAAGACGGGGCTTGGCTTCATTTACCTCCTTGGACTGCTCTCCCCCCCAACTCCCTTGCAAAGCCCACTGTCAGAAGGGAGCTGCAGAGAGGTCAGAACTTTTTCTTGGTCCACAGAGGTACCATGAGACTCCACCTTGCCTGAATGCCACCTTGGTATCAGAGACATTCTTGCTCCCAAGAGCCATGAAGGCAGCTACATTCGTGAGGACCTTTGCAGTATACTCCTAATGATGGGTATTAGGTCTTACCAAGATAAATGGCTTTAACGAGCTGAGACAGGAGTGGGTCAAAAAGCAGCCGAACAACTGAGGGATGGGGACGCCATGCACATCTCCCAGCCACACAAAAAGCAGTCAGGGTGAAGGGCTGGCGAGTGCTATGGATGGGGAAGAACAGATGGAATATAAATGATCTGGCAGCCTCCAAACAACATGGCAACTCGCAGGTTATTACAGCACAGCATGCACAGAAAGGGCCAGCCAAGCCATCGGCGCATGAAGGGGTTGGGGATGGCTTATGTTGGGATTTAGCTTCCAAGTGGAACCAAAAGCATGTTCGTTTTAAGCTCCTGCATCAGCACATGCCCATCTATTGGGGGGTGTGGGAGTGGGGCAAAGACAGAAAAACCCTGTTGGACTTAATGTCTATTTATATAGCCAGGTCAGGATTGTCTCAGCAGAAAATAACTCTTGGTTTTCTGTCTTACACTTAAACTCCTCCAGAATACCCAATAATGGAAGAAAACACCCTAAAGCACCCAAAGGGTTTATTAACTTTCGAGAGGTGTTGTCCTCCTTTTTTAAAAAAATCACAATCTTGGATAAATAGTCCATCTTACTCTTGTAATTAAAATGCACAGTCCATCTGATGGAAAAATTGTATTTTAGATGGGGGGGGGGGGGGGGGGGGGCGGGGAAGGAGTCCTGTTTAATATTAATCTTCATACTTCTGAGTGTAGAACTAGAACCACCACTCTGTCTGGAATTTCAGGGGACAGCTCATGCCTGAGTGATGGGCGGCCCCTCTCTATCACTCTCCTTAGGTGAGATCTGTCCCAACAGATTCCTTCTATGTCATTAGTCTTACCATTAATTAATACTAGTACTGATTACAGGAAACATCCAAAAGCTCTAGTTAAAAATAGGAGCACAATGGGATGGGCATAACATAAAAGTTTTTTGTCAGAGAGAGAACAATTTTAAGCTGGGGCGGGGGGGGGGGGGGGGAAGACAACAACTTTAGGAAAGGAGGACCAGAGGGTGGAGAATGGGAACAAAGGCTGTAAATCAAGAATTTCCACCTGTCTTAGATAACACCTCTCCCTCCTAAGTATCTGTGCTCCTCAAGCAGTTTAACAGAGTTTGGGTTAGGGATGTGGCTGGTGACAGCTCCATCCAAGCTAGTCATCACGACCCACTTTATAGCAATCCGAGGGAATTGGGGATAGGATGCCCATATGCAACATCTATGGAAAGATGATGGGCACCCCAAATCCTGGGTAGGATTTAGCTGCCCAAACAGAGGCATCTGGAGTGAGCTGAAAGACCCCTGAGGATTGACAATATCTGCACGGGACCCACAGGTATGGTACAGGAGACCAGGGAAGGCATAATGGGGTGTCAGAGAAGATGCCCAGGATGCTATCTGCCTCTCCCTAGGAAACAAAATTCCATCATCTGTGTCCAGCGTTCATCTTACACAGGCTACAGGGCTTTAACTCTAAAAAATGCATTGATTCATAAATACTAGAGGTAGCACGTGCCGTGTTTGGCATCTGGCTTCCCAATGCAAGGCTCAATCTCAGAGAGCACCAGCAATGCGAGCACTGAAGCTAACTGCTGAAACTCTCACACTTAACTTGAAATCAGGCCCCGGGAACACTTTGACCATCCTTATTCATACCCAAAGCCCTGACCATTATTTCAGGTGTCCTCTGAAGCTTAAGCCATCGTTTATGACCGATACCTAGCCAAGCATGAGGGAACCATACAGCACCCTGAAATCAAAGCAGAAACAGCAAAGGACACATCTCCTTGAGCTGTGGCCTTTTGGAAGGACTTGTGCTCTTAAACCATTCAAACACACTTGAAAATCCTGTCTGTATTTAGTTTTCTTTAAGGATCAACATGTTTTATGAAAAGAATGGAACAACAAAATAGTAGGTGTGTTGCAAAAAGCTTTTGTGAAGAAAAAACTTATTCCAGGATGTGCAGTTTGCAAAATACTATGTTTAGCAGCTATATAACAACAGCATTTTCCAGCAGTTGAACATCACGTTCTTTAAAGGACCCCAAAGCATTTTACGAACACTTTCCACACACAGCCAAGTGTAAAACAGCACCAGAAGGTAAGAACCTGTTCTCAGCCTCTCCCCTGATTTTTGCAACCGGCTCATGTGGTCTGGTGGCTGGTGCCCTCTCCTTAGGTGCCAAGAGGGGATCAGTGCTGCACTCTGCAAAGGATTTTGGGTTCTGCTGCCGAAGCCCACCACAAATTCACCTCCGCCACACTTCTGAGCATTGATAATTCCAGAACAGCTTCTGAGGTCTCAGGCAAAACCCAACCCTATTACACCAAAACCAACGAGCACCAGCAGCAGCAGCAATGGTGGGCTGGCAGACCCCTCAGAGGAGCCACTTCTCACACCAAAAAAGCAGATCTGCTTTCCCGGCACCACCACCTGGGACCAGCTCACAGTCGTGCACAGCTCAAAGGACAACAGTGATTTAAGTCGTAACCCGGCCAAACATGCAGGTGCTGACCCTAGGGACCGCTCAGCTCTGTAGAGCAAAGCACACACTTAGGCTCTCCTCAGTGATGGATTTCTGTAGGGAAATGTGGAAAATGCAGAATATAATTGCTCAGTGAGCAGTTTACCACGTCTGCCAAAGTAAACATTTCTAGCTTTCCAGAGGATCTTTAACAGTTGCCAGCTGTCCAACCTGTGTTTTATATCTCATCCAACACATGACAGTTACAGTAGTACGGAGCCCCAGGCACCATGTAGAGACATTTCTTCTGTGCTGTGTTTGCAAAAAAAAATTAAAAAAAAAAAAGTAAAAATGACATCTTTGGATTTGATGCTTTTTGATGGGATCTGGGATTCTCTTTGATGGTCCCACACAATTATTGGCTTATCTTGCAAGATCTGACAAGTGTACCCTCCCATAGTCTCTTAAAGCCTTTCCTTAACTCATGTTTAAGTCATTACTAGAGGAAGACATGTTCATAGGCATGGAGAAGCTCCCATATTTTTCTTCTTAGTCAAGAGGTACAAGTTGTGGTTGATTCACCCTAAATGGGCAGAATGAAGTGATGCCCACACATAAACAATTTATTCAGCTTCCTGCCTCCCCAGCACCAGAACCAGGGGCTTAGGTAACACCAGACACTAAATTCAGCTCACCCTGTGCTCAGCTTTCACATTACAAATAAATAAGCCCTATTGACCTAATCCTGCCTTTTGTCACATTTGGCCTTAAAGTAACTTTTCTCTTGCTCTATTCAAGCATTCCGACGTTTTGCATTGTCTTCTAAGAGGAACATCTTTGCAAGCTCCAACTGCATGGCGCACCAACTGGGATTTGCTTAATTTAAATTTATGACCCTCACGCCATAATTAATGTAAGTAGGTATAAGTCTGGCATCCTGAGAAGAGGCAGCAAAACAGATGTTAGTTATAAACTTTTTAAAAAAGAAGAGGTGTTTTATGAGTCTCATCAGAAACATTCTTCGCTCTTTCATATAGGCAGGAATAAAATTTACACATCAGGCATTCTCTGCAGTGATCTAAACTCTGCCCCACACAATGCATTTTTGATCTTGAAACTGCAAACGCAAACTTTAATAGAGTTGGCTGACAGAAGTATCGCATGAAATAAATGGCAGAGAATCAAAACTCTCTGCACGCCACTCCCGTCACAACACGGAGCTTCCCAAACCCCTGTTCACACTGAAAGCCAACGCAGAAATCTTCCCTCCCCCAGCCTAGCAGAGCTTAGCTAGCAACCGAGTCACTGCCTGAGCCATTAGCAAAGCGAACATTCCCAAAGTGATGTTGCTAATCCAAGTGCACCTCAGCTGGTCAAGGAGCCTGGATTCCTCACCAGGAGCTGCCGGCACATCCCTGTAGGAAGGGTCAAGGTGGCACCGGGGTTTTGTGGCATGCCAGCCAGGATAGACAGTATGAGTGCCCTCTTCCAACTACAGAATCACAGAAGCATTTAGGTTGGAAAAGACCTTGAAGATCATCGAGTCCAATCGTAAACTTAACATGCCATGCCCACCACTAAACCATGTCTCTGTGTGCCACATCTACATGTGAACTGCACCACCTGCATGGGTGCTTTGGGGTGTCCCATTGCTTAAGTACAGGGAAGGAACCCACAGGGTGTCCAGGCTGGATGAGGCAGGAATGGTGGTGGGGAGGGCACTGTGATGGAGCACATCCCTAAGCAAGAGATGATACCAGAGACCGAAAGGCACCACCGTGCTTCAACACACCTCCCTGAGCATCCTCTTGTGCCCACAGCCACACTGCCCATCACACCACAGTGAGGATGTAACTGTTAGAAACCAGGTGGGCAGTGCTAGAAATCAGGATTATCTGGAGCCATCATGATTAATAGCAGTACAGATTTGCACGGGAAATTAAAGCTGGTGCCTCAGGGCTGAAGCACATCTCTAATTATTAAAAACCAGAGTGAGACAGAGAAAAAAAAAGGATGTGGGAGCAAAATTATCTCCCACTTCCACTATAGAACCCTGAAGGATGTTTCTCTGCCTTGTGATCAGATGAAAATTTTCATGTAAGGGTCACAGAAAACTGTCCAACTTCTATCAGCTTTCACATTTGTAGCCTTACAATTTCACAGTTGCACACAATGCATTTGCACACAATGCATTTGCACAGGTCTAACAGCATAAGACACGTTAAAAATAATGTTGGAGAAATCAGTGCTGATCACCTCCAGCCCCTAGAAGACACTGACTGCAAGAAATCAGCTCTCAGAATGGGAAGTCCACACATAAAACCGTATTTTATACAAACATCTCATTGTGACCTTCCATGGTTATGTATCAGAGCAACGGCCTTTCCTGCAGAAGTTTAACATAAGCCGCTAAACACTGCATCATATTTACTCATTGCGGGTTCTGTAAGTGAAGGAAAAATGTGCATCTTTTACCTTGAACACTTCCATTGGAAGAGGAAAATTTGCTGCATCATTAAGGGATTTTTCCAGAGCGCATTTCCACTCAGACATAGTCTTCAGAGAATAGATATCTAAAGTGATGACAACAAACAAAACCAACAAAACCAAGAGGTGACTGTCGGGGGATCAAACATTTCTGAAAGACTCTAAGTTCTTGTGTCATAAAAAGGGATACAAGTGAAATGAATACTGCGTATATTCCAAGCTGTACGGCATGGATAAATACAACACAAAAGCAACAAGCAGGGGCACATGTGAAGAATATAGAGCTTTACATCGTGGAGCAAAACTCAGAAATATGCATGTCCTTTTTTACTGCTGAAGAAATGAGAACCGTGCTCTCTCATTACCTGAAAATCACAAAAACTCTCCTTTGATTTTCAGTTCTCAAAATACCTGATGTTTTCCAGTTTGAGGAGCCTCAGGTCTTCAGCCAGTATTAGTTTTATTTGATCAAAACCAGAAATATCTTTAGCAAGGCTTCTGTTCATTGGAAAGTCTTTTGTTGTTGTTGTTGTTATTGCAGGGTCGTGGGGGTTTTGCGGTGGGTGGGGGTAGGTGTGGGAAGGAACATTTCAGCCAGATCCCCACCCAGACTCGTCTACTGGTACCACACTCAAACCAGAGCATCACCCCCATTCAAAGACTTACACTTAGCAATTTTCATCATGGTACTTTTAGGCAACATCTTTGTGCAGATTCACATTGCTTTCAGTGAGTTTCTTTAAATAGGTTTAATATTATTAAATCATTATATTAACAAGCCCTTTATGGTTCAGTGCAGTGAAATGCCTATGAATCATCAAAGGAAACAATGTAGGAAACAATGCTATTATGAAGAACATTATATTGGATTTACTTCTGCCCTAGAAAACATATTGTTATCCTGCACCTAACAAGTTATTGCAGAACATTCATATCAAGGTCTTAAAGAGACAAGATAGGTAGATAGATTGCAACAATTATTAAAATGGAAATGAACGTTTACTCAATAATAAACTTGAATCTTGATACAGAGTGAACAGTGTGAAGCTTTGCTTTTGTCGGTTTGGCTTTACGCACTTACATTGCAGTGCAATTTGGCCCAATTTGCATTTAAATTCTGTACATCTAATAACTATATATATTTACTAGCTAGCAAAGATTTAATGCTGTATCTTACAATTCTGAAGGAGGAAATAAAAAATATGTATAAAAAAAAGAATTGGCAAGCACTGTTTTCACCAAGCACTGATGGTACAAGAGAATTTTATGCTCTGATCTCAACAGATTTAAGACCTTATCAAAATAGGATTTGCAGAATCACTCACTGGAAGTGGATGTATTTATACTTCCACTATATCAGACCTCACTACTTCTGAGCAGACATCAAGGATATGCATATGAATTTAAACACTTAAAGGGAAATGTTAACCTTTCAGGGCAGTATTTTTAATTTCTCAACTGTCTGGTTATTAATGGGAATATACATTTCAAGTCTTTGTTTACAGCATGAGCAGCGGTCACAAGTGTTAAGAAATGTACTCTTTATCTAACTGTTCATTATTTTATAGCCTTGTTGCTCCAGTTCTCCCTTACTTGCAAAGGTCTTATCAGCTTGAAGTGCAGGGAGGAAAACGACTCACCCTGTTTCTTCCTTTTTGGTTTAATTTATGTCAAACAGGGAAATACTCAATATAGTACGATGTTGCCCCAAGCTGCAGCCAGACTGTTGTTTCAACTAACAAAAAATCTTGAGTTTCAGAAAAAACCTGCTGGATGCTCCCCTGCTCCCCTGAGAGAGCAAGCTGAAAACAGACCCTTGCCTTCTACCACGACAGCAGTGAAGCACAGGAAAGAAGATGCAAGTGGCATTTTGGGTGACACTGCCCCAAATCAGTGAAAACAAGCAGCAACTTCTTCAGGCAGCAGCAACAAACTTCAAGAGATAAGGACAACTCCACTGGTTTCAATAGCCAGCAAGCAATATCATATGTGCATTTAATTAGTGGCAGCTCACTTATGCTGGCAAGTATATGGACACTAAATTGCACGGTTAAAAGAGCATAAAGCATTTTGTTTAAGTGATGGGGTTGTAGGTAATTCCAAGAAAGTGTACTGTGTCAATTTGTATTAGTTTAACAAGGAGTGAGCAATTAAAATGACTGCCAATTTGTCTTTAAATAGAAAGTAACATAAAACGAGACGGTCTCTTCCTGCATAAACAGTTGAGGCAAGACCGTTGGTGGATCTGTGTCAAGCAGCCCGGGCCAATTTGCACTAGCAAGGGCACTTAAGTTTGGATTCAAATAAGCATCTGAGGGAAAAAATAAGCTGTGACCCCTTTGCCTCATTTAAAAGGGCTCACAAGACATACAAAGTCCCTGAAAGTTGCCATTTAGAGAAGACAGCCAGGATGCTATTTCCTAAGGACCTTCTTGCACATTCTTGTACATTAAGTGGGTGCCAGGATATGGACGGCTTCAGAAAAGAGACATTTCCATCCAAAATACTGTAGGCATTTGGATCCATGGGATCTCCTTTATGTAAGATGCTCTACATCTCGAAGACTGACCTCAAACTGCTGTGCAAGGTGCAACTGAACCTTGCACATCCCACAACACAGAAAAATCACAGCCTTGATATGAAGGGAGATAAAGCTGAAGATGCATAAGCAGCATCCAAGTCGACAGTAGGCAAAGTGCTGTCACAACCTGCAGAACTGACGTAGAACTGAACATCCTCATTTGATAGCCACTGAATGTGCAGCCTGATTCGGGAGGAGCTGCGTGTTCTCAGCATCTCTTGGAGGAGATTCAAAACAGCTTCATCATACAGTCTAAGGCTGTTCCTGTTCTCAATCAAGGAGTCACCTTAACTGGCTTCAGATGTTCAGAAGTTACATAACCAGGTCTGTGTTCATTGCTTTCAACCCCTCTGAGTGGAAAGACATAGGCTTACGAAGACGTCATTTCATCTGACCTACGTCAGGCATGTCTTAGGCATCCCCTTTCCTCCATCGATCATAAAGACAAAGCAATAGTTCATGATGAACTGTCTTTTGGATGCCTACAGTACAGCAGGCGAACTTAACCCTGATGTGCAAAAAACCAATATCCTCCCCACAGACTCCTTCTCTTTCCTAAGAAGGTTCATACTAGGTTTTTCCCACAACAAAGCTCTTTCTAGTCCAAATCTTATTTACTACAGTAGTCACCAGGAAGCATGTAAGCAGGCAAGGAGATGTCCCTGCACATTCTCCTGGCCTGAGGTCCTTAGGAAATTGCATCCTTTGACAGTTTGCGGTTTAGTAGCTTCATCCCTGTTTCTTTAGAGGTCTCCACTGCCAGCATCTCATCCTGCCGACTCACTACTGCTTGCTTGCCTGCTTGCTCCAACATTTATTTTGCAGACTCTTGAATTTGAAACAGAACCTCTAAGACCAGCCACTGGGCTTTTTTTCCCTCTTCTTCCTGTGGGTTAATGTCTCATATGCTTTATTCATCCATTGTGCTTTATGAATTTGTTGACAGGTGGACATCAAACCGGCTGATATAGTCCACTACATCAGAAGTGGAACAACCAGTATTCCTGACTCCAGAAATTCATCAGGTTCCCATCCCTGACCAGCTACTCCCTGGAGTGCAGAGCCTGACAACTGGGTACACCAGAAGAGGGGATCAAAGAAAGATCTGTGGGGGCAGAGTTCAGGAGGGGACTTGTGAGAAAATGGAAGGATTCAGACCCGAAGGGTCTTTTCTCAGCAAACTCCTATAAGACCTAGCTTTAGGAGATGGAAAGTCATGACCACCTATTTAAGCCAAGAGAAGTCAGGAAGAAGACCTGGGCATAAATGCATTAGTAACAATGTTCACTAAAAAGTGAGTGACCAAGGAAACGTCAAGGACTGGAAACAGGTATCAGATAGAGGCAGATGAGAACAAGAGAAAGAAATTTTAGAAGCAGTTAAAGCAAAGAAAGAGGAGAAGAAACCTAAACTTCAGCAATTAAAGAGCCTAATAACAAGTTTAGAGACAAGATGACAGAAAAAATTAGAAGAAAAAGAAAGGCAGGGGGATGGGTGAATCCACAGAGAAGGAAGTACAACCAGATAAAAGAAGGAAAGAGTAGAAAGAGAATGGAATAAACAAGGAAGAATCTCATCCAGACCATTTCTGTATAGATTCACCAAACCTATACAGGCCAAGAGGTTCAAAGATGGTCAATGAAAAAGTGTTTCTCTGTAATACAAACGCTCTGTAAAATAACAGAGCAAGTGATATTCACACTCTCCAGCATTCACATCTAAAAGTGATGGGGAACATTGATTCCTACCTATCAGTGAAGAAAAACACATGCTTCCAAAAAGCATTGAAGATCCCAAGTTAGACCCGAGACCCAGACAGACCTGTGAACACGACAGCTGCAGGTATTGGGGTAACCTCTCTGAATCAGGTGCAATGGACAGAAGCCACATCCGAAACACCTACCCAAAGGAGGGCCACCTTTCTGCTATCATTTGACAGACGTGGAAAAAAATCACCCACAGCACAAGGAAAATGAGGCACGGGCCTGGACAAGTTGCTCGCCTACACTGGAAAAGGTGGGACAGGTCTACTGGGTCAGAACCTGTACATTAACCAAGAAAGCGCCTCATCTCCCAAGGGAAACAGTAGTCTTGGGGCATCCAGCTTGGAGGTGCAAACAGTTAGCACAGGGGGGCCATGCTCCACAGGGCTTGGCAAACAGCTTTGTGGCCCAAGCATAAGCCACAGCTTTTTTTATTTTTTAATTTTTTTATTTTATTTTTTTATTATTATTTATATTTATTTATACAGACGCTGCACACTTTCTGCCCCAAGGAAGACCATGCATGCAGCGGTCTAAGCTGTCGTGTTTAACCAGATCCTTAACTCCAAGAGAAGTCAAGCCAACCAACTTGACTCAACCAACTCCATTCAGACCAATGCAGAGCCAAATACCCCGAGCAGAGAGAAACTCAACTGTCCAGAAACTTTCATAGTTTTGACCAATATTATGGGATGGTGAGGAAAATTCACCCTTCCAGTCATCCTTAATTGTCACGAGGTACAGCCTGGATGGAAGCATAGCTCCAGAGCTAGTCCCAGAACCAGCCAGTGAATGCCTCTGCAAACACTTCTCCAGGAGGCTTCAAGGAGCCTGGAGCCCCTGTGATGTGGTGTGGTCCTTAGCCCATACCCTGCTTGCTAAACCTCTGCAATGCTTAGTCCTCCCCTACACTCATCCTTGTGATCATTCTTTCCCTGCCATTTCAGTCGTGCTCCTTTTTCCACACCCAGTCCCACCATTTGGAGTTTGCTTCCAGCTGACCCCAAAACACTGCTCCTGCCCAGCCTCCTGGCTCAGCCTGCTTGCGCCTGGCTCTTCTTTCTGGGTCCTGTCCCTTGAAATTCTCCTGCCTCTGGATCTGCAGCTTCCAATTTCTGACTGCAGGCTGGCCTAGCCACAGTCTCTCTCCCTCTCCATCCAAGCTGGTTTGAACACTAAGCTCAGCTCTAGAGAGCTGCTTCTCTAAGTTGCAATCTCCTGACGGTGAACCTGGTCTGACATACTGGCAAAGACTTCATTCCCTCGGAGAAAATGCAGGACAAAATTTGTGGTCTTCTAAATCTGAAAGACCCCATCAACCCTTACTCAAAGGAGTACTTTCTTACCTTCTAGCAACAGACACCCCATAACCCCTTGATGAGCGGTCTGGCATGGCCAGGCAGATGCATCCAGCACTCTCAGTACACTTTCTCACTGGTTACACACAAGGCAGCTCTCACTTCAGAGATGTACAGCAACGTTACAGCAGAATATGAAAGACCTATGTTAGAGGGACCATGAGGGTCCCAAAAGACTTTCTCCAAACCTGAAAATAGGTCTACGGCTTCCCAAGACAAATGTGTGTGGCCATGGAAAGACAAATGGGCAAGTGGTCTTTGGCTGAGGGGAAAGCAAATGGAGCCTAGTGTATGCTGAGAGGTGTCTCCTAGGACTCGACAGCAGAAGACCGGTTCCCAGTGAGGCCTCCATCAGGATACCTACAGCATGGCCAGAAAGACCTGGCCACTGAAACACCAATGAGAAGGGTTGGGTAAGCAGGCACATCCTTGGACGATCCCCACCAGCTCTGCTTCTTGGTGGAAAACTGCACGAAACTGTTTTTATCGGACATTGCTTCCTTCCAGGAGTGAGCCAAGCTAAACCAAATTTATCAAATAAATGTAATACAGTTTCCCTGGCCCACTTTGAAGCCAAATCAGATGGCTCTCACATGCCATCTACGTTATAGGTAGAAACTACTGTCAAAGCAATGTGAACACTGGAGAAGAGGCAACAGCTTGCACGAATATCTCAAAACATCAGTAAATGCCACAAAGGGAGACAGTATTTTCAGGAGGCTCTTTACCTGCAGGTGGGTCCATTCTGTATTTATTCTCTTGACACCAACCGACTGGTCGAAGTCTGCAATCCAAGTAAAACAACCACTGGTCATAGGATTCAGTCTCCTCCAATCCCACATAGCGAAGGCGTAATCTTCCTCCAACATTTTCAACCACACTAACTATCCAGTACTGAAAGGGATTCTGGGAATCCTGCAGCTCTATTAAGGAATCAACTGTAATGAGGTCTACAGGGTTTTTTCCTCGCAGAGGCTGTTTGAATAGAAGCAAAACTCCTTATTTTAAACTTTATTTGAAGACTTCTCAAGGAAACAGATGACAGCAGAAGATTATTTTTGTTTTTCACACCATCATCCAAGCGATCAGCAAACAGTCTGTTCTTCTTCTATTTTACCCAATGTCTTCCAAGTGCAAATTCAGAAGTAAAACAGAAAACAACAGTTGTGCTAATTTCTCAACCGACATCATCAACAACAACAAAAAAGAATAATAAAAGGTGGAATGGCCCAGAAGGCACAACTGCTTAGGATGCTCCTGAACAACTCAAAGCCCAGTTATATTGAAGGATTTCAAACCAAATTCTCATTGAATGCAGCTGATAAGAGCCCATCACAGGACTGGACACTGGCATTTACCTAAAGGCATCTACTCTGGGCATGACCCTGAAATTGCTCTCTGTGCCCTGATCTTTCCCACCAAAGGCTTCACCTCATTCCTATGGGCACGTAGAGCAAACTATTCTCCACAGCCATGGATGCAAGAGTCTGTGGTGGTTACTCCAAAGCCCATGCATGGCAGGC
This sequence comes from Falco punctatus, assembly GCF_963210335.1. Taxonomy (NCBI): domain Eukaryota; kingdom Metazoa; phylum Chordata; class Aves; order Falconiformes; family Falconidae; genus Falco; species Falco punctatus. Next base: position 64,409,310 of record NC_137585.1, read on the forward strand.
TCCCACCAGCTTAAGTGGTCTTGGGATCAAAGCCTGAGGCACACAGGATTTGCCAGGTCAAGCCACCGTGCCCAAGAAATCCCAGTGACTGAGGTTATGTGCTTACATACAGTATTTTCTGTGATCCCGGTTCTGCAACCATTTACACATGTGCTTAACTTTACACCTGCAAAGCTGCCAACCGCAGGCATTAAAAATCCATGAGATGCTTTGCAGAACAATACCTTTGGGACTCAGTGTTTTGGCTTTGTGATTGTGAGCCTCTCTGTGTTGTCAAGCTTTTCTCCACTAACAGAACAGTTAGATTTCTTCTTTGTATTAAATGCAAGTTCCAATTCTTACGCAATTTCTCAATTCCAGAGCTTTAAGAGCAGCACTAAAAAAACATCCCGAGTTGGGAGCATTGGTCCCCAAAGGAGATGCTAAGCACAGGCAAAATGTATTAAAAACAAGGACTCTTTCTCTTCCTGCATGTTTGTCCCACTTCTACTTAATTAAACAATATAAACCTTTCACAGTATTTTTTTAAATATTAATTCTGTAAATCAGAGTCAGCCCAGGATGGTTCTTTCTAGGAATGGCTAGAGAAAAGAGAGGAAAAAGCCTTATTTTTCAATAAAGTTCCCCTTGCTATTGAATTTTGAAAATATCCAAAAATCTGAAATGCAACCAATTTTCACTACACCTCTCTTACTCCAAAATGCAGGCAACAGAATGAGAATTTGGTAAAAAATGTAATTAAAATTAACTAAAACCTTAACCCGTGTACAGTTTTCACCAACTCTTGTGATTAACAGATATTTCTCAGAACAATATATTTGCCATTATAACGCACTCCTCTACAGTGCAAGCTACAAGCACCTGTATAATCTTTTCAAGTATTATTTCATGGCAAAATGCAGTGTCAGAATTTAGCAATGTAACAGAAGTCTACTTTAATGGTGGTTTTTCCCTCTCATACAACTGCTTCATCGCCACAAAACATTCTTTAATATGAACCAATGGTGTAATGATTTAACTTATTATAATAAATCCCTGGCTGTATAAAAGCGAATATTGCTTCTCTGATTTGTGTGCTAAATTTTAAGCCAATGGGTTGTCACTTACCCCTGAGAACTGAATGGCTAAGATTAATAATCAGCTTGCATGAAATATTAACATTTACTATAAAACAAGAACTGTTTATACGCATAGCTAGCATGTAAAAAAAAAAAAGCATCGCTACATATTGATTTAACAGTATAACAACAATCTGCAGCACTCACGAACAGCAAATCTGTCAACAGGGGGTTACATACATTGCACGACACAGACAGCACTGAACACATATATTGCATAAAACACCAGAAAAGGGTCAGAAACTATTTCAAGCCAATGCAATGTTTTCTCTCTCTGCGTTTCTGCCTGGGGTTGCCTCTTTTCTCTGCCTGCAGAAAGGGAATGGAGAGGTTTGCGATGGCGCTGGCACACACCAGAGATGGGTGTTGGCCACCACCAGCTTTTTGCATATGCCACCTGGGAGTGGTCCAGGAACGGGGATGAAGCAGACCTGAGGACGTGCACTATTTTGGGCATGCAAGGGCTGTTCACCTAACAGACTAGGGGGAAAAAACCATCCCTGATGGTGCGCTATTAATTCTCCCTGCCAGGCAGCTCGTACTGCACAGGCACGTGGAAAAAAGGATGCAGCAGCAGTTGGTGGGAGTGACCAGGGACAAAGCGATCAAATGTGGTGCCTGGATGCACACTTGCTTCCAAAAAGCCAATGTGAGCACTTATACAAAGGGCAACTGCCTGTATGCCTTCCCTCTCAGCCTAAACACAGAGAGGCAGAGAGAATTACCTCCTGCAGGACAGGCTGTCTTCTCTACAAATGCCCGCATAGCATCCACACGAGAGCAGGGCAGGTTCCATGGAGGAAGTGCCCTGCTCTTGCAGTTTCGAGGTGGAACTGCAGGATTTTCATCCAAGAACTCAAAGCGTGCCAAGGCTGCCCCAGGTGCAAGTCACCTTGTGAATATGCCTCATAGACTGGGCTCTTGGTCATATGGGTGCATCTAAAAAACCACGCCCTTCTTCTGACTGCTGATGACTGAGGCCACCTCACCCAGCTTCCCTGCTACATCGGATCGCCGTGGTTAGGTGGAGGGAAAGTCCTTGGGGGAGCTGTTTCCATACAGACATAAACCGGACGGCGCTCCCCATCAACCTGCTAAAGCCCCCGTCTCCAACCTGTGTCCTGACTCAACTCACCAGCTGGGTGGATTTAATGGGACACTGAAAGCCTGTGTTCTCCTTCCTATGGCCCCTCTCCACGCTCTCTTTCACCACCTAGCCTTTTTCGAGTAACCAACTTTCTAAGCACCACCCTCCAGCTTAAAGGCAGAACAAACTACCCATCCCCGGGTCAGAAACGGAGCCGGCAGAGCCAAGGCAACGTTGCCAGTGGCTTTGGGCCAGCACTGGACCAGACCCTGCTGACGGCACACAGACGCTGCAAGCACACAGCCCTACACACCAGGAGCATCAACACCGCGGGCAGCATGCACACCGCGACACCGGTATCAGAGAGAAACTGCAATCTAATACATACGCCTTCCAGTAAATTTGCAGGTGCAGTCCGGGCGCCGGTTAAATCGTGTATGAGAAACTCCGTCCAGTCCATGTATTTCTCTTTGATTGCTGGGGAGGGGGGAGGAAAGAAAAGCAATGCTTAGCACAGCAGACCGCAACGGACTTGCCACACATATTTTAGAAACATCCCCTTAGGGTTTACCAGCTCTCTAGTTTCGGATGCAATTACAGTCCAGACCAGGAGAAAAGCTGGCTTGCTGTCCGGTTCCTTGGGCAACCCGTGCACACGGTTCATCCCAAAATAAGTGAAGGTGTTGCCCCACAGTAATCGCAGACAGGGATTTACGACGGCGTGGCTTATCATCTCCACCTCTCCCATTCAACATCGGCCACTGCTTGTGCGACCGCTCCTTTCCTGCCTATCACGTAGGCTCAAAGATGATTTATAGTGTCTCTTTGTCTGCTCACTAATGACCTCTGATAAACAAAAAGCTGTGCAAACTTCCTCGACAGGACAACAGGAACTCCAGGTGCCTTCCCCCCACAGAGCAGAAAAATCAGCCCTGAGAACATGGTTTATCAGCTGCCAAGAAGAAGAAAGTCTTGAAAGTATTCATCAGGATCTCCCACTTCATTTCAAAAAGAATTCGAGTAATTTCTGAGCTAAACACTGTAAGCCTGTGTCACTTTAGGATCCATATCCATGGTTTCATAAGATATGAACTGAAATACGTAAATGTAGCCTCTGGGATTGAAACTCAGATTCAATTCTTGTTCAAATCAGTAAAAGCTGGGCACCAAAAGGCAATTCAGCAAATCTCAGCTTCAGAGATACAGATGCCTCTTCCAATGCATTGTACATCTGCCACTGGAAACCCAGAAACCAGACTTTTCATTCCACCTGCCCATAAATGGGAATTAAATTGCATCAGAAACATTTTTCTCTCCCCTAAAATCTTACTTACGTGTGAGATAACCAACAGTGATAGAGCTATGTTGCTAACACAGCAACACCTACAGAAGAGAAAAATCACAAGGATTTTAAAATCAAAACATCTCTTCTGAACCAACAAGTGGATGCATGGTTTAAAGACCGCTACCCCACCGGGGAGCCCAGGAAGGGCTGTAATTAACCAGCACAGGTCCAGAATATAATTAAATGATAGCAGCCCTCATGGTCTGCCCAAAAGAAGCAGAGTCCTTTGCTCCACACTTCAGGGAAATACCACATTAGTCAACCAAAAGCAACCCAGTCTGAAGCACTTCACATTTGCACACACATCAGGGTGAGATTTCTGTGTGTTTTAAAAGCTCGGTGACTGACTTCCCAGTCTTTCCCAGTGGCGGGTGTCAGCTACTGCACTGCCCAGGCCATGCAGAACCTGAGGTTTTGGGCCTCTGAGTGTTAAGAGTCTCAGTGGTTAGAGCAGGAGGACTTCCGGATGCACTTGCAAACAGCACTGTGGGCACAAATATTGCCACCATTACCTCCGGCCAAGGAGACCAAACCTCAGCCTCCTCAGAATGCATCCTCAAGCCATCTGCTGCCAAACACGGTATTAAAGAAATGCAAAGACGGAGCACTGGGTTTGTCCAAGGACAGTTACATGACACTGCCACAAAACCTGGCACAGCATGCTCATGGGTTGGGCTTCCATCCAGCATAGGTGTTTGGCACACTTGGACTCTGGCCCATACACAATTTATATCCTAAATACCTTATGCAATCTATACAGTTGGCCACAGACAAAGACAGGAACCATGCCCAGCAGACCTCACCCGTAGCAGACCCCATTTCTGAGTTGTGCAGACCCCAAAAGTCAGTTCCGCCAAAGTCACCTGAACTATACATTCAAGTTATAGACCTAAATGACTTTAAAAGTGCATTTAAATGTATTTAAAATTAGCAAACCTTGAAGTGCTGGACTTGAGCCTCTATAAAATAATACTTGAACTTGCCTGGAACCATTCTAAGTCTTTCACAGCACTGATTTTGCATGATTGCCAGGAGATTTATGACCTTCACATTATTTAAGATGAAGGAACAGCCTGAGAAGAAATGGTTTATACATGGCACTTTCTCTCTCAACATTCCTGTTGCGTATACCTCGTCAGTTCCTGTCCACCTACATTAGGATAAAGCAAACAAGCTTAATTTTGGCATCAGTGAGAAGATAGTAATTGCCGTAATGAATGAGAATGGAGTCCCTCTAGCTCAGACTTCTGCCTCTTGCTGTGAACAGCACTGGGTGCATCCAAGAAAGGTGCAAGTTGAACTTCATTCTGGCTCATACCCACAAAGTTGTCAGCCACATTTTTGAATGCCAGAGCTTCATTACTCAGGAATGACAAATGTGATAAAAAGAACACGAATCGAACTTTCAGAGCTGGCAGGGGGGTGGGGGGCGGGGGTGGGGGAAATAGGATTTTCAAAGTTGATAACAGATTTTAGGGGCTTTCATTTCCAGATGCCCTATTTGAGATGTCTTAAAGGTGCCCGATTTGCAGATCTTGCTGTCTGTCACTCAGTACACCTTCTAAGGCCTCTCAAAAGCAAAAATCCCTTTTTAGATGACTTGCACCTCACAGCTTTTTGACACCTACACAAGAGAGTGTCCCTCTCCACATTCAAATCTGGATTACAGGCTTCCAAAGTCCTAAAGTGCCAAGGTAACCTTTGTTTTCAAACTACATGGACTCAGCTGACAAAACAAACTACTCACAGATTCTGAGCTGTCTCAGAGCCATCCTCCCCACACAAATACAGTGTTTTACTTTATTCTTTTGCAGTGTAGAAAAAGGGACTCCGAAAACGTCTGAGAGAGTATAGACCATGCTGGAAATTTTAGGAATGAGGATTTGCACCTTCTTCGGTGCCTACAGAGCACCATCATTCTCAGTACTACCGTTCAAGTTATTACAATGTAAATACTAATTTTTTGTAGTAATGAAGTGAATCTGAACCTCCATGGCATCTATCTGCAAAAGCCTCTGAGGACCAAACAAAATGTTAAACAAGAATATTCAAACAAAGGAAAATCTGCTGGGTAAATGAGGAGAGCTAGCAGTGTAATGCATGGGTGCCCAACCTGAGCATCCATCTCAAGAAATGCTGGTGCTTCTCTGGCATATCAGACTCAGCACCTGTGAACTGAACCACTGCTTTTCAATCACTAACTCACATTTTCACTTGTTAAACACAGGAAAAGACCCAACTGAACCTCTGCTACTGCAGACAGGCTGCAAGAACTCTGCTTTTGGATCCCATTTGTAGCTAGCTGGCTGGCCAACCGGCAGGATGGGAAGGTGGGCAGAACCAAGGATCCTGTCCCACCGGGACCAAAGCCCCACTAGTACTGCTACTTTCAAAACAGTTTTTCCTTCCTAAGTAATGTCTGTGAGTCAGGAGTGGTCCATCAGGCTCAGATATCCATGTTTTCTCTACCTTTCAATGGATTCATCTTCCCAGAAGACCTCTGTAAACCCCCTTGACCCAGAACCTGTCAAGCTGAATGCACCTCCAGAACCTCAGTTTATGCCTGCGGTGCTGTGGGAGACAGGGGAAACACAAGGAAATCAAGCAAAAGAAACCCTCCTCATTAAATCCTTTCAAAAAGAACCACTTCATGCAGGGAAGTAGGTCATCCTACAAAAGCCAGAAGCCACAGAGGACAAAATGTGTCCTTCAAACCTTCACACTGAAATAGCCTGATGAGCCCCCTCCAATCACAAAGTGTGATAGGCACAAGCAGTCATTTACCAACACACAATTAATGTCACCCTAATTCACACCACCCTAGCTCCTACTGAGCTGCACAGACCCAAAAGGTGATCAAAAGTCTTCACAGTAAAAAGTCCCTGGTACTTCTGCCTAGGTGGCATAGGATGAAATATCCCTCTGACAAAACTGGAAGACTTTTACCAGTGCCCAAAATCCCCTCTACACAGGGGTCAGTATCAAAAGCTACCTGTCCCTTTGCATGCCCACCGCTTCCCTCACCAGGCACAGCTCATTAAGGTGGCACCTTGGCAAGGGACTGTCACCCACCCCACCGTGGGGCTCCAAACCAGCCAAATGACAAGAAAGCATTTGAGATATTCCTGTTACATCAAGGCCACTTTGGAAATTATATCCTAAGCAGTGATGGCTTGCTTGACCAAGACAACAGTAACACAATCACACGGAGTGGTCCTCTGGAGCACAAGGCTGTGATGCTCTACAAGGACAGAGCTTGACCAAGAGTCCCAATATTGCTGTGAGCAGCACACCCATCTTAGTGCCAGTGCCATCGTCCTGCACATGTGCACCACAGTGACCGTTATGAGGTTGTGCAATGGTCTGAGACCCTGGGGGCCACCCGCCATCAAATTTATCATAGTGAGAGAAAATGATTCAAGAGAAGCAGAGGCACGGTAGCAGAAAAAAGGACTCAGTTTAGTGACCCACTGATGCAAAGGCTACAGTGTGAGCTGAACTGAACGATTAAACACTAGATTATCCAGAGAGGAGACAGGTATTAGCAGTACTCCCACCAGGGAAAAAGCATCGGTCAGAGCTTGCACGAGATTAGACACAGCACAGCCCAAATACAAGGCATGCATTGCACAGAGCGAGGCTCATGAAACGCCAGGGCTCCCGCAACTGCTTTTCTTTCCAGGTTTAGCAAGCAGCACCACAGCCCTGTTTGGAGCTGCAGCTTTTGTACGCAGATGTGCCTGTTTCCCTTGGATCGAGTTCAGTTCCTCTTGGAGCCCACATGGGTGGTTGTTTCACACCTCTGCAGCTCCAAGGCCAAAGGCTTTAAAGCATCTTCCTACCATAAAAATGCCACAGAACCACCTTCCTTAGAGCAAAGCAGCCCAAAACAGAGGCCAGATCTGCACGGTGCTGGTCCAAGGTATATCCATAGCAGAGCCAACAGCTCTGCTCCAGACTGCACTCATACAGGACTAACTGCACAGAGAGGAAAATTCATCTGGCTCTGTATCACTACAGAAAGACCTGAGAAAGATCCCACATAGCTCTCCCCAGTTCCCAAGGAGCTGTCGCAGCAGTGCAGCAATTCCCAGACTCAGCACCAGGCTGGGCTGGTTGAGCCTGAGCCCAGACTTTGCCTCCTCCTAACAGGGGTCAGTGAAATTATCCACACCTGCAAAAGTAAAAACCAGGAATCCCTGCTCTGCTACAGTCTCTGCAGCGCACTGCCTTTGTGTCTCCCACAGGAAAATGCAAAGCCCTCCTGCCTCCTCCAGCAAAAAATACTCATTTCAGAGACCATCTTCCAGCTTGGCAGATACTACACCAGGTTCTTAAAGTAGAAGGAAAAAGGACCCCTTCCACATTAAGACTCTCTTTATTTCCACAGAAGTCACAGTACACGTTCTAAAACTGTGTTCCCCTTCCAGAGGGCTCAACTCCATCAAAAAACAGATCACACCTGACATGCCTCCAACAATAATAATTCTTCCCACTTATTTCCCTACTGAATTCACCCTGCTCCCAACCTCTCTGACTCCAACTCCTCTCTCCCTTTTTGACTCCCTGCCATTTTCACGCTTTTACCCATTCGTCTCATCTTCCCAAGCAAACCACTCCAGGCTGTGGCTGGATCTGACTGCGCCAAACCTCGGCACCGCGGCAGCAGCCGAGGACCAGGGGCTGCTGTAACCTGCTCAGTGGCTGATGTGCAGAGTACTGTTAGCACCACTCACTGTGCACCAGGTTTTCAGCACCAGCTCCTCAAAAACAGCCCTTTCCCCTTGCGCAGTGCATGCTGGCCATGAAAGCTACGCAAAGAGTGGCTGAAGAGGCCAGAGCGCTGCACACCCTGCATCACTGCATCCCCTGTAACCCCACTAACCTCCTGCCTGAGAGCCAGGACAGCAGCTTCACTCCTGGTGCCCTGTAAATCTCAGTGCCCTGCCTCAGCCACAGCTTATAATGGGTTCAGATTTATCTGCCTCTCTAGAGAAATAAGAGATTAAAAGAACATTTACAGTCCCATGAAAGCACTGAGTCACAGGCACTCCATTCAATGAATATGAGATACTATTATCACATTACCAACTCAGGATTTTATCTAGCCTCCTAGCAGTTGCTGTTTTTCTTAAAGCCACTTCTCCCAGGCCACGGGTTTATATAAAAACCCTTATTCTCTTTTCTTTCTTTTTCTTTTCTTTCTTCTTTTTTTTTTTTTAATTTGGAAAAACATACACTGCAAAGCCCCGGAAAAACCTTGAAATCTGAAAGACTTAGAAAACAAGGGAAAGAACATGCATGGTATTTTCTGCTTTTTTATGACTGGTGGTTTTTCCCCAAACCACTCACTGCACTGACTAGAGCAAGACTCAGGAATCTGAACTGCTGCATTCAGTAAAATGAACAAATAACACAATACCTTACTGGGTTACAGCACCCAAATAAGCTACTCCTTGGAAACGCCTTTCACACCTCATGGATACCCTTGCCCTCCCCAGCCACGAGGAAATGCATAACAAAACCATGCTTCCAGCCACCAGGGACCATCGAGCAAGTGTGCCATTACTTCAAAATAACGCATAATAATACAAAATAATACATAATGCATGACTGAATGCCTATGCCCATCTATCTACCTACTGTTTGAGCACATTGAGTATGAGCTTGCAGGCATGAGGACAACCTAACCCTGGCCCTGAGCGGACCTGAGCTGCTGCCACAGTAACAAGGCCAAAGACAAGTAATAATATCAAATTATGCTCATTTTTGTCCATACATTTAAAAAAAATGGGTTTCATGTTGGGTTTTTATGAATAACACCAGATCACCAGCAACCTGTCAACACCTCTACTGGAGAATCCCCTCTGGACCCCATCAACCTCTGTAAACAATAGTGTTTCAATTTTCTCATATGTGAAGAACAGCATCTTCAAAAGCTTTATAAAATGGGTTAAAAATCTTTGGGATAAATCTGCTAAGTGACAATGCTCTCATTGTGGCAACTATTTTTATTATTAAAAAATTAACTCTTTCCTAGGCCTGGAATGAACAAAACAATTAAAACAAAGAATTATAGCTGGACAGTACCTGGGCAATTCTTGTCAGTCCATTATGAAATAAATTAAAATATCAAGATCTCCTAAAAAATAAATCTTCTAAATAAGTAATTCAGGATGTTCAAAAGTTTATATATAGGTATTACAGATTTAAGATACACTAACCTAAAATTGCCAGGGGAGTGGAACCTCAATCCATCCCACTCCTACCAGTTTGATCCCAGTGCCAGCAACAGATCTTACTGGCATCACGAAGACGTGGTAGGATGGATCCTCTGATTGGAGTGTTGGAATGGAAGGATACAGGCTCTTTAAGAAGACAATGAGACCCCACCTGGGGTATGCATTCAGTTCTGGGACCCCCAATGTAAGAAGCACACGGACCTGTTGGAGCAAGTCCCGAGGGGGCCACAGAGATGATCCAAGGGCTGGAGCACCTCTCCTATGAAGACAGGCTGAGGGAGTTGGGGCTGTTCAGCCTGGAGAAGAGAAGGCTCTGGGGAGACCTTAGAGCACCTGCCAGTACCTGAAGGGGCCGACAAGAAAGCTGGAGAGGGGCTTTGTACAAGGGCATGTAGTGACAGGACAAGGGGGAAGGGCTTTAAATAAAAGAGGGTAGACCTAGACTGGATATTAGGAAGAAATTCTTCCCTGTGAGGGCGGTGAGGCACTGGCACAGGTTGCCCAGAGCAGCTGTGGCTTCCCCATCCCTGGCAGTGCTCAAGGCCAGGTTGGACCAGGCTGGGAGCAACCTGGGCTGGTGGGGGGTGTCCTTGCCTGTGGCAGGAGGGTGGGACTGGGTGGTCTTTAAGGTCCCTTCCAACCCAAACCATTCTGTGATGCTGTGATTCTATGGTAAGATACGGAGTTTTTGAAAAGGTAAATAGCATATTACAAAAACATACAAACCTTATAATATTGAAATTTTTCCTTAATGTTAAAGTTGTCACACATTTGATGCAATATTTATACAAAAAGTCTTAACGTATAAATGTTAGAACTATGTTATAAAGGCCTAAATGGTAGAGTCAAAATGAGATGTCTTTATATCACAGTAACATAGAATGCTAAAACAATTTGTTTAGACTTCACCCATCAAAACAATTTGTCAAAACTGACATGTTCTCACAAAATATTTCCATTTTGATAAAACAGCATTTTGACAGAAAACAGTTGAATCCAAACACTTTCATTTGGCTTGCTGAACTATATACATCCTTGTGAACCACACTGGATGTGAAAACAGCAGGGGGGTGCCAGTGCTGTCCGTGCTCCCATGTCCCTAAGCAAAAGGCTCCAGCTGCCTCTGCGCTGTTTTTGACCCCTCCCCAAGTCTTTCAGGGCAGGGAACATCGTCTGTTGCACATCCCACCAAGCCAGATCCCCTGTTAGTCATTTCCAAAATAAAGTAAATAAAAAAAAAAACCTTTTTTAAAAAGCTAGTGATTAGTGATTTAATGGCATTTTCTATAAAAATGACTGTTTGGTTTGGGTTTTTTTGTGGGCTCCCTGGAAAATGCCAAGTAGAGCTGGAGACTTTAGAGTTTCTTAGTTAAAACTTCAAACAATCTTCTCACACCAGCAGAGTTCTGCAGTTTGAATCAGAACACAAAATAACAAAAATGCATTCCAAAAAAGAAAAAAGAGGGGGGGGGGGGAAAAGTGCATCAAAAGCTGTTGATTTGGCTTCTTAATGATGCAGCCACAACTATCAAGAGGTAACAACTTCAGAGCTCAGGCATCACCTTATATACACCTGTCTTAAACAGGGAAAGCCTTCAAAGAAAATATTATAAACAGGATTTTCATGGAAACCAGAAGTTATAAGCAACTGTCCATCAAAGGATACATGTGCTCAAAATACACGCCTGGAGTCAGCAGTACACTGTGGTCCCACTCATATGAATTTAAACAGGCTAGTAAACAGATGCTAGAAGGAAGCGTGGTATCTGCAGGAGAATGAGCCAGCCTTGTACACAGTTAGAAGATGCTGCTTTAAGCTATCAGTTGATCTACTGGCTCTTGTAACTATTAATTATCTAGTAATTTTTATTAAACAAAACAGAAAATGTGTAAACTTCAAGTTAATGTTATTTCTTCAGCCCACATGGGTTGCTTCATATAATAAGAATATTCTTCATGATTTTTAATTGTCTTCAAAATAACTTGGTGTGCTTTGTTTTTTTGGGCTACCCAAAACACTCCAATCCCATTTTGAAGACAAGACTACCCATGCTGCACTTTGTATGGCCTTAAGTGGCCAATGCAAAGACTTTAATCCTTGCATACCCAATTCTGCACACAGGAGCACCCATTGATTAGAAAAAGTAAAGGGAAGAAAACCCAAAGAAAGGCATGAGCACACGCTTTAGGTTCTCTCCCTTACAGTTTTTTCTATGCAACTATACTCAATTTCAGTGCAATGCAACTGTTATCCTTCCTGCTGCCATTCAAGGTTTCCAGAAATGATCCACTTATGCTCTCTAGGTCAAAACAGGCAAGTTCACGTGCAAAAAAAATGTCTCACTGTCCACAGGAGACATTACTTGTTAACATCCTCTGAGCCCTTCACAGACATGCACACTGTTCCTCTTGGGTTTCTCCAGTCCTTAATTAACTGTTATCTTTTTAACAATAAAAAAAGCAGCGGGTGGTTTGGGAGTTGCTTTTCATTTCTTGAAGCTTGCTCTGGCCTGTGCTATGTCTCCAACCCAGCTGTAGGAACTACAGGTGGCAGGAGGAAAGGGCACGGATGTGGGATGCTGTGGGAGAAAAGCATCAGAGCGTGTGGACAGGGTGAATGGATACTGTTGCACTGAGGTTAGTTTTATGAATGATGCAAGATGTTGCAGCGATCCTTTCTGTTAATCCACTGCCACTCAGGAAGCCTAGCAAGACACCTTGCCTAGCAAGAAATAACTGGCAGGAGGGTCACCACCAGCAGCTGCTGAGGCACTTCCATGCAGTAGGTTCAGCTGCCTTCACCCCAAACGCAACATTCTGGAAACAGGCACACTCTTCCAGAGCGCCTGCTGCTATGGCTTTCTGCTCGCAAGTTAAACTGCTCAAGATCAGAAGAGAAATTTGCCCAATAAATCCCAACAGCATGGTTACCTACGTACCGCTAACCTGCATCCATCTGCCTCAACTGACTGAGTACACCAGCCTCAGGTACCCATCCTGCATGCAACCTGCAGTATATGATCTGCTCATAAGTACTGTGATTAATTACTTCCCTTCAGGTAAAGTCAATACCCTACTTGCACCGGATTATTTAAAAGAAAACAAAGGGATAAAAAGGAGAGGTGCACTGATAATGAGAAGCAGCTTTGCTCTGTCTTGGTGGCTTTACCTATCAATTGCAATCAGATTATGTAGATAAAGAACAGCAGCAAATTTATCAGCTCTGTTTGCACTTATCACGTCCCTTTGCTGTAAGAAGACTTCATGCAAGTTCAAGCAACACAGTGCAGCCAGGGACCACTGAGATGCAGCACTGCTCTCCCTTGGGAGTACAGGCACAGGGGAGGAGGGAAGGTGAGACACAGGTGGGAGATGGTAAGAGGTCAGGGGAATTCACCGCTTCCCACCCTTGGCCTTGCAGGGATGCAACGGATCCATTCACCTGGTCCCTTAGTGCAACAAAATGTCACCTGTGGCCATCCAGCCTCAACAGGGTGGTATTCAATTACTATGTGCAACTCTATTTTTTAAAGTGTTGTTACATTATTTTCACCTGGAACACAATTCTGAAACCTTATCATCCAGACTAGGCACCTAACAACAGAAACATCCCCATTGCAGCACCACGGACTGAGAAGAGCAGCTGCCTGGCAACTTACTTGGGAACGCAAAAGGTCCTCCAGACACAAATGTTTTTAATTGGGTCAGTTATCTGTTCTCTTGTATCTGCAGGCATGAATGAAGGCTGATTATTCTGATCTTGCTATAGTATCCAACATGGTAAAAAACATCTGATTTTATTCTTGGTTACCGATGCAATAAATTAGGAGGAAACCTGATGCATAACTACAAAAGGTCACAGTGTTTCACTCAGAGTCAGCGGTTTCTGCTTCTCCAAAATGTCTTACCTTCACTCTTACCTAAACAGAAATTCTTTACGTGTAGCAGTAACATTGCTCCTTGCCCAATTCAATTCTAGGTACAAGGTAACCAAATTTCATTTTATCAACAACAGTCTTTGAAGTTAAGCAGGAATGGCTGACTGAAATGGTCTCAAGACATGTACACACACAGACAGAGATCCTGAAAGGTATTTCTGAAAGCCAGGAAATGCCCAGCATTTGAAAGCTCTGAACAAACCATATAACCATGGGGGTTCCTCCATCATTAGTATCAATGTCCATTAGGGTGACGGCTCACTGTGAAAATGAGCATCCCAACTCCACAGTTCTTGCCACTTAACCCCAAGCCTCCACGTACATTCCTTGATTATTTTTTCCTCCGCTTGCATTAAGCGCCATGCTCAGTGTGCAGAAGAGACACATCTTGTGCGATGAGAGCTCAAACTCCCAATCTTTAGACCCAGGAGTCTTAATGAACGCCTTGTCAAATCAGCAGTCCAGGAGCAATCAGGGCTGGGGTGGGGTGCGGGGGATCTGGTATTTTGATTGTAATTTCTAAATCCATTTTTATCCCCTAGAGATTAAAATAAATAAATAAAATTTCAGACCTTCATTATCCAGGCAAAATCAGCATCCTAACCAAAGTGCTCAGAAGCAGCCCAGACAACAGACCTCAGAGTGTGACCTCAGGAGACAGGTTATGAGTGCGCCTGTATGAGGCACAGGTACATACCCCACATTCCCAGCACAAAACTGCACTTTGCAGGCAGTTGCACAGCTCTTTACTTCCAAACTGCAGCGTCTCCAGGTGAAAGCCGAGAAAGCATTTAGTCATCTTTGCAGGCACCGAGATGTGCTGTCGCAGGCAGGCAGAGATGTACAGACACTTTGCAAAATCATGATTTTAAAGTTCCAAAGCCACTGGGGAGGGTGTATGTGTGCTGCTTGCTCATCACCAGCCTGGTAAAGCTCACATGTAGCACTTCGTATGCTCCCTGTGTACTAGTTCCAGAAGAGAAACGTAGAAAGAGGAAAAAAGGTATGTCTACAAAGCGAAACGCAGCAATTCCTGGATAAATCCCCATCCAAATCAGCATTCATACCTATAGCCAGAACTATTGCAATATAGCCATCAGCTTGGTTTATACCCTAAATTAGTACCTTTGACCACCGTCAGGCAGGGGCTGGCCCATGCCAATAGTTGTTACAAATAGCAGGGGGGTCTTTCCCATAACACTGCACTGTGCCAGCTCTCTCTGATGCCAGAAAGCAGAGCTAGTGGAGGAAAGGAGATCTGGAGGTTACCTGATCCTGATCCAAACACCAAACACTCTTCCCTTGGCTCACCTTTGCAGATGGACACGAGAGGCACTTTATGCCCTATCTCTTTGGCACCTCACAGGCCAGCCCCAAATGGATTCTGCGGCATCACAGCACCTAAAAGTTATGGGCCATTCTGGAAGGGGATGTCATTGCAGTATAAATCGTGTGCCTAAGGTTCCGACCTCACACCTCCAAACTCCATCCAATTATCTCACATACTAAGTGCCTTTTCTCACTTCTAAATCCCGTGGCTGCTTTCTGAAGGCTATTCTTTGGAGACAGCTCTGTAAAATGCAACAAATTTACAGCAGCACAATGTTCTTACATAAAGCATAAACCAGTTCACTGCACAATTACCTTCCTTCCGTGGCAATGCCAGCAGTCCACAGCAAATATCTGCTACGAACAAAAGCATCAAAACACAGAAGACATACAGAGGGACTCAATGTCCACAAAATCCACTCGCTTTGGTGGGCTGTTTTTTTTTTTCATTTTCCATCTTCCACAGGAAAATGAGAATTAGCAGGCATGATGCTTGCAGTTTATTACATGCATTGTATTGTTTAATACACTACAGAAGAGTAATTAAGACAACTCTTTCTTAGCTCTATTTATTTTAGCTTTATTCAAAGCATTATAGCTATATTTTAAAATATTTTTTTTAAAAAGGATGGAAGTTTTGGTTGATGTTTTAAAGTTTTTTTTCTATTATCTAACTCACTGGATATGCATGAGACCCAGAGAATAGCCAAAAGCACCTTTTTTCACTTTTTCTGCCTTTACACAGGCACTGCAAGTCTAGATTCACCTCAGTCTACACAACCTATCTAAAATGTAAGCATCCAGCCTCGCATTATCCAAGGTTATTAGGTGTTATGGCTACATACAGGTCCCTGGCTCTATGGCCACAGACTGGCAGTCTTAAACTGCGTGCTGACTTTTGAAGGCACAAGCTGTGATTGGAAAGAAAAAACAAGCCATTATTAGTTTCAGCCTGGACCCTCAATGCAAGGGCAAAGATGCACCTCAGAGATGAGAGGCAGAGGGATGCCTTGTGGGAAAACTCTGGCAGGGCTCAGGCAGGAGGCTGGTACCACAGCACTCGAGCTGGTGAGGAACAGTGCTGCAAGGAACAAACAGCAAAGCAGGATGAACTAAGTGTGATGTAAGGATTTGCCCATGGTTCTCCCCACACCTCACTGCTCACACCCAGAGCACGGGACAATACTGGAAGCCTTATCATCCCCACGACCCAAGAGTGAGCCAGCATACTCCCAGATTCTCATGGAAACAGCCAACAAGCCTCATCCATCATGACTTCACGTTCTAACACCCCCAAAGCAGAAACACGTGTTTTATAAAAAACAAACAAACCCAAACTCATTTTGCACTTTGCAGTGCATCCTGCAATTAATCGGAACTGTATTGCCAGCTTCCAATGATCGAGTCCCATTTAATCACTTTGGAGCTTCTCGGCTGTGTGAGGTAAGCACCACAAATCAGAACCTGGAGGGCCTTATGAACATTCATCATGCATCCTTCCCGAAATTAATGGTACAGTCTGAGCACAGACATGCCCCATGAGGTGCTTAACATCCTATGCACAAGATCATCATCATCACAACATCATCAAAGAAATACTCCATCAAGACTCATTTGGTGCTTGCTGAACATGTGTTTTCCTCACTTTAAACTAGAAAAGGGCTCAAACTATAAATCCCAGGATCAAAAACATCCCCCAAACTTTGAAGAGTTTAGATCTGAATCAGAGATCAACGTGGAACATTATGCAAGGCATCATCTGAAATGAGAATAACAATGTATTACAGGACTGGAAATGACAGCAGCTTTTCCCAAACCTCCTTTGAATTCTAAAACTTCAGCTTCTCCATCACTCTGGAACATGTCGACTGGAGATGATAATGCTCTGACGAACTCAAATGCTTTCACTTCTGAATTGAAGGCTCCCAAATCTTAGTGCAAAGCCATGGTTCATTCAGCTGGTTTGCAAGCTCTTAATCTCATCTTCATCACAGTATTTCCTCCAAGTTGGTATGGCTTCTTTGTTTCTAAATAAATTTTGTAGATGTTCTACAGAAACAGGTCTTCCAAATGGAGCCAGCTACTGATGTCCAGCCCCGCAAGTTCAAAGACAACAGCAAAATGGCTTGAAGCAAAGCACGACTACCTATAGAAGACATAGCTTCAGTAGTCAAATTCTCAGGCTGTAGATGCCTCACGTGGCCAGGGACTCCTCAGTGACCCTCACAGGGCTGCTCAGCATGAAAGAATTAGAGGATTTCCCCCTCTCTAGGCTCTATACTCCTCATAGCAGAGCCTCTTCAGTAAAACTTGAATAATACGTAGCAGGATAGTTTCTTCAGTTTGGCAAAATTTTCCCTAGATACATTTCCTAGATCAACTCCAGCACTTTAGGAAGTAGCTGCATTTTTACACCATGACCTGAAAATGCTGCCATTTCTTCATCCATTCCCAACACAGACAGTATGGGGAGGAAGCTTTTCTTGCTACAAATGCAGGAGGTGGATGCTCTGCCTCACAACACAAAATAACCATCAATCAGGAAGGGTTTCAGCATGTCCTTAAGTTTATTTGTGTGTTGTTTTTTTCTTCTGTGACCAAAACCAAGTAGAAATGAGAGAGCACACACAGACATAGAAACAAATTGTTTAGGAATTCAGAGCAAAAGCTTTCCAATGTCACACAAAAGGGCCAGAATTGACCCAGAACTTGAAATCTGGGTTAGAGGAACTGATTTTTAATTGTCATCTGGAAAATGCTTTCTAGGAGCATCACTTAGGTCTCTGCACTGTGTAACAGCTACCTCCACAGGCTCCGGGAGCATATGGTCTGCTTCGGGAAGCAAGTCCCTTCCACGGTGACTGGGAGCCCACATTTTCATGCGTAATGAGGGAAAAATCAAGTGCAAGTCACAGCTGGCTCGGGATCATGCTGGTGCTTGCATCTGCCACTAGCAGCCTCCCAAGTTCGCTATATGCATGCTCCTCACGAGCAAAATCTGAGGTGCCCCTAGGTGCATCTGAAGGAACGCTCTGCTGAGGACATGAGACTAGACACGTTGGCTTGTCCTTGGCCTAAAAGAGCACCAAAAACCCTCCATTGGCTCAGCTCTAATAGACAACTTAATTTTCAACCTGATCAAAAAAGGTCCACTGAAGATACGTGTACGTCAACTTTGGCACGCTCTGCATCAAGTCTCTTGTGCTATTTACCTTCCCAGCTCCTACAGCAATGCACAAAGTCACCTCCTCCTCTGACACAAAGACCCAGAACCACAGTTCTAACTCAGAATATGAATGGTAGGGGGCTTTTAAGTCTCCACAGACGCCTCCAACGGTGATTATTTAAGGCTGTTGATGTTTTACGTATTACATCAGCACATTAACTACCTAGGCCTAGACTTACAGTTGAGATGGCATTTCCATTCCAAAACTCCTCCAGGGGAAATTACAGGAGACTAGGGAAAGGAAATTATACGCAATTACCAAGAACGGCTACTTCAAAATCTCTCAAAATAATGATTTTTTAAGACAACTGTATAAAATAAACACATTCAGCCAGATATTAGTTAAGTTGACCATGTCAAAAGAGTGGTTTGCATCCACTGTTACGCTCTCGGGGTCAATCCTCCCGTTTTTCTATGGTTTCTGGGCTTTTTAACTCCACAGCTTCAGAACACATGTGCCAGGAGAGGCGGGATGACAATGGAATAACAACTCTGGCCACTCACTGCTGGATATCAAGGTATGGAGATCTCCACAGTCATGAGTGAGATTTTGTTTGAAAAGTCTGGTTTCCAATGCACTGCCAAGTGCTTAGCCCAGAAGACCTGGACCAAGTAAAGTTCTGTCATTCAAAGCTGTGAAAAACTACATCTTCCACTGGTTTTGCTATGAAGAGCAATATTTAATGTTTCTCAGAATATCTTGAGGAGCATCTGGGGGAACTGGGGATGTTTAGCCTGGAGAAAAGGGAGTTCAGGGGGGACCTTCTCGCTCTCTACAACTACCTGAAAGGAGGCTGCAGCAAGGTGGGGGTCGGTGTCTTCTCCCAGATGACAAGCGATAGGATGAGAAAAAACAGCTTCAAATTGCTCCAAGGGAGGTTTAGATTGGATATGAGGAAAAATTTCTTCACAGAAAGGGTGGTCAAGTATTGGAACAGGCTGCCCAGGGAGGTGGTGGAGTCACCATCCCTGAAGGTATTTGAAAGGCTTGTAGATGTGGCACTTGGGGACCTGGTTTAGTGGTGGACTTGGCAGTGCCAGGTTAACGGTTGGACTCAGTGATCTTAAAGGTCTTTTCCAACCTAAAAGATACTATGATGAAAACACAACCAGAAAACGTACATTCTACATAATCTCCTCAATGACAACGCACCATCTACAAAAATACCTGTAAGTCTTCTGCTTGGCAGCAAATAGATTCTCAACCATTCTGCATTCTGTTCTGTATTCACATGGTTTGTACCAAATAGTTGGATGATGTCAAATGGTGGCTCAACACAGAGCAACAGGGCCAGTACACCTCGAACTTGCTGTCTCTTCAACCACATTTTTTATTAGGAGCTTCATCAGGACTTTAATTGTAAAATAATTTACATCTTTCCATCCCTCAGCACTTAAATGTCTTGGAAAGAGGATTTTGCTGGTTTGTGCCATGGACAGCAGGTGGGGTTTTGCAACAATCGTCAAAGTGAAATTTTACCCAAAATGGTCTTGAAGGTACCTTCCAAAAATCGACTCCATTTCACCTGCTGCTAAAGAACAAGGAAATCTCTACTCACAGAAAAGCCTGATGTAGGCTCACAGCCTCTTCCTGCAGTATTTCCTTGGAAATATGACTTCTCATTCACAGTCTCTGCCTCGTGCTGCAATTACTCTTCCTCCCGTATCTTTGTTCCTCCAGCACAACTTGTACTAAATGTCAGGTCCAAAACCAATGGTTTAGTCACAGCAGCAGCTGCAGTGTTATTCTGCAGACTGTGACCAGAATTGCAAGCAGCAGAAGGCAAAGCTGTGGGGTCTCAACTGCTCATCTTAAGCCCTCCGAGTATCCTAAACAGCACCTGAGTCCCACTGAAATGTGCTTTCCTTGCAGGAGGTTGGAAGCTGCAGCAGAAATTGGTTCTGCCAACACTTTGGGCTTCATCAGTCAATTATTGTACCTCAGCACTACTGCAAGGAGTTTTTCCTCCATCAATCTTTGCCAAAGTTGAACCCTTCTGCTGTGCAAAGGGGTTGGGCTTTGATCTACACAGACACAATCTCACACATTGCCTGATAATACTAGAAGAATAAATTAAACATAGCTCTACATGGGTTTAGACAAGCAAAGCTTCCTCAGTTTCTAATACAACCCCTCTTTTTTGTCACAGCCCATAGTGTGGCACAAACCTCAGGAGGACGTACTCCATCCAGCCAAGAGGGATAAATTTCAACACCCAAAGCCACCCCCTACAAAAACAAGTGGTTGCAGAGCAGTGGTTGTGGTGAAAAGAAGGCGGGGGGAAAGCACTTTTACTCCTTTTCAGGGCAGAAGAAGCTTGAGAAACACCCCATTCCATGCACCTGTGTCCAACCCCACTGCCTCATGCAACAGTGCATCAGTGTCCAAGTCTGAGCAGTTCCTCAGCTCACTAAGCAGCCCTGCCTGCCAATGCTTTCCCAAAGTTAGCTCTACCCCTCTGATCTTGCTTTTACCTCCCTACTGTGTCTTATTTGCTCATCACTTCCATGGTCCAGCTGTGAAATAATCAATTGGCTACAGTCCTGCTGTTCCCAAGGGAAAACCAGGTCTTTGAGGATGTTTTTTAAAGTATTGCAAAGACATGGAGCACAGAGCTAATACATTTTCTGATCTCCTCCTGGCCATTTGTTGTGACAGTCAACCATAAAGCAACAGCACGAGCACACCAAGCCCCAGCTTTGCCAACTGCCTGAGCTTGAGGAGCTTTTCTGTCGCCCTGCACTTATCTCTGCAGTCCAGTACAAAAGCATGCAAGCCTTGCCGCCCACATGCAGCCAGACTCCAGAGCACTTTTGGTTGATTCTTGTCCTTAGAGCAGCAGCAAACCGGGTGCTGAAGGCTTCCAAAACTCAAAAGATGCCTGCCTGCTTGCATTCAGCAATGACCTACATGCTTAAGTAACCTCCCTGCTGGATAATGGAAACCGCAGCTGGGGTCCCGTAGCACCTACAGCTGTGATGGTGGAGAATGGCTGGTTCCTCAAGCTACAGGAGGAAGTCAGACTGTGCCTTGAAAACCCAGATGCACACCATAGGGGCAGGATGAAACAAATCATTCTTTGATATTCAAGCATCTTCCAAGCAGGAGAACAGGTATCAGGAGAAAACAAACAGATCTGAGTACAGTGCTGTGTACAGAAATGAACTAATATCAAGCTTGACTGAAAAAGCTGATTAAATTACTTTAATTTAAAAGCCCAAACAAACCCTGAAGGAGGTTCTTTGTTTATTGCTTTTTACCGACAGCACACGTTACTGAAGAAGCACCATGTGGGCATGAAATATTTATTCATTAAATCTTTCATAAAGCTCCACACTATTGGTTTCACTCAGGATATATTTATAACTTGTCAAAGTCCACGAAAATCACTGCTTTTCTCCCCACCACCCCTTTGCCAATCCCCCCCTCCAGACTGTTTATAAAAGGTTCAGGCTTCCAGTTTTCATTGCAATAAACCTGATCCTCAGCTCCACTGTTGCTTGTACACAAGGTGCTGCTGCTTTAATCTTAACAGAGTAGCTGTAGTTAAAATAGTTCAGCCTTCCCTGTACCACCCAAAAGGGACCATTAACAGTGCTGCAAACCATCCTGATACTTCACAGTGTTCCTGCCATGGGAATGGCAACATCATTCATTTACGGAGGAAAGCACCATGCACCGGTAGCCGTACACAGAAATAAAATTCAGGACAGACAGTCCACCCAAGCAAAGGAAAAGCAGTCAGAAAGCGCATTCATTTCGTACTGGTATGTTCAAGTCATTTGTTATCAAACCTCACTCCATCGGCAAAACCCCTTCCTGAACCCTTCCTTGGCTGTCAGCCAACCTGCAGATTAAACCCATGCTCCAAGTTGGGTTAATAACACACTAGTGTAAACAGTGCTATATTATCCTCAGTGTTAGCTGTAAAACCACGTAATAGTGTTTTACTGGGTTTACTGACTCAGTCAGTGCAGCGCTGGAATGAGGATAGGTTATAGTTATACTTATAAATGAAACTACTTTCCACCCATAAGTGTGCAAAACTCAGCGTTTGCGTTAGGATTGTGCAGGGACAACTGCAACAATGAAACTGTCACCTCCCTAAGAAGCTGCACTGATAATCTAATCTGGGGGCAGGACAAATGGGATTTCCCCAAATAATCTGAGCAAATTTCCTCAGCAATAAAAAAAAGCACCGCAAAACGAATGCTGAGCAGGCACTTTAGGTGCACTGCAGGGTCCTGTGCAGCCTTGGTGGCCACAGCCACCGCATGCATCTCTGCCTCACTGAACCACGGGCTGTCTGGTCAGGCCTGCTCCTGTTTCCCTTACTCCATTTGTTTGTGAAAATAAATAAATATAAATACAACATAAGCAGATGTTGTTGTCCCTGGAAACTAGGCTTGCTGGGTATGTTTCTGCTGAAATGGCTTCTTAAGGGAAAATTAGGTTTTGATTAAAGTGTGTTCTTTTCTTTCTTTTAATAAACAGAGGGTACTTCATGTGCAAGCTTTGGGCTTTTTTTTTTTTTTAACTGGAAACCTAAAACATCTTGCATGGCTTTGGTTTCTCAAATGCCCGATCCTCAGCAAGGCCTGGGTTCCCCAGGCACCAGAGCACCCCGTGGGGCATCGAGCAGAAAGCATCTCAGGATGACTCTACATGGAGAGACCAGACCCTTGTGAATAAAAGTCTAACCCAGACAAAAGGGCAAGGAGGGACCAGCACCCACATATGAACCCCATAAGGCACTGCTGCAAGTCAATGCAACATTTGGGGTATTTAATTCCAGAAACAACTGCCCAGACATTTTTGAGGGGAAAAAACAGTAACTTTTTTTTCCGAAGGAAAATACTGAGAACAAAGCAGAGGCTTCGCATTTATGGTTATTGTGAAGGGGGAAATCACCTTTTCTAAGTCAGTTCCACCAAAAACTCAATAGAGACGTACAAAGAGAGACCTCAGATGATGAAGCTTCACCCCAGGGGAAACACTGCCCTTAGCAGAGAGCCCAGCAGTACCCCATGGCCATGCACCTAGACCACAGGGTCACGGCGGAGCCAAGGCTGGGAGCCTCTTGGTAGGTACGTTCCCTAAGGACCACTTCCACCACACTTCCGAAGAACTTGAACAAAAGGACCTATGTCTAACCAAACATTTATTTTTCCCCTTGATAGCCTCCGTCGTTCACATCAGCCCCAGCTCAAGCCAGAGCAGCGCACACCCCCCATTTCCCACCCGCACAGTGCTGCTCCATCCCAGGTCCACAGCACAAACACAGGATAAATCACTTACTCCCAAGCCCACCTTACAAACAGGCCAGCACAGCATCCCTGCAAAGTTCTCTGTGACTATGTCTCTAGACCAGAAAAATATTATTAAAAGGAAAATCAAACCAGTAAAGGTTGACCTCAAGCCCTGCAGACCTGGAGATGCTCAAAAACTCTGGATCTGACCAAGTCTACAACTGAAACTTCTTGCAGAGCCTGTCCCACCAACTGGGCTGTGCCACATTTGCACAGTAGCTCAACAGTAACTTATATTCCCAAAGGACACGTGGGGGCCTGCTACACTCAGTTTACCCCAAAAGGGGCTCACTTGGCAATATTAAGTCTTTTGAAAGTAACAAAAGCCAGCAGCACATGCAAAAGATTTCCAGCCTCACACAAGAGTGAAAAGACCATTTTCCCTACCAAGAAAACATTATTCCTGATGCCACACCAGCAATGGGCGAACTCTTGGATTTTCACATCCCATACTAAGCGATCTGAGTCACGTCAAGGAAGGGAAGGAAAAACTACCGTGGGTGCCGTAATGAAAGAATGTTCTTCTCGGGAGTGAGTCTGCAAGGGGCTACGTAGGGTTGGCCAGGAGAGGCCCAGCCACAATATGCTCCAGCAATTTCCAGCTGCTGCAAGCTCCCAAGAGACACCAAAGTCAACTGACGTGGCTCCTTCCAGGGCGAATTTCAGCCCGAACACCCCCAGCTCTTCAGCAAAAGCTGGCATGATTTTTACCTCCCCTCTTCTCCTCCCTTCTGCCATCATTAGGGGAGCAAAGAACAAAATGCTATTTTTTATATGCTAGTTAACTATAATCTGCTAAATATTCTATGCCAAGGCATAAAGCTGCCTACTATGCTAATAGAATATTTAATTGACATTTATTTGCTGACTAGTTATTTATGCTAACGTCACCCCTGCATAATTAATAGTCTGCTAAAGTCAACTTGAAAAGCACACATAAAACACTGTACTAGGAGTCATTTGCAGTATTTAAAACAAAGAAATCCTGCAATCTATTTACATTAGATTAGTCTAAACTTGGTTTTGATGGAATGAGAGGATAACGACTGGGCAAAGAAGATTA
This sequence comes from Falco punctatus, assembly GCF_963210335.1. NCBI lineage: Eukaryota > Metazoa > Chordata > Aves > Falconiformes > Falconidae > Falco > Falco punctatus. Next base: position 64,433,968 of record NC_137585.1, read on the forward strand.
AAAAAAAAAAAACAATTCAGTATACTACTTTAGAAATATCCAGTCTCTGACAGTACAACCTGCCAAAGAAGATTTCCGAGTTTCATTTTACTTGGCTTGAGGGCCCAGCTCTTAGCTGATGTAAAACAGCATAAGCTCAGTGAATGCCTACTGATCTTCTGCAGCCTCAAGCTTTTAGGAAGTGATATTTCAGGTGAGCCTTCAGTGAAAGAGCTAAACCAGGGCCAGATCTGCTCTCAATTATAGCAGCAGAAAAGTAAACTCACCTCAGATAAATTGGTTGAGGCAAGCCAGCTCCTCACAAAGATAAAAGGAGAAGTCCACTCTGCCCATCTGATCCCTCTACCTGCACTGTAATTGCAGACCTGCAGGCATAGTTTAAGTTTTATTTCCTCTAGGATGAGATTACCAGGGGAAAGTTGGCTTCAGTTAATAAATAAATAGATAAATAAATAATCCATGATCACATTTTCTAGAGAGCAGCTCTGGAAGCCCTCCTCTATTTTCAGAAACATTCTCTGTACCACTCTCTGAAGAACCTGTGGACAACCTTTGCAGACAGAAATGATCCCCAAGAACAATGCTGAAAGGCAAGCGTATGGACCACATGCATCTCCACCACCACCACTCTGAGCTGTGCCCCTCAAAAAAAGCCTTCTGTGCACCCAGGCAGTCTCGAACAACGCCAAACCCACACCTCGAGCAGAAAGCGACTGCTCAGAGCTTGCTCTTCTCTTTGGTCCTGTCTCACCACCTCCCCTTACTGCTCCTGTTCACAACCCACATGCCCCATTTGCTCTCCAACCCACTGCTTTCTGCTGTAGCCCAGCCCCAGCACCTGTTCTAACCACTGCATCAATCGACAACTTCCCCTGAGCACCAGCAAAATGGAAAAAATGGCTCAAAGTTATTTCTTCAGACTACCTGTTCGTCCACCTGACATCTTGCACGCCGATCAGCAACACAACACAGCAGATTGTCTTTTCACTGTGCAGAACCTGGTGAGTCCTCCAGCCATAAGTTTTGACGTGGCCAACCAGATCCACTTCTCCCCTCCCTTCTACCAGTGATCCCAAAGAGCAGGATCTGGCTCTATGACAGATTTGGATAACGATATTAAAAAAAAAAAAAAGCAACAAGTTGTCATTTGAAGGCAACCCAATCTGCTGTGGCATGCATTTTATCTCCTTTATCACCCATACCCTGCCCAGAATCAGAGCTGGACCTTGGAATCTGAGCGAAATTTCCCTCCTATGGGCTGGATCCAGGGTAGCAGTTTACCTGACTTGACAGACACATGAAAACCTATTTCAAATAATGACCAAATGATGATGTTGGCCTTCACAGAAAGCCTGGGCAGGCAGAATGCTCTAGTTCCACCACTCTTTATGGCTTATTTGATGAAGCAGCTCAATGAGGCTCAGCACCATGCAAGAGGGACTCATTTCACCCCAAGATCAAGCTTTTGAGCTTTAATCCTTCTTATATTGGTGTAACAAAGAAGTAAAAGCCCCTTTCCTACACGTGATCACAGTATGATTGATCATCTTGATCACCAAATCCAGGTATAGATGGTGTTCAGAGGTTTCCCCATCTGCACCAGTTAATTGTAAAATCAAAATACAGACCTGGTTCTCTCCCTGCTGTATTTCTTCACATCTCCAGTCTCCTCTGTCTCCTGGTTAACATGGCAAGCAGACTCAAGCTCACCACGCATATCTGCACACAGAAACGCCCTATTTGAATTTCCATCTGTCAATAACATTAAAGCAGAACCACCGCGGCAATTACAAGTGTACACAATAATCTTGTCGTCCAGTGTCTTTAGCGCATCCCAGAATGCATTAAGATAGTGCCAGGCAAGATTCAGCTCTGTTGGCTCAGCTGTAAATCTGCAATCTGTACAAAACCACCCGCGTGTCAATCAAACAACGTTCCTGCTCTCCGCGTGGTTCACAATGCATAATTTAGCTACTACGCTTGTCAGGTTCTCCACGCCGCTCTTCCACCCGATGGTAAATGTGTTCATGAACCCAACTGTCATCAACAAAGGAAAACAGCACATGGAAATAACAGGCTAAAGGAGGCAAGAGACCTCTTTTCCTGTCACAGTTAAAGGAATTGCTAATAAGGGAAAGTTTAGTCAGACTGAAATTTTTAATGCTCAGTGGGTAAAACATCCCAAGGGATGGAGGACACTGAAAAACAACTGCATTGGCTCTGCGTTGAGGAGGAGCAGAGTGTTTGGCTAAGACACAGGAGGGGATAACTGCCGTCCCCATTTCCATGCATGCTAATATAATGGGGAGATTTTAACTAACTGATGGAAAGTCTGTTACATCTCACCCCTACAGGGCAGAAAACAAAGCCTGCTATTCCACCACAGCCTTGCCACTGTCAATGAACTTTGAAGCAGGTTGTCCTTCCTCTTATGAATGACAATTGCTGTGGGGCCTCGTCAGAAAGGATGAAAATTTCACACTCAGCAACATCAGGCAGTAGCTACCCACTGGTCTACACCACAGTTAATATGCAATAAAAAAAGAAATCTCTGTCCCAGGACGTGACTTTAGAGCTGATCAGTGCCAAAGCTACAGACCATAAGGACAGCTTCACACTTGCCTCAGCTAGTTCATGAATAAACATCCAATTCATTCAAATGAGTTCTATATTAACTAATTTAAATAATTTTCATTTTGCTTTGAATGGTAAACAGATCTATTCTGCCAGGATAGTTGAGTTTGCAATTCAAATTACACACCGATTTGTAATGAGAAAAATATAATTAATGGCAAAGCTTGAAGCAACTACAATTTTACTCCTTTGATTTCCTGCAGGGAAGGAGGGGCTGGAGGGTGAAGCTCACAGGCACACACATACACTCACACCGTCTGCTTTCATAAAGCAAGACATTTTATTGCAAACTCTAGTATTTGGCTTGGGCAGTCCTATTCCAGTGTGCTGTGCCATAATGTCATGGGAGGACATACCACCGCTTGACACTATACTCGCAGGCACCATGCTGCAATACTAACGTCACCCAATAAATAATCATGTAACAGTCTGTAAATTAAATGACTTCCTTCTATTGGGATCATAAACAATAATTATTTGGCAGCTGCCCCTTAAAAGCTCTGTGTGTGCTGAACATTAAATCAAGCTCTATTGATTTGCTAAACGGATCTGGCCCGTTTTTTCACTTCTCTCTCCCCTCTAATGAAATTCTTCGTCCTACCATTCTGTACCGTTCTTGTCTGGCATCACATTTAGAAGATGAATGACGATCAGTCCAATCTGATTCGTAAGCAGAGACGGAGCACTGTCCCGATGCTGGTGTTTTGCCCGTCCAACACGTCCTTCTCGGCAGATCTGCTTTCGAACCAAACCCTTCAGCCCCTGATGAAAATGAAACCCTAGTGACAGATAACTGGCACATCCTGCCAACAGGTATCCTCACTGCAACCAAGATGTGCAGAATCAGGCCCTTACAAAACAGGTCCATGTGATTTGAAGCCGGCTTTCATTTCTTCCAAAGGTCTGACAACAAAATAGCAGGCAAAGCTAAAGATGTAAAAAACCTCCATGGAGTTCATGGAGAACGTCCGTTTCTCTTCTACCAAGGCAAGATCCAATCCGGCAGGCTGCACCAGAAACCACTCTGAGCACTGCGGTGATGTCTGGCTCGCTAAGACACATTCACTCATCAGCAAAGCAATTAAGCACAGGACAAACTCCAGACACCTGCATGCTGTAGGTGTAGCACTCACAAGCTACTTCTAAAAGCTGGTCAGAGCTCCATTCTCCCTATGGAAGACAAGGGGCGCTCCTGAAAATTCAGCTTCCACCCTGTGGTGTCCCAATGGGAGCTACGATCTTTTGGAAGCCTCACCTCTGACCAGAGGCTGCGCACCCAGAGGAGCTCTGCCGTTCATGAGCATATTTAGGACCTCTCTCTTTTCCAAGTGGGAGAAGTCCTGAAGGCTCCAATCCTCCAGGCATTTTAGTGGCCTCGTTCCAAAACAGAACTCAAGCCCTTAAACGCCTACATCTCTTTTGAAATTACAATGCATCTAATTTACCCTTTTTGAAAACTATACTAAGACATAGTCAGTAGAGTTTATTCACTAAGAATGGGAGTGGGGAAAAAAACCCAAACAAAACAGGGCACTTGCCCAAATTTAAGACCCTGGTATAGAGTTACATCACCCAGCCAGCAGAGAGAGGAGCTATGATGCACTGCACATTTGCAGTCATTCAAGCAAACCAATTCACACGAAGTAGCCAGAAACCAAAGAGCAGATTCCAGCATTTCCATGAAAAGCAATTGCCTCCAGTTATAAGACAATCATTATTTTCTATTACAACAGTCAATAAGATCTCTTACCCCTTGACCCTCACATTCTGAGATTTAGTTTACAGTACTGTACACTTTTCTGGTAACATTGATTATCATCCACGTAATAAAATGTAGTTTAAGAGACCAGTAAAATAAAACACCTAACCCTTTTCACATCAGCTCAATTTACTAGTGCGAAGCCAACAGGTTTCTCAGCCGTATTTGTCTTCAAGACTTCCTTTTTTCTTTTTCTTTTTTTCTTTTTTCTTTAAGCAATCAATCCTCTGTTTATTCAAAATACACAGACCAGAACAAAAAGAGAAGTCCAGCTCAGAGCTCAGCATACGCACAGCAGGAATGTCAGCTCTTATTCAAAGACCGAGCCTGCAGCTCGCTTCCATGGGAAGTCAGGCAACACCTGCATCAGGAGGAACCACACACCGCATGCCACACACGCTGTTCTTAACAGTCACATGTAACAAAGCAAAAGAACAACTTCAGCAGCAGCCTCCTTAAGTGAGACTTTTCTTACACACATGCACAAGCTGGAGGCTAAATATTCATCTTTTCTTCCCTTGCTCCAGAATGAATGGGATATATGGCAGGAATATGGATGAGTAACAATGACAAGCATGATTCTGCTTGGAGCTACGCAGTGGTAAGGATGCACAACTGTTCTGCTGGTGTCACAGCCAAAAAAAAAAAACCCACCATTTTTCTTAAACACTACGGATCAAATCGTATTATTATTAAACTGTTCCACATGAGCCACCCAGTCACCTACAGCTCTTGCATTCAGCTTTTCTGCACCTAAGAGCTGACAATCAGGACGAGCCCCAGCCTATGACAATCAAATTTTGCTATCTTTAACCATGTGTATCTACCACTGGAATTAAAAGCTGAAAGGATCTGGCAATGGAAGGTTTTAAACTTTCAGGGCAAAACACTTGAGTGCACAGCCAGCTTCTGGTTTTGGTTACACCCAAACTGATCTTGCTTATTTTAGTTTGTTCTCATTCTGAATTCCATCCTTCCTTCCCTCCTACAAGAATAGGACACTTTTCTCCCCTAACTGAAAATCCCAGCTTTATAATTTAGCAGTAAGTTTCCTTGTTAAGACAGCTTCCTATAGAAGTGCCTTCTGTTTTCTCCAACTAGGGCAAAATGCCTTTGCCTAGAGGCTGACAAATTGAATGACCCATTGACAGGGGACCTGGCCCTGTCTGCATCACCAGCTGAGGATCTAGAGTACCCGTCCCAGATCATCTAGAAGTCTGGAGATTAACCACCAGCCCAATACCAGAGCATGACCCTAACAAAACACACAGAACTCACCATCTGGAGGCATCAGGACCTTGTTATTCTGTGTACACCAGCCAACCGGGTGAAGATCTGCTGTCATCACGTCACACCAGAAATCTGCCCTGCGGTCATCTCCATAGCCACAGTAACGAAGCAGTAAGAGCTGTCCACATGTTGTAATGATCGTAGCCACCCAGTATGTGTCCGGATTGCTCTTGTTGGCCACTTCTAACTTCATCCCTGGTTGGAAACTGCTTTGAAGGCTGATTTCAACCTTACAAAATGAGAAAGGCATGGTGTTACTTTTTCTTCTTTGCAGGGAGACCCTCTCCCCAGATAAGCAACATAATGCTGCCCTTAAAGAACAGCTCTGGAATAGGACATGAGATGATTTGGGTCCTTAACCCAACCACCTCCTCAATCTGCCTGGGCAGGACCATTCCTACTTCACTGGCATATACCCCATCATGCAAGGTCCCACATGCTTCAAAGGGGCCCTCCAGTAGCAGTAACCTCAGATGCACTACATCTAAGAGAAGACTGGTACCCATCTTTGCATCAGAAATCTCACCAATGCCTGGGAGAAAGGTGGTGGAACTCAAATGAGGTTTCACTTCCCACTGCAAAACTCCATCAGGCAAATCACAGGACACATGCACGGTGCTAAGCACCTCTAGGAGTTAACCCAATTATAATCATTAGTCCATCAACAAGACTGAAGCACCTCTGGAGGCCTGACAAGCATCAAGGGCTGAATGCTGTACCAGGCAGACCAAGGAGAGTGTTCCTACTAAATCCATATCCAGCAGCTCAGGCCTCACCTGATTCACCCTCCCAGCACCCTAGTAAATAAACTGTGACCCATCACTGAATAAAGCAAATGGTTTGGGTCACTGTCCTGCCATCTGATGGAGGTGTCACTTCCATTTATCTTATCAGTGACAGACCACAGGTAACTTGCCTTAGGACACTGGAGATGCCAGTGCATCTCTCCTGGTACACTGCAGGGACTGCTGTTAAACACTAGGGTCTGCTGCAGGCACATCATAACGTATCTTTCAAGGACCAGTAGGATGTCTCCAGTTGTTGCTGGTAAAGAAGAGAGGGATGCCAGTCCACTGGATCAGATGCCAGAGTTGTCTTCAGTAGACCACCCAAAATGTAGCCTGTTATTCCCTATGAGATGCTTAAGGACAAGTTCTAGGTTTCTTAGTGCCTTATCTCTACTGAAACCAGAGATGATAAAGTCTGGTTTAAGCCTGCCTCTGATGAACTTCTCATTTAAATGACAGGTTAAAATGCCTTTTACTCACAAAGATAAAGGTAATATGGTCTACTTGGCCACCTGAGGACTCCACAGACTTGGGGATGCCAAGTTGCAGAGAAAACACTTCTCTGGCATGTCAGCAGTACTCCCTCCCTCATCCCACTCCAATGAGTGCTACCCAGCCAAAGCCACTTATTTGCAGGTAAGAACACTCCATGTGCCTTTCCTCGCATGGGCACTTCTATCAGCATCAATGCTTGGGAGTCATGGAATAGTTGAGGTTGGAAGGGACCTCTGGAGATCATCTAAGATTGAAGAAGATCTGTTACATTTACTTCTTCATTTAGTCATAAGATAGGATCTTTGCTCTTGTGATGCTAAGGGCCCTCATAAATCATCCAGGATACATGTTAATTTGTAGGTTTTCTCCTTGTGCTTACCGTAAGTAAAGACCAAGATGGTTATCTGGAGACAATGGACTTGTGACTGGAAATCACATGAAGAGTGGAATCAAGCAGACAGATATAATCTTCTCTGAAGGCTTTCAGGTTCCTGGCCAACCCAGGGTGTTTTGAGGATCAAGTTTCAGACTGCAAAGTGTAATCACTAAGGACTGTTCCCAGCACTAACTTAGCTCACATCAACAGTCCCAGGACTGAGGTGCTGTGAGACACAGCAATCAGCAGGATGACGTGGGCATCTCCACCACCTAAAGATAACTTTAGGACTTCATGAAAGCACAAAGCTTTTACCTGGATCTGGTATTTGGGTTTGCACCTGGAGCAGAAACCTGGGAGAAGATGCTCTCTCCAGATAGCTGCTGGATCAAGGATAAACTCTACAATAATCATTGCCCTGTAATTCTCCAGTAGAGAGAATTATCGTCCCTCATTCTCCAATACTCCACTGTTGTTCAAATGGAAACAAAATGGGGAATGAAGGGTTGTATTATTTTTTCAGACATAGATGGAAGAGACATTTTCCATCACTGAAGCTCCTTACCCCTTCAAAACAAGCCAAGAAATCACCTGGAGACAAAAGTGGTTTAATGGCGTGACAGCAGCCATCCAGATGAATATTTCTCTTAAAGTAGCAACAGGTTCTTCAGGAAGTTTCCTTTTCACTGCAGCACAACTACACTGCTCCCAAAGGACATCTCTGCCAGCAGACTAGGTATAAGGCAACCCAGAGCACCACAGCTAAAACTTCTCTCTTCCTACCAAAGATGTCCACATCCTCCAGAGCATGCAGCCAAGTGAAGCTGGGAGAAGAGCCAGTGTGACTGACAAGCAGCTGTAGCAGAACAAGCTGCTGCCTATACCTGATGGGCCAGGTAGGAGGACGAGCAGTCTATCCTCACGAGACTTGCAACTGAGGACAGAGAACCACCATGACTTGTCGTGGCTTCACAACAAGGTATCACAACACCTTCCCAGTAGGCCCCAACGTCAGTCTGGTAGCTGAATGACAAACACGTCCTGGAAAAATCTACTGATGTGGCCACACGTGCACACCCTTGTCGGTGATGAAGAACTCATGTATCAGCTTAATTTCTGCCCCATGTCCTCATGTGACATCACACACATGGAGCTGAATAGAAGTTAACAACTGGTGGTGGATGGAGACACTGGTCCCAAACAACAACAGCCTTGACTGTGATGGGCTCTGCTTGGAGACAGTCCTTTCTTCAAAGCATGCTCCAATATTCTTCACCAGTAGAGACTTCGAAGACTTCAAATGCTACTTGTGCTAACACAGACCAGAGCCACAGACTATGCTGTAACTACCACAGCTGTCTAGGTGATCCATGTTCACCCAGAAGAAGCATCACCTGCCGAAGTACTTGGTTTTCATGCTTCTGAGACAGCATCTCCAGGCAGGAGGCTGAGAGATGGTTTCCTGTGGGCCATGCTGCACTCTAGTGCCGAGTGACCCCACTAGTCAGTAAACCAAGCATTAAGAAGACAGCTTCGGAGAAATGAGATACTCTTGCAAGATCAATCTCTACAGGTTGGGATGGACAACAGTGAATAAAGAAAGAGAAGGAAAAATAGATAAGGGGGGTGGGGGGGAAGAGGGCATTAAAAGCAAAAGAAGAGCAATACGAGACCTCAACAATGGAAAACTTGAGTCAGAGGCAGAAGATAAGGAAGCAGCATAAACATGGCGCTCTGAGCTATGCCTGCAAACACACCGAGTCCGCCTCACACCAGCTGGGGGGCTATTCCCACGAGGGCTGTCACATGCATGGAGGGGTGATTTCTCCCAAGAATGGTCAGACCCCCATCTCAGCTCTCCAGGGATCCCCTGAAAACCAGAAGAGGGAACACGCGCAACACCGGCAAGGCTCAGAGCGAGCACGTACGTGTTTGAAGGAGGTGTGGGGAGCAGCGCTGGCTCCTGTTTCCTCCAGGAACTCGTCCCAGTTGAAGTCTGCATCCTCAATGCTGGAGCCCTCGTCTATTCAAAAGCAAAAAAAAAAAAAAAGGAAAGAAAGAAAAGCAGCCTAAAACACATCCAAAGAAGGCAAAAGTTGTGTCAAGGAGTTCAGGATGACAATAGCAACCAGTTTAAACATCAACACCAGGGAAAACAGAAAGCTTGGTTTCTTGGTTTAAAAATCTGTGCTGGTGATCGGCTCTTACCACACATCCAGCAGACTTTGGGACTTGAGCAGCCAACAGTTTTGAGACCAGAAATGACTCTGCTTTCCTGGCAGTGGGGGAACAAGCCCATCATACTGCAACAGGCACTTATGCTCTTGCACTTTGTATTTGTATTTGAGGACTCTCTGCAAGGGAGGTGGCTGCCTGTCCACTGTCACAAGGGCACAATGGCCTTGCTCACGCCCCAGAAGTGGGTCACCCAGCACCGTTAATTACAGCACTGTCCTGGTGATAACAGTAGAAGCTGCTTCTGTTGGCTGAGCAGGGTGTAGAGCAAGCACCCAACCCTTGGGCTGGGGAGCCCCATTTTCGATCCTGCCACCATTTCTCCCCTTCCTCAGTATCCCTCCACCCAGACATCTCAGCTGAGGCCCCCATGCCTTCCTCTCCCCACAAGACTGAAGTTGCTTTCCCCCAAACCTCCCAGCACCCCTCACCAGACCACCTCTGCCTTCCTGCTCTCCGCGCTCCTCCGTGCCCCATTTCAGATCCAGGGCTCTGCATCCTGCCTCTCCCAGCCACACTCCTGCCCCACACGATCCCTCCCCACAGCGAAGGACTTGACATGACTGCTCTTTTATTTGTTTCTTTTTATAACAGCACTGAGTAGAGCAGAGCTGAGGCCTCAAACCCTTGCTGAAACACACACAGCAATAATTAAAAATAAATCTTCTTTCACTTACAGAAAATCAGCCAAATCTGATTGTTTTCATTTTGTTCCCAAGCAATCTCGCAAAGCCAGTTTCAGCCCCAGAGCAAAAATATTTACAGTCTAGCAACAAGCTCTTTGCAACAGGCATTTATCAGGCAAACTCTGCAAGACCCTTACCTGCCCAAACATTCATCAGCATGGTCATGATGTAATTAAAGTGACTCATGACAAACTGAATTAAGAAACCTCCCCAGACAGTTTTATGAAGAAAACGGCAGGGTTAATTTATTGCAATTATTGCTACAGGTCTCCATTTTTCAGGACCAGAAAATTATGCTGTGCAATGGGAATCTCTCATTATTAAAAGGGGAAGACACAGGTTTTATTTGCTGCCTATAGAGCCAGACATACATAAACGAGGGGGGAAAAGTGCATCAGAAGAGGGTTTTTGAGATAGAGCTGGTGGAGGCTAAAGACCTGTCTGGGAGTTCAAAAAGGAGCACTGACCTGTCAGTGCTATTAAACACTTTGCACACTGCTGCATCCAGTCTAAGGTCTGATTCCTTGCCTCAAACTCAAATAACCTGCCTAAATATGAAGATGTAAATTGATATTTACTCCCACGATGACTTTTCAACTCAGCAAGACAAGAAAAAAATCCAAGCCCATGATTACAACCTGAAAACAGAATAATTCAATGTAGAATAAGGGACGGACTTTGTTTTGTTTCTTGCAATCACTGCAAAAACCTCCAGGCATAGAAACTGGTTCTGCTTGAGATATCTGACCCAAAATGAGGGGTTTGTTCATTCTTGACTGAAAGATAAACCACAGCTTAAATCACAAGGTAGGAGCTTGGTGCAAAAACTGGCAAGAGTTTCTCTCAAGTATATCACGCAGGCAAGCAACTTAGATGATCAGGGAAATTTTTCAGCCTTAATGTCTGCCACCCTGTAGAGTTAATGTTTCAGAGAAGAGCCAGGTCCAGAGATTTCAAAGGGTGAGTCTCTAAAATAAAGCATGTTAGTCCATCAGTAGATGGGCAGATACGGTTATCCATCCCTGGCTTAAAATTGCTCTGATGCTTAAGATCTTTTTACCCTGGGGCACAAACAATCTCTATCCCACTAAAAGTTAGAAGCATCTGACAAGAAAAGCTAGAAGTGCATCCCCTCTGCCTGGCTTCTCCCTACTTCTGCATCCATCTGCGCTTGTGGCATTGGGACAGGCTGCTCAGCAATCCCGAGAACATCTTCATTTCAGGACACCTGCCACAGACAGGACATTTCCAGGTCAGCCCTGGGCTCTCTTCTCTTCTGCTCATGTACTTCCATCTCAGAGCGTGACCCATTTCCCTCAGCCCATGATGCCCTCTGTACATTCCCCAGTTTTTACTCCTGCTTTTTGCCGTAACCTGCTGGGTGGCTGCAGGCAAGCATCTCCTTTTCTCCAGCCTTCCTTGGTAGTCTGATGGGAAGGGGCCATTCCACAGAGCAGTGGAAGCAGAGATTTTTAGGCAGTTCAGTATATACCCTCCAGCCCTTGCAGTGAGCAATGCCTCCAGGGTGGCAAAATCTTCTCCAGAATTTGGCAGCAGCACGTTAATTATGTTAGCATTGCAGATGATGCTAATTATGGATGCAACAAGTCCTCCTGTACTTCGTAACCGTATCACCCGTGACCTATTCTGCCACATGGCAACACGGAGAGACTCACCAGCAGGTTCGTTCACATGCAGTTCAGCAAAACTCACAACAGCACCTGCCTAAAGAAATATCACCCGCATCTCTCCGATCTAAACCCAAAGCAGAGAAGCTTCAAGACACCAGGAGGAGGCAGCGTGCCAACTGCAGCCTTCCCTCCCTGTCAGTTCATTTCTCTCTGACACACCATAAGTCTCACTCGTCTGCCGTGTTTTATCTGTGGACTTTATCAGGAAATTACTTTTACAAGGTCTGTAAAAATAACGTCAGAGTACTCATTTATCACAGCATCAGTGTTTTATTTTTCTTCGTTTTATCACGAAGGATTCTGAAGGGACTCTAAGTTTCTGAAATGTTTTGTCAATGGACTTTGTTCCCTCTAGAAATCTGGCAGAGGGGCATCCAAAGCAGAGGCAGCGTCGCCCAGGGATGAGAGCAGCCCAAGGGACCCAACCCCATCCACATATGTAACGGGACTGTGCGCAAACTTTCTCATCCATCAGGAAAGCCCTACTGTTGAGCAGCAGAGGCCACCCTCTTCCCATCTTCTCCCAACTGGTGCCTGGAGGTCCCCCAATTAAAAGGCAGAGAAATTCAAAGGCTCTTAATATACACAGCCAAGGAAGACTGTGTCCGCTTCAGGAGCTGTTATTGCAAAGCCAATCTGCTCGCCACTCCACAAGCCGTGTGCTCCAAGAAAGCCCTGGCTCTGCCGGAGAGCTGCAAAACCCCAGGTGCCAACATTTCACAGAGTATCCTGCAAGATGATAAATTTGGCATTAGGCCTATTTTACATATCAGCTCCCTTTCCAATTACTGCTCCTTAGGCCCGGTGCTCGCTCTTAACGAAAGAGTCAAGGCTGGGTAGCCTACACTAAGGTGATGTACAAACAAGCCCAGGATGGCAAATAAAATCAACAAGTCATCATCTCAAGCCTCTCAACGGCTTTAAAGTGCTCATGCACTGACACTATAAAAACACAACTGTTCCAGCTGTTCACAGCCCCCTGGGATGTTTGGCTGTGGGAAATAAAGGGGAGAGAAGACCCAAAACCTGTGGTTCCAGAAACACTGATTTTTCCCAGGCTTCACTGAAGGAGCACGTATTTGTGGCAAATTGCTCAGCCATCTTATTTACCATGAGCAGACTTTTTGGGTGAATAGAGAACTGAAATGCTTTAGCAGTTAACATACCAAGCAAGGCAGAGGAGTGAACCTGATTAAACACAAACCTCCAGCACTGCCCTGGGAAAGTCACCCAGATCCATATCCCCAAAGACATTTAGGCACCACAGGCCACTTCTTCTCATTCCAAAACCAGTATCTATGGTTGTACAACCGGATTTCATCCTAGAGGCTTCTGCCTCTCTTCCATAGATATAAACAGATCTAATGGTGACTAGATCAGCCTGCAGATGTCCACTCTGGAAACGTCTGAATTGGAGGACATGAATCCCACCGCGAGAGAGGGGTCTGCATCATATAAGCAACAAGGATTGAGGGGTTCCCCTCTGCTCCAGCTAGGGCTAATTTTCTTTATCCTCAGTGGGAAGCAACACGCAGCTCGAGATGGCAACTCAACTCAAAGGCAACCTGGCACCTGTGTTAAAATGGGTCTGGAGCTGTATCCTTCTCCACTGCTGGTACAAGCAGAACCAGATGACTAGGGTTTGTAAGGTGTTTTAAGACACCTCAGCTCCAGATTCAGATGTTTAACTCTAGAGTACCCTCAGGAGCCATCTCTATGAGTTGCACTATAGAAGGGAGGCTCCTTCTTTTTCATATCTACGGGAGAACCCAGGGCAGTATTTATGTTCTTACCTACAGTAACATAGGAGTGTCTTGCTTCCTTTAGGTGGGATGAATCCAGGTTTCTCATCACAAGCCCTCCACACCTACACATCCTCCCCTTAACAGAGACAGTACACTTTGCCTCCTCCTGGATGCCTAGAGACGTCCATTAGATGAGGGAAGCCATGTGTGATGCATCCTCCCATTTAAGTTCCTATCACGCAACTATTTTTGGTTCAGGGATTTCCTTGAGACAAACATCATTTCTAAGCAGTAGGCTGCATCTTTCTTCTGTAAGCATGTCTAGTTCCCCTTTGAAGCCATCTGAAAGAATCAGAACCACTGCACATACCATGGGGAAAAAGCAAAACTTTGGCTGAGCTAACAACCCCACAGCACAGGAAAGTTTCCACCTCCCTGTTTCCCATCTAACATGCCGAGCTTAAAAGCCCAACTGAACCTACAAGCATCATGGCAAGACCAAGTGGACTACCCTACATCTCAAACACGTTTTCAGTGCAACACAGCCAGTTTGCATTTTTTATAGGACATTCCTCTCATTTTCCTCTACCCCTGCTGACCTGATCTCTTAAAAGCTCACCTGCATTTCCATCTCCACTGCACAAGCATGATTCAGTTGCTTGCTAAGAGCTGCCCAAGTGAGCACTGGCAACCTACTGCCAAATGTGCCACTTGTTTATTATCTTCACAGCAGAAGTTGTAGAAGATGGTTGCATTGCTCAAGGGGCTGTGCAAAACAGCCCATCCTTCCCCTAAAAATCTTACAGAGTCACCTCAAGGACCATAGCCCATAGTTTCACTGGCATGGTCTTACATTGCTGTGAGTCTTCCCCTCAACTCATTAGTGAATGCGGCAAAGATTCAAAGGCCGGTCACAGCTTTCCAATGGGTGGTGTCCAGGGAAACAAGAAAATCACTGAGCCACTACAAGAAGCGAAGAAATGAAAGGCTGGGTGCCCAAAGTTCTGAGGTGCTGAGGGAGGAACAGCAAAACGAGGACCAGAGACACGGCTTTGCAAAGGGCTTCCGTAGAGTACTGACCAACAAAAGCACAAACAGCAACACGGGAGAGAAAAGATGCAAAAGACACTAAAGGCAAAGTATGCAGAGTTTTTAAGCAGTCACCCCAGCACTGCTACTGGTTGCATTCAAGTAGTGTTGAATCAGTGATTCACCACTGGTGAGGGCACCTATTTTCAGGGAAGGAGACTTTAGGCAGCCCTTTAGGAGGTCCACCTGCAAGCACAGGCTTTCATCTATCATTCACATCTCAGGATCCTCCTGCAAAGAACAGCTCTCTCAGAAATGCAAGTGAGTTCTGGAAAAGCGTTCAAGCACACGAGCACCAACACAAGCACCACAATGCAACACCGAATACTTTAGTACAGATTAACTGACTGACAGCTCAGTGTTGTTCTCCACAAGTTCATCAGTTGAGCTCTCCCATGCAAACACAGACCAAGGATGAAGTTGCAAGTTATAGCTGAACCAAATTAACAATTCATTATTATGTTTTTTATTAATTTATTTTTTCTATATATAATAATATATAATTAATATATTAAATTATAATAGTCCCATAAAATGGGACCTGGGAGAGGTCCCATTCCCACCAGCATGTGCTCTGGAACTTCCTCCAGCCAGTTCAACTCACAAAGCTAGCAGATAATTTTTAATTAAT
The DNA here is from genome assembly GCF_963210335.1 of Falco punctatus. Lineage (NCBI taxonomy): Eukaryota > Metazoa > Chordata > Aves > Falconiformes > Falconidae > Falco > Falco punctatus. The sequence continues at coordinate 64,449,387 of NC_137585.1, forward strand.
AACCTTTCTTTTTTCTAGATTGTTTACCTTTCTGCTGGGTTAGTGAGCAGACTGACTCAGCCCAGGGTGTGGTAGGCGACAGAAGGGGTGCAAGAGAAGATGTGGTATCAAGAGGGATCTCCCATTTTGGCATCAGAAAGAAAGTAGATTGGGTCTAGCCATATATGCAACTTCACCACGAGACACAGTCTCCTCCTGTTAAGGCTAGATATGGGAAGTTAAAGCACCTAATTCCAGCAGAAGACACCAGAAACTAGCACTTACTCTTCTGTATCTACCATGATGATCCCCAAATTTAGCACAGTGACCTCCCACCTTTAGGTGCCCATCCCAGAGCATTACAGAGCATCCGGCGATACCCGTGAGCACAAGGACAACATGCAACCAGCTCTCCACCAGCTGCTCTAACGTTTGCGAAGCCCTCTCATCTGAAGCACTCTAAAAAACTGTGAAGGAAATGAGGGTGAAGGTCAAAACAAACAAGAAACGCTGTGATTTCTGAATGTTCATTTCCTCTCTTTAACCACTTCAACAAATGAAAAAAAGGGTGGGGAAACTGGAAGAACACAGTGTGATGTCCTGGAAAAAGTTTTCTGTTGCTTTTTGTTTAAATTTTGCATAGCTGCTCTACACCATAGAAGAGATCCAGAAAAAGGAAAGCTCAAACTTCCCAACCCATCAAGCGTGGGACACTGTCCAATCCTCAAGACTCAAAAAAGGCCTTCCAGGTGTACAACCATTCCCAATGCTCCCCTGGCAATGTGGCTGTCTCTACCTCCAACAGAGATGGGTTGGAGGGCCGTCACAGTGAAGACAACCCATGGGGGTGAAGGAGAGCTCACCTGAATCAAACTGCTCCCTGCTGCCGTTGGCCGGGCTCTGGCCCTTCTCTGGGGAGAGATGCTGGGTCTCTCGCATGGTGGCGATGAAAGACGCCCTTGTCTCCATGGTTCAGAGGAAGAGGCCTTGCCTTCCTAATTCATCCTGCAGCAGGGAGCGCCTAGAGGACAAGCTAAAAGAAAACGAAAAAAACAATGAGTGATTTGTTCTACTGACACCAACCCATTCCCTCAGCCTTTCCTTTTTTTTTTTTTTTTTTAATTGGAAATATTTTTTTTAGTACTTAAAGGTTTTGAAGTTATCCCATGTTGACTGCAACCCTTCAATCTTGCTCTCTCCTCCAAGATGAAGCTAGAGTTGGATAAGGAACCACAACAAAGTAGCAATAATATCGTAACAGCCATAATAACAACAACGAAGATAATGAGGCAATAAGCAGCACCCACAGGACTGGCATTGCAAAGTTCGGTCCAGCTACCTGTACCGCCAGCAGAGAGGGAAGGACCAGCCCATAAGGTGGCACAACCGATGCCCAAAAAAAAAAAAAAAAAAAACCAAACAACCAAAAGGAAAAAAAAGAAAACAAAAGGCAGGAAAGGCCAATCCAACCATCCTCCCGCAAGTCCAGCCCTTGACTCCTAACTTCTTGATGGCTAACACTGCGTGAGATACATCTCACTCCAGAAATATTCAAATTTCCAAAGGGGGAATATTTGTGATCATGAAACGGAGGGAACACTGAAGGGAAAAATCCTTGGGAGAGACTGGAGTAACTAGAAAATAAAGTTCAGCATGCAAAATGCAGATACCCTAGTGAAATAGCGCTGGCTACAACTGTTTTTTGAATGAAGACTGACCTAAGGTAACTGCACCAGTTAGTGCCATGCAGGGTAGCAAAGATTAACTAAGGAGGAGATTCTTCTCGAAGGAATGACCACAGTAAATACAAAGTGGAATAAAAACACACAGAGATGAAAAATGATACGAGGAAGGGACTACAGACCAACTAGATCTTGAACCAGACACCAGACTAAATGAGAACTGTATTTCTAGCTACAGTAAGCCACCAGACAAGCAATACCCAGAGAGACACCTTTAGGAGTAGATTAAAAAGAACTCCAAAGTGAGCTTTTCAGTAAAGCCCTCTGAGATGGTGATGAATTACAAGGTGTCAAAGGAGGACTGAAAAAGAGAAACCAAGAGCTCAGGTTATGAGCACAGAGGGAACGAGCTATTCACACAAGATATGCTAAAGCAAAGACAGATGGTACAGAAAGTGTATGTCCAGAATATACCACGTGGAGGACTGGTCCCGCTTATTAGTGGATGCCTCCAATGCATGCATGACAGAGAGGATGACGCAGGCAGCACCACACAAAATGCTCTGCAAGAAGTGTGACTAAAAGTAGGGAAAAAGTTTACTGCCAGAGGTCAGGCAACGCAGGAGGTAATAAGGTTGTAAAAATACTATGGGATTTTTTCAACTTTTACTACTCAGGAGGCATATTCAGGAAGACCAGACATGGCGGCTATAAAACAGAAAGAGGGAGAGTGTTCTGTCATAGGTTCCTCGTTCCCACTTTTTAAGGCTGTTCCAATGAAAACTGTGAGGAAGAAATGGACACGCATGAGCAGTCACAGGAGGGACTGACCCAGATGGGGAGCATGTCAAATGTAGACGTTATATCCATGAACTGAACCATGGTGGGATGCTCTGCTAGAGTGATCACAACTGCGTTGTGGTGACTGCAATTAAACCATGGCTGTTTCACAAAGCATTACTGGTAGAAGCAAATTACCAAGGCAAGTGATACAACCCACAGCTGAAGCTTGTCTGGGCAGTTAGACCCCCATCAGCAATTTGTGTTCCCCACCCCAAAGGAACCTGCTAATGAAAGAGAAAAAAAGTGTTTTTAAAAGAGGAGACCGTAAACCAACTCAGAGCAATATGTTTGCTGGTCTCTTTGCAAAGCGCTTAGTATACTTTGAGCACTCCATAAATAATAATGATCACTTCCCCACTGCGATGGCCACTACAGCACTTCATCTTTATTCTTTGTTGACATGAGACTTGCTAATGAATTAAGTGTATTATATACTATGTGTATTTTGAGTGCAGCTAACCTCAGAACATATATATCACTCATCCCTAGTGTATATTAAGTTTCAATTAACTATGAAACTAGAAGCAATCAGTCTATTGAAAGTCAAAAAACACTTCTCCTCTGGTAGAGAATACTTCCGTAAATATCATTAATAATAAATTCGTTAAGTATCAGGATTTTACATCAAGCTTGTTAAATTGCAAGAGGAGGGGAGGAGTCAGCTGAAGCTAACCCTTGCATGGATTCAGCTGTTTTTGTTTTTGCCTAGGACTAGACAATGATGGAAAGTAATCTGGGTCTACTGAAAAAAAAAAATTCAGAGGAGGGAGAGAAACAGAGAGATCAATTTAAACACAACAAATCAATCACTTCAAACAGAACTCGGTGGTAACAACATAAATACCAAGACGAAAGATAAACCTCTTGGTAGTGTAGTTAAATCTTGTGATGCTCCTATGATGATAGGACAAAGTTATGAGCTGATGAAAAGCTTAAAGTGCCCAATCAGACAACGAGAGTATTTGCTGCTTCTTGTGCGGTTCAAGCCCCAAATCTGCCACCAGACCCACAAGAAAGGCCTGTTTCCCCGTGTCAGGGAGTTTTCCATCAGAAATGGAAAACAAATGGGAAAACCAACAGGAACCTGACAAAGGTGTCTGCAACACAGCTGGGATCCATCTTCGGTGGCCACTTCTGCGGCTGGGCTTGAGCCACTTCGATTAAAAGGGGGCAATGCAGAACCTCTCAGCCAGGTTCGACAATGCCATCAATATTTTTGTTGGTCTAACTATCCACTCTAGCTATGCACAACTTACTGTTCTTGAAACGTGATGTCGAGAGCAACTGCATCCCAAGAAAAATGGATCTGTCAGAGGCCATAGCTTATCCTCTTATTTTGGGAATAACTAGTTTACCATTTACGGCAGGAGGGTATTTAAGTATTTTCTCAATACTACGTGACAACAAGACCACCTTTATGCAAACACCAGCTTCAAGATAGCTCTGAGTCGTGGTGTTGATATAACTAACTAGCAAATAAAGCTGACATAGGGTATTAATTTTTCACTTCTTATTAATTGCTGCTAATTAACACTTCAAACAGAGTCCCCAGCCATACTGTTAACAGTAGCACAGCGACTGGCCTGCAATCATCAACATTAAACAAGCAGCACACACTACCGTGCTCCCATTTCTCTGCCAGGCTGAAGAAACATGTGCCCACTGGAAGCCAAGTGAAGGACCACAAGCCACACTGCCAGCACATAAACCATGGTGTGGGAGACAACAGCACAAGAGTCTCAAGGTGATACTACGCTAGGCAGGAACACAAAGGAAAATATTGTGAAATACATTTGAAAGAGGAGGGAAGGGGGAAAATTCCCTGGTTTCAGACCCCTTGTTCATTGTTTCTGCACAGTGGTGGTTCAAACCCATCCGATTCTCCCCCCATCCAGCTCCCATTCCCCTGGTATTTAATTCAGATCCAGACTCTTAATTCACAGGCAGAAAAAGCCAGCCAATATCAAAAAGCACCTCTTTTATTTCCTCCTTCCCACGGCTGTCAGTCTCAGCCACACCATTATTTCAAACATGCTGCCTTGTCATCTGTATCAATATTGGCTCTTTGTGTAAGTGCCGGCATCAGCTTCCTCGCACCATTTCATATTTCCACCTCCTGCCGACTCCACCCGGCTTCTCCTTCCTTTGGAGTAAGCCCCTGGAGGGAGGGGTCCCACATACACAGACCCAGCACCCTAGGGCTCTCCCTTAAGAGTTATCCCCAAGAAACTTATTTTCTCCCTCTAATGTATGCTTGGTTAATTGGGACTGACATAAAAAAGGCAGGCTCCTGGAAGAGAGGATGCAAAAAAGATCCTACATCCTTGAAACCTTCTGCCTGGATAGTGCATCGGTTGCGCCAACGTAACGCTGAGTCCTGAGCAGTGGAGAAGTGGAAATCCCACTGCTTTCCTAACGACATGGCCCCTGCCTCCAAAATTCACTAACACCCATTGACTGGAGATGGTCGCACGTCTCGGTGAAGAGCCACTTGGTGAGAACAGCAGGGCCACAATAAGGGCTGCCAGCACAACCCTGTGCCCCTCGTGAAAAGCCCCTACCAGGGACATGCCCCGTGGGAGGGTGAGTCCATGGGCAGCCTCAGGGCTCACTGTGTTTCCAGAGCTCAACCCTAGGTATGCTGGGATACAAGGAATCCACATCTCTTCTTCCAGCCAAGCTGGAGAGAAGCTGAACACAGCACGGCCCCAGCAGACTTCCTTGCTGTGAAAGTAAAAGCATCTGCTGATATCACCCAGCCCCTTCAAAGCCAGGCACTACCATGTGCCATTTCATGTAGCCTTTACCATTTTCAAGCCTTCTGCAGGACCACAAATGAAAAAGGCACTGCAAAGAGTTCAAAGGAACCGTTTGGGAAAAATGAGACCAGATCCACCTGCCTGAACAATTGGGAAACTCCAGCAATTGGTGCTGAGGCTCCCAGGGAATGAGACAGGACTATGCTCAGACGTGCCCTGCCTCAACCCAACCCTGGAGCTGAGATGGTGACTCCAGTTGTCTCCTCTTCTGTTCTACTTCCAGAACACTTCATTTTTTAATGTCCCCACTAATGTCTCTCACCTGGCCACATGGCTTTACACCAGGTAAAATGGGGGCATCCAGGTCTGAGCAGATGGAGCAAAAGCCTAGGTAGGACACAGGTGATACCAGACCGGGTCCCGACTCCACTGATGACTTCACGTTGGGGTTTTCCAGCACAGCAAATCCCCATGAAACAGCACTACAAGAAATGATGCCCACCAATCCTACCCACCTCAGGTGGGATCTGCCTTACCTAGCCAACCATCTGCAGCTAACCGAAAGAAAGCATCTCCAAAGGATAATCAGTGTGGTCCAAGTTGGACACCGGAAATTCGGATGAGATGAACAACCCTCTGAGGATGCCTGTGCTTGCACAGCACCTGCTACAATTTCAGACATCCGAACGTGCCAGAAAACAAACTGAAGTGAGATGCTCAGATGCCATATGGTACCGGCCCTGTATGTGGAGCAGGGTGAAGGGTGACTCAGCCCCGTGGGACTAGATCTAGGATGCACTGCTGGCAGCAGCCTGCCACAATATTTACACACCCCTGAGCATCTGCACAATGCAAAAGGAGGCTCGTTTCGAAGGGCTATTGAAAACATCAAGGAACAGCTTTCACCTCCTAGAAAAAGAGCCTGTCTCTCTTCTCAGACAAAGTACCAGCTGGAAACCTCTTAAGGATTACTTCTTCCAAATTCCTGTCCTTTTTTTTAATTATTATTATTTATTTGAGAGCTTCCCTCACCAACTGTTTTCACTTATATCAAGTGACAACTTCTCTTTCACTTTGAACACCCCACAGGATTTTACTAAGGGCAAACTACTGCTTTGCACAGCGCTGGGTTGGTTCAGATGTGCTCTGGGGTGGAAGAAACAAACCCCATCTAATCCGGGGAATTAGAAATGTTCTCAATATTCAAATATATAAAAAACAGCTGAGTGGGGAAAAAGTATAAAATCTATTTTCCACGTTCTTGGTAGATCAAAGAGGAAGGCTTGGGTTTAAACTGCAGGAGGGGACATTTGATTTGGGCGTGAGAAGAAACTGCTAATAATGAATCTGGTGAAGAAGTGGGACAGACTGTGGGAAGGGCACAGAGCCTTGATTTCTGGAGCGGTTAGGATGCTGATCTACCCAGAAACAGATCTTGGTACAGTTCATCCTGCCCTGGGGTAAGAGATGGTCTTTACAAGCCACAGAGATTCCTTCCATGCCTCCTGCTCCAGCCACTCAACAGGGTTGATCCTTCTGCTCTTAAAGGCAAGCATCAGCACCATTTGTGCAGCAGCACAGAAAATAAATGACTAAGCCTGGATGGAAAATATGCAAAAATGGGAAAATACAGAACCATCAGAGCAGGGACGGTCGGGATTGTCCATCCTGAAGGGGAAGATGGACAGGAACCGAACTTCTCTGAAGATGCACAGCAGCAAAGAGATTAGGCGAGGTGGTGACAGCCCTCCGTAACTCAGCAGGTCCTTGCTCTCCTCTCTTCCTGCACCGGTGCCAAACGCCTCAAACCTCTTATGCCAACAGAGACAAACCTGTTTCACAAAGCAATTTTCTTATCCTCCCTACCTGTCATACCCCAGAGTCCAAGACACACACAGAGATAAATAGCAGTAAGATAAGGTAACAGAAAGTAAAATAAACCTAATTAGAGAAACTAACTTGTTTACAGCAAAAAGCCCTGCAGTATTAGGCAAGAAAAATCAACAACAACAAGAGAGAGACAGATGACAGACAGGCACACAGACACGGGTACACATCCCCCTCTTAGCTGCCCTGTGGGTAAATGTAACCGAAGGACCTAGAGCTGGACTTAAGCAAAAACCTGCCACAGACTTCACCGTGGACTAGATCAAACCTCCAAAATTAAGAGCGCTTTTTCATTAAATTTCCCTTCTCTTGAGCGAGCTGGATGTTTTATAACCGAGGGCTAGAAGGCACCACTGCCCTGCCTGGACCCCTGCCATCGCCCCTGCTAACACCGGGCATCCTCACCTTCAGCATCCCACAGAGCACATGCGCATGGCACGATACCACCCTCAGCACCCACATTTGCTAGCTGGGGGACCCTCCCAGACTCAGATGCCAACAGCTAGATCCAGCCCCAAACCACCCCACAGCCCTGCCACCAGCAGCCAGGCAAGGCGAGCGACTGCCTCTCCCTTGCCCCACGCCTGCACTACTGATGCTCACTCCAAGCAGCTGTAAAATCCCCTCCTGTCACAGCGCTGATATTTTCCATCCTCTTTCCATAGGTAGAAATGTCAGCGTAAGGTGTCAGGCCAGGGTGACTGAGGTCCCCATGTACTAATCCTTCTCATTTCCAGCTGTTCTGTTACCTACAAGATGGCTGTCACCTTCTCCATGTTTCAACAGGCAATTCCCACCATGCAGACCCACCTTGGTAAAGCACTTCTACCCATGCTAAGGACCCAACATACACCAACTACTTTGGGAACACAGCATATTTAAGATTAGCCATCTTCTAAAGCTCTTATCTGAATCAGGGCCATGAAAAACACCAACTCAATATCCGCAACCCCCTTTACAACAGGCAAAAAAACTGCTGGGAGCAAGCTCAGCAGCAGCATGCTGCTGCAGCTCCCTGTCTTCTCTCACCTCGGTGTTCGAAACAGAGCTGAAAGGAGGAAGCCTTTTAGATGGGTGACTTGAACACACACGCAGCCACTTACCATCCCGCAACATCTCATCTGATGCTTATCATCTCAGAACGGCAGCCATGTGGATCAAAACAAATCAGTCAGACCCCCTGACCAGGACCAATCAGCCAAGCGATAGGAGTCATCCAGCAGGAAACACAAAACACTGTTTTCATGGACTTAATTTAGGGCCCAATCCAGAAATCCCTCATCAGCCAAAACTCCCATAGCCCAAGGCAATCAGTTCTGCCTTCTATGTTGTGATGCTTTGCAAGCAGGCAGAGCCGTTTTCCAATTAAAATAAAATAAAAAATTTTAAAAAAAACACAAGATGCAAACCAGAATCCAGGAAACATCTGCCATCTGATTCCAACACTTTTTAGGAAAAATGACATTTTAGGTCTTGGCGCTGTTTGGTTCATCGAAACAGCACAGCTGATCAGCATTTGGGCTTCATCCTACACACGCTTACATCTCTTTCAGTGCTCTACATCCAGAAGCAGCTTCACTGACTGGCAGGATCTGCCAACACAAGGGGGGGGGGGGGTGGGGGGGAAGAAAAAAAAAAGAAAAAAAAAAAAAAAAGAAAAGATCCAGCCCTTGCAGCCATCTCGTGCCACCCCTTGGTACAACAGCAGGAAGAGGAGGACCCTTCCCTTCACCAAGCACCTGTGAGGGCAGCCAGCAAGCAGATCCCTGCCAAGGTCTACCCAGAACCAAATTCCACAAGACACTAATTCAGAGCCCTGCAAGTCACATTTTCAGGGCTAATTCCACCCCGTTTCTCTAAGAAAAGACAAACTGGATTCCCTTTCATTCCACAAGCGGCCTCTAAGAGATGCTATGGTGACCATGTGAGCTGCTCCAGGACCCCCAGGTTTAATGCCCCACCATCACCCATGCAACGGTGCACCACGGAGTCTGGTCTTGCGCCTGCACTGAGCTCCTACCCTGGACCTTCCTCAAAACACCTTCCAAGAAAGAGTTAAATATTATTTTTTTTTCTCCTTTCTTTAAAGGGGATTTTTAATGCATCCAGGAAAGCTATTGGTTCCCACCCAGAAGTCTCCGCAAGGGACTTAGAGCTCCTTTGACTTTACGGATCCTCAGCCCACAGTCACTGTGTCTGATCTGCGCTGCAGGGGCAATGATAATGCCACCTCCTGGATTTTAGCGGAGGGAATTTATCTTTCTTACCATGCAAATAAACGCAAAACTTTCCAATAACTTATATTCAAACTGGGTATCAGGACTTTACCCAGGAAAACAGGGCTCCTTTGCACAAGCCACCCAATGATGTTAAGAGTATTAATCATGAAACCAAGAATCATGAGTAAGAGTAAAAATAGCAAGGATTCTGCATATACCTTTTTTTAAGCCTCACACCTACTCAGAAATGATCTCTGGGTCAGCTGTCAAGAACTGCTTGGGCAGGGGTTTTTTTTCTTTCTTTTTATTACTATTTAATTTTAGAACACACACTTCTGCTTCATAAAAACTGAGTAACTGTGAACACATTTTCCAAACCAGCCTTCTCAAAAATGCCTTGTTTAGGTCTTACAAAGGCCAATCTCAAAATAAAACTTTTTCAGGAGGTTTTTTAAATGTCTGTGACAGAGTCTTTGCTCATATTTCTGCATACCCCTGTTTTGCAACCCAAACATTTTTATTAATCACTGTAGCAGTCACACCTGAATCACAGAAAATAAAGAGAAGTCATCTGGCAAAAAAACCCCACTGGACAGATTTGACTGGTTTCATCAGAGATGACTGTCATGCAAAGATCAACAGTTTCAAATGATGAGTTTTAAATATCGACAAGGTACCGACAGCTACTGTAATCCTAAAAAACCCCGCTCCCAGGGACCAGCACATGACAAGTGACAGAACAAACTCTGTATTTGTAAATAGCATTACTCTTAACAACAGCATTTCATTTTCAGCACTGACGACCCTGTTGCACCAGCTGATACATTCTGATGTGCTAATAATATTCACAGTAATGAAATACCTCTGACACCTCCATCGCCTTCAGGTCATCTAAAATGTGGACTCTGTGGCCACCACAGTAATTTCCTCTGTACACCTTCAGAAACACGCCTCTGACTCCTCTGCTCCAAGTTTTGCCCACTTGTCCCAGGTCTTGGAGCTTTCCACAACTCCTTTACTTTGTCACTTGGACAGAGTCAGGGACCAGCCATAACCATCAACCACCACCACCCTTGAAAAGCCCCTCGGCCGCTCTCCATACCTCCCCTACGCCACACCAACATGAGTTTAGCCAGCAAAAGAACAAATAAGACACCATCTTCCTGTCCTGCCCTGCCCTTCCAGGGCATCCTTCCATGTCCTGTCCTTCAGCAAGGTAATGTCACATCCCCTCACTGATGCTCTCGTATCAGGCCAGCATCCCCACGCCTGTGGAAGGCCACAAACAGTGACTCAAAATACAAGTATGTACTTCACGGACCAGCAGCACACTCAGCACAGCACAAGCCGAGAGTGGGGGAAAAGCATCCCCAGTCTAAAGAGTTGACGGTTGTGTTTATTCTACTCCTAGTAACACTACCATAAAGTTCTAGTAAATGCTTCATTAAAAACGTCAACTGTCTGTCCAGCCAGCCAATTATCACTCATAATCACAGCTATGTAACTATATACTGTCTTCTACAGATGTTCTTACATCTGTGTGAAACATGCTCTCCACCTCTGCAACATCCTTCTAACATCTGCTGAGTATCTGTAAATGTTTTCTCAATATGTAAATGAAATGATACTGTCTTGCTTATAATGCATCCACTGTCCCACTACCCCGTATGCCCCCTTAAAACATTAAAAAGGTATTTCTGTGTTGTTTACAATGTACTAGTCTCTTGATAGCTCTTTGTCGTATCTATTTAAATGGCTTTTAGATTTTCACTTAGTAACAGATTACACCGAGCCTCCATCTTATCACAGGAGTTATTAGGACCTAATCCTTTATAAGCACTAAAGTTATTAGACTTGTGAGAATATTTTCTTCCCTTCTAAATAATCTGTTGGAGAGAGAAGAAAAATTAAAAAAAAAAAAAGAGGAAAAAAAAAGCCACTTGCATCCCTACTCACCCAGGCAAGGGTCCCAAGCCCAGAGAGAAAACCTGCCTCACCTGCTCCTCCTCTGCCCCCAGCAAAGTCAATCAAATCTGTTTGTACCTGAAGACTTCTTAGGAGGAAAAACAAATTGCACTAAATCCTGGCCAGCATCTCCCTGCCACGGCAGGAAAAAAGTCCTCAGAGGAGGTTTGCCCAGTGTGACCCCAGCTAACCCTAACGTGACCTCGTCGGTGCTGCAGGAGGGGTGTGGGGTGTGCACAGGCTGTGTGCTGAGACAGGACCCCCCCTCTCTGAGGGAAAGAGGCAAAGATGGGGGGAGCAAAGCAGTCCCATACATACAGCCCCTTTGGCTGATGTGGGTGTCCCCAGGCTGGTAAAAAGCCAACAAGGGCAGGGGGTGGGGGGTCACCCCACCTTGGGTGGGGTGTCGGTTGCAGAGCACCAAAGAGTCGACACTGATGCGAAGCCAGGTGTGCCTGTCAGCAAGTGCCGTCTGCAAGGGAAGAGCCATTTGGGGCTGATTTTTCCATTTTCACACAGATCCCTCCAAGGCACAGGGAAAAAAAGTGAGGCGAGAGAAGAGGGGTGATCACCCAAGTACAGAGGGATCTCCTGTGACCCTTGCACTCCCCTTCTCCCCCCCCCCCCCCCCCCACGTCCACAACACACAAGCAAAGTTGCTTCTCTGCTCAGACACCAGCTCACCCTGCTACATTTTCTTCCTCAGAGCACCAGGGGCACAAACTGATTTAAAAAGCTGTCCTGTCCAAGGGACAGCAAACTTGGGGATGGACAGGTGCCTGAGGGGTGGAGGGGGAAGCTAGCTTCCCAACTTCACAACGTCTCCATCCCTTCCCGCCCCACAGAAAATCCCACAGGCTGGCACCATTCCACTGCAGTTTTGCCACCCAAGTGCCACCACTGTGTGACAGCTACCTTCCAAGCTGCTCTGCTTATAATTAATGCTGTTTTCTGCTGTTCTGATAAGAAATCACAATCCTCCCACACAGCACCTTCTCCTCTGCCCCACCACCACCACCACCCCCTGCAATGTGAGCAGGAAAGCTTGGTCCTGGCAGGGGCTGGGGAAAGGCAGGGGATAACGGGGTGGGAAGATGGAGCAGAGCCCTTTTGGAAGGGGAAACATCAACCTGCGTGACAAGGCGTGCAAGCAAGCATCTTCAACCACACCTGCTAAATCAAAGCATGGTGGGTTGCTGGAAAGCAGCTCCAAGAGGTGCAGGGGAATGGGCAGGCAGATCAGCTCTCTTCTCTCCCCCCCCCCCCCCCCCCCCCCCAGCTCCCAGGATCCTCCCTGGCTCCTCCATCCCCACCCAGGCACTGACAGCCCCCGATGCTGGAGCATCCCATCTCCTCCCACGGCTAGAAAACACAGATGCTCCAAAGTTAACATCTTGCAACCACAACGAAACGATCCCAGAACAGCAGCAACGAAGTGCCCTCTGCACGGGAACAAGGAAGCTTCTCCTGCCTCTGAGGCAGCCTCGCTCCTCCGCTCCCCTGGAAAACACATTTGCAAAAGCGGCTGGGAAGGGCACAAACTCCCTGAAAACTCCTGGCAAACTCTCAGTCGCTCGCTTTGCAAAAGCTGTGACTCGCCTCCATCATCGTGGGCTTTTTAGGGTATCTCTGCAAAAAGAAGACGCTCGCGGCAGCACGCACTGGTAAAGTCACTTGTTTGGCAGCCCCAATTTCCCTGCGTAGCAATTTCAGAGCGTTTTTGCTAAACAAGAAGGGGAAAAAAAAAAAACCAAACCACATCCCCAGCCGACTACACTGAGGCGAGCAGGGAAAGGCTTGACAGCTCCAACAGAACATCTCAGTCCACCACATCTCTACTGTTAATGCAAAAAAAAAAAAAAAATCATCGCTGTGTCTCTCGACGTTTTTTTTTTTTTTTTGCTCTTTTTTTCTTACGGCATGTCTGCAATTTTGGCATTCAAAGGCAAATCGGCCGGGCTCCCAAGTCTGCGTGCCCCTTCCCGAGGTTTCTTCCCAGCACACACAAATGCCCCACACTTTTCCCACCACGGAGTCCTGCTAGGGGGGTGGGGGGGACCCCGAGGACATATCCCATCCTCTCCCCTCCGCATTTAATTCACCAGCGCACCTCCCTGAGCAACAAAAGAGAGTTGAACTGAACGTGCGGCACCTCGCCTTCCCTCTTTTTCTCCTCTCAAAATGTTTATTTTCAGTTTTTTAAAAGACACCTTAACCCGCCATGTTGAACTGACAAGCTTTATAAATATTCATTTACCGCAGTTCGGGAGCACTACGGGAAAATATGTATAGATCAGGGCTGCACATTTTGGCACAGCTGATTGCTTTCTTTTCTCCCCCCCGCTTTTTGCAGCAGTTTTTTTTTTCCTCTCTCCCCTGCAGATTCAGAAGAAACCCACCCGCACGCCCAAAATAACTCTTTTCGAGACATGCATCAGCCTAGTAAATTTGCAAGGCGGCCGCACAAGCTTTTTCTCAGGAAAGCACGAAAACACGGTCGATGTTACTTTAAAAAAAAAGGGGGGGTGTTAAAAGAAGAAAAAACAAGAAAATAAAAAAAGAAAGGACAGCGTCTAAAATACCATAGGCTGAGGTAAAAAGAAACCCCCGGGATGAGGTGCCCGGGCACGGCCAACGTGGCCGCTGTCCCCCGTGCCCTGCGCACGGGCGCAGCGCGGCGGAGCGGCGGCACCGAGCGGGGCAGCGAGTGCAGGTACCGGCCGCGCCGGGGACCTGCCCCAGCCGCCCGCCAGCACTTCGTGACAACTCCACCGCGTCCTGCCCTCGGGAGGCGGGGGAGGGAACCCACAGCCGGCGTTCCCCGCTCGAAAAAACAGACAAAAAAAAAAAAATAATATAGGTTGGAAAGGGGAAAGGCACTCTCCATCCAAGCGGTGCAAAAGCCAATAAATAAAATAAAGGCAAACGCCAGCCGGGGGGGGCGGGGGAAGGGGGAGGGCTGCCGGGCGCGGTGCCTTACCTGAGCAAGTTTGGCTTTTTTGGGGTGTTTTTCTTTTTTTGTTCCCGCGCCTCAGCAGCGAGACCCCCGCGGTGCGCGGCGCTGCGCGGCGCGGAGCCGACCCGTCCCTCTGCCCGCACTCGCGGCAGACTCATTCCAATATGGCATCCGCGCAGTGCGCATGCCTGCCGCTCTTTTTAGGGCTTTTTTTTTTTTTTTTTTTTTTTTTTTGCTTTTAGCAGCCAACTCCTTCAGCGACCTTTTCCAGCAGTTTCAAAGAAAAAAAAAAAAAAATCACGTACGCACCCCAACCACCATCGCCCCGACTCCTGCGCGCTGCGCGTACGCGGTGCCTCCGCGCCCCGCCCCGTGCCTCCGCTGGGGAAATGCACTAAATAAGCGAGGGGAGGATTCCAATCCCCTCGGGGAAGCGATGCCGGGGTTTACGCAGCGCTGCGCGGTGCGGGGCAGGGCGCAGCGATCGGACGGTCCCGCTGGCCGCGCGTTAAACGCCGTCGAACAGCACCGAGCGTTTTACAGCACGGGCAAGCGGGGGGAGCTCTGCCCCGACCCCCTCCCCGCCGCTCTCCCTTCGTTTCGGTTCCTTCCCCTTATTTCGTGTCGCAAAGAAACTTCCAGGCAGGGAGATGGGCGAAGGGAAAGGAGAAACACCCCGCGGCCCCTCCAGCCCGCCCGGCCCCGCCGCTCCGCCGCGCTCCTGCGCTACCTCTGTGCTCCCTCTTGCAGAGGATAGATCAAAATACATTAAAAAAAAATTAAAAAAAAATAAAGCAGGGGAAGGCACACGGCAAGATGCAAAATCAACTGGTGCGCACCCTCCGCCCCGCCCGGCGCGCAGGCACACGCACAACTTTCAGTCGTTTGCTCCTTCGGTTATTTTCTGCTTCTTTTCTGGTTATTTCTATATGTAACGGTCACAGGGGCTTCAGGGCGGGATTGGGCTGAAGGTCGGTGTGCTTGGCTCTGCTGGGGGGGGGGGGGGGGAGCGGCACGTACAGACACACTGAGGGAGTTTTCGGATAATTTTTTTTTCTTTGGTTGGTTTTGGTTTTCTTTCGAGAAAATCAGCCCCGATGCAGGGCTGGAAAAGTCTGGCCAGGCACCACTGCCCCTGCCCCCGCCCCGCCGGTTCCTGCTCCCGCGGGGGGGGGCGGGCAGGAGAGCCCCCAGGGGCGGGATGGGGATGCAAGCCGCCTCTGCAGCCGGGGTTATCCGGGATGCTCCTAGCGGGAATGCCCGGCGGGCTCCGCAGCTTTCCCTGCCCGGGTCTGCTCAGCAGCAGGGCTGTATTTTGCAGGGATTTCGCTCTGCCTTGCAGCCTTGCTCAGGGGCTGCGAAATGCCTCTTAGTGAGGATTTTTGGAGCCCCAAATTCCTCCTCCTTGCAGGCAGGCAGGGGCCGCATTCCTGAGAGGGCTGAAGATGCGAGTGGATGCTTTCAGAGCATCCTCCGGGCTGAGGGCTGGCGCAGCGCACACATATTCAACAGGTCTGGAGGGGAGCGGAGAGTAGGGGAAGCACTGCTGGGGGGCAGCAGCCAGCCCTGGGCTTTGTCTTTTCCACCCAGAAGTTCACCCCAAACGCTTGGTGTGTCCACCTCCACGCCCGGGCCGACAGATTAGCATCTCACGCCACAGGCTCAGATGCAATCACTGTCTCCGCTTGCTTTTCTCTGGTCATTTGTGAGTCGAGGTTTGAAGTTTCCACGTCACCCTGCAAGCATCCCTTCTTGCAGGAGCAGTTTCTCTTCCACTCTCCCCATACCCCTTCTTTTCTACCAGCTCATCACGGACACATTAGCACACCACAGGGGGGTTGTGCAAGAAAACAAGTGAGGAGTGCAATAAGGATGAAGAAAACTGTGATTTTTTTTCTGGGATACATTTGTGAAGATACTGAAGACTGGAGAAAAGAGCAAATATTGCAGACAGTGCATTTCTTCACTGCAACCCACGTTCTTGCCATTCACTCCATCTCTGAAAGGTCACGGAGATGGGTTCAGCCCCTCCTGTTCCAGCAGAGTTCCTGTAAAACATACAAATCAAGCATTTAATATTTTTTAGGCTTTGGGTTGGATGGGATTTCAAAACGGCAAGGGAACTATATAAGAACTTCAAAATAAGACCAAAAAGCCAACAGATGCCAGGAAAGCACTGAAGTCCTGTTTCTCCAGATGATCGTGGAAGTGGTTGACATTTTCAGCATGGTGACATTTCAGATTTTTTACATACTTTTGAAAAGAAGATGCTCTGTAAACATGAGGTCTGTGTTCTCTCTCCTTTTAACCTGCTCTAAATTCGATTACACTGAGATTCCTCTCACTGCAGCATATTTTGATCTAAAGCTGGTTCTGGGTGACACTACTGTCATCCAGCTTAGGGACACAACCGCAGCAGCTCTCACAGTGTTTCAAATGGTTCCCCATCTCCTTTCCATTAACACCAGATGCCTTTGTGCTATATTTCCATCCCCACTTAAGTGCTCTTTGCTGGATCTTTGGATTCACTGACCTCTCTGGAGCTTCTTCTTCCTCTTGGCCTTGAATTTCTCTGACCTACCCTCTTTTATTTTTAATGAGAGATTATTTCTGAAGCATTGACAATGCACTTGGCCCTGTACATACGGTTGTAGAAGAAAGCATCATCCTTATGCAAAGAGTTTGTGCTCTAAATTAGCTCTGTGGTCGGTGTTCAAAGAGGTGGATTAAAAAAAATAATAAGGCTGAGGAAGAAAATCCCTTTGGAGGGTTTTCTAAGTGGTTGCTACAACAAGACTTTCAAATATGAATGAAAAGGTGCGGATTTATATCAGGTCTGATCTGAAGATGACTGTAATGGATCCTGTTGGCAGCAAAGACTTTGGATCCTGCTTATAGCTGAGAATACAAATTGGTTTAGTGGATATGAGCTGCAGCAATAGCTGAGAGATTCCATTTTAATACTACCTCTTAGAGCATCATGGGGAAAAAGAAATCACTTTGAGAAATACTGAGTTGTCCTAGTATAGTATCCCAAGATAAAAAATTGATTTAATCCCTGGTGAAAAAAACACACTGAGGTTTGCTCCTCACAAAGGTTTGCTCACACAGTTTTAGGCTCTGTGACACTGTGTTTTCAGGAATGTATCTTCAACGGATCAGAAGCAACTTGGCTACATTAATTCCATGGCTATCCGTGCTGCTTAATGTCACATCTGTTGGCAGCTGTGTGACACCCAGACTTGTATTCCAAGTTGGCAACAGAAGCTTCATGTCTGAATTCTTTTGTTTGGTTGGTGTTGTTTTTTTTAACAGAAACACTTTTATGCAAATAGCACTGATAAAAAAAGAGTGTTACCTCAACAAAGAGTACCCAAGTTGTGATGAACGTCCATCTGCCCTTGCCTCTGTTGATCACCTCCTAAGGATATAACTGTTCATATCCCAAGTTTTCCACAGATGAACAGGAGAAACATGTCCAGCCCAGTGGAATTCAGACAGTCCCATTACTTTAGATCAGATATCCGCTGTTCCTTATCTCTGGGATAGATTATCAATACACAAAAACTCTTCCTTTTTCCAGGCTGTCATCTTTGGCAGGTTCAGGGTTTTGGAGGAGAGGTGGAGATGTGAAAAGATCCCTTACACGAAGAGACACCAGCATGCATGCACACACACATGTTATAGCATCAACATTCCCAATTCCTGTCTTTTCTCCTGGCTTGGGAAGAGAAATGTCCCAGGGGACATTAGAGGATTTGTGGATGTATGTGCCTTTGGGTATCCATTTCTTGCCCAAATTTATCCAGGCACCTGAAGGACTCAGAGTACCCCACAGGTTTTACACGGTGCTGAGATGAGGTCTGTATCTGCACGTAGTGCCTAGACATGTTCATGGACATGAGCAAACGGCGTTGGCCTTGCAGATAGTGCAAACAGTAGGATCTGAGCCAACCTTTCTGCAGGAAAAAACAGCAAACCTCAGGCTCTGGAGGTTCATCTGTGATAAACGCTATCAGACTGGACGGAAGTTATCTGGTAGCAGCCAGGTTGATAACCGAAGGAGCTCCAGGCTGGGGAGGTATTTGCCTGCTTTAGGATGCTGCTGCAGGGCACTGCATACAGGGGCAAGGCTGTGCAGCTGACACTGGCGTTATTTGGGGGTGGATGAAGGTATCCGGGGCCACCTCCGTTGCCAAGTGCAGCTCCTATTGCTTGTTCCTCTGCCATGGACATCTCCCCTCCGCAGGGACTGCTTCTGGGTTCCTGGCAGAGTTACTCTGTGTTTTCTCCCCTCCATGCAACAAACTGTGGCCTTCAGCTTTTAAGTCTGACAGCATTCAACCCACCTTATACTCAATCTTCGTAAAAAGAAAAGATACCATAAGGACCTTATTTCGTGCCAGCTGAGCCAACACTGTGTTGGGGCCAGGGCTGTCACTAACTTACACCTTTAAAGGTCTCCTTTTTATTCATCAGCTCTAATTTCAGAGAGAAGTTGTCCCTGGAAGCTGGCATCAGGATGCTGAAAGCCTGGTTTCACACTGCCATCTCCTGGAGAGGGATATCACATCGGGCTGCATTTTGCAGATCCCTTTTTTCTGTCCGATTTACCGTCGAGCGCCAGGCGCTTTGAAAGCAGGTGTTTGAGGCATGATCTAAAGAAGAGATTAGCATAAGTGAAGTTAATCCAAAATTTAAACTCCCTCGTTATGCTTCACAGTAAAAGTCCTGCTTCTTAAATGCTGTGAACAGCAAGGAGATTACTGGCTTGGGAACCATAAAACACTCATCAGGTTACAGTCTTACACTGCTTTGCACCTCTTGACAGCACCAGCCCTGCGTGCAGTGGTTGCAGAGGTAAAAAGCCAGCTCCTTGCTGTACCCCTTCTGCAGCAGCTCAAGGGATACAGTGTCAAAGCGATCATCACCTCTCAAATGGGATGTCTCAGGGCTGGGCATCCCTGAATTCTCCCTGCCCAGGATGCGTACAGCATGTGGAGACCCACACAAGTCCACAGCCTGGAACAGTCTTCATTGCAACTTATTTACCAAATTTTATTTCTTTTTGTTGCCTGTTGAATAGAAATTGCTGTGTAGGGCTTCTGCCTGTTTAGCAGAGGGGCAATTACTGGCTTTAACATTGACTGGAAATCGGAGCCAGTACATCATGTCTGCAGCCCAAGAACGCCTAGAAAGCGTGGTCTCAGTACTAAACAATAGCTCTTCCACCTTAGCAGTAAATGGAAAGGAAGCACATGTTATATCCAATAAATCACAGCACTGAGGTTCAATACTGAGGCTCACAGCTACAAGTCTTATTGATCATGCCTGCGCTGTGGAAGACATCCACTCCCATCTCAAGAACTTGCTCATTTCTACCACTTATGAACAGCTTCCTTATTTATTCTGAGTATTTACAGGCTTTTCCTTAGCAGGAAAACACCTCCTGGTTTGTTTAACCTCTACAAGCTCGTGTTGGGAAGGGAGGCTGGGGAAACTGAGGCAGGAGGGGCTGAGCTCTCACACACAGACATGCAGTCCTAGGGAAAGGCTGCAATGGCAACGGGTGTAGACCTCAGAGGTGTGTCAGCACGGCACAGTGGTTACAGCTTTCACATAACAAGGGTGTTTTGGCCCAACTTTGTGATGCTGAACAAGTCATTTCTCCGTTTCCCTCCCCTTTAATACGTGAGTGTCTGTAATAGCAGAACAGGACCAAAACCCCTGACTGACAGCCAAGATGAGGAGCTCGCGTATGATTAAAACAATTTCTCGTCATTGCTGCAGCACCCCAACGGGGGATCAGAGTGGTTGCTATATGTTGAGTGAATTCTGTATCACAATATGCAAAACATTGAGTTGTTCTGGCTCTCCATGTGCCCTGCTTGCACCGCAGACTCAAATGCCAGCCCAAGGACTTCCATGGTTTTGGTACCGAATCAGATATATGAGTTGGTGGGTTGTGGGCAGAAGTGCCTTGGCACATCCCCACAACAGCCCAAAAGCCCATCCATGACATGCTTTGTGCTCAGGTTCCTCTGGCAAACATTTCCCCTTGCAACAAAAACTAATCTTGCAATTATACACTTGACCTTCTCCTCCTTCCTTCCAGCCCCCCTTCACCACCACCCCAAAAGCAGCAGTGAAGAATTAAAGGGGCATATAAGTAATTTTTTTTTATTTACAGAACAAAGATGAAAATTATGCATTTGGAAGCATCTCTCTGAAGCTGACTGTGAAACGGGCTCGTGGATGGCTTTTACTCTTTTAATGGCTCCTTCTGTATTAAGGAGGAAGATTAAGAATGAAATGCCACAATAATTGCACATAAAGGCCCTGGCTTCCACAACAGTGTAAATGTACATTGTATTCAGCTTAATCTCCATCTGCCCCTAAGAGCATAATTGATTTTTTATTTTAATTTGAAGAAGCTGACACTTTATTTCTTCACTGCCAGGTTGCTAAGCACATTTAATAAGAACGCATACGAGTGGAGGAGTCTACAATAGGCCATTAAAGGTAATAGGTAACATATTTAAGGTCATAATGAGCTTGGGACTAAGTATCTCAGTCCAGGGATCGGGAAAGAACGTGTATAAATACTTTTCTTACCAGGACACTGTTGAGCAAGACATGGCTGTGGGTTAATAAAGAAGAAAACAGCTTTTTTTCATGAAGTGGATTTTCTATCTCATTTCCAACCATGACCCTTTGGTACTTCATGTCCTGCCTACAGGTGACCACTCTTTTACTCTGGACTGGCTGGCCTCTGATGAGTGACAGCTTCCGTGCCTCAGTTTCCCCATCTCTAAAATGGAGAGAGAACTAGTGCCCTGGCTTTATAAACTGCTTGAAGAATTCACTGCTGAAAAACACCAGTGTCCTGCACCTTATAATTAAGTCTATAAGTAAAGGCTCCAGTGAGCCTTTTACTCCGAAGTAAATCCTGTGGCCACACTTCTGGCACATCCCTTTTCTTCACTCTCCAGGGATGCAGCTCTGTGGGATCCACTCCTTCCTGATATGACAGAAAATCTCTGAAAAATTCCTAAAGACACATCTTTTTTAAAAAACATCATGTGCTCACAGGTCTTACCTGCACCTCTGATAACCCACAAGCCTTAAAAATACAGTTTCGTGAAAAGAAAAATTTCTTTATTCCTGGCCAACTTGCATGCATGGATAATCCTCAGCTGCAGCACAGTGATTTCTCTCCTGCTTTTCCTCTTCCCCAGTCTTGGTGAAGGCTTGTCGCTGGGCAGCTCACTGAGGTGTGCAGCGTGTGGATGTCAGCGAGGATGAGGAGGGTACCAGTTATGATGACCCACATCATCTTTCAGCCCTTATAGATGGATGTTTTTAATAGAAAATAAAACACGTCCCAATTAAATGAGACGTTTTCTCATTCTCATTTGAAGCCAGAGGACACACAGCAGGATGGGTAACATCCATTGCAGGTCTGAACACAACAGTTTGGGATGTGCCTTTCATCGTGCTCTGGAGCTCTCTATGGACTCTTGGGGAATCAAACCACACGGATTTAGTTTCAATGAAAAATACAATAAAAGATACTTGCAGGAAGAGCCTGGTTCTGCTCCAGTGCTGTTTGGATGCAGAAGAACCAGAGGAAGCAATAATCCTTGCTTCCCCCAAAATCTTGCATTTAGAAAGGAATTTGGAGACCGAAACCTAGGTGAATTAAAAGCCAGGTCTGTAGAGGTATTTAAGAATTTAAATTCTTCTTTGATTTTCTTTCGTAAACAATAGGTTTTAGAAGCGCAGGAACATTTTTAAGAAACACAAAAGGCTGGAACCAGCTGTGGACATGACTCCAGGGTGTCACCTTCTAGGCAAGCATCTTTGTTCAAGGCAGTTCCTCAAAGTCCTTGCTTTTCTTATGACATTGATACCCTTTCCTCCACTTTTGGACTCTCAATAAGCCTGCCCAGGACATGTCTGGTTATGTTCACGCACCCCCAGGCTTGTACAGAAGCCTTAGTAAGATTTGGTCCGATAAGAGCATCTGCTCTATTTGAAATTCGCACTCTGAAATCATGTAGAGAGACTCAGCTTCTACGTCTGTCACCAAGTTGCAGCCAAACCCAAAAAATTCAAGCTTGAAAAAAAAATTGTAGCTGCTGCCACACGTAGAGTCAGGCAGCCAGAGAGGGTGAAAATCTGCAGCACCCATTCTGGCTGCCCAGAAATACCTGTAAAGGGGATGAGATACAACTTCAGCCCCAAAATGCAGGGCCCTTCCCTGTGTACCCCCTAGTGAAAAGTGACTTGGGTCTTTCTGGACCCCAGCAGGCACAATAAAGACTGCACTCTCCCATAACCCACACATAGACCCTCAAGGATCACGGAAAAAAAGCTGCATTTTGGCTGTGTACAGACCCTCACCCAGAGCCCGCAGCGCCAGCAGAAGATGCCCTCAGCCACCCAGCCGTGCCATCCGAGCCAACCACTCTGGGTTATATGGTAGCACTGACCCAGTACCCTACAACACGGCATGGGACACCATCACTGAGAGCTGATGACATTTAATAGGACACAGATTTCGTGCAGTTGAGCCCTATTGCTACTTCCCTCTTGATTCTGTAAACTGGCACCGCTGGAGGCCAGGAACAACACTGGGATCTCTGGGAAGTGCTGTTTGTCCAGGTGTTTTCCAGCTGGCCAGTGACCTAAATCCTGCCTTGAGCCTGGGGAGCAGGGCAGGAGCAGCTTCTGACTTATGTGCTAGCCCTACTTCTCTGTGGGTTAGCTCTACTATGAAAAAAAAAATATACTTTCCCAGCTTGTCCCTGTCACACTTATACCATAAAGATTGACCAGCCACATACCTAAAATACGAATTCTCTCCCAGGTTTTCTTTTGGATTGAACTAACCAGTTCCCTGTGAGATGAAACCTGGGGGCGCTCAGGGGTGAATTGAAGGATTTCCCTTTGTCGGCTGTATGACTCCTGACAAATTTACCTCCCTTTGCCCTACATGGTTCTCCAATGCTATCCCAGCACACCTCAACCTCAAGTATCCTTCAGGAGTTTCTCCCAGGATCCCATGGGAAGGATGTGCCACACAAGTGCCACTCCGGTGGGCTGCATTTTCAGGCATTTGGCACTGAAAATTAACTCTTTTCCTAGGGCTAGAGAGATGCCGTGTTAATCCCAGAAGAAAGCATGGCCAAGTATCGATGCAAGGTGAGTGTGGCCTTGGAAAAGGCCAGCCAGGAGCTTGATGGGCATGACTTGGCCCAGAGGCTAGAGATCTCCCCTTGCAGAAAACAACATGAGCAGGGTAGATGCAATTAATATTTCACTGGTGCTGGACAGGTTTTTGGGTCCTCCCTGGGGAAGGTATGCTATGACATTTTAACATGAAAAATTTCTCCTCCCTCCCCACATTCTGACCACCTCGCATTATAGATGTGAGGTATAAATAGACTTCAAAATAACCTGTGAAAGCTTCTGGTCAGTAATTTGGGGAAACTGTCATAATTTATTATGAGCACTGTGGAAAATCAGGAAACTGAGGTAGCTGTGGCCTTTGGTCTGACAACACTTATGTTCTTCTATTCTGATAAAATGACTTGTGCCTAGCCCAGCAGTAGGGTGGGAGCAGTGAGCTATGCCCATAGAGACAGATCCTGGTCTGCTCAGTGCAACAGCACAGGGCAGAGAATTCCTATTCCTCCTCCACTGAGTGACAACAGGAGCCAAGGTAGGGAAGGAATGTGATTTTCCTCATGGCAAGCTTCAAAATAGACTTGATTTTCAGCTCAAATTTTCAAAAAATCGAGCCACTAGAAGCAGATTTCCAGGCATAGATGGGACCATACCTCCGGGCAGAACAGGCTCCAAAGGCGTTTCTCCAGCTATTTCAGAGCACCCTGCTACAGCAAAGAGGCAGAGAATGCAACATGCAAAGTCATTCAAAGGCATTTGCACAGCAAAGGCAGAATTTTCAAAGGAGCCAGAGCAAATTCAGACCTGGTGGGAGAGGAGCAGTATTTCCTTTGCTCTGCCTGGAAAATCCTCCCTGCGTGTGCTCAGAAAGGTGGCCGTTGTGAGGGCAAACCATGTGCTTACGGAACAATTCCCCAAAAAGATCAGTGCTAGCACTCGCGTGTGGGAGGCACAGAAAGGTGACTTTCCCACGTGACTGGTCACAGCCCAACGATCCGTCATGAGGCCATTCTGCCCCCCATTTTTCATCTCACCAGGTAGTTTTAATGCTAATCTGCTTAAATGCCTTTTTATAGCTGGTAGCTGGAGCCTAGTTGAGTTAAGAAATCTTTACAGTCGTACAGTCGTTTATGGGGCTGCTTTAAGACATGGCATATATTATGTATGAAGCTTTATAACAACCATCCATATCAGAGCTGATGGAGAACATGAAAGCAGTACAGCAGTGCTCCTTCCTGCAGCACTTTGTTACAGGTGACAAGAGATAGGAGATCCAAAGACTGAGTATAAATGGTAGCAGGAAATTATTTTCCTAAGAGACTCTTAAAGAATGTAATGATAAATAAGACCTTTAAAGTTACTGTGAAACAAAGAGCTCCTTTAATTAAAAAGAAATCTGATCACATAAAGTGTTTAAGGTTGCATTCGTCTGTCTGAACAAGGATATATCGAGATAACCGCATGTGAAGTATTAATCCTTTTTGTAACTGGTGGAAAAAATCACTGTAAGAACCTGGATAGGAAACTCGTATCACTCCAGGGTAAACAGCAAATGTTGTATTTATGCTTGAGACATCCCAGCTCCCACATTTCCATATTCACTCTGATTATGTCCTGTCTCAGTGCAAGGAGAACTGGCTCCCAGGACCAAAGCAGCCTGTGAGGCCCCTTGGTCTGGTCCTTCAGGTGAAAAGAGTCCCAGGTTCAACCCAAAGCCCAGAAGAAATCCTGGTCCCACAGATTCCAGTAGGGAGAAGAGATTCCCCATAGGGTCACTACTCAGATGACAAAATTATGCATGTACTTATGAGTTTTGTAACACTGGATCTACACTGCTTTGAACTCTTTGAATTAAACCCTAAACAAATGCTGTAACTGGGAGGAGTTTTCCTCCCAGAAGACAACCTAGAGCCTACAAAGCCACCTTAAACGGACTGTCACTGTAATCCTTCCCAATGCATACAGAAGTTCAAATTGCAGAATCACAGACTGGTTTGGGTTGGAAGGGACCTTAAAGACCACCTAGTTCCAACCCCTTGCCATGGGCAGGGACACCTTCCACCAGCCCAGGTCGCTCGAAGCCCCGTCCAACCTGGCCTTGAGCACTGCCAGGGATGGGGCACCCACAGCTGCTCTGGGCAGCCTGTGCCAGCACCTCGCCGCCCTCACAGGGAAGAATTTCTTCCTTATATCTAATGTACACCCACCCTCTTTCAGTTTAAAGCCCTTCCCCCTTGTCTAATTGCCAC
Organism: Falco punctatus; assembly: GCF_963210335.1. NCBI lineage: Eukaryota > Metazoa > Chordata > Aves > Falconiformes > Falconidae > Falco > Falco punctatus. The sequence goes on from NC_137585.1 coordinate 64,475,118, forward strand.
AGACCCTTGTAAAAAGTCTGTCCCCAACTTTCTTATAAGTCTCCTTTAAGTATTGAAATCATCCTTCCTTCTACCCCAAAAAGAAGCTACCACCTCCCATCTCCATTTTTCAAGGCTGATTATAAACAGAAAGTCTTGCTTCTCCCAGAGTTTAAACAGTTCAGTTTTCAAGCGAAAGAGGAGCACAGAAGCTGAGTTTCACTCTTTGTTGTTTCAGCCTTTTCCTTTCTGGAGACCTTGAGAGCCAGCTCCTGTGAATAAAACCACTTCCCAGCACTAAGTGCTTCCCATTTACACCCACAGAGCACCCAGGCCAGTTTTTTCAAGAAATGTATTTGTGTTCCCACTCATTACCATGGTGGTCTACCTCCAGGTAAAGCAAACTTGGACAAAGACGTTATAAGAAGTTCATGAGAAAGACACATAGTGGAATGAGACTAAATCAAAATACATGTAACAAAAGCTTGGAGGAAAGGTGTCCTCTCCTATGAGTGTTATCACATTAGTGGCACACACTGGTTACAAAGAGCTAACGTCCACTTTAAGTGGTATTAAAAGCTGGAGCAATCAGAAGATAATAAGAAGAAAATGAGTAATGAATCAATTTTATTGTGTGCCATTGGAAGAGTGTGCATTGGTACTGCCCAGTAAAAGGGATGGGTGGGAACCGACAGCAGCAGGGACAAGCACTCCCACACTTCTTGAAGAAACGAATGATTTTTTGGAATTATTTTTGACTTAGCCAATAGGATCCTGCTAAAAAAAACCACCAGGGTGTTTTCTTGTGGAATTCGGTATAGACACAGCAAGTGACCAGCATGCTCTTTATTTACAGGGAGAGAAAACACCAGCTTCATTGAAGAGAGAAACTCAACTTTGCACCTTTCTTGAAGGTGGCTGTGCTGGCTTCCCCAGGAGAGGTAACACTTGTGCCATTCAGATCCCCCGGTGGGATTTGTCTGTGCTGCCACACCTCCCTTTTCATGCACTATGTCCCTAAGCCACCACTCTCCATTTCACCTCTTCAGTTTGGTACAGGTTCCCAATTCACGCTTGCATCCGAGCTGGTGGTTGCAGACCCACCAATCCAGAAACCATAAAGCTGCTGTAACACATTCCTTGTTGAAAACAGAGTAAAAAGAGCCCACACAGGCATTTCTTCCTACTACAGCAAGGCTGATTCCTGTAAACAAGCTGGCTTGGGTGTCCTCACTCTAGGCTGAATGATGGAGACATGTTTGGCAACTGTTGTCTTCTGAAATGACACTCTGTGATGCAAAGACTCCCTGGTTAGTTAGGACCATTTCACACACAAGCTTGCACCCCAAATTCACTGCTGCAACCTTCCACCCATATAGAATTGCCTGATCTGGGCTGCCCAGATGGCTACTATGGTTAAACGGGCACCTCCAGAGAACGATTCCAAGCACTTCTAGATATTTGTCCCACACAGGAGGAATTAAATGCTGGAGGTATGTACGTCTTTGCCTGGAAGAGCAGTCTAGACAAGAAGCTTAAGCTAAATGCCCAACTTCTCATGGCTAACTCTCAGTAAGAGTCCCCCAGCATCCTTGCAGTGCCTGTATGTTGAGGTTTTTTCTTGGGGTGGCCTCAAGCCCACCATTCCCATCCTGTAACCCTTCATGGTGTATCTGTGAGTCCAAGATTGCCAAAACGGGTGGATCAGGATAAGAAAAGCCAGTGCTATTTCAGTTCCATCATGATGATGGATCAGTTCCATCATCCTCTTCTTACTGTTTCCTATGTTTCAGTTTTTTTCATCTCTGTTTAATTTTTCATCAAAGCACAATTTAATCTAATTTCAGAAATCTGAGTCGGTTCTGAATCTCACCAAGCAGTATTATTTTTCCCCTGTATTAACTTGCAAACACCTGTGATGGCAAGCAGATGTCTTCTGGCCTTTGGAAACCCCTGGGCATTCAGAGGTTTGTGTTGCAGTTGTAACATCCAGAAACGAAGAGGCAGGACAAGAACACACACCCTACATCAGCATCATGTTAACAGGTCACCTGCTACAACAGCAGCCTTTTGTTAGAGGAAGGGTGAAAGTAGAAGAAACAGTATAAGAAAGTAGAAACAACATTGAGGGAAAGTCTGAAATAAGCATTGAATTCAAGAATAAATCCTTATTGAATGGTATATAATAACAGGCATACTCCTCCCAGATATATATCCCCACCTTGAGCTATGCCCAAAGTTAAGATCTCAGCAAAGGTCATGAGGGAACAGTTAGCACAAGTCACTAGGCACAGATCTCCTTGCAAAAAATCAGGTTTCCAGCCTGTACAGTTACTATTCTGGTGTGATGAGTAATATTTAGGACAGTTAAAGCCTAATTTTCAACTGTATGTACCACAGGAAGACAGTCATAAAACTTCATCCCTTCACTGATGCAACACCATAACAAAAACTTTTTAAGAGTAGACCTGGTCTCAGACACGTACAGTGACTGGGGATTTGTAAATCCCTCTGAAAAATACCAATTTTCTATCACTTTTTGTTATAAAAAGAACTTTTTGCTATGTTATGTTATGAAAAGCATATTCAGTGAACCAACTATGGGAAAAAAACACCTTGTGAATGCTACTTGCACAGTTTACAAACAGCCTACAGGCATCTTTCCACAGGTGTGCACGTGCGTGCTCACCTAATTATGTTCCTGAATGAGCCACTCTGGCAATAAACCCTGATTTACCTACAAGACATTTTTCAGCTTCCAAGAGCTATATGTCAAATCAGTCCCTAAATAGAATAACCTCTGCTCAGCTTCCCCAGGGAGCAAACACTGGATCAGAAAATCAATGTCTATTTGTCACCGATTGGCAGAGCCCAGAAGCACTTGCTAGGAAGCTGCACATGTGGGTACAGAGCCACTTATCTACTGCACGGTTGTCTTCAAGCGGAGGTCTCTGGTGGCTTAGATGGGACATTTAGGAAGACAATGCAACATCTTCCTTGTCCAAACAGCAAGCAAATAAATAAAAGAAATTCCCGTTAGACGCACCTTGTCACATTGTAAAATAAGTACATCGGTTCTGTTGGAGGGAGGCTTGGGTTTGCCCTTCTTTCACGATGAAGTGAAGGCACCCTCTGCCTCAGGGATTTACCCAGCCCTCCTAGCCCTGGGCAATCCGGCTATTCCTGGAAGCAGTGTACAGCTCTGTATGGCCAAGGCTCCCTCCAAAGCATAGGGGAGGCCACCACCTTACTCTAAAAGCATTGCTGTCCCCCACGCTGAGAGAGATCATGGCCACTGGGTACCAGGTACCTCACTGCAGCAGAGAATGAGAAGCTGCTGAAGGAAGAGGAGGCAGAGGAGATGCACAGGTGTATCAGCTGGAGCAACAATACAAGCTGACATTGCAAAGGGGTTTCAGCCCTGTTTTTCAGAGGGTCAAACCTGGCAAAATATGTCAGGGAAGTTCTGTAATGTAATCAGGCAGCTGCTGGAAGGGGACGGGTTGGGATTTCTAGCCAAAGAAAAAGCAGGGCACAGGCTCTGGTTCTTCTCAGTTAAATGTAGCTGTTTAGGACTAAGGTGTCAAGATCCAGCAGAAGGACATCACACTGTTGGAGAGCAATTCATCTCACTATTTCAGGCAGCCATACTAAGAGGAGATTAATCTTCTTTAGAGAACTCTGTTTCCCTCTGCAGGCTCTGGAGGGAGCTCAGACAGATAACGTAAACTAATGGTCTAACTTTGGACAGCTAAAATTGACTGAGACAAATCCCACCCCACTGATACTGGGGCCTGAGTGAGAGAAGAGTACTTACTGGTCTTGGACATCAAAAAAAAAAAAAAAAACAGACCGAAGGTGCTGCAGCCTTCTTAGGGGCAACAAGTGTATGTGCCGAGCTCATAACCACCATCCTTCTTTGCTATAATGGCCACAGCCTTCGTGCTCTCTCTTTTCTTAATTGCATATTTTTCAGTTTTGCTTTGTCATCAGTTATTCTTTTCAGAATCATCATTATTTTACCATGATATGTTCTTGGTGATAATACTCTTTTCACAGAGAAATTGTTCTTTCTTACTTGGAGTTTAACTTTCTCTATGTAAATGCTAGCTACATCCCTCTGGGGATGCTCTTATGTTATTTCAGCTCCCTCAGTGAGGATGAGGGTAGGATTCAATCAATCCAACACAGCTTACAGAGGGCTGTGTCTAATTTAAGGCTGGGTTCCAGGCTCCCTCCATAGTCAGTGGAGAGGGATGGACACTTAGAGAGGGCAGGTCAGATCATGTCTGCCCGAGGGTAGGTGGGCTCACAAGGACTCCCCTTCCAAACCTAGGCTTGTTGTCCACAGGTAAGGTTAGGTGAGATGGATCCTACTTTTAATATTTGTCCTGCAGGAATTCCACTTCCCCAGGGGTGTTAGTTTTTGGTCTTAAGCTGCTGTTATATTGTTTTCCATCCAAAACTCATAGTCTTCCCTGGCCGCGTTCTGCAGCCTAGCAAATTTTGATCATTTTTTCTAAGTTTAAATCAGGGTATTTTCATAAGCTCCTTCATGAGATTGCATGGTTTTTTTGGAGTGCCTATTCTCCTTCCTGGCTAGTCTCAAGTGAGGTGTTCCACAAGTCCTCTGAAACTGCACATTTAACTCCAGCAAACGTTTCTCAAACCTCCCTGTTTTAGTATTCACTGATGCATGTGACTTGCTCCTAAAACTTCATTCCTTTTAGAAATGCCAAACTCTGCAGCAAAGTTTGAAATGCAGTCCCAGCATCTGAAAGGGACACTTCCATTTAAAATCTTGAACAGCAACAGCAAATGCAAAAGGCTGGCACGAACATTACTATGCCTGTAGCAGAGCTGCAGATCTCATGAGTGCTCCACCCCCACCCGCAAAATAAATACAGGGAAATACAGGAGTCTGTATAGCTCCATCACAAAGATGCTTTCCCTGGGGTAAAGAACAACCTTTGGTTTTATTTCTGCTCTCCACATTGTGTTTTTTCACCATAATCTCAGTCTGGGTCCCAAGTTTGGGTATGCCACTGTCAATAAAAAGCAGGCAGTGCTGTGACCTGGCTGTGCTCCCTAGAGAAAATCTTAGATTTTCAGAGTCATCACCCTGACTGCACCCACCAAGGCTTTGCAAGCCCAGCCCACTCACACTACACTTTCTCATCTGCCTCACTGCCTGGTGGTGATGGGGCTCTGGGACCTACCTCACCCCCTGCAGCAATGGAGTGATGCAGCCTGCAGGTGAGGCATCTTGTCTAAGCCGTTCACCCAGGCTCTCCCTAAGGTCGGGAGATGACAAATTGCTACCCAAAGAGGCTTCCATTGACTGGAGGAAGCCCAAATCAGTAGCTTAGATTAGACAGGGATTAGTTTGGATTAGATTCAACTTTGATGACCAAAAATAAGTCACCACAAGCATCTTGCCCATTGCTGTGGGCCAGTGCTCAGAAGTAAACCCAGCCCTGGCTTTCAAGACACTGGGTTTTTTTTTAAACTTACACAGCCTGAACCATTGACTAAGGTTCAAGAGAGTCACAGATGTATCTTCAGTCTTTGCCTCACCGATGAAGGAACAAACTTGGTCCTGTTTGTTGTGGGAAATCTTTACAGGAAAGGTCCTCACAGAGGCTGTTAAAAAATTAATAATGATCATACGTAATAAAAGAAATCAAAGACTTACAATACAATTAAATCTGCAACTAACTCTGGAAAGTATTTCAGGCAGTTGTGGAAAGCAAGAGCAGGGCTGTAGGCTGGGATGGATTTCTACAACCATCTGTAGTGGCTGCTATCCTGCTGCTTCAAATATTTCTGTCTTCTCCTGCTAGAGATGGAAAAGCAATGAAAAAAAACAACTGACTCCTCTGGGATAGAGCTTCTCCGGACAGCTGCCAGGCATTTCGGATAGCTTTGCAATCCACGTAGTGCAGGGCTTTGGAATCAGAGAAAGAAACACAGCCCGGTCTGCAAGTGGTGCTCATCTGGCTGAGCACAGGGGCTTTCCTGTAAACAGCTCAAAGGATCTCTTCACCCATTCCAGATGCTAAATTCAGGCATGAAGTGAAGAGACACAATTTGAGAAAGCCTACAAAGCCAGCTTTGGCTGCATGTCTACATGTCAGAGACCTTAGACTGTTCAAAAGCAATACACCTGATGCTCTGTGGTTGCACCCTCCCCTGCAGAACAGAAGGAGATGGTGAGCTCAGTGTATTCAGATATTTATGCTATAATATTTCTGCACTGAGGAGTTATACGTGGACTATTTGTGGCCCAGGTCCAGTGTTTGGGAATTAAAACGCAAAAAACACATCCCCAGTAAATGGACTCCTTCAACAGAGGTTGCTCTGTATCAGGTCTCATCTCAGGGTGTGATTTACAGATCTGATCTAATGTCAGCTGGAGCCAGGAAAAAGATTTCCCTTGAATTCAAAAAACACAGGACTAACCTAAGTAACTTCGTCACTGTGTTCATTGCTTTGGAAAACCACTGGGTATCATAATGAACGAAAAATAATAACAGTAATATTATTTTAAATAAAATGCGTATTTTAGAGCAACTTGTTTTGCTAGCCACCAACAGATTTCAAGTTACTTGTAACAGGAGAAACAAACAACTCCCCCCTTGGTATTTTCCTAGTGACTTTTGTTTCTTGCTTAAACAAAGTCATTAAGCAGAGATTGAACCCCAAATCAGCACCCCAGCACTCAGTTCTCAAGGAAAAACTGGCTTGGGCTAATCTGCCCTTTGCAATGTTTGCCTTCTACAGCACGCCAGCAGTGTTTGCATAGTGGGTGATGTACTGGGCTGGGATTCGCACTGTCTGGTTTTCCAGGTAGAACCCTGAGGTTCCTAAGAAAAGCAACACAAGTCTCATTGCTTTTGTTCCTCCCTCCCATTTAATTTCCAGTATGATTCCTATGGACTCTCATGCTTCTCCCTGCGGCTACCAAGAACTTGGCAGTTTCCACACTTGACCTTTATCTTAAAGAAAGGGTGCACATGTTTCTCATCAAAGACCAGCTAGGAGAGCAACAAACAACAGTTTTAAGACAGCCGGTGTTTTTTAGTAATCCCGGGGAAGAAACACTGCAGGTTAGCACAAGGGCAGACTTTGCTGAGGGTTCAGGCTGAAGTCAGGCTTCTTCCTGAATCCTAAGGCTTATTTGCTGCAATATTTGTTGCATCATTTCTAATCCCAACCCTATTAACACCCCTTTTTCTGCACGCCCAGGTGTTTTTCTGGAAGGAAATATTCCCCTTAATCCAAAAAGGGAAACTTAGCCAGAGGGCCAAGTCTTCTTCTGAAAGTTTTTTTGTACTGATAAGGTTATATCACGCTCCTAACCTGTAGTTCTGCAGCTGAGATTGCACTGTAAATGCAAAACAGAGTTCTGGAGCAGGCTATTAGCTTAAAGTTAGGCAGTATTTGTGTTTTGGAAGCATACCAGGAGAGGTAACCAAGGTCCCTTTCAGGATGACTGTCTGCAGCCTGAATCGAAATAATATCTCTACGGTAGCTGTAAAGAATGCATTAAAGGAAGTAGTAACGATGTCTTAGCTATAACATTCATAAAACATCAAGGATGGCTTGTGAAGGAACCTGTGGTTTTTAAGTGCTAATGGAAGAAAGGCTTGGGAGTGTGAATATTTGCCAGGTCTCAGCAAATTAGCATTTTATTTCAAGACTCTTCCATGAGCGATAGAACTCAGGGGAAAATAATCAAGGTTCTCTCTGGTTCATGCTACGTGAATTTTGTGAATATTTAACATTTTGCCAATTGGGTAGGTCCCCGTTTCCTAACTGATCTTTTCGCACAAATAGTTACTCAGGCAGTCAGATCCTGACATCCAGCAAAAGATCTGACAGGACTCATCCAAACCCATGACCGCACAGAGAAAAAGGCTTCCTTTTCTCTGGGGAAATCTCAGGTCTGCCAGAGAGACAGAAGAGCTGTACAGAACAAAATCATATTTGATTTGCCTTTTATTCTCTTTACCCTTTTTATTTTTTTTTTTTTTTTTTTTTGCCTGAGGAGGACCTGGTCTCCTGGCAGTGGAAGGGTGAGAGGCAGGCAGCCAGGCGATCCCTGCCTCAAATAAATCCAGGTCAGGTCTGCCCTCAAAGGGGGATGACAGGACAGCAGTGTAACCACACGTCTCAACGACCACCTGAGATTGATTAACAAGCTGAAATATCGTCAGTGGTGCCTCCAAGCAGGATTGGGAGTCAGATCTCCAAAAGCACAGGGTTAGGATGCTACCTGTCTGTCCAATAAATAACGATGCATCGTAGGGAGAGGCTGGAGCTACAGGCTGGCTAAAAAAAGCACTGCAGTCCCGAAAATGCAGTTGTGGAGAATTTCGGAGATCAACTCATCCATCCTTCCACCCTAAGTAGAAATTACCGAGCTGTCTCTGAGAAAAGGGATCTAAAAAGTTGAATGTTCTTTAAAATCCTCCAGTGGCAGAATTTCTCCCTCTGCGCCCAACTTACCACATCTCTCAACTACCTTTATTCCTGAAAATGGTGTCCTGATGCCAGCCTAAATGTGCTCAGTTGCAGTTCACATCTACAGTGTTCTACCCATGCCACAATGGCCATACATTCAAACGTCATCTTAAGCTTTGAAGGAACTTGTATCTGGCCATCTCATTTGTACAAAAGATAGGTCCCAGCCAGGAATCTGAACGTAGTGTGCCCCCAGAGTTCAGCCCCATGCCAGGAGGGACACAGAGCAAGCTGAAACTGTGCTGTGATTTTTGGCTGCGGTTTGAGAAGAAAGTCTCATTTCCAAAAAATAAATTGATCTGAAAAGCAAATTTTGAGCCTTTCAGGCTCATTCAAGTTCATGAGCTTATTCCTAGCCAAAGAGTCACAAACCCAGGGACCATCTTACCGCCACAAACATCACACCTCAGGTCTAAAATTCCGCTGTGACAACTGTCCCACATGCAGTTCCACAGCACCCACGAGGGAGCTCTGGTCTCAGGGGGTGTTTCCTGGCATTACAGTATAACAAACAGTAATTAAACGTCCTACTAAAATGAACCTGCTTAGGCAACTGAGAGCTGCCTCCGGCTGTGCTTGTACTCCAGTTAAACACTCTGTTTGGCTTTCTCTCGCCATCTGTTGGGACACAGGTATGCATGATACTTCCATTTAGTGGCAAAGTTGATTTAAGTAACCCCTGCCTCTTGCCCCAGCTCTGCAGATGGTTGTCATTAGCCATTGCAATGGGCTGGGCAATTCCCTGTGCTCCAAAACACCTTTTTTTGATATGAAAAAAACCTGATTTGTCTTTTCAAGCAACGTTTTGAGAGTTTCCCTATACACAAGATCAGCACGGCGACCTGAATTAAAGGTACACCAAATAGTGTTGGTAATTCCTCACAGGGCTGCTGCCCCTCCTGCGCTAGCTCCGAGGTACTGCATCACAGAATAAAATAAGGCCACGCCGACCATCTGCTCCGGTGGTGCAAATAAACTCATCTCACCTGCTGCCGTGATGGACTAGCGGTGATCCTTGGGCTACAAGGTGTCCTCAAAACGTTAAGAATGGAAAGAATTGCAGTTGTACTCCAGTTTACTTGGAGGAAGAGCAAATGCACAATGATTTATCAATTGGCCCAAGATAATGTACAAATACTGTAGTAAAGCCAGCCACTGAAACTGGAGTTTCAGTCCACCCCATCAATCTTTAAGTCATCCATCCATTAAGCTGGAGTCCTACCAGCAGTACCCGAATGAGTCCATCTAAGACAGGCTCTGCACTCCAGGGGAGCAGTGAGGTACAAAGCTGATTCCTCAGCTGCCATGAGCTCTGTGCAGGACTGAGGAGTGGGGTCTGGCCTCCAGTTCCTAGCACGAGTAAAGATGAGCTCCCCCACCACCACTGAAGTCTGTAACCGCTGCGATGGTGTAGGACCATCATACCTGTAGGGATGCAGGGTGATAAATGACTTTGAGAGGGTCAACCACGATGCAGGACCATCATCCCCATAGGAAGGTGGGACCTGTGAGAGGTTCCTCTGTGCTGTTGTAGGACCTTCCACTTTTGCCTCCTACCACAGGTGAAGGGCTGGCCATGCAGGATGAGTGGGATGTGCTCAAAGTTTGCACAGCTGAGGTGTTCTGAATGAGGGGAGGGGAAAAGGCAGGCTGAGCCTTTTCTCTTTCTGCCTCTCAGCACAGCTTAGCACAGACCTGGAAGCCACAACCACCTGCCCCTCTGGCTCACACAGCCTGGGGTGAGCAGGACAAAGGATGCCGGAGAGCCTCACCTGTGGGCCAAACACAGCACACCAGCAACGGCACAGGCCCTGTAAAGCATGAAATTGTTCCCATTCATTCAGAGCAAGACACCAAACATCTCATAATAACCCAGCTAAAGCACTTATTGAAAATACAAAAGAATTATCTTTACAATTACCCCTTGGAGTATCCTGCAATACAAAGTTTTGGCTAATACAAAAATTGGTGTTGGCCTCTTGCTTATGAATATAACCTTTAACTGATGGTTACCTGTGCCAGGCCTTGTAAAAATGGGTAATCCAGCAAGAACAAGGTCTCTTTTTTTCTTTTTTTTTTATTTTTATTTAATCAGCAGGGATCATTGCTGCTGGCAGCATAAGTAAAGTCTGCTCCAAGTACCAGTTAAAGGAAGTTTTCTCAAGAGAGCTTGTTTTCAGAAGCAATTTCTCCATCAGAGGAGAAATTAAATCAGATTAATAACTTCTGTGAGTGTCAGCCTGGACAGGACAGTTTCCCATGCCTCCCCCCTCCCGTTACCTCAGCAACCACCTGCAGCCCTGCCACGGCCCCCTACTCATCCCCACCATCCCACTGGGGACCCTGGGGGTACAAAACACCTGAGTGCTTATAGGGCAAGTGAATTGAAGAAAACTGTGTGGTGTTGTAAAAAAACACTTGGGGTTTTGTGATTTTTGCTGACATGCGGGGCCATCACTGAACTGCCTGCGAATGAAGCAGACTTACTTCATCTGAGAGCTGACGGGGTCGGAGGAAGATGTCCTTCAAGAGGCTGTTTCTTTTCAGGCTATGAAAGGAGCCGAAAGACATCTCAACAGGGGACACCTAAAGCCAGGTGAGACTGATCCCACCCAAGAGCAGCTTGCACAGAGCAGGGACTGGCTTTTTCATCCTGTGATTGCACCAGGACCGCTACAAGGTCATCCAAGGCCATAGCAACATTACAAAAAAGTAATAGACCTAAACCCACCAGCAGTGGGGCTTTGGACATGGAGGGGAATGTTGTCTCCCACACTCTTTATTTCCTTCCTAGCTCAGTGCAAGGAGCAGCAAAAATGCAAATAAGCTGGAGCCCCTGGCCCTTCGCCCAGTATCCTGCCTGATCCCAAGCCAGCAGCTCTTCATAGCTTAAGTGCCCTTGAAGTGAGCAAGCCTGGAAAAACGTGTTCTCCCCCAGGTCTGTTTTGAAACTGGAGCCCAGCCACACCAAGGGCTGCCATGTGTAAGCTGGTACCTGTATGTCAGACATCCCAGCCAGCTGCGCATGGCAAGGGGTAACATACAGATGGTTGTCATTAGCCATTGCAATGGGCTGGGCAATTCCCTGTGCTCCAAAACACCTTTTTTTTTTTTTTTTTTTCGTATGAAAAACGCCCGATTTGTCTTTTCAAGCAAGGACAAAAAAAACCCAAACTGTATTGTCCTTAAGGAATACAGACAGCTTTTTGCAGTGGAAGGTAAGTACCAAAGGTCAGGAAGAAAATGAGCAGGGTCTCAACACTCACGGGGCAAAATAGTGCAGGATTACTGGAAAAAAAATGCACTCTAATCTAGCTCAGCACCATGCACTTGTTTTACATGTTTTCTGGCAGCCACCACTGCCGATTCCTCTAACCAGATCTGTCTAGCCCGGAACACTTGCACTGATCCATGCTGCTACTCTTCACTGATGTGTTGAGCCCACGGGCCACACTCACACAACAGGAATGGCACAGAGGATGTCCTGGCATCCCAGCTGCAATGTCCCCAGTTGAGGTTTTAATGAGTAACAAGATGTCCTTTCCTGCCCTGACTCCAGTAGTTATGGGCTCCACCACAGCTACAACTCAAGTGAATGAAAAAGCTCTCTTTGAGCCAAAAATAAACACCCGATTTTCTCAGTCACCTCCTTCTCAGCCAGAAAAGATGCCTAAATAGGTAGCTGTGAAGAACAATTCCAACAACTTTTTCTAATAATTCTCTGTACAGGAATAGTTTTGCTGCAAAACCTGTTCCTCCAATGACACCTCTTATTCCCACAGGTTTTTCTTGGGGGGAAAAATATGCCATTTCTTTTCTAATTCCTATTTTCTCAAATGTTTGTCATTGTTGTCGCCTTTCTCCAGACTCCAGCATATGTACATTTTCATGCAATAACAAAACTGGGCTGAACCCAGCAACTAGCCCAGATTTTCTATGACACACTCCAGGTAACTTCCCAGACCAGGACGTGCCTTCCTCACAACACCTTTTTTGTTACCAACTTGCATTTCATCTGCACGCCATTTACATCTCTGAATCCTCTTTCCAGCCAGGTGTGTCACTTTCTGCCTCCTTCCCTCCCTATCACTCGTTGCATTTTTATTCTGTTGACTTTGGAACCATCCCTCCACTTTAACAAAATCACTTCTAATTCTCACCCTAGCCTAACAAATGTTTGCAGACTCCTCTAGCCTGATATCCTTGATCATCACCTAAGGGTCTAATTTACCTTACCTAGGTTTAGACATCCACCTTGGAGCCATTGCACCTCTTCTGAGGCAGCAGCAAACAGCTTTCTAAGCAGCTGGTGGGGGATTGTCCAGAGGTGGTGCTCCTGCGGAGCTCGCGGGGAGTCACACATCTCTGCTTATTTTCAAGAGTCACTGGGGCAGAAGAAAAGCCTTCCCCAAATCAAGATACAGCCAGTCACCCTCTCAGAGTAGAAAATTAAACTGGCTTGACATGATTTATTCTTGCCAAATCCACATTGGCTGTTTTTATTACCTTATTATCCCCTAGGTGCTTATAAATTGATTGTTTGATAATTCTTAATAGTATCTTCCTGGTTACTGGGATAAAGCTGGCCAGTCTCTGATTCCCCAGGCTCTCATTCCCCTCCTTCTCACAGACAGGCACAGTGTTTGCCCTTCTCCAGTCCTCCAAAACCTCCTCACCAGCCCTCCATAGTAACCCCGGAGGAGCCAGGCTTTACTCTGCCCACTTCACAGCTACTCTTCTTGCACAGCTGTCTTCAGGCCCTTGAATACATCAGGCTTGCCTCCTCTTATCTTTTAACCTGTTTTTGCCCTGCACTGCCTCCATTCCCATTGTTTTAAATTGATTTCACTTGCTAGTCCTTTTCTAAGGGGTGGGAAAAAATGAGGTGTTTTCTGTGGTTTTCACTATTTGGTTTTCCACTCTCTGAGAATTCATGGATTTACTCCATCCTCCATTTTCCTCTTGCTTTCATGCACGTACAGAATTGCCTGGATTGGTTTTTGCATCTCTTATTACTTGAAACCCCTTTGGTGTCTTGACTTCTCTGATTTTACACTTACACACATGGCGTGATACTTAAATTATTTTTTCTTGGTCTTTTTTTCTCTTTAATGACTCCTGTACTAATTTTTTTTTCTTCTGAAAATTTTTGCATGATTGTGTACTTGGTTTGCTTTTCCTTACTTTGCTGTTTTCCCAAATGTCATCAATATTTCTCACCAGTATTTCCGTAAGCTTGAAAAGATCAATGGATAGGTTGAAGTAAATCACCATAAACCAACCAGCACACTAGGAGCTTCTCCAGACATTGGTCCAACCAAGGTTAAGGGAAAAGAGGAGGATTGCAACACTTACCTTCTTTTTCCTGTCATTGCCCCACTTTCGCCGAGACTGGCTGGAAAGCCCAGCCATCGCACAGCGTTGGAGGGAACCTTACCTAGACAGGTAAGGGACCACAGTTGCCCTCTGAACTTTCCTGCTTGGAAAACAGCTTTGCATCAACTCATGATGAAACCCACAGCCCTAAAAGGAAAACTTCTCTAAGGAAAATAATCAGTTGAGCTGTGGCACCTGAGGGCACAGACTCACGACTCCCGGTTTGGGTTTAGCTGCCCTGATGGTTGTGATTTGCAGGGCCCCCAACCAGGCAGGCACACTCTTTGGGAACAGGGACAGCTATAAACAGGATCCAGGGCCTCTCCATGCATCCAAAGAGAAAAAAGGTAAGGAGACAGCTGTGGGGCAATTTAATTGCAAAAATAATATAGCAGCATTGAGTACTGAGTACATTTAGCCAGAGCTCCCAGGTTCTGCCAAGCTTTAAGGGCTTTTTGCATGGATTCAGAAAATCCAGGTATTTTGAAGTACAAATCACATTTTTTCATAAAGCAAAGCTGTGGCTTCATGGTGGCATGTCAAGCAGCAATAGCTACTAAAGGCTATCTGCTTCCTCCTGCAGGGAGAGGGGAAATCAAGGGGGTCTCTGTTTATTGCCCTCTTATTGTCGGAGTGTTTTCACAGGTGTGAAGTACTGGGCTCTCTTGTAAATCTACCAGCACTTGAAAATAAGGCCCCAGACAGCTTTGCGCTGCTGAATACAGCACCAGGGAGAAATCACCACTAATTGGGCTAGCAAGGAAAGGGAGGAGTAGGAAAACTGAGCCTTGTGCACACAGGTGCAATCCACTGATGCATCACAGATACCGTCCTTTACAGATAATCTGCAGGTTATTCATAGAACAGGGATTTTGTTGAAGAAAAAACGATACAGTTTAAATGTCTTTCTTTTTTCTGTATGTTCACCGATTGCTGTGCTATACCTGGACAGAGTCCAAGGCAAATCCCAGATGAAAAATCATTATCTAGCAACCAATACTTGAAAACAGTTCTTTAGCAGCAGCCTAGGAAATCTGGAAAAGTGCAGAATGTTAGAGCCTGAGTAAATCGATGCTGAAATATGTATTTGCTTAATAGATGCTTCCATGTGCAGCACGTTCAACTGGCTTGTGTAAGAGTATCAACTTTAATATTTGACTTAGAATTTAATATAAAGGTGACCGATCACAAAACACAGTCAGATTTACCAGCTCCCAGGAACAAACCTTTTTATGAAACTAAAAATTACACTTACAAAATCAGCTGAAAAGGAGTTAGCAAGATCAAACTTCCAGCTTGCTGACCGAACTCCTGATTAAACTCTGATGAAAGTTAGGGAGCTAAATGAACGTCTACCAACCCAAAATTCAATTCACCCTGAAAAAAGGAGGAACTGTGTCTAATGGGGGGGGGGGGGGGGGATGTGAGCAATATGGAGTCAGCCCGCTGGTCCCAGGGGATGTGTTGGCTCAGTGGGGGAACTGGGGAAATCCAGTGCAGCAGCAACAGACAGCTGGGGGGCGGGGCGGGGACGAGCCTCCAGCCACCCTGCTCCTGCTAATGGCCTCGGCAGGACAGGGGATTCCCAAGCCTTTGTGTAACACAATTCCTTCCTCTGTTGTAAAGGGGACACGGGACTACTTGGGAAGCGGGCCAGCTCCCGTGATTTTCTCTCGTCTCGTAATGCTTACCGCTGGATTTAATGCCATCGCTCAGAGCTGTACGATATGATGAGCTTTGCCGCCTCTTTTGGCTCTGTAACTGAAGGCGAGCTCCTACCTCTTCAAGTCAGAGGGGGGGCGGGGGGGGAACTCTTGCATGTGACCTCAGTGCTCCCTGAAGATGGCCTCTAGCCTACAGAAACGAGAGAGAAAGTGAAACCTGCCCTCTGGGAGGAGGCTGTAAAGGGGGATCGGACCAGTATTACACAGAGTAGCAAAAAGGCAGGTTTGAGTCCGCAGTTTGAGATCCTTGCCCCATCAGCACACCCTACAATGTCTCAGAACATCTTGCCACAGTTCACAGGAATAGGAGATTGGATAACTCATGTTGGAAAGGACCTGGGGAGGTGTCTGGTTCAACCTCCTCCTTACAGCAGGATCAGCTCTGAGGTCAGACAAGGACGCTCAACTTTTAATCCAGTCTTGAAAACCTCCAAGGACAGAGCCTGCTCAACCTCGCTGGGCAGTCTGTGCCATGGCTGTCCAAGAGAAAAAAGTTTTGCCTTACAACCAGGCAGATCCTCTCGTTTCAGTTGATGCCCATTGTTCCATGTCCTCTCACTGGGAAGTGCCTGGCTTTGTCTTTCTGCTGCTATGGGCTATCCCCAAAGCTGTCTTAGCTCCAGCTCCCTCTGCCTCTCTAACCAGGACAAGTGCTCCAACCGTGAGTATACTGGGAGCCCCCAGCCCAGCACCCCCAACCCCCCCAGAGCTGACTCTGTGCTCACCCAGCCCAGTGCCACCAAACCCCTGACCAGCACCACCCTGCCTTCCCAGCCCAGCACACCCAACACTCTGATGGGACAATCCATATCTTCACCCTGTGCCTGAACCACTGACCCTGCTGACCACTCCATCCCCCCAGACCAGCACCCCCAAAGCTCTGCTGGAGTGATTTCACGTGCGTCCCTCCCCCACCACCCACCACCCCTAGTTCCCACAAGACCCAAGCCCTGCTGAGACTCACCCTATCTTCTCCAGCCCAGTACCCTCAATTACCCTGGCAACCTTCCTACCCTTCCCATACTGGTACCCAAAATCCTACTGGGATTCCCCCAACCCAGCACTCCAAACCCTGCCAGAACCCTCTCTGGCCCAGCACCCCAAACTCTGCTGGGTCCCCCACCATCCTCCTCAGCCTAGCATCCCAAACCTCACCAGGACCCCTGTGACCCAGCACCCCAAACCTCACCATGACTTCCCTAACCCAGAACCTCAAACCCTGCCAAGACCCTGATCCCCATAGAATCACAGAACGGTTTGGGTTGGAAGGGACCTTAAAAAAGTCATCTGGTTCCACCCCCCTGCCATGGGCAGGGACACCTTCCACTACACCAGGTCGCTCAAAGCCCCGTCCAGCCTGGCCTTGAGCACTGCCAGGGATGGGGCAGCCACAGCTGCTCTGGGCAGCCTCTGCCAGCACCTCACCGCCCTCACAGGGAAGAATTTCTGCTTAATAACCAGTCTAAATCTACCCTCTTTCAGTTTAAAACCCCTTGTCCCATCACTACATGTCCTTGTAAGAAGTCCCTCTCCAACTTTCTTGTCAGCCCCTTCAAGTACTGGAAGGGGCTGTAAGGTCTCCCCAGAGCCTTCTCTTCTCCAGGTTGAACAGTGCCAACTCTCTCAGCCATCCGCATCCTCATCCCCATCCTCATCCTCATGCTCTATTTGCATCCACATCCCCATCCTGCATCCCCATCCACATCCTCCATCCCCATTCTCATCCACCATCCTCCATATGCACCCCCATGTGGGAAACCTCAGCTGGTCCAAGGGATCAGAATATGAGCTTAACATTAGCCTTGAACAGATATCCATGTATCCTTGAAGAGCCTGGGAAAGTCATGAGAAGAGCTGAGCCAACAAGATAAGGAACTGCCAGATGGGCAAGTAGAAGAAGTGTATCAAAGATGTAGCAGAGAAAAGGCCATCCAACCATGAACTGATGGTCTGTGAGTGAACCAATCATGTACAGACACCTATTCTTAAGAAATATATAAAAAGGCTTTTTAGAACCTCCATCCCCATCCCCCATCCCCATTCTCATCCCCACTCTCATCCACATGCTTATCCTCCATCCCCATGCCCATCCCCATCCTCATCCCAGTCCTCATCTCCACCCTCATCCACATGCTCATCCTCCATCCCCATGCCCATCCTCCGTCCCCATCCACCATCCCCATCTTCATTCTCATTCTCCATCCCCATCCCCTCGCCCGCCGGCCCCACCCCCGCCCCGCCCGCCCCCGGGTGTGGCCGCCCCCGGCAGGGGCCGGACGGGGCGGGGGCGGCTGGGGGCCGCTCTTTGTGCGCGGCGGGGCCGCTCCGCTCCGTTCCGCACCGCTCCGCACCCGCCATGGCCCCCCCGCGCCGGGCGCACGGCTGCGGCAGCGGCGCGTTGCTGGGGCGCTTCGGCGTGTTGCTGCAGTCGCTGCTGGCCCTGTGCGCCTTCAGCACCCTCATGCGTGAGTACGGGGGGGCGGCGGGCCCCGGCGGGGGGGACCCCGGCGCGGGGTGCAGGGCTGGGGGGCGGCAGCTGCCGGCTGCTTCTTAGAACTCCGGTGTCCAGCCTCAGCTTGCCGGCAGGGCAGCCCCGGCGGCTGCGGTCCCGTCTGTTAAAACTCGGCGTGCGGGAGCCGTTGCTCAGTCACTTGGAAAATTTTAATGATGCGCGAAAGCTGATGGTGGGAGCGGGGGGTTTACGAGGAAGAAGCGGATAAAAATAGGGCGGGTGTTGGCTACGGTGCGGCTGGGTTAGAGTAACCCCACTCTTAATTGCGCTGTGATGTTGTTTTCTTTAATTTTGCCCAAACCGTAAAGTTCTAGCACTTGGGAGGCTGGGGAGAGGAGGTTGGTGGGAGAGTGTTCTTGTGAAGGGGTGGTATAGACAGAAAGCAGCCGAACAGTGCCAAAAGGTGGGGGACACTAAGTCTGAAAGACCCGACAAAATTTACTGTTGCCTTGTGCTGCAGCTGCGTCTGACTTGGAGCATCGTGCGTGTGCCTTCTTTTTTGGGTTAAGTGGTTTAGCACGAGTTGAGTAACATGCCAGAAGTCGGTCTGTTTTTCTTGTCTAAAAGCCTGTGGTGACAGTGAGCTGAAACCTCCAAGTATTCTGCCTAAGTAGCTGCAGATTTTGAGGCTCGCTTGCCCCTATCTGCTTTCTGGAAACTGCTTTCAAAGGGCTCCAGTGCTGTGGTTAACACCAAGCTGCCGGGGACAACTGCAACAAGTTCTTCCTGCGATATCCGATAGCTTTTTCCAGCTGGAATAGCCCGGTTGCAACGCTTCGCTGCTTGTGTTTCACCAAATATTGACAGTAAGAGCAGATTAATTTTGTGTGTGTCTGTTCCCCATGGTGATGTGCGTGTGGGCGTTTAACTGTGCTGTAAGCTCCATGGGATGTCCTGTAAAATCAAGGACACCAGTTAAACATATCAAAATACTCTTGTGGATGAAGGCTGCATAACCCCTGCTAGCAAATCATCAGCTCTGGGTAAACTGTTGTCCTCCCCCAGATGCAAGGGCTAAGATTTCCTTGAACATTAACAACCTCTCTGTTAACGAGGAGAAACCGAAAGCTGATCCTGTGCGGTTTCGTTGTGAATCCGCTCAGTGACTAAGGCTGTGAAGGGAAAGGCTGGCTGGGACCCCAAAAGCAGATGTGTTTACAGCCCTGGGATCTCAACCGCGGTACCTCCTCTGGCTGCAACTGGGCTGGTGGTCCCTGATTCACCCGAGCTGTTTCTTATCTGTGCCCACTCACACACCTAGCTGGAGGCTTGCTCAGATGTGGGGGCTGTTTGTATGCATACTCTTAACCCAGGACGGTTGAGTGGGCTTACCAAAGACTTTATGTAAGGCAGTAACTTGCTCTGAAGCAGCTTTTGGGCTGTTCACATGGCCCATTCAGTTGTCAGCCTCCTGGGGACGAGAAGGCTCCAGCAGCTGGGAGGGATGGGAGCCTCTTGAGCTGGTGGTGATATGTGTCCAGAATCAGAAAGGTTCCTGGGAACCTTGATTGCATCTTAACTCCCTCCAGCCCAGCATCAAGTCAGGAAGTCCCAGGTGGATGGCTCATCCAGAACTTGGGACACCAATGTCACCGCAGTCAGCGTCAGCCCTTCTTTGATGGTACTTCCTTCAGTACTGTGACATTCCTGGGTGTGTGTTTCTGTTTGTGTGTCTGTCATTTCTGCTTTAATAGGATGTTGCAGGCTAGCTTGTTCAGTCTTACAGGTCAGTGAGTGAAATTCACTTCCTATTGGAATGCAAGCCAGTGACTTTTCTTTCTACTTTAAAGTGCCAGCTCAACTTGGCTATAGAAGCACCTGAATTTGAATAGATAAGGCTTCCAAATTGTGCAGATGCTGTTCAGAGCACTTGAAAACATCTAGAGGAACTCAAACTAGCAGTAACATGGTGCTCTGCAAAGGTTTGCAGGTGTGTGTGTGTGGGATGCGCTCACAGAGCGTACATCCAGAATGTGGGTCCCAAGTGTGGCCCACTGCAGGAAGGATAAAGTTTTGCGGTTTTATCAAAGACTTTGTGTCCTTAAACTTCTGTTTCTTGGGGCTGTGGAAAGATTCTCTCCTGCCAACCTCATAGGAGAGCCTAAAGGAGGAGAAATCTAGTCTTGCATGATTGTCTGAATGGGGTGTGTGGGGTGGTTGCTCCCCATTGCTGTGGGTTATGTGAGATGGGTCGTTTGTGTGATGAAAACAGAACCCAGAAGTAGTGATGTCCAGCCTTGGCGGGGAGTCAGGGAAGCTGTTTAGTGTGGTTAATATGTCTGTCAACTCCCATGAGCAGTAGTGATGACAGAGTTCACTTGAGCCTACAAATCCTCTCTTGCTTTTCCAGCAAGAAGGACTTTAAGTTTGTGGTCAAGGCTAATTCCAAGATGGTCCAGGGCTTGCTCTGGTTGCAGCTTTGCTCTATTTGGTAATCAAATTAAATGAGTTGTCCTTCCCACTTGCCTGCGGTGGCTTTGGAGGCACTTTGGCTGTAGGGACACTTGCTACAAGAATTAAGGCACAAACACTTGAGAGGCAGTAAAGCCTCGCAGCTGTGTGCGTGTGGCAATCCAGTTTCCTGAGCAAGAACTTACCCTTAGGGAGGTCATGACACTGAGGAGTGTGGATAATTGTGCAATCCCATCTGAAGTAGTCTGTAACGCTTTGCCGTGATCATCACTCAACTGCAACATGCTTTCTCCACTCAGTTATCTCAGCTGCAGATGCTGGGTGTGATTTGAGGCTTGAGTTCCTGCAAGTTGCTGCTGTTTGTTTAAACCCTTTTTTGAGGAAGGGGCTAGCAAAAGCTTAACTAGCTTTTTTAACTAGCAAAAGTTATACAGGCTTGCACCCTGGACAGCAAGCCACTTAGAAATGGAGATCTCTTACAGAAATTTGAGCTGTAGCCGCCTTTGTGAATTAACTGGAGTGCTAGAGAAACAGGTTTTGGGTGTTAAAGGATCTTTTTTTTTTTTCTCCGTTGTGAATGGAAGAAACTTTCCTTGGAGCTGGTATACTTGTTTTCTACCACAAACGGTGTGGAGGACTTCTAAGAAGACTTACTTCTCTTCCTGAAAAAGTCATGACAACCCTTGAGCTCCTGAAGGAGGTTTAGTAGCACTTGTGCTACAGATGTCAAAACAGGCTTTCTCTTGGAGCGACTTTGTACTGCCCAGTGAGGAGAGCTGTAGCAGATGAAGCTCCATAGCCTGCTTTGCCCAGTGAAACCTGGTTTTCAGCTTGACTTTTGAAAATGTCTTAATTCTGCCTAATGTGACAGCAGCATCCCCTTATCTCTCCTCTTGCACTTCACTGCTGGATATATTCTTCTGGCACATCTTGCCTTCTAGCTTAGCCTAAGAAGGCAGAGCTGTTTGGGGTAGGGACCCCAGTGTGACCCCCCCAGGAAGGGTTTGGTGATGGAGGAGGTGCTCTGTTGGCAACTAGGGGGATGGTTCATACACTGGTCCAAGTACTCTGTCCTGAAGGCAGGACCACAGAATAGGAGTCTGCCAAACTGACTGTAAAAGAAGCAGTGGCTCTTGACTGTGGTAGAAAACTACTGGTAAAGACCGTAAGAAGTATCTCCTTGCTCTGTTTTCCCAGTCTCTGTTGACCTACCAGCTGGCCTTCCAGTGCATTTCTCTCTTGGATGGTGGACAATTGGTTACTGAAAGTGGGAAATGGCATCCTTGTGTAGGGAAGTGTCTGAACTTTGAGAGGGACTAGTGGAAGCTGTGGTACGCATCTCCACCAGATAAATCATACTTCAGCAACCTTTTGTGACTCTTTAGTAGGGTCTGTAGCAATTGGATGAGGGGTAATGTTTTTAAAGTAAAAGAGGGTAGATTCTGACTAGATATAAAGAACTTTTTTACAGTGAGGGTGGTGAGACACTGGCACAGGTTGCCCAGAGGGGTGGTAGATGCCCCATCCTAGAAGCATGCAAGGCCAGGCTGGATGGGGCTCTGAACTGCTGTAGTGGAAGGTGTCCCTGCTCATTGCAGGGGGGCTAGACTAGATGGCCTTTAACGCACCCTTCCAACCCAAACCATTCTGTGATCCTGCCCCAGTGACCAGTTCGGGCTTGGTGCTATATGCAGTTTGAATTGTTGCACTGTTCCTATGCTTCAGAATTATCCCGAGTGCTTTCTGTGATGTGTTTGGACTCTTACACTGGAAATCTCTCGTAAGGGTGGCTGAGAGTGTGAGTCCGTGTCAGGAAAGAGAAGAAATAAATGGTAGAGCACTTGATCTATCTAGATTTCCATTTTGTTTTGAAACCAATTTGACCAGGACACGAAAGCGCTACAGGCTTACCATGCTGAAGACAGGCTCTGCTGACTTCACTTCCTCTGGTAGAGCTGCATAACTGTGTTTGATTTTGGTTATTCACCCACGTGTGTATTTAAATGGCAACTTCACAACTGCAGATGCTTTTCCCTCCTGGGAAAAGCCAAACCACAGAGGTTAACTGTGTCTCTGGAGGTGTGGAGCATGGGGCTTTGCAGACTGCAGTAGTTAATTTACATGTGGATTTGTGGGTTAAGCAAAAAGCTAGGTATGGCAGGACTCTCAAGATGTTTTTCTTCTGCTTCAGTACATCTGAAAACTTGCCGAGCTTGAAAATGCACGTTGTGCTTTGTAAGCTGGAAGGTGTGTGCAGCACTTGATGTGCTTCATTAAGTTGCATGCAGCTTTCTACAAAGCTTTTGAATTTCAGCTGTTGATTACATTGACCTCTTCTTGGAAGTTGCCTTTTGAACAGCTACGCTGAGCCTAAAGCTGCCTGCTGGGCAAGGACTGTGGGATTCCTGGTTTCCAAAGGAACGGATGGGTTTGATGAGCTGGGAAATTAGCTGGTGAATTAAACTTCAGCAAAAGTTACCTGTAACCCAAGGGCTGCCAGGCACCTTGCTGAGTTGGTTCTGCAACATGTAGTGAACAGTTGATACTACAGGTGACTTCAAACTGTATGGGAAACTTTACAGGGAAACTAGGGCTTTTTTGTAGTTAAGAGGTGGAAAAAGTAAAGCTTTAAGGAGGAGTCTGCTAAATTACCAGCTTTTTTTTTTTTTCAGCATTTGAGGAAAAGTCTATGACAGATAGACTGTAACAATAACTACCAGCCCAGCTGCATCACTTCATTCTTCAGGTGGTGCTCTCTTAATGATTGTAGAGGGATGGAGGCAGTGGGTTGATCAGCACTGATAACACACAGCTGTGGCCTTGCCTCAGCGGCAGTGGGTTGATTGACATGGACGATGTGCACCTGTATCTCCTTCCTGCTAAGTGGTTAAATAGCCCTGAGGAGAGTGGGTTGGGTGGGGGAGGAGTAGTGTGGTCTGACCTCTGGAGGCAGGAGATACAGCACAGACAGTAGAATCTGACCAACGGTAAAGCCTTGTTGCAGCCTACTGGTTTGTTTGTGCTGCAACAAATGATCTCAGATGTCACAGTCTTAAGAGAAAGCATTCCTTGTCTAAACTCCATCTTTCAAGGGACTGGCTTGAAATGTAGTAATGCTTTATGTGGAGAGAGCCACTACTGCCTGCCCTGGGATGGAGTTAAACAACACCCCTGGTATTTGAGCTAGAGCCCAGCCTCAGCCCAGGTCTCCTGTAAGACTTCCCGTGTCATCAAATATATGCCCTGCTCTCAGTGTGCAAAGCGTGACTAGTGCTTGTCTCAAAACTATAGCTGATGAGCACCTGGCACCTGGCTGTAATGACAGCTGTAAAAATCCATGCAGGAATGACACATAGGGTAGAGCTTAAAACTGAGAGCCATACCAAGGTACTGCGTGGCCTTCATTTGGGCAGTTCAGGTCCCAAGATGAGTGAATATTCCAGCTGAAGCTCTTGATATGTCTCTGCAGGGTGGATGACAGGGAGGTGATGCTGCTCTGTGGGTTCCAGAGCTTCCCATGCACTAGATCTGCAGATGACTGGATTTTTGTGGGGACTAGGAACAGGTGGGCTAAGCAATGTCAGCAACTGCACAAGAAAGGGGAGAGGAGTAGCTGTTAAGTGAGATCTCAGGGAGGAAAGAGGTCCAAGTATTTTAGGTTTTTAATTTTATTTTTTTTTCAAAAAGCAGAACTACTTATTTTTTCTTGTGGTCCACCTGCATCAGCCTGGGAGCCCCAGTGTGCAGCACCATGCAGAGCTTTGCATCGGGCCGTTGCCCCAGCAAGGGCTTCCTGAGTGCCTTAACCTGCTGTCCGTGCATGCTCCTCCTGCAAGGCACAGCACTCTATCCCAGGAAAAACTTGTATCTCAAAGACACTGTAGAATAGCTCAGCAATAGCTGGATATCTTCAGTAGGAGCTGGTTCAGTCTGTATACTTAGCTGTTGCCTCACCTCTTGCAGATCCAGGATAACCTAGAACATCTCTCCCATTCCTATTCCTTCCTTAGAGTTTTCCCCCTGCCAGTCTGGGCGTGGCTGCTTACGTTCTTGAAGGATTGGTACAATGGTGATGGGAGGGAATGACTAAATGCATCTAGTGCAGACTAGAGCGTGCAAGTTATTAGGAATCTGTCTCCTTAAGCCACTGGCCAGGCTTTTGCTGCTCCATGAGCTGATGGAGCGTGTGTGTTCAGAGCCTCATTGGCTTGGGCGTGTTCTTACCTCGCCGCCAGCGCATTGGCTGCTCTCTGCAGACGGTGGCTGCTGCTTCCTCCCATTGTGTCTCAGGTCAGGCTGTCTGAGTAGCTGCATACTCAGGCTAAGAATAGTGCGGACCCCAGGCTTTTGGCCTCTGTATCCTGCATGTTGGCTTCTTTCCTGCCTGGAGCTTGGAAAAAGCCTGGGAAAAGGTGTGTCCTTCAAACCAGTTTGAAATGTGTTGTTGGAGACTGTACTGCCTATAAATAACATGGAGGTTGGGCAGGGAAAGAGCTGTGGTTTCCCCTCTGGTCCAGTAGCTCTGAGTTCTCTTCTGCAAGGGCCAGAAAAAAGTCCTGACCCTCTTGCTGGTGTGATGTTAGCCCAGAGATGGGCTTTACAGTAGGCAGTTTAGCTAGCCCCTCTCTTAAAAGCAGTGATGATGTAACAAGTTCTGGGCACTGCAGCGCCTTTTTTTTTTTTTTTGCTTTTTTTTTGTTTTTTGGGTGGGCCACTCGAAATTTCATTGTATTAATGCTGCAGTGCTTTCTCTGCGTGCTTCTAATATCAGGTTCGTTTCCAGTATTCATCCTCTGGGTCTGTTGCTGAGATGCAGGAGGTGGGGGTAGCCAGGCTTGCATCTCCTGTAAATCATGTCCTAAAAGCTTTGTCCTTTGACTCAACATCTCCCTCCCAAACTTCACCTTTTTGAATCCTTTGGTTGATTGCAATAAGATTTACCAAGGAGATGGTCTGACTGTCAGCCAAGCATAACTAAGCTTCTCCTACAGAAATGCTGCCCCCTTGAATTTTGTAGAAGCCCAACTTGGTAGTCTGTTTAGCTGCAGTAGCAACCAGCTGCTGATCAGCAAATTTTGCCTAAATAAAGGGGGTTTATTTCCAAGAGGGGTAAAAGGCACCTGTGGTGATGCACGCATCTACAGTGGAGCTGTCTGACTGTGGTGGGGGTTGGTGGGGAATGCGAGGAGGACATTACATGCAGGAGTGCTCCACCAGGAATGGGGTAAGGAACAACACAGGGCAATCGGGTGGTTGCTGCTGTCCTTGTCTTAATTGACGGTAATAACCAGAGAATGTGTTTAAAAATGAAAGTATACCATGGAACAGTATTGCTGCAGACTTGGGTAGCTTCAGGGCATGTGTCTGGGGCAGGCAAAGCTGTCCCCTTTCTACTGCATCAAGAAAACACCACAATCAATGTCTACTTCTTATTAATCTGGGGGAGGGGTGGAGGTGAGCATAGCTGTCACTGAGCTTTTATCTTCTAGTTTTCTGACTGTTTACAGATCTCTAACGAAAGACTCTCCTCCCAAACTGTTTTTTGTGTCCGCCCCCCCCCCCCCCCCCCCTTTCACAGGTTCTTATTCAGATGTCCAGCTTCCACCCAGCCTGGTGGTCCTGAGGGAGTTCTGAGTGTGTATGATCTTTCTTGTCCTTGACTGCAGAGGAAGGGCCTGGCAGTATTTTGTTTCCTGCGCTGTCCTTTCTCAGCCACAGGCAGGGTTTGTGTCTGGTTGTCACTTGTCTTCCTTCCCCTTTGGGTTGACTTCATGGCTTTTGTGCTACAGTAACTGGAGCCAGGTAGGGAGAGTGCGGTAAGTGATGGGGACAGCAGCTCAGGAAGGCAGGCGGTTGTCTCGGTGGTGCTTTGCTTCTGTTTAATGGGATAGATCTGGGTTCCCTTCTCCTGACTCTTCTAGGAGCGTTGTCTTCCCACCTGCCTGGCTTTTTCCTGGGATGCTTTGGACCATGTGGCAAGTGTAAGTGGGCACACAGACCTTCCACTCCATGCTGCAGCAGGGCTATGGAGCAGCCCGTGTGCTTCAGGTTGGGACTTCATGAGGCTTCCCTTTGCTGTTCTTTGAAGCCTTTCTGAAGGAAGTGCATTTCTACAGTGTGAACTGTTGTACTGCCGACATCCACCCACTTCACTGTTTATTGAAATGTAAATTGAATAATTCAGGATCAGACTGAACTAGGTGCAGTGCAGGGTTGGGTCCTGCAGGAAGAACCTGGACAAGCAGTCTCGTTCTTCCTCCATTTAGCAGCTTTTTTTTTTTTCTTTTTTTTTTTTACAGTGCTTGCTCTAGCATCCAGCTCCATTACAAGTACCCTCAGCCATGAACATGGGGTGTTCAGCTGCTTTTCACCCAGTATCTCCTATCAACCTGTAGCATCTCTGCGGCAGCAGTATGCACCACTGGATGTATTTTTGCTGTCAGAGGCAGTTGACTTGACACAGCTCTCGGATATGCTGCTTTTCAGCACAGATAGTTCTGCCCTGTATTAAAAGGGGCAACTCAGCAGGTCGTTGACACCAGCTAGGACTTGCTTTTAAATGTGCTGCAGATGTCTAGACTTTGTACTGCCAGTGGAAATGTGAGTTCAGGTTGATTTCTCAGGCTTCCTCAGTTGAAGACAACCTTGGAGCAATTGTTCCCAACCTGTATTCAGCTCTGAGGTTCTTTGCTGCTTTTAGACTTCAGAGATTTGTCTGAAAGCTTGCCTATGCTTCCACTGGTGTTTTCTTCCCCTTAGAAGGATTGTGGGAGGAATGGGGGTGGAGGGGGAATATCTAAAGGTTCATGAGCTAGAACTAGTTTCCTGTTTAGTGATGGTGTGAAGAGGCACAAAGTGAGATGAGGGGTCCTTACTGTGTGTGTATAGCATGCTTCTAAAGACTTAAAAGCAGTGACTTGCATGTGGGTCCATGAGGAGCAACTGTACACCTGAAAGTTGGGGGACCTGTGCGTTCCTGGCCTGTGTTGCAGCCTGGACTACTGTCCTAACCAGGCTTCTGGGTGTCGGGCATTTTGGGAGGATCACTGAACTATAGAGATGTGCAGTGATGCTGCTTCCTTGCAAAAGCCAGCTGGCTTTACACATGGACAAAGCTGGGGAGGGAAGCAGTTAAAATAATCAATGCTGTGGCTGGTAGACGTTTGGAAGATGTCAGTTTGTGCTGTCAAATTCCTAGTGTCTTCTGGTGTCGACCCAATACACACTAGTCTTATTTTGAGTCTAATTGGATGGAGGAGTTCTCCCATCTTATGCAGCTCTGTACACCAAACTCAGTATTTAATTGGTTGTAGGTGCTAGAACTAAACTATCACACATTTCTTCTTTGCTTGATGCCTGCATAAGCATGCACAGCTTTCTTAAAATAAATCTGAAGGGTGGACTGATCTGCCTGAGCCACGGTAGCAAACCCATGCCTATGGCCAGTGGAAAACTGAGTTGATTCCAGTGAGTTGAGACATGTTTTGAGAAGAGCAAAGGAGATGTCAGCCGTTCTCCAACCTCAGGCAGCTGAGCCCGTGGCTGTGCCCATCATGGCTTGGCTCTCAGCAGGGCTTGGAAGAGGAGGGGGACACTTGCAGCTGCTTCTCAGCCTGTGGCTCCAGAGCCATACTGTCCTCCCAAAGCACAAAAGAAACAGTGCTGCTTCAAAGAGGGCTACATCAGCTCCTTGAGTTTTCAAAGACCTTGTGCAACTTATGTGGATTTAACATCACCCCTAACCTCTGGGCCACAGCTACCAAATGACTCTGCCTGTTTGAGCTCCGGTAATCTTGGCTGGATTTTCTGGTTTAATTTGGAGACAGCCTGCTGCAGCTCTGCACAGTAAATGCCCTATTAAGCAGTCAATTATTTCTCTATAATACTAGCTTTTATCTTTAATACAACAGTTTTACTGTCTCTGATAATTACACAGTCTCGGGTAACTCTCTTAAATCTAATGAGGCATGACAAGCTGTGTTCAACAAGGCACCACACCATTAACTTCCTACCTCTTACTTGTCATCTTATCACACTGAATTACTGTGTTTCTAGCCTGAGTGGCTGTGGATACATAATATGTCACTTCTCATTAGGAAAATAATGAAAATCATCCCTGGTGCTTTTGTGGTCAGGCTAGTGGTCAGCTGGCTGGCCTGGTGGCTTGCAGACCCCTCCAACAGCTTCTCTGCAGCATCATGCTCTGCCCGGTGAGCTGAGCAAGCTTACCAGGTTTGGTTTAAATACTTCTGGCCGCTTAAACTGCTTGGTTGGTCCATGGGTCTCTTGCTTATGGGTGGGTGAAATGCAGATGGCCCTTTGAAGGGCAGCAGTGATGATAGACCTTGTTGGTGCTGACGGGAGTCATTGTTGCAGGGATCTCTCGTGGTGGGATTCAGCTAGGTAAGGGAAACCAGGCCTTTTTTTCTGGACAGGGACAGGACAAAAATGGCTGCAGCAATGCCTGGTGTAACTTGATGTGGCTGCTCTACAGTAGTAGAGCAGGTCATTGGAGTGCCGGTTTTCTGTGGATTTGAGAGTGGCACTGAAAACTCTGCCTGAACAAAGCCCTGGCGTTAGGTGGATCGTCTTTTCGGTACTTCTGAAAAGTCAAGGCTCCTGGCAGGGAAGTTCCTGCATCCTTCCAGGCTGGACCAGGAAGGCATTTCCTGGGGGAATGAGTCCAGGCTGTCCCTTGGGGCAAGTGGTAGGGCTCCAGCTGGCAGGCTGAGAGCTCATGTACAGCTGGACTGAACAGAACAGTTAATTACTGTTGAGATGCAGAACAGCAGAGAGCCCTTTACTTAGAAATCTGCTGTATCCAGCTAATGTTTTGGGGCTTCTTCCCAGCCTTCTGGCACATGGAGCCTGTATGAGTTGTGCTGTCAAAGCTGTGTTTCCTCACAGAGCAGGGGAGGAAGAAGCCTTGTTTCAGGTTATAACCAGAGTCATTCAGATTCCCTGTGTGTATTTTATAGGATGTCCATGGGACCAGACACTGTGGTATGCCTGAATTAGCTCAGTCCCTGGCTCTGAAAGGGCAGTTTTCACTTGGACAGAAGCTATTCAGTTCTCTGCAATTTCATTAACTGAAAGACTAGCAGGTTGAGTGTAAATCTGGAAACAGAGCGCTGGATACCAAGTTGTGTTTCAAATTATGCTGGCCTTATCAGCAGTGTTAGTGATCTAAAATGGACCAGGGATGTTGCTTGTGCCCTGTTCCTCCCACAGGCAAGAGTTTCCTTACTGCCTGTAGAAGTGCATCTCCTTACCCCACTAGAGAGCAGGCAGGAGCATGTGGCTCTGATGTCCCTGCTTCTATCTGTGCCACTTTAGGTTCCTGTCTGTCTTCACATCCCTAACTTGCCCTGGGAAGCATACTCATGTGCCAAGAACTGGCAGCAGTGAAACATGCCTTTGGTTGTAAATATGAAGGCAGTGGCAGATTACATGTTGTTGGGGGGATGAAGAAAGCATAGCTGCGACAAGTGGAAGGGTGTGTATCTGTTCTGGGTTTTGGTTGCTTTTTGAAGGAGCAGAGTAGGGTACAGGGCTCCCAAAGGTGGAGACTTAGTGATGATAAAATAAATTAACTGATGGTCTGTTTGGGCTTCTGCAGTCTGCATGCTCATTGGTACTCGTGGCAGTGATCCAGGCATGGCTGGGATGTACAGAAGGATTTGGTCGCTAATGCTTATAGTTCTTGGGGTGGTTTCTCTGAGAGGGTTGTACACTGCACAGTGGTTCATGCCTGTCTCCTGCTGCTTTCAGGCTCCTGGTTTCACTGCTAGGTGGCACCACCAAGCAGCTGCTCTGTTAGCATCCCTGGCCAGACTCTCAGAAGTTAGAGAGGATGCACTGAATAACTGGGGTTTTTTCCCATTTCCAAAAAAAAAAAAAAAAGTCACAGCTCATTGTTCCTCTGAATCCTGTTTAAGCTGGCAGTATGCTTGGGAACTGATGGTGGCAGATTTAACCTGCTTTCCCTCTTAGGCTCATTAGCAGTGGTGAGGAGAGTGGTTCCAGCAGCAGAGGCAAGGTCTGGGATCTGCGTCTGCCTGAGGTTTGGAGGCAGCACCCCTAACGATGGGGTCTTAACTCTAAATGTAGCTGTTAGAAGCCTTACTGCAAAGCAAGTCAGTCCACTGAATGCCCTTTGCTTCTGGTGGTATTTTTTAGTCTAATTAAGAAATCTAATGTAGTGGAAAAGCCTCTTCCAGGTCTGCTTGTTCCAGAGCCTTGGTACCTGCAGGTTTAAAGGGAGAAGAGCTGGCCTGTTACCTGGTATTTTATAAAATGGACTCCTAGCTGGAGTGACAAAGCAGTCAAAAATGACTTCTCCATGGGATGTGGTACTTGGTACGTTTCCATTAGCAGCTTCTATTTGTTGTGCCTGTAAAAGCTGGTTGAACCCAAGGAGAGCATCAGATCTCCCTGGCAAACTAACTGGGACCGTTTGAAATGCTTCTGCAATGCTCAGTCCCCACTCTGAGCAAAACTAGGTAAAAATCCAACTTGCTTTTATCTCCAGGTAGTAACTAGAGAAAGCTCAGGGCAGCAACTGCAACAACAGACAGCACTGGAGGACCCCTTAGAAAAGGACAGGTGTAAAGGGCTGCAAGGAGCAAACTCCTCTCTGGCCAGAGGGACTTTACTTAAAGAACCATGGAATATTTTGGGTTGGCAGGGACCTTTAAAGCCCATTGAGTCCAACCCCATGCAGTGAGCAGGGACATCTTCAACTAGACCAGGTTG
The DNA here is from genome assembly GCF_963210335.1 of Falco punctatus. Classification (NCBI taxonomy): domain Eukaryota; kingdom Metazoa; phylum Chordata; class Aves; order Falconiformes; family Falconidae; genus Falco; species Falco punctatus. The sequence continues at coordinate 64,506,402 of NC_137585.1, forward strand.
CTCAGAGCCCCGTCCAACCTGACCTTGAATGTTTTCAAGGGCAAAAGAGTTGCTTCAGGTATCTTTTTTTAGGCATATAGTTGGTGGTACTGAAGCCACGTGTCTGAGTACTGCTCCACAGAGGTAGCCAGTGGGCATGTGAATTACTGTGTAATGAAATAATGTTTTAATGCTAGTCTGGCACAAGCTTGGAGCCATGTCAGCTCGCAGGCTTTTGGGCAGCGGCACTGGTACCTTTATGCTGGAGATATCTGCAAGGTCCTGTTTTCTCAAAGGTCCTCCAGTCCTGTTAGCTGCAAGGAGGAGGTGGCTTTATTGCACTGCTGTGACTCAAAAGTTTAACGGACTCTTGGGCCGTATCATTTCACTGTTGCTACCATAACTTCAGTTTGCCTGGAAGAATTATTCAGGCTTGTTGGTAGTGATGAGCCCTCCCTAGCTTCCCTTAGGTCACTTCCACAGCATGAACATGCTGCTGCTGAAGGATGCCAGAAGCCCACACCTCTTCTCTTCCTCCTTCCACCCGGGAGGGCATGCATTGTTGCTGGTTAGTTTGAAGCCAGGTCCTTTGGCCTTGCTCAGCTTTAGGCTGGCCAATGCTGAGGGTCCCCTAGATTTTTTGACTGCCTTTGCATTGAAAATAGCTGCAGACTACACACGTGTATTGGTTCAGCTCTGCTGATGAATGTAACTTCTCCAATTTTCTTTGCAGTGAAACGATTTAAGGAACCAAAGGAAGAGAGGCGTCCCTGGAGGATATGGTGAGATTTTTAAATTGGAGCTTGAAAACACCATGTATATGTAATGCTATTTTCTCTTATACTAACAATCTTCTAGGTCCTTTGGGTACCCGGCATGGTATTCAGTCATTAAACGAAATGTTCTGCTGTTGCTTCCCGTGGAAGCCTCCATAAAGCAGCCAGTGCTCCCTAGAAGTAAAATTCCCTGCCGAGCTCCTCCAGAAGAGCTTGTTTCTACTGTAGGTGATTGAACCGAGAGGTTATGGTCCCCTCCAGTCCCCTGGCATATCTGCATGGGGCTCTCCCCCAGACAGGGTCAGACTTTGTTCTTAAATTCAACTAATCACTTTGGTGCTGCCTGACCCAGCTCAGGCGTGGGCTGGGCGAGGTGTCTGGCTGTATGCTGATGGGAGGGAGCTGGGCATCGCTGGCGGCTTCAGGCACTACGAAGCCACCCTGGGCTGCAGGATTTGCAGCCTGCTGAGAGGAATGGGTGTGTGGTTGGGATCAGCGTGTGGTCAGGCTGGCTGAGCAGCATGGATCTACCAGCTGACGTTAGTGATTAAGTGTCTCCTCAGTTTGGTTCTTCCTCTAAAACAGTTTTAAGAATTCAAACCAATTCCCTGCAGATGGGTGCAAAAACTGGGAGTAGCTGAATACCTTCCTTGCCCCTGCTGCTGGCTGGAGAAGCGGCAGCTGGGCTGTGTGCGGGAGCGTGAGCTGCCTGCACTGCTGAGGTTTAACCCGCAGCAACATCTGCAAGATGGAGCAGCTACATGCTGAAATGGTAGCTTTTTTTTTTTTAAAGTATTTGGAGTTGGCCAAACTTCCCCGTTTTGCCACGTACAGCTTCTTGGGCATCAGGAATGCCTGTTGGAGGAAGGCAGATCCATGCAGGACCTTTGCTTGGGCGACTGCTCTGCTGCTGGTGCTCCAGGGCACAGATCTTTTTGTCTTTCCCCCACCGCAGGTTTTATGATACCTCCAAGCAAGCAATAGGTGCACTCTTCATCCACTTTGCCAACGTTTTTCTGTCGGATCTCACTGAAGAGGACCCTTGCTCTCTGTAAGTACAGGAGGTGCTGGTGTTCATGCCCTACATCCATAAAAAGAAGCAGCAAGAATGTTGGAAAATGTCACACGTGGTAGAAACTGAAGCACTATGTGGGGATAAACCATGCTGAGCCTGTTTTGTCTTCTGCTTTTTGCAGTCTGCTGCTCTGATGGAGATGCAGCAGTGCAAGCATGCTTTCTGATGATTAAATGCACCTTGAAATGTGTTGGCAAAAAGCTGCAGTAAACAGTGCAATGGTGTCTTGTGCAGCTGCAACTGTTAACTATGCCATTTGCACACGAGACTTTGCAATTTGATTGGTCTCAAAGCAGTATTGAGAATGCTTCCCGAACTGTGTGGGTGAAGGCCTTTGTCCAATGTGGGAACATTTTATTTTATTTTTATATTTAGTTGCACCTACCACACGTATTCCTGTAATCCTGTTTGGGGGGTTTCTAAGCCAGGCTTTGGGACTTAATGTAGATGTGCTACCTATACTTCAGACCAGCCACTTTGCAGCTACGTATTTAGTTTCAGAATTAACTTTATCTTGTTTTGAGAAACTCCTCTAGGCTTCAAAATGCTGCTGAAAACCTTCTGGCTCATCTCCTTTTTCTCTATGGAAGTGCTACACCTTGATACGTTTCTTTGAACAGGCACAAATTTGGCTGGGGCTAAATATAACCTCTAAATGATTTATTGTTGTTTTTTAAACACAGTGTTTTAAAATAAACCTTTTCATGCCTATGCTGTGCCCTTCAGGGATATTTTTTGTGGGTTTTTTTTCCTTAACATGTGTTTTATATTTCCCTGTGCCACCAGACTTGTCATCCTGAACCAGGCAGCTTAAAACTCCACAGCCTTGTCCCTGGGCTTGGAGGCTCGTGTGCTGTGTGTCCTGCCCAGGATAAATCGCCAGAGCCTCATGTTTGTATCGGAGTACTCCTATTTCAGCAGCTTGAAACTGTAACAGGATAGTCTGAGACTTTAGATGTAGAAAATATAATGTCATGTTTTCAAAGTGGATATCAAAAGCAGATTGTTATTTTTCAGCCTCTTTATCCAGAGGCAGTATCAAGTTCTAGAAAAAGAAATGTTTGTTGCTGTAGCTCTGTGCTCGGTTTTTTCTTTATGCTGTGGAAATCTGGCCTGACCTGGCAGAAAATATTCCAATAATGGAAAACTAGCCAGAAAAATTAGTTGAGTGTAATTATTTTTTTGCTTCTGGAGTTTGTTAAAATACCAAGCCTTGGATTAGAGCATGGACCCTGCAATCCCCAGAAGGTCCCTGCAGGTCTCCTGCTTCTGGCACTCTGCCTAGCAAGGTTTAAACATCCTGTGGAGCAAACCCATGGAGCCCAGATCTCCTGGTGGGGCTGGGTTCGGCTCCGTGCTCAGCAGTGGGGACCCTGAACTGAAGACTTTTGGGGACCCCAGGATGCCTGCTGTTGAGCCAGGGCTTGTCACCTCTCCCAGGACATCCTGCCCCTCAGTGTGTCACTACTCGTAGGAGCCTCCTGCAGCTGCTCGTTAATGGACTTTTTGCCTCTTCTGCCACACAGTTTGCAGAGCAGCTGCAGTTCCAAGGAACTTCCATTTTCATGTATGAAATTCCAGAAATGCTTGGTTCAGTTTCCCTGAAACTTGGGATTTCATCCTGATAAGAACAGAAGGTGCTGCAGGTGGAAAGCCTTCCTTAACTGGGAGTAACTCCTGAGGAAGGGTAGCCCAGGAATGATTTAATGCTATATTGAATCAATGAGCAATGCTAGAGAGTTGGTGAAGCCTACTCCCTGGTCTATAAACAGGATTTTAAACTAAGAAATAGCTGGTAAGGCTATAGGAAAATCCAATAATAGTCCAAGCTCACTTCCTCTCTCTTTTAAGTGGGGATTTTTATTTTTTTTTAAATCTTGGGGTGGGTTTTTTTTACAAGTTCCCATATTGAAATAGAAGATTTTGAATAAGACTTAAACACAACTGAAACCTGACTTTTTCCTTTGCCCTTAGCTACCTTATTAATTTCATCCTCGATGCCACACTGGGGATGCTGCTGATCTGGCTTGGCGTGAAAGTTGCCTCCTGGATTGTGCAGCGTAAGAAGTACACGTACCTGGTCTTTGGAGAATATGGTAGGTATCGGCTGCTCTGCACAGGGTGGCTCATTTGCTCCCTGCTATGAATGGGGAGAGGAAAAAGACACAAACTAGTTTGGGGATAAAACACGTAATCAGCCTGCTGCTGTTAGCCCTCCTCCAAGGAGCTGGTGGAGCGTGGTGGCCATCAGCGTGCTAAATGCTGGGACATTGCTGGGTCGCAGGTTCCTGCCAGGCGTGCCTGAGCCTAGCAGGGTGGTGATGAAAGGCTGAACGCTTCCTTGGGTAGGTAATATACCCAGGGACAGGCATATGATAAATTCAGGTGTTTGGGTCTGGTGGTGGTGACTTTTGTGGGGTTCTGTCAGGTTTGGTTTTTTTTACCAGCCTCTCCATCCAAAACACGGAGTTGTTCTTGCATTTGCCTTGAGCTGCAGTAGGTGTCAGCAGGACAGAGCCTGGTCCCAGAATGGAGTTCTCAAATGGCTTGTGGGGTTTGGGGGTGGGAAGGAGGTTGCCAGCTGATTTAAAAACAAACAAAAAAAACCCCAAACCAACAACAACAAAAAACCCACAACTCCCCCAAAAAACCAAACCCCCCACAATTTTAAGTATGCCTGAGTCTGGCCTGTTTCTCCTTCAATTCCTGCCTTGAGATGGAGAAAAAGTTTCAGAAAAAGCTTTTTCAGCCATCCCCAGTAGATGGTAGCACTTCTCTTCAGGACGAGCAGAGCCAGCCTCCAAGAGAGCAGTGCTTCGCTGTGGCCGGCAGGGCAGGGGAAAAATTAACCCTTTGCCTATTTAAAGTTATATCTACTATACAGATGAATTCACTTTTACTGCAGAAAGTACATCCTATTCGTGCCAAAACTTTAAGACATTAATCGTTAAGTCTGTTCTGAAGGTAGTCTCGTTCCTTTCTGGTTTTAGGAGCTGGTCTGATAACTGAGCTGGTGAAACTTGGACCAGACTAAGATTAGTTTGCGGGTCCCACTGCCTGGTCAGCCTGTACTTGGGCTCGCACTCAGCATGTGTGAATGGGTCATGGCACAGGATGAAGGGGATGGCTGGGTTTGAGGTAGCAGGAGCAGCTATGGACTGGGAATAAGATGACAACTGATAGGTTGAAATGATGGGACGTGGCAAGGCCAGCTCTCATCAAATCTGAGAGTGGCTTTAAAGGCTGCAGTGGTCTTGAGAGCAGGTTCAGCATCCTGACAACATGCATTTGGTGGAAGCTACCTTTTTTTCCTGCCTCCCCACCCCCAATGGCTCTTTCTCAAAGAGATGAGGAGCCAAGCACAGAGCACTAAAGTCATTCGGATGAGGTGGCAGAGGAATCCAGATATTCCAGATTTGGAGACTGGCGTTTTTCCCTGTTTTGAGCAACAAGCCCCACTGCAGCTATCCCAGAGCACAGCTTCAGATGCCACGTCTGCAGTTGAGCAGGAGCAAGGAAACGTTAGTCTACTGACAGCTTGCTTTAACCTTGCAGAATGATAATGAACTTCCACTGAGCTGTAGCTGGCCCCTCATGAAGGCTGGCTTAGACTACAGAAACAGCTCGCTTCTCTGAGGAAATCTAGCTTTCATTAATAAAAAAAGTTTCTGCTGTTGCTTGAATTTAGCTCTTGAATTGAGGATTAAATATCTCATCCACTGAGCACAGTTCTTGGTGCAGCTCTCTGGCCAGAATGACCACACTGGAAAAGTTAGGTAGGAGTCGAGTGACGTGTCCAGCGCAATCCTGCTATAGGGCTAGGGAAGGAAAACACTGCTATCCTCATCTCGGGTATTAAGTGACTTCCAAAACAGTTTGGAAGACGCTAGTAAACTTTGTACAGTTTGATACAGGTTCCAGAAATATGATTCATTTTCTGGTCTAATTGTTGTACTGGACTTTATGCTGCTTTCCTCAGTTCTCCTGAGGAGCAAAAGCATCTTGTGCAGTCCTGCAGGGGAAGAAGGGCAGGATGCCAGGGAAGCACCAAATCCATGTTGCGGACAGTGGTGAGTACCATTGTTCCAACCATCAGGAAAGAACAGGTGTGTCTTTTGTCCAGTATAACCAGTGTCCATCTACCTGCATGGTCTTTGAGCAAACAAATGTTGCAGCTGCTTCCTTTCTGACTCTCCAGCTCTCGGTTGCATCCCTGCAACTGATGCAAACTGCCACAGTTCTCCTTTGGCTTGGGTTCCAGCAGTCCCTTCTGCTCAGCTGTTGGTAAACCTGTCTCCATGGCCCTGCTGTGACTGCAATAGCTGCATTAATGGAGAAGCAAAGAAAAGGGAATGGAAAGCACTTAAATTTATGCTGCTATTTTAAGCATCTAGCTGTCCAGAACTCTCTAGAAAACTCAGTCTCATATTTACCAAGCCCAGGAGACAGCTATTCTGAGATTAGCTTCTCTTGTGCCTGAGCTCTCTGCCAAAGACTGCTGCAGACAGGAACAACCTGGTTTTTAGCTAGTGGAGTGTCAAAGGCTCCTCTGTCTTTGCCCAGCAGCTCTTGATGATTCTTTGGACTGCCTCTAAGCACAGGAAACTGTTTTACAAGGCTGTTGTTTCTTCTGAAGATGCTTGGCTCCTAAGATCAAAGACTGGAGAGGTTTGTTCTTCGTCTTGGTTGAAGTAGGCTGGGGAGATTGGTGGTTGCCCTACACGTAGCCAAAGCTAACAAACTCCACAAATGCTCTATGCACCAGTGGTCTAGCAGGGGAGCAGCAGGCTGTGTCTATAGGTGCTCTTCCTGTACGGGACTTCTACAGGGAGGACAGCAAAGTAGAGTTTAAGCTGCAAAGGACTTGGGAGGTGGGTACCCAAGGTCTTGTAGGTGCTGCTGAGCCTACGCGGACTGAGCAGGGGAGATGCTGGCTGGAGTCAGTCTGGGCAGATCAAATCTGGTTCAGCTTTGGGTCCCACTTTGAAACTGCTCCAGCCCTCTTCTCTCTCTCTCCCTCCCCGATTCTCACAGCAATGAGCAGCTCCCTAGAGGCAACCTCTGGATGGCTGTAGTGTCCTGGCATTTTAGTTGTGTCTGAACTCCAAAGCATTACTTTAGAAATACTGGAGTATTCCTTTTAAGTAAGCAAATGCTATGAATTTGCATTAAGAGATGGTTTCTGCAATGTGCAAGTAATGCTCTAGAGGAGCATTAAGAAATGAGGGGGAGAAAAAGACTGTGTTCTTGCTTGAAAATGTCTTTCTGGATGGCCATCTGGATGCTGACTTGTGTATGACTGTGGTTTCAAAGCTTGATGCTATGTGCTAATTCACTGTCTGGAAATGGAAAGGCATGTTGCTTGGAGGCCTGTAAAGTCTATTCAGTGGCCTGCTGAACTCTGTTGGTCAAATTTAGTTATAGGAGAATATGCTCTGTGCCAGCTGCTGAGTTTAACTGAGGACCTGTGTAGGCTGCTTCTGGCCCCGTTGTGATGGTGTACAAAATTTCCATAACAAATATTCCCACATCCTGGAGCAGCCAAGGGAGCTGGCTGCTAACGCTTGAGGAAATACTGCTGAGAATAACTCTAACCTGCGGGGCTGTCCTGTCCTCAGCATGCTTGGGCTTTCCACCCCTAGGACCAGGGAGGAAAAGTAAGGAGAGAACCGAGAATCATCCTCAAATGGTCGAGTGTGTGGGCAGGTCCCTTGTTCTGAGCAAGGATGCAAACCTTTGAACCCCCTGGATGCAGTGGCAGTATCTCCAGGGTCCGACAACCCAGAGCAGGGCTGTGACGCTGCAAACTGGGCACCAATTCCTGTGCGCTTACTTTCAGTTCAGATGCAGAACATGCCAGAGAGGGTCTGGGATGCCCACTGGTCCTGTCTGGCTGCTCTGATGTGTTAGGTTCCATTCTCTGAAAACTTGTTCTTGCCCTCCAAGTAAGCACTTCTGCACAATTCAGATGCTTTCCTTCTGTTTCTTACCCTACTCCATACTTGACACGGATAATTAGATCCCTTTGTTTCGGAAGTACCATTTGAGTATCTCTTAAGAGGCTTTTATTGACTTTTTCTACCCCCATCATGTCACACAGACCAACTTGCAGTGCTTTCAAATATTTGCTTTTCCTCAACCCACCCCTGAACCCTCCGCTTTGGCTGTGGTTAAGCTTTTTCCTACCTGCTCAGTGCACGCACAGTCCCCAGAAGACTGTAAATAAAGCAGCCTGGCAGGAACACGTGGGCTATGCTGACAGCTTCGTACATTAGGCAGCCTGCAGGATTAAAACTAATCCTGTTGTGTAGTAACAGCTCAAATACCTCAAGTAGCACTGCTTTTACTCTGCAAGCAGTTGGGCTCCTACGCACAAGCGGAATGAGAGACATGCGCTTGTGTGCGGTTGCTGCAGGCACTGGTGGTCCTAGGTCTGCACTGAGGAAGTTTTGCTGATGGTGGGGAGCACCAGCAGCGCTGCTGGAGGAGAACAGTCAAAATGCAGTCCGTACATCCCTCAGGGTGAAGGTGAATGGTATATTTGTATCAGGGTGGGAGCTGGCTGTAAGAAAGTTTGAGCAAAGGGTGGTTGTTAAGCTAAAGGGAGAGGCTGATGGTGAAGTTGGTGTGTAGAGCTGAGATGCCCTCAGTTACCTTGTAACTGGGAATGGAACAAGAAATGGAAGGTCTTCAAAGGAAGCACGATACATGTAATCTCCAACCAGGTGTTGTGTGTGCATGTGTGGGCTGCAAAGATCCTTTGGGCCAGTTCCCCACTATCCTGCAAGGACAGGGAATCTCTGAATGCAGGAAAGAGGGGGGCATCTTTTTTTTTTCCTTCTTTTTTTTTTTTTTTTTTTTTCCCTTCCAGGTAGGAGATTGGCTTTTGCTGGCAGTCTTGTTTGGCAGAAAGTCTTGCAGGCACTTACACATTTATTTTAGGTTTTTTTATTTATTTAGGTAACGGAGGTAGTTCATGTAAGAAGAATCCTCTCCCATCCATGGAGCAGGGTACCTCTGGACAGCACTTGGTCCATTAAAGACACTAAGAGGGGATGCCTCTGACTGTCTTCCTGTAGGAAGCCAGCACCTAAATGAGGTGTGTGGTTAGCTGGGATCAGCTCAGATTTTCCAGCCTTGCTTCCTAACTGTGGGAGGAGATGTGGTCAGCCTGTCTTATGGGCTTGTTCAGGGACTACACCAAAGGTTCCCTCTTCCCTGACAAGATGCCAGTAGATTGTGACTTGTATGTTACTAGCATTAGTCATGTGAATTAGTGGTGAGTTAAACTTGGATGGTGGCCACTCAGAGGTGGATCAGTGGTCCTTGGATGACTTCAGGCTTGCTGAGGTAAGGAGCAGCTGGCTGAGCTCCTTGGTGAAGAGGAAACAAGCCAATGTCTGTTTATAGCTGAAGGCATCCTTGCAGCCCTGCGGACTGTGCTGCTGTTTTGTTGTCATCTTTGTCCTGAGTTACTGTGGTATGGAGGAGCCTCCTGTCCCTGGGAGACCAAGGCACGGTGAAGAGTAACTGTGGAGACACCCTCTGACCTTCCTGTCAGGGGGTTTAAGTCCTGTCTTAATATGTGTGCTAGAGTGGATTCCTGTACAGAAACATCTCATCCCATAGTCTGGAAACAAAGCTCAGAATGGAAAAAGAGGAGGAAGAGGATCCAAAACAGCAGCAGTTTTGAGCTGCGAAAGGTGATAGAGCAGATGGCCAAATCTGGCCTCCGTGTAGTTCTATGGGTCTCTTTCCATATCCTTCCATTGTCTACCCTGGACCGTGTAAGAGGTGCTGATGTCCTTCTGATTGTGGAGGGGGTTCACAGCATCTCCTCCAGGTGACGCAGAAAACACCAGAGTGAGAAATAGGAATATTTGATGCTTCATGCTGTGATGGAGGCTCCTTTGCCAAGGTGGGATGTGGAGAACAGTGGGGGTGCAGCTCTGTCCTGCTTGGGTAGCACAGGCTTGCACGTGCCCTGTCCATTTAGCTGGTGAGCTGGTCTAACTGGGGCAGACCTCTGGTCTTGGAAAAGTGGGCTTCCCTTGGTGATATCTTGCTGTTACATAGTAAAAACTGTTCTCTAGCAAAGGGAGGAAAAAAGAAAAATTCCTTTTCCAAAGGTTGTCAAACCTCATGAAAACTCAACCAGGAATTTAATAGCTTTCTTGCGAACTGAAAGTGAAGGGAAATTTTTTTGGGGGGCGAGGAGCTGTTAACCTTGGATTTATGGGCAAGTCCTTCCTAGGATGGATGAAGGAGGTTGTCTCTTCTAATGTCTGTGTATCAGCCTGATTAGCCAAAACCTGGCTAGGGTGGCTTGGTGCCCTGTACGCAAAAGTAAGAGCCATAGTCTGCTGTTTGTGGTGATAAGTGGTCATGACCTCCTATCCCCAAAAGGGTGTGAGGGGGCAGGTATTTGGGAGACATCTCAAACTGGCTGCTGCTTTTTAGGCAAGCTGAGATGAGGGATGTGTTCCACAAGTGCCACTGTGACTGCAGTGCAGAGGAGCCGACTTGCGAAGGGTGCTGTGGCTGTTAGCCCTGTCTCCCCGCAGGGGACCGAGCACAGCTGACAACACAGAGCAAAAGGGAAAGAGTTCAAATGCAGGAAGGACATGATGGATATGTTTGTTTTCCTGTTTTGTTTGTACTCAGAGCTCCGATGGGTGATGGTAACCTGGAGGTTTGTAGGAGAATTAGTTGGCCTTGGGATAAGGGGCAAAAGCCTCCCTATACCTAACCTGTGCCTAAGACAACTGGGTGCCTGAGTCTTTCTGGAGAGGCTGCCTGTGCTTCAGGAGGATGAAAGCCCTCTGACACAGGCCTTTAACTGCCTGCAATGCTGTTCCCATCTCTTCCGCAGACCACCCATTAAGCTGCTGCCCGGCAGGGAGCAGAGACGTGCACTTGCCGAAATCCTCTGCGGGCTCTGCTGGTTGCGCTTGCACGTAACCTTCCTGGCTGCCCCCTCCTCCCCTCCCCCTGTGCAGTTGCCTGCTGCTCTGATGCTTTCTGCTTGCTGTCCTCCCAGCTCGGCAGCCTCTCCGCACCCTTTGGCCTCCCGGTCCTTCCCTCTCCCCGCCTCTGCTTCCTTCTCCATCGCGGCTTGAGCAATTAAAAATTTGGGATGCAAGGTGATCCTTTGGAGGTCTCTGGCATGGAGGCACTAGCTGGATGCCTGTGCTTCTTAGCTGTAGCTTTGTGACGAGGCAAATGTTTTGGTACTAACAAATGACAGAATAAGGGCAAATCTACATACAACCTGTTTTGCCCTTGCTGGGAAGCTGGTCCCTCTAGAGCTGGGCTTGGATACCAGCTCTTACGAAATCCTGGTGTGTGCCGCTGGTCTCTGTGGCCGGAGGTTTGGCACAGTGGTTTGGATAAATGCACTTTGGCCAACTGCTGGTGTTGTCTTCCCTTGCTGCATCTCAACAGTGTAGCGCTGAGACGAGTGGAACTGAGCTCCCAGCCCGCTGCCGTTCAGCAGCGCATCAAGCATTGGAATCTCACAGGGGGTTGGGCTGTCACACACAAATGCAATTCCAAATTTTGGCCTGATGACGCTGGAAACAAGTGTTGGCAAGGGTCATCTTTATATTCGAGTGGTAAGAGGAAATGCTGCAGCTTTCCAAAGCCAGATACTGTAGCTCAGTTTTTGCAGACCTGAGGTATTATGATGAGCCTGGGAAGATGATAACCAGCTGGCAGGGTGCTTACAGAGGGCTGGAGCAAGCACATGTAATAGATACGGTACCATTATTGTTGTTAACAATACAAATATGCTTTTACTTATTACTTGGTGAGTACCCCATTGGAAACATTAACATTTAATTAGCATTGATTCTTCTTGAGTGAATTGCTCTAAAACCTGGGGCAGTGGAGCCCCTGTCTCTTGCTTAAACAGCAAATATCACATAACCAGCTGTTCACTTCATCAGCAAAAAAATTAGTTCTGTTTAGCAGTGAAAACTTACGCCTCTTGTATTGAAAATGGTGACCAGAAATTTTCAGGCTATTGCTGGAAACTGGGCAGGTAAGGCTTGGCAAGGAGAAAATTGCAGGTGATGTTTCTAAAGATTTATTTTTATTTTTTATGGAGGAGTGTGCAGGATGCTGACTGGTCCTTGTATAGAGGAGGATCAGTCCAGCAGTATCTTTTCTTGGGGATTGCTACTGGGATTAGCTTTAATTCAGAAGGGTCAGTCTGGCTAAAATGCTCCAGTACCAAACCTTGCTACCCCAGCCGTGTGCTCCTACAACTGTGGAGAGAAAATCTCTTTCCCCTAATTTTAGATGTGGTATTGTGTATTTGTCTCACCGCAAAACTTGCGATACGGAAGCACTTCCCTGTCCCTCTAATCAGCTCAGGTATCAAGCATGAGGCAACTTTTCTGCAAGGCTGTCTCCTCCTGTCCTTTGTCTCAGATTTAATGTGCCCTTTTTCTAGGTGACCCTCCACAAGCTGCTGCCTGGATTGGCCAGTGCATCCTCTACTTGCTGATAATGGTTTTTGAGAAGACTGTGATCAGCCTTGTCTTGCTTATCCCTGGTTGGACAAAGGTAAGCTCCTGGGATGTATTTTCCTTGCCACAGCTGCTGTGGCTTGTTTCTTGTCAGCTTTGCTTTATTAGTGGTCCCCATCATCACAGGTCTTTAATCCTTATGACTTGTTGACATCCCTCTAATCATTAGCTATTACTTAAGTCTGTGGAAACATGACTTTCATAAGAGTTTGGCTTTTGACATGTTCTCTTGCTAGTCAAAAGCTAGTGGAATCAGATGCTGCTTTAATTTTCTTTTCCACCCTTGGAAGGATAAACTGGGCTGGGCTGGCAGCTGAGGTAGTTCAGTTCTGCCAGAGGATTTCTTAGTTATCTCGTCAAGTCAGTTCATGTTGTGATTCTGTGCCTGAACTAGGGGCAATCTTAGAGATTAATTTGGAAGAATTATCTATTCAAGTAGTAGTTGTTCTTCATTCCCCCAGCTGTTTCTGTATGTTAGTTCAGGCAGCAGTAATTGTGTTGATCATGAAGTTCCTCTTTTAAAAAATAAAAAGTGTGGCACTTGTAGCTGCATACCTGGTGGCAGGGAGGTGTGGTGGGTGTATAAACCAGTTCTGCGAGTCTGTGGGATAACTCCAGGTTTGAGTGCATTTACACAGAGTGCCTAGTACCTCTCAGGCTGGTGGGACTTGACTGAGGAGTTAAGCTCCCAGATTGCTGTAAATCTGTTCCTTTTCAGGGCTTGTCCTTCAAACCCAGTAGCCTGCAGTGCTCAGACTTGGACATGAACACGCTGTTCAGCAGCACGCACTGCTAGATCCAGAGATGCTGCTGGTTTCCTCTCCATGCTTATTGTGCATGGCTGGTGTCCTTATTTTGCAGCTAGGCTCCAAGGAGCCAAGGAAAGTCCCCCAGTTGTCACGGGTAGTTACACTGAATGGCTAGCAGTACTTATTTCCTGCTCTGTACAAAATCATGTGTTTGGCAGCTGGGCTAAAGGGATAGCACGTGTAATCTTCCTAAGAGCTGGGCTAAAGCAAAGTCTGCAGAGAGCCCTAGTGAGGAGACTGCTGGTGTAAGAAGGCAACCAGTTGGCAGCGAAGATCTTATAGCAGAGCCGTTCAAATAACGCTTCTAAATGCTTTCTCCTCTGCAGCTTCAGCAGATCCTCCTGGGTTACATCCCAAACCCCCAGCTGGAGCTCGTCCTGGTCATGCTTGTTGTGCCTTTTATAGTCAATGTAAGTGGTGCCTCTGCAAGCACTGGGTGAGGTGGTTTGGAAGGGATGGCCCATCCCCATGGGGAGTGTGTACAGGAACTGGCTTGGGGGAAGCCTTGAGTAACTGAAGTGTCTTGGACAGGGTGGAGGGGAGTGGGAACAATTATCTTTTGTCACAAACACACAAATCTGTCGCTACTGTCCTGCCATGGTCTCTGTTCCCAATTCCTGTTCCCTTGTTCCAGCTGCTGGGTGGCTGACTCTTCACCTCTTTGAAGAAAGCTGGGACTCATTAGCTGAGGGCTGCATCTCAGCAGCAAGCTACAGGCATGGAAATGCTCCAAAGCCTTTGAAATTCCTGTAGGATGGCTTGTCACTGGTGACCTGTGGCAGCCTGCCAATCTAGCCATTTAGCTAGACTTCAAATTGTGTTACAGCCAGGCGTTCAGGTTACCCAAACTATTGATATTCTCAAAACTAGTTTGGCAAAACCTCTTTGAAAGCTCAGCTGTGCCCAGAATTAAGGGAACCAGGAAAAGCCCTGACCTGCTGCTCAGTTCCTGCTGAGATGGGGGAAATGAGAACAAGGTGTGTGTCAAACTTTTTTTTTTTTTTCAGTGCATACCATGAGCATTGCAATGGTGCAGTATTAGCAAAGTTGGGGTTACCTGCCTCTGCTACCAGCCTCTCCACCACCCCAGACTGCATTTCCTGATTTGAAAGCAAACTCAGATTCTCAAAGAACTGACCAGGGACTGGTGCAGACAGAGCAGATGAACCTTGGATGGAGCTTGGTTCAATGGTTATTTCCTAGCGCAAACTTGGCCTATCATGGTCTGTCTTTTTTTTTTTTTTTTTTTCTCCCCCCCCGGGTCTTCAATATCCATGGAATCAATAGGATTTATATGAGAAGAGACCTCAGGAATTTGACTCATCTGACCCCCATGAACATGCTTGATGCAGGGTTACTTTAGATATTAAATTAGGTTGGTCAGGGCTGGACATCTGGAGGAATCAAAAGGAGAAGTAATGGCTGTGATTCAAGGACTTTGGTCTCTGCAATCTATTCATGTAACTTCTTTCTCCCCAAGGCTATTATGTTCTGGGTTGTGGACAGCTTGATCATGAGGAAATACAAGCAGAAGGACACCCTAGCCATCAATGGATCCATAGAAACTCCTCGAGCTAGGAGGACTGAGGAATCTCAGGTAAGGCCAAGGATGTCCTTTGTTTGAGACCAAACTGCAAGCTTGTAATACGGTCGTGTGCTTTACCACAACATACCATCACCCCAGGTCTAGGCAGCTTGGTGCTTCGTGAATGTGGAGGGTGACCTGCTAAGTAAACCAGCTTCCCGTGTTTTAGCTGAGGTCAGCAGAGGGATGTTTCCTGGGAGGATCTCACCCTGTCTAACAATGAGAAAAATCACAGCCTATGAGGTGCTGCTGAAATATTGCCCGAAATGATGACAGTATCTCGGGGGGGATGAGCTAGCTTTTGCACTAACCCATGTGGGCTTGTTGGAGTGGCAGGCTGAAAATGGGGCGTATCTCTGCACTGGTGCTCTCATGTTAATTGTAATTTATATATTACTTTTATATATGTAATAATGTTTCCCATGTTAATTGTAATTAATCTTAGCTTAAAAGAGCTTGCTTTCCTCACTGTAACTGATAACATCCCTTTTTAGAGGACATAGGGCTTCCAGCTAGGCCATTTTTGTCAGTGTTTGGGGTTTTTTTGGTTGGTTTTAGGTTTTTTTTTTTTGGCCAGGTGATGGTCCCTTCGCTGTAAGAAGAGCTTGATGCATAAAAGTCATGGAGGGGGAGAAAACGCTCCAGTCCCAACAGATGTTTTTAATGACCTGTGCTTTGCTGGGCAGGTGGTGTCTGTGCTGCTCACTGACTTTCTGGGCAGAGCCCCCAACCTGAGTCACTGGGTCAAATTAGTTTCCTTCCTCTGGCACCCGGGCCTGCTTTCAGAGTGTTCTGTGCTGAGATCTCGCAGCTCACTGGCGAGACAAGCTGAGATAAGGTAGTGTCTGGCAGTGGCAGGCTGACTCCTGGAGTAGCTGCTGCTGAGGAATTTGGGATGGTCAGAAATAGCACTGGCTCTCAGAGCTCCCTTTGTAAAGAGTATCTCTGCTCTGGTGCCGATGGGTGGGATGGCCGGTTGCTGGTGAGATTGCCGTGCGTGCAGCGGTGGTGGTGTTTAAGGGTGTGCTTGGCAGTCTGCACAGCAGCGTGGCTTCCAGTCTCAAGGGTGCAAGGGGGAAGAGGCTGCCGCTTGTGAGGATGCAACGCTGGAGGAACCCTCCCTCTGGCTGGGAGGGCAGGCAGATGCGAGCAGCTGCTGAGACTAGTGAGTCACTCCTGGCCCTGCTTCCAGATAAACAGTTGTACTTTGGCAAGGTCACTAGAAACACATGAACAGTGTGCCTCGGGGAGCTTCCTGAGCAGTGTGTGTGGTGGGGGCATCCTTGAGAAATCCTTTGTTTTGGAGAGAGGAGGTAGAAGTGGTCTACTGCTGGGTCATACTGGTATGTCTTGATGGTTGTGCGCTGGAACTAAGAACTCATAGCTGGGATGTGAAGGTGGATTAACTCTGAGCATGAGTTTGTCCTGGTTGTGGTAGAGTCCTGGTTTCTCGGTGGTGGCCAATGTTCGAAAGTGGTTACCTCCTTAGAAGGGCTAGGCTGGAGGTCTGCTCAAAATGTGAAGGTGGTGATGAAGATCTGTCTTACTGACTGGTTGTGCTGGTGTGTTCCCAAAGGTTTAAGATCAGCTAAAATTACACCAGCTCAGAAGCAAGGGTAAGGGGGTGACATCTCTAGTTGAGACACTAGGTTCCAAAGGCTGGAAAGCAGGTTGAACTTGCGGCACCTTGTCCTATAGTTGTGGTGGCTGCCACAGATTCACAGATGGTGTTGCTGCTACTGGCCCTCCATAGAAGTGGAGCTGGCCCTCTGCCTTGCTCCACTGAAGGGGGGTGCATGTGTTCTGTGGCCTCTAGCTCGGTTTTGGATAACCTGAAGGGAAGATACCTGTTAATCTGAAGAAGATAGGAAAGACTCTTGTGGCAGCTCAACCTTGACAGGTTGTTTCAAGTAGTAGACACAACTCCCACAGTCTGACTCTTGCTGTCAAAGGCTTCTCCCATCTTCCAAGTACTTGACTACTTTTCTCAGATGAATTTTTGCCGAGATCTTCAATGTGCAGGTCATGTGTCCATCTTGAAACCCTCTGATCCATCACTGCAGTGGAACTACCAAGGGGACCAGTTTCTACCTGGAATGGTCTACAGGGACTGCCTCCTTTCTGCTCATATGTGTTCCTGTGCCTCTGGCCCAACAAATAGTTTGGGCAGAGAAGGAAGCTGATGAAAAAATACAGAAGTGGGTGACCTGCTTTCCCAACTCTATTTCTTGGCACTGGGCCTTGAGGTGTAGCCGTTGGCTCCTGCTTCATGTGTCAGCTTCTTAGGCTATGAATTAAAGATAATGTTGGCCAACTGAGCCCTACGGCTGGATTGATTTGAATTTAGGCTTGAAAGCAGAAAATGAGTGTTTGCTGGGCTTGTTGCTGCTAATAACCTTTCAATTGGAGGAATTTCTTCTCTCCCCACTGCCCAGCGGAGAGGAGGAAGGGGGGCTGAGAAGTGTCTCTGTACAGGGCCGAGCTGGCAGAGGCTAATGTGTCCCATGGTTTATCAGGGTTCATCAGAGCTGTCTAGCAGCAGGCGCCAACAACTCCCCATCATGCTGCCTTCTTGAATTTCAACCCTCTGTCTATCTGGCCGATAGTGTCATTATTCTTCCTCGAACTAGCAGTTTGTGTTTGGAAAAGGAGGGGGAGAGAGAGGAAGGCAAATGGGAAGAGGTGGCTGAAATTAACCTGTTCAAAACCCACACTCAGTATTTTCTATAGGGATGGCAGGAGCACTCAGTTTGGTCCTCGGTTTGGTAAACCAGCTGGGTGTGGAGAAGCAGCCCAGCAGTCCTGCGTCTGGTGTCACTTACTGACTCTGTGGCTGCAGTGCAGACCAAAGAACTGGCAGCCTCTTGAGGGCTTTAAGGCTCTTCTGGGGAGCCACAGATGTGATTATGGGCTTTCACTTATAATGCAGCAAATGCTGTATGTTTTTACACTGAAACCCTGAAAGGGATAAACTTTGTCTTATGGCTGAGAGAATTTTGCCCTTCCTTCCAAATCAGTCTTAAGCTTTCTTTTGTTTCAGACTTGTGCCCACCTTGGTAAATGTTCATGCAGCTTTTTTTTTTTTTTTTTTTGTGGGATACAAAAAGATCTCTTAGGAGTACCAGTTTGAGTCCACTGCTGTTTGGGCTGGGGAAATGTGTTCACCTGTGTGGCCCTTATTTCTACTTTGTGTGCATCCTGCCTTTGACCCGAGTCGCTCTTCCCTTGCCCTTGCAAGTGTCAATAAACTTTAGATCTAATCGGTGATTTCTTTGTTTCCTCTACTCAGAAAAATAAGTCTGTTTTAATAATGTTTTATTTGATCTTTTTTGAGCTTGTGGGTGTTTTTGTTTTGTTGGTGGTTTTTATTTTTTCCCCAAGGGAGTTGAGTGAGTTTCTGTTCCTTTTCTGAAGGCTTACATTTTCAGAGATAAGCCTTAAAGCAAAATTTGGTCTAATACTAGTGGTACCTGTAAGAACTATTAGTGTATTAGCTTTCCTCTCAACCTTAAACTAGCCTCTAGTTTCACCCTATGTGGGGACCTGCCTTTGGTCAGCACCTATCCTAATTCCCTTCATAGGAGCTGTGACTTCTGGCATTGACTCGACTGAGGATGCTGATGAATGCCAATGCCTATGCTGCTTGCTTTTGAGTACTGAACAATACTCCAAGAGCAAGTTTAATTTGCTTATTGCTTAGCTGAGCTGATTATTTTTTTTTTAATAGGTCAAGCTTGGGGTAAACTCCAGGTGCCTGGTTCTTACAGTGAAGCTATATGAAGGTGGGAATAAAGGTGCCTCTGGAAGGAAACTGTCCCACCTGCCAGTCCTACTGGCTCCTGGCAACTCATCTATACTTAGATGCAGGAGGATGGTGGGATGGTTCCTACCTCTACGCCAGGCTGGTGGAGCTTTAGGCAAATGGGTTTCCATAGCTAGTGGGAAACACCCTGGAGCTGCTTTGTTTTACAGCCTGTGCCACAGTTCCCATGTCTGTGCATTCTCTTCCCCTGCCACTGAGGTGGTCTGGTTAGCTAGAAGATCTGCTTGGATGGAGTACCAAACCAGTAGGTAGCCCCTTCTTTCAGACAGGAGGGGTAGGCAGAGCACATGGGCAGCTCTGTTTTGGTAGCGTGACCCATATTGTTTTGCCAGCTGCTGACCTCCTGGTGTGGAGAGGAATGCGTGAAGTATTTGAGGACTGCGGAGTGAGACAGTAGCACATTGTCCTGGGACTGAGAAACTGGCCCATTCCCAGCTGTGCCACTAACCTGCTGTGATCCTGACCTGGTTACATCTGCAAGGGAAGTACCTTGTCCAAGTTGTGCTGAAAACTCCTAAGATGGAGTTGGGCTTGAAGACCATATCTGGGGGTACGTCCCATGACTGTCATAGTGATGAGGTGCTGTCTTGTGATGAAGCTCCCTGGTGAATTGTGGAAAGGTTACTGGGGGTACTGTTGGCTTGAGCAGCTTCGTACAAGCTGTATGGTGGGCAGGTAGCAACCTGAATAGGTCTGGATGTGCAATGCTCAGTGCCTGCTCAGTCATCCACGCTTGGCTGCAAGGGGATTTGAGTTTGCAGGTGAAACCCACCAAAATGACTAGTTCATTAAGTCCCAAAACTAGCCTGTTGCAGCCTGTCAGAGTTCAGTGAGTTTATAATGCTGTGACTAATTACCCACGCATTTTTTCAGGTTCAACATCACAATATTAATATGATAAATAGAGGAAATCTTCACTTGGAAGGGATGGAAACTTCCCAGTGTGTGTCTTGAACCAAAAAACATTCCTTGAGACCAAGGGGGGGGAGGTGCGGCAAGAGAGCTTAATCTGATCTACTGCTATCCTTAGAGTATCTGACGTGCTGCTGTGAAGATAAAAACATCAGATGGGGAGGCTGGAGTGTGTGTGAGGGTGGGGAGGAAATCTTCCCCTGCAGCTCTTCTGCTCCTTTGAAGTCATTGACTCATTGGAGTTTGTTTTTCCTGTTCAGTAGTTTTGTTGCTGTGGTGACTGGCCCTGTGGCGCTGCCTAAGCCTTAGCAAGTGGAGGGCACAGTTAATTCACAACCATGCATGGAGATGGCCACAGAGAAGACTAACTTCCCTCATGCTCCAGGTTTTTCCCAAGGAATACTGGGTTCTGGGGTTGGTTGAGCTGTTGGGGACACTCCGCATGTGAATGTACTGGACTGAAAGCCCTTGACTTGTGCCTTTGAGCTGAAATGTTGCTGTGAGTCAGGCACAGGGAGGCTTTGTAGTGCATTGGTTGAGCCTTTGGAGCAAAGTGGGGTCAGATGGGGCTGATGTTTGGGTGGGAGGTCTACGCTGCCTTGCTGGAGGAAGCCAGGTTTTTGGGGGGTGGTTGTGGTACCTGCCCCTTGTCCCTCCATCAGCCACGAGATAATGATGCTATTTGGGTTCTGTGGTGGGCAAATGGAAGAAGAGGCAAGGGCTGCTGGCGTTGCTCATCTAGGGAGGGAGAACTGGGACCCCTTGACTGTGCTGTTAGGCTTGTGCCCCTCTGTGGAGCTGCAGGCTGAGGTGCCAAGACCTGGCCAGGATTCTGATGTGGATGATGAGTGTTCACCAGAAATCCTGTGATTCAGCTGAGATCCTGAGCACAGGGGCTGGCTGCACTTCAGCTGTGCTTAGAGGTAGCTACTGTTAGGGGTAATGGCAGCAGGGCTGCTCTTGCCCAAAGCTGAGTGTTTGAGGTAAGGAGATGGGGTTGAGCAGACAATCTCTCAGGCCATGAATATTACCTGTGCAAACCGCTCGTCCATCCAGCCTGCTGGCTGTCATTGGGTTTCAGCTCTTCTGCAGTCAGTGCAGCCGTAGCCCAAGTAAAATCCAGCCTTTTTCCTCTTCCAGATGATGTGGCTGGAGGATGCCCCACACGTGGCTCCATCTGCGTCGTGCAAACGCTCCAGGCCGGTGGCAGCCTGTTAGCTCAAAACAGCCTGTTGGTAGCTTCAAGTCTGGAGTTAGCTGCCGAGAGTGTAGGTGTTCCTGGAGGCAATGGGCAGCCTTCTGATCATGCAGCAAAGCTGCGGGCTTTCTTACCTGGAGAGGTACTGGTGAGAGGTGTCAGTGCTCTGTTTTGGTTCCCACAACTCTGACTGAGCCAGGAGCTGCTGTGCCAGGCAGAAATAGGATGCTACCAAGCTGGGATGCCCCTCCTGAGCTCGCTGGCCATGGCTGGAGCTAACCATGTAGCTCTGCTTGCTCTTCTGACTGAGCTCTGGAGACAGCAAGCAGCTGGGGGCCTGGGGAAAGGTCTGTGTTTGGTACAGCTGTTCACAAAACATGTGGCCTAGTTCCTGTATGTCTCCACTGAGGCTGCAGCCTGGTCTGAGCATGCCTGTCTGTGTGAGCCCTCTCCCATGGTGAGCCAGAGCTTTTAACTGCCTGTTCTGCTCTCAAAGTGGGGGGTTGAGACACCAGATTGTCATGGTGTCTGTGCCCAAATCTGGCTGTTATTGGAGAAATGGTCAAGATGACATTGAGGCCCTGCCCATCTTATAGAATTAGATCTTGCAGCAGGACCCCTCTAGGGGTGCCTGACCCCTTCAGCAAGCAGTATCAAGAACTGAGAACTTCCACTCCATCAGCATGTCTGTTCTCCTTTCTAGGTGTTACTCTCTCCAGACATGGATTTTGATCAGTCGGAAAGTGACCAGGATATTTCAGGACTCCAGGGAATGAGCCAGAAGATGAAGCAACCCAGCTATCAAGTGGTCATCTGACAACACTGAGACGAGGGATGTGGAGGAAGGCAAATAGCACTGTGACCCTTGAGCTGGCTGAGGGAGGGCAGCATGGGGAATGCCAGTTGATCCCTATAGATCTGCAGAGGTCCTTTTGCCTGCTGCATCTAGACCTATCCTTCTGCAGCTGTCTCTTTGGATGGTATCTGTACACCCTGTACAGGCTTGAGCAGTATCTGCTTTGCCTGTCTGACCCTAACCTGTACACATGCAGGCACGTTGAGGTTAGGGATACGGATATGTACTTCCTCTGGCTGGCCAGCTGGGTGTAACTTTTTTGTCAGGGCTAGAGACTGAAATCAAAAGATTGTCTGCTTTTCTTTTTTTAATGGAAAAGAAAAATATCTATCCTGTACTACCTGAACTGTGACACTTTTATATGCACAATACTCTAATTGGTTTGCAATATGTATTTAAATATCTTGAATTGGGAAGATTGTCTCGGTGGATCTGATCCTTTTTACTGTTTTATAAGGAATGCAATAAATACTTGATCTAAACCTGCTTCATAAATGAATTGCCTTCATCTGCTTAGTATTTTACAAAACCCTAATGCTGGAAAGGGGAGGAAGGGGATCTGTTGAAATCTTTCCTGACCAGTTCCTCCCCGGGCAGGTTGTCTCTCTGCAGCAAGGCTGCCCTAGTCAACCTACAGAAGAAGAGCCGAGCCACAGTGCTCAGTTTCTGTAGGTGGGCTGTATAAGCCACTTCAGTACAAAGACCTGGTGCTGCAGCATCAACCTGTGCTGGACTCCAGACCAGAACAGACTTGGAGATTGATCCCAGTTGCCACCTTACAGGTCAGTGTTTACTGGGAGCTAGAAGCTGACTCTTTCCTTTTACTTAGTTTAAAATAAACAGATAAAATCTCTGCAGGACTTGATTCAAAAGCTAGAGCTGAAGAGTCAATTGAAGCCCCATTAACCAGCCCTGATCTTTGGGGGGTAAAGGAGTGGCCTCAGGTAGGACTGCTGCAGGAGAAGACCCCTGGGTCATTCCAGATCTGACACCTTTTGCTCCAAGTGTGAGGTGGAGGGCTTTGCCCTTGCTCCTTTGTTAACATATTCTATTCATCTATAAACACACAAAAATGCAAAACACTTTGCAGCTCTCCTGGGGGGAGAGAGGGAGAGAGTGAGCACAGAGCAGCTGCGTAATGTGCTCCCAGGCTGGGTGCAGATACACAGCTGTGATGAGACCCAGAGTCCAAATAGTGACAAGTCCTTAGAGCAGGGCCTGATCCAGGATTCACTAAACTGAACCAACAGACCTGGCTGAGCCATAGGCAAGCTTTGCTTATTGTGTGACAGTCCTCAGAAGTGTTGGGTGGGAATTATATTTTATTTTCCTTCCTTCCCTCCCTTCTATTTTCACAAGAAAACATTCCTTATTAAGAAGTAGAAAATAAAGGATTTGGATTTGCTAAATTAGGCAGATCTAGACTTCTAAAAGCTGAGCTGTGAGCATGTGAAGTTGAGGGGGGAGGGGTGTTCACTTTCTTAACTTCAAAGTAGTTTAGAAGCATTAGATGCAAATCAAAGTCTTGCATGCCCCTTAGTGAACTAGACACGCTTGGCTACACTTGCAGCTGCACAGCCTTCTACTGTATTTCTGGAAATGATGTCCTTTTTTTGTTTCTTAGTTACTTAATGAAAGGTCAAAACCCTACTTGTGGTGGCACATCAAATGGCTTTTGGAACACATGGCACACAGCTCTGAATACATTATTTATATTGCCTAGTGAAACCAGTTTCACAATGGGACTTTTGCTTGTCTGTCAGAGTTCTACACTTGTAAGGGCTGGAACAACGCTTATGCTGTTGTCTTGATTGAAAATAGATTAAGACAGCTGCTTTGTTAGAAACTTGCTCCCTGTTTTGAGATGTACTGGTATTTTGGGTTTTGTTCTTGCTACAGGGCTGTACAGTGCAATGCTGCAGTATGTGAAAAGTGGAAAGTCAGCCAAAGCAAAGCCCTTGTTCTAGAATGGAAGGTGGGTGATGCAAGCTTCATCTTAGCCCTTAGTAGAGGCTGGCTGAGGAGGCTCACAATAGGAAATACTGTGATGTTGGGGAAGGTTGTCCTTCCCTAGCTTTGTGTAGCCAGTGCTGCTTCAGCAACCCTCGATTCAGGAGTCCTGTCCCCCGGTCTGAAACGGTGGTGTGCAATTGTTTCCATTGCGCTCCCAAGTGATTGCTCAGCCCTCATTCCTGAGCTGTCTGAGCAGCTAACAATCTTTAACCGTTAACTTTAACTGCAAAGCAAGTGGCCTGTGACCCTCTTGGAGACAAGAACAAACACGTGCCTGTATGTGCAGTTGTTGCAGCATGCTTCCTGGGAGCAATCTGTGCTGCAACAAAGGGCTATGAGGACCAAGCCTGGAAACGTTCTCCTTCAGAGAGAGGGAAGTGTTGTGATGCCCCATTTGTAGATGGGGAAAGCTGGAGTTCACAGTCCATGACCTGCCTTTGCTCTTACTGCTCTTGGGGCAGCAGGAGCACGAACTCTGGTTTCCCGTGTCCTGTGCTACTGTGTTTAAAGGCTGGATCAGTCTTCTCTACATGGTTAAATTCTCAGTTTAATGTGGGGGTAGAACCCTAGGGTCTGTTCACCTAACACACTTCTTGCTTCCTTCCAAGTGTACAGAGGCTAGAGAACATCACTGACCTTTAATTTTCCACTGAAATTACTTTGCTTCCCAACCTACTGTTAACTAACTTGTGAGTGGTTCTTCCAGCCATCTGGTAACATAAGCTTGTTCAGCAGCATAAAACATACATAACCTTAGCTTCAAAGCTCGTTTTATCTTTGCCAAATGAAAGCTTCACTGCAGTGTTCACTGTAAAATATTTATTGTGAAATGGATAACTGGAGCCTTAACGAGAACTTGAGTATATTGCTTCAGGTGCTTCATATGGCTGGGAAGTTGGACTTGATCACTGTTCTCTTCATGCCCTGAAAGAAGTAGTTTTCCTTGGCTGGAGGAGGAGGAGGAAGAGAAGTGATGATGCACCTGAAGCATTAGCAATATATGTGTGTGTGTGTGTGTGTGTATATATATATATATATATATACACACACATATCTATATACAGGAGAGATGAGAGGAGAGCCTAAGCCAATCTCTCCTCGTAGCAATACACTTGAATACCAAAATGTGGGAGAAGAGTGGAGATTTCAAAGAAATCTCTTTTCAGTAAGGACAGTATAAAGACGACACCTGCCAAACCCTGGACTGTCTAGAATTTCACTGCCACTATCCTGTTTACCCTGTGCTAGTGAAATGGGAGGCTGTTTGGAAATGGGCTGGGTGATCTTCCCACTGTCTTCTTGGGTAGAAAAGTGAACTTCACAGATGCCCTTTCTCATCACATTTCTGGCCCACAAGGACGTTGCAGAGCATTAACCTTTTTGGTTATTACTTGCTCAGGACTGTGCTGAGTGAAGGTCTTGCTTTCAGTTCTCCCTTGCATGAAAGCTATTTCTCAAGATAGCTGGGCCCAAAGCAGTAACTTGGTGTTTTGTTCCAAAGCAAAAGCCTTGGCATGAGTTTTACACTAACTGAGCTCTCTGTAAGGATCTTCCAGCATGCAGTTAAATCTAGCTGGTTGCTTTTGGCTGATTCCCTCTTCCCCACAACACACGGTATGAATAAGCAACCATGTGTGTTACCTGCTCTGCTACCACAGTGCTAGCAGTACGAACTAGATGATCAAGCAACTGGAAAATCACCACCCCACCCCCAGCAGCTGGAGCTGCTACAGTTTTACAATGTAAAACAATGATTTAATTGTTAAATATGCAAAAAATCAGTCGAGACTGAACATATTTCTGTAGGTCTCTGGCAACTCTGTTTTATCCTAACACATGGGTATCATTTAGCTCCTGGAGGTGCTTCCACACCCACCCTCCTTCCTTTCAGTTCTGGAAAGGCAGAGTATACATGAGCTCAATTTGGCCTTACCATGTAAATGTCTTTGTGGTTATCAAAAACTTCCCTGGCCAAGTTCTCTACTAAGCAAACTCGTCTGTGACTGATCTATAGCATTATTTAGTGCTGCCTCACTTTAAAATAGACCACAGCCTTGCAGTTTGGGTTTCAGTGGTTTCTTTGCAGAGCTGCACCACCTACAGTGGGGGTGGCTGGTGGACCCTTCTGTAACCTCCTGCTGCCAAATTCCTGCTGTATATAAATTCCTGCAGTGTAAGGAAGGAGAATGAGCCAGGCGAAATTGGGATGAAAATTTTTTGACAATTTGGAGTAAACAAAGACTTCCTCCCTGATCAGAAAAGCAGCTAGAAGTGTCTAAACTCAAGAGGCTGCTTTTTAGGGTCATAAGCTATCATGGGTGTTGATTCATCATCCTTTAGGGGATTTAAGTCTCTGCTAAGCAGAAGTGATGCTCTGCTCAAGGAGGTGGCAGGTCTGTTGGAAGCTCACAGTGGAACTGTTTCTCTCTGAGGGAGTCAAGACTCAAGAAGTCACTAAACCTGCAATGTTATTTAAATGAGATGCTTCATGGAATGGGAGCCTGCACCACTCCTGCTGCTGAAAACCAGAGGTGCTTTTAAGCATACAGCCTGTGTGCACTGAGACAGCAATAAACCACATGAAGGTTTTCAGCACTGTTTCAAGGGTCCGTAGTGGTGCAGGGAACGTCGTGTTTAGTGGTAAATCCAGGCCTCATCACAATAACCGAGAAAGCAATACCCACTTGTGGCCTGTTGATTTAAGGTTCTGATTTCTTCGTTACCTCTTTGATGCTAATGGGTCACCGCAGATTAATATCCACCCACCTCTCCTCTCTCTCTCTTTTCTTTCCCCAGAGACTAGGGTTGGAGCAGGTGCTCCAAGTCACTTCTTTGCAAAGCGTATCACCCAAGGTTGTTTCTAGATAGGCACTATGCTGTATGATCTGTGCCTCTTACCAACCAGCTGAGTCACCAGCCCCTGGGGGTATTGCACAGATCCCTGCATGGGTTTATTTGGAGGCCAGCAGCTCTCTACACTGTTCAATATGAGTGCTGGCCCACTTATCCCTCCCTTCCTACTGGGAAAGCACCAACCATGCTTTTAACCATGTCCTCAACCCTTCCCCCCAACCTTTTTGTCTTCAGGAATTTGATGAATAATGTTCATCTAGCATGAGAGAGAGACAGCTGATTTCCAAGGGCAAAAAGCCTTGGTTTCTTTGGCACCAAAAAGTAAAGAAATATTCATAAGTTGCCTAACTCTAGAGGCTTCAGAAGGGAACCGCTGTCACACATGCTGCTGCAATGCATTGCTGTGATTGGTCTTAAAGGCTGTTAATTGTCCCAAAGGTGGTTCCTGTGTCAAAAGGATGAGAAGCCAAATAGTCTTTGTAGCTCCCATCGATCAGTTTGTCCGCATTGTTTTTGGCAAACCAGCAGTCAACTTCCTGCTGGCCATTGTAGATCCTCCTCTGCTTCCACACAACAGGAACGAGCCGTCCCTTCACTTTCAGGGTATTTGTAGAGTTTGGCTTTAATGCTTCGGTTTGATTCTGACCAACCTGCTGATGACTTGTGTTTAGAGATTCCTGAAGAAGTTTAACTTCATGGTTCAAGAACTGACCTGCAAGGTAAGATAAAATAGCATCCATGACTGGCTGTTTTGTGCCTGTTTTACAAGTTTTTGGTTTTTTTAATAGGCCATGTTTTGAGGATCTTTGGTGTATGGGGTTGTAAATGGCTTCTCTGCAACAGCAGGATGAATCTAGGTTCTGTAATTCTTTTCTAAATCTCACAAACAGAGATTAGAATAAAACTGTTTCTTTTTTCACTTGTCAAGATACATTACCTGAGCTAAAGAGCTTTCCAAGCTGCAAATAGTAAGTTCCCTTCTGTGGGCCACAGTTACTAGAGGATAACAACCCATACAATGCCCATCATCGGCAAGCAGAAGGAAGATCTAGGCCTGAAGCTCCAAGTTCTCTTCTCTTGCCTTCTTGTAGGCCAAACCTAAGTTTGAGTTTAGAGGTTTGTGCATGCAAGTGGCCTGAATCCAAAACCCACTCCTTAATGGATCATCTCCTGCTTAACCTGGAGGTGCCTGAATGTCACAGGATCTATGGCTTCAGTCTTAGAGTTCTGCACCTGTACATGGCCGCAAACATCACTGCTTCTCCTTGGCTGAAAGAACCCAACCATCTAGTCATTCTCTGAGCCTACTTAAAGTATAGTTGCTCTCAAAATGTGGGGATGGCTCTTCTTTCACTTCACATTTGAAAGAAAGGGGTCACAAAAAGTACCAAAGTTTCTTGATTTCAGTCAGGCTTAGGTGTAAACAGCTCAGTCCTGCAAAAACAGACCCCCTGGACATGTGCAAGTACAGTACATAAAGGCTAAGCCAATGATCTCTGGCAATACACTAGCTCTGTCACTAGAGCTCTTTCAGAATCTGCAAAACCCCAGCTGACTGTCCTCTCTGCCTAGAGTCAAACTCTACTTTCCAGTGCTCCTGAGAGCACATTAGCCACTGGGCTATTCTAAATTAGGACTACTGTCAGAGAATCTCTTACTAGTGCCTTACACAGGGTTCTTGCAGAGTATTTGGTTTCTGTCTCTGTACTGGGATCATCAAGCATGTGTATTCTAATGACAACTATTAAAAATCATAAAAAGAGCTGGAATGTAAAAAACAGGCACAGCCACATAGCTAGGATAGTGGGAACTAGCTGATAAAGAAAAAGATGGGAGAGTAGTTGGGGTTACTAGCAGCAGAGAAGTTGTTTGAGAGTGGATCTAAAAGTCTCACCTGGGAACTTAATCCCAACGTGCCTTGTTCATTACTTCTTGTCTCTGTCCTTTGAAACTGTTTGGAAGGATCATTTTTGTCTGGTTTACAGCTCTAAATTTGAGAACCTGTTACCTACCCAGTAGCCCATGGGAGTCAGAAGAGAGGCCTTTACTGTTGGAGATGTAGAACCCCAGGTGATTCCTCTGGTATGGGGCTGGCTTCTTGTAATGGTGGATGAGGATGACAAAGCTGATTGTGTCTCGTATTGTCACAGTGACATTGGAATTGGCAGAGATGGAAACCTCGAGGCTACTGCTTCTCACGACAGCACTCCGATCACAGGACAGAACAAGTCTTTCCCCATCATCCAGGATGATTCTTTTGGGTGTGATCTCTAGATAAGATCTCTGTGGCTTATTGCTGAGGATAGTGATGGTGCTGAAGTAAGTCCGATGCTTCTTGTGGCCGTTGGGTGGTGCAGGAGCTCCAATTAATTGCCCATTCACAGTTACACCTTGCAGGAAAACAATCAATACATGAACGCTGGAACCAAGAACAGGTCTATCGTCTCAAAGATACAAGCCTTGTAACCAAGGACATGCAGATTCACCATCTCAAGCTCAATTATTTCACCTACCAATATTCAAAACAGTATAATCAATCTGTTATAAAATTATTACCTTATATAAAGCACCTGAATTTACCCAAGCTCAGAAACACTGGAGACAGGTGCCCCAAGCCCCATTAGTCCTAACATTGTGTACACAGTACTACAGGATAGGATCAACTGCTCCTCAGCACAGCCACTTCCTAAGCTCTGTTCAACCTTAGACCCATCTATGATCGAGACAACGATCTGCAGGGATTTTGAGCCACATAAGAAAAATATTTATCTTCCTGACCAACCATGATATAATTTTCTTAGACCACCTAATTGTTGAGGCATCACTCAAACCTAGGCAAATATATCACATCTTGGAGGACTAAGAAAACTGTCAGGCCTACTTTTCCTCATATTACCAAGTGGCATAGGGACTGAACTTCTAGTAAGAGGACCTAGGTGTATCTGCATGCTCCTGTCTCAAAGAATCTCAAGAGTAGTAGACAGCTGCAGTTTGATGTCCGCCTAAGGAACAAATTAGCCTGGGACACCCCAAGTAAGGGTTACTACCTTAGCTGACACACTGAAGACTGAGCAGGACCTCGGTAGAGGGAACAGCCTGACCTGCAACAGTCTGAGGTGGTGTTGAACCTCCTCAGGTGGCAGTGTAAGAAATTCAGGTTCTCTTTGTGCCACTGCAGAAAAGGACCCTGAACCCTGCACTCCCATTGGGATATTTCAAGCTTCACCTTGAAGGTGCTGCCTTTCCCACTTCCCTCAGTTTTGCCCCAAAAGAACCACTTTTGAGTAGTCTATGGTGCAGATCCCACTGAGTCAAATAAAGCCTAGATGTTCACAGTAAGATTTCCAATCATTCTCACAGGTTTTGTGACTTGCTGTCCAATAAGACACTGTCTCATTTCCCACAGGCCTCTGAACAGCCTCTGGGCAGTAACAGTAAAGGAGGAGACTTGTTGCTAACCCAAGCTAGACCCAAGCCATCAACACTGAGATGAACTATTTCCATATCCCAACATTCCCAGGGGAATCTCTCATTTCTGTCTTCATAGACTCAACTTGCTAGTGCTACAGAATCTGTTTTCCTCAAGCTCATTTTGCATTTCGGCCACAAAATTGTTCAAGCGGTAGCACAAACAGTCTGTGAAAGAAGTTTAAGGGAAATGTTGCCAGGAGCTAGATCTTATTCACTAAGGCATGAGCACAGAAACATGGAGGGTAGACCACTGCCACACAAAACAGAATCCTTCTAACTTTATTGCGTGGTTATTTATCTTCTTTGTAAAACAAGTCTGTGCATTGTCTCTGGTTTTGCCACCCCTTCCTCCCACTGTTTCCCTGCTCAGAACATAATCTGCTTATTAGTTGCGCTGCTTGGAATTCCAGATCGGATCAGACCACAGTTCAGGCCCCTGAGGATCAGACTGGCTTGGGCAAAGCAGATCATGAGTTGTGTGTGTTTTCTCAAGGCTGTCATGGCTTGGTAACCAGTTTGGTAGTCTCTTCACTGAAACAGCCTCAGTGCTTGTTGGGATACTTCACTCTGTCCTGAAGTGAACAGTACTGTAAGAGTGAAGTTCCAGTAACAGCCATTTTGGCGAGTCCAGTTCTTTTATTTGCATGTTGTGACTTTGTAACTAGAGAGCTGATGAAGTTGTGCCATCAAAGAAATCCACTCTCTCTGCGCCAGAAAGCTGAATCCCCCTGAGTAATCTCTCACAGGGAGGTGGCTTCATGGCTTATGCAAATATTACATGCAGGTTGCGAAATGCCTATGTGGCTCTTCGTTCAGCTGTGGCTGTTGTAGCACTGGTCAAGTGCAACCCCCTGACCATACTGGATCAGGAACTGACCTCTCCAGTCTAGCTGGACTGAAAGGGTGCAATGTGGGTCTCTTGGCTGTTTGCATGTAATTGATTCCAGTCAGTGAATACCTGAACAAGGAAAAGTTTGGATACATATCAATGCCAGTTCTTCCTATGGCTGGGTGTGCTCTGTTGACAAACTCTTCTGAATTGTGTATGTAACAGTGGCCATGTCTCCTTCTTGCTCAGGAGTTCTGTGAATTTACCCAATAAGCTATGATAAAGTTGGAGGTGAATAAGTGCTAGTGAACAGTCTACACGTCCTCCTAATCTAGGGGGTCAGAGCCAGAAAACTGGTGTGCACCAATTTTCTATTGCCTATCCAGAACAGAGACTTTCTCTAACCTCCTGTCACTTTCCTGCCTATGAATCACCTTGGTGCTTAGCCTTATTGCTACAGAGCTCCCCTTAAACTTCAGTTTTCCTCCACAAGCAACTGCTTTACTTAGCTGCTCACCAGATTCCTTATGATCAGAGACCAGTCGCAGAATGTCCCCTGGTTCTCCGTCAATATTGAAGCAGACAGAGAACTTGCTGGAGGGAAAATCAATGACAAAGTGAGGGTCTCCATCCGCTGAGAAGACATAGGAAAAGAGACAAATGTGAGAGACTTACACAGAACTGCACTGTCCAAGAATGTAACAAAACTGCTTTTCAATGTGTGTTTGTCCTTGTTTTTTCTAAGACCTCCTCCTGGTTTGTTGTTTTTAGAGGGCTGGATGGCAATTGCCAGGGAACACCAAGTTTTGCTTTGTTTTTCACACAGATTGTTTTGTTTTTTCTCACAGAAGAGGTTGGGTTTTCCGTGAAAACTGAGAACCCAAAGCAGTCTAGGTGAAAATCATATTTTCTTCCCGGAATATCATTTCAATGATTTATGGCAGTTATCATGCAGGTGTTTTTACTCCTCCGTACTTTGTTGGCAGGCTATATCCCCCACAGCACACAAAAATGTACCTTCTAACCAAGAACCGCTGCATCGGCACACCTCACACTGAACCTTCCTGGCACTAAATATCAGATTGGAGCAGTCAACAGCAGATATTACACAATCCCACAATCTTTATTTTTCAACAATACTTGACCTATCATCAACCACCAGGTAGGTGTCATTTATAAGACAAGCCAAACCCCTAGTTTTCAAGGTAAATTTGACCTTATCCAGTGAGATTCAATTCTAAATTCTTAATCCAGTCTTATTTTTCACTGTTTATTGTATGAAAAGGACATTAAGTAGAGGTGCAGAACCAACAGGAAAATAGTAAATCACTATAGAATTTTCTTTTTTCTTCCTTCAACATTTTTTGTCTCAGCAACATTACTTTATAAAACTTTTTTGACTAGTACTAGTACAGAGGGAACATGCTTCCTGTTCTCCCCTAATCTACAGAAGTCTCCAACATGAGGATCAAGTGTTGTAGATCATCTGCCTTGCTCTGTTTCCTCATACTTCTCATTACTGATCCTCTCTGTATTTTGGTTTTGTTTTCATTTTCCTCCCTACTCTGCAGATCTAGTAAATAGGATTTTGGTTGATCCATCAGGATGGTTATACCACAGTGGCATGCAACCGAGGTTTCCGTAAACTGACCATTATTATTTTGGACTATTAAAGGCATGAAAACAGGCACTGACCTGAAGTTTTGGAGATTCTAATTCTTTGTTTATCTTCCTGTCTGCGTATACCTAGAAGTGGGAAAGGAAAGCTGTTACAATTACTTATTGAGCATCAGAAAAAGCCATAGTATAATAATATTCCCAAAATATTATTTAGCAAGATCATGTGACATATTCCTGCAGCTACTTCAAGCTTCATTTAGAATACCAATTTTTCTCCAATAGTTTCTACAGAGCAGTAAGTGCTTCAAGGGTTTGCCAGGTGCCTAAGAGGTTTGCTTAGTTACCCAGCCCACAGTTAGCAAAATCAGTATGAAAATCTCAGCTTTCTGCTTATCACCTCTCAGTTCGTTGGCTAGATCATCCCTGTTGCCAAAGTCAGCCATGATACATTACCTATGTGAAAAAATTTCTTACCAGCACGTGGTTATTTTTCTGTCGTACCTGGTGGTGCCTTATGTCCCTGCAAGCTCTGCAACTTTTCACCAATGCCATCGGTAGAAGGGCTGACAAACTCCTCTTGAGGTGGTTCTGAATGGAGCCCAGCCTCTTTCATCTTCAGAACGGTGAAGGGAGTAACAAAATTGTAAGTCAAGGCCATTGACTTGGCTTTCTCCATCAAATAGTCTTTTTCCCGATTGTCATTACTCTTCAGCCGAGACTTGAGCAATTCCTTGATGGTGAGGTAACTCCATGCCCTCTCAATGTAATTTTTATCACCTGTTCCATCTTCCAGGCCAGGGACACCTCTGATGTCATTCCTGCTCGGCAGGTCAATAGCCACATCTGTTTTGAGGAGGATGTACTTCTTGGAGTTGCTAGCAGTCACCTCTACATGGAGACTATCTGAGGTGTGGTTGATAAGTTTGCCAGCTATTACAATTTCAGAGCCATTGAAGTAGTTAGGGAAGAAGTTCTGGGTGACTTGCTCCACATTATCTTCAGGGTAATCAACACGGATGTCAGAGAGAAGGGGTGTTCCTATTTCATCATAGAACCTTAAACAGAGACACATTTCTCACCATTAGTACTGTTCATCCAAGTGTATGCACACACTCTTGCACTTATACATGGCCAAGAATACAGTCAGACTATCAAATATGGCTCCTAAGATGTTCAGGAGCAGTTAGAGCTCCCAGGCCCCAAATTTAACTACTGCATCCACTGTAACTGCACCCAGGGAGATGGGGGAGTCTCTACCCTTAGAGATTTTCAGACTTGAAGTGAACAAGGCCCCAGTGAATCTCACCTAAATTTGAAGTTAGCTCTTCTCTGAGCAGAAGGCTGAATTAAATAACCTCCAGTGGTCCCCTTCAACCAAAATTATTTTCCACCTCATTTTAGTTTTCCATGTTTCTTAGGCATCTAAACAGAGTCTCTTAAGTTCAGAATGTTCAGGAGCATCCCAGCATCAACTACTTTCCACTATGACTCCGAGCTCTGCAAGGAGGTATTTGTGACCACTTACATTTGCTTAAGAGCACCTGCCCGTTACAAGTAGATTCTTGGCTTCTCAGGCTCACAGAAAGCACCCTAGTTATTTCAAAATATACTTAGAAGAGATGCTGTTGCCTACAGTTTTCTAGTGGTATTTTGCATGGTATTCCACAGCCAAAAACTGTAAGACCAAGACGTTAGGTCCCCCAAAGTTGGAGAGTACCTGAACCAAAGCTTCTATATCACTGGAAGAGCCCTAGATACTACTGGTTGGGATGGTCAGTGTAGGACAGGCAGGAATACGGTTTTCTGAGGGCCAAAGAAGAAAGAAACATCAAAAAAGAATCTCACTATGCCCCATAAATGAGGACATTTCCAAGGAATGGAGGAATCCTAACTACTAAATACAGATGGCCTGGCAGAAAAGAACTCACTGCTACCTTTTGGCTGATTTTCTTTGGAGCAAGTACATGGCTTCCGTGGAACAAAAGAGCTTAACCTTATAATGCCTCGTTAATGTGACTACCACCATACTTCTGAGAATACCTTGCACTGGACAAGCCACAAAGCTTTTACAAGACATCAAGGCTTAGGTTTACAGCACTGTGTTTTCCCTGCAGCAATGTGCTTTTGATGAATCTTCCCAAGCTGCTCCAAGAATGCCATAGTTCCCATTTAAATGCCAGACTCCTCATCTCTTGGCAAGTCATATTAGTCTAATTTGGTAAATAAACAAAGAATTGGCCTCAGCACATTTTTAGTTCAAGCTGCATTTATTTTTCACGTCTGCTTAAACAGATTGTCTGGAAGCTAGAGTCACACTTTGTGTTTTATTCTCTCTCCAAGAAAACCCAAAGCCTGAATTGGTTGACTTTCTTCTAAAGCCTCTTTGAGCACTCTATATCTTTGATTCAGACCTTGTCACATATTAAAACATGATGAGTTAAACCTGAGCACTGTGAAGTAACTCCTGGGTTGTAACAAATGGTGGAGTGAGAGAAACAACCTGTCTTCTAGTGCAAAGCAAGGAAGTATCTGTGTAAAAATACAACCCACTGACCACATGAACAACATTGGCACCCACGTAGATTTTCCCTCCAACAGTGATTTGAATTAGCCTCCATTAAGTGATTGTGCTTTTCTGTAGAAGTTTGGCACCAGAAGCCAAATGGGTTTGCCATCACTGAGCTCGATAAACGCTGAGCTGTTAGTCAGAGGTGTTTGAACAAGTACTTGCAATGCTGGGTCCCTGTGGCCCAATCAATCAGCACAACCTTCACTTACCAGGGAATGCCAATTGCTATCCAAAATGCATGTTCTGAGAAGCAAATGACATGGGCAGAGTGGCAGATGGATCTTCAGAATTTGGTTTAAAAGGAAGACACTCCTGTCCACGCAAATCACCACAGGAGGAAAAGCTCTAGTGGAAGCTCACAGTGTCAATGCTCCAGATGAATTAGACCTAGGCAAGAGGTCTCTGCTCAATGAGTGCCTCTTTTTGGTTTCTGAGGTTCAAAACACTAACATTTGGGGAGTGAAAGCCAAACATTTTCGCTCGGAAACACTGACACACTGACTGACTTTTTAGACAGAGCTGTGGTTCAAGTATCTTTGTGCTGTCCCTCACTAGGGTCTTCCGTTGGACTACGGCTCCCTGATCACAGATGAGGAGTATAATCTGGTCCTAGTGAACGATAAGGATTATAGGAAACTTGTTAGGAGTTTGGATCACAAAGAATGAAGGAATGAAGTGGCTATACAATCATCCCAGGAATGACCCTTGTATATTTTTCTAAGTCAAATATTTTGGAGTTTGCGCAAAAGGTTTTTTTTAAAAAAAATACAGAAATAATTTTCTGCCCAAAATTGGGATCTTCATTCCAGAGCCACTCCATGTGTCTATGTGGTCAATCTGAAGTGAGTAATGCATCCTTTCCACCCTCCATTCACCTGCAGAGAGGTGGCACTCATCCCTCCCACGTCTCCAGGTTTACATGCTCAAACCAGTGATCTGAATTAGGGAAACAAAATACCTTTTTCTGAGGGGCTGGGAAGCTCCAGTACAGCTCAGGGGGTCTGATAGGAAGGAGACAATTTCTGGGCAGGCATCCTCAGTGTCTGAGCACACTCTGCCTGTCTCAGCCCGAGTTGAGTCTCAGAGGACCCCCATCTCTTTCAGTGCCTCCTTAGAGGATTTACCTGCCCAAAACCCTTGCCCAGAGAACCAAATGCAGTTACAAGCACAGAAAAAGCAGAACAAACCCCTTGAGGTGGCTGGCTGCGTCCTCATCCTCCTGGAAATGTCTTGTCATGCCACAGTTCTCCAGTGCCATCCTCTCCAGCAGTTTGTGGTCCACATCATTGCCAATGCCAATGGTGAAGAGGCAGAATTTATCATGGATGGCATCCTTGGTGTTGCTGAGGATTTTGGACGACTGTGTTTCCCCAACAGTGGGCCTCCCATCCGTGAGAAAGATGATCAAAGACACACTCCTGGCATCAATGTCATTCTGAGCAATGTAATCATTTAGCAGCTTTGCACCAGTCTGGAGAGCACTGTTAATATTAGTCCCTAAAAAAAGTACCAAAATGATTAGCTCATTTCTCTTTCTAAGAGTGGAACAAATAATTTCCCCAAGATCCCTTTAGTACAATGACAGCAACTCTGTTCATCAGGATGTTCCTTTTCTCTACATAAGGTTGCACGAGCACTTTAATTTAGTTCAGCTGTGTTACTCAGCGCCAGTTTGGGATAGCTGTTTATAGTCTCATGAATTGAATTATGAATTGCAGTTTATTATGCGAAATTGCTGTATCCTTGAATGTCTCAATGTTCAATAATCAGCCATGGTAAGCAGAGTCACAACACATACTATATTCTGCTGGTACACACAAAAATAGTTAAACTAAATTACAGGACTCTCCCAGATGATATCTGAACTAGGAATGAACTAGTTCTGCTCATTTTGTCTGAAAGGCACAAGATTCAGAGAAAGGGGAAAAGCCTTCAAATGGGAAAACAAGTGGTTGGGTTTGTTATTCAAACCCCAAAGGCTAACAAAGTTTAAAGGGAAGAGAAATGGCTTTATTAACTGATGAGTATATTTTCACAAAACAACTGGCTAGCGAAGAATGGAGCTGCCTGAAGTGGGAGGGAGAAAACAGAACATAAATAAAGGAACTGATGTACGTTAGAAGAATAGCCATGAAAAGGATCCAAGCCTACTGTGTATTCAGAAAAAAGCAAGCAGAAAAATGAGTACAGGTATCTCCTTGCTCTGTATTTCTTGTGATAATCAAAGCAAAGAGGGATTGGTTGTGGAACTTTTGCAAGAGCAGTACATCTGGGTTAAAAACAGCTCTCAGAAAAAAAAACAGAAAAAAGGGTTAAGAGTCAGACACAACAGATACCTGGGGGTCCAGAAGGGGAGATCTAGGGAGGTTATCAGCAAGGATGTGCTAGCAGGTCTGACCATCCCTCATGTACCTAGAAACCTAGGGTGCACAGCTGCAGTGACTGCAGCAAGACAAGGAACCGGAAAGGGGCCAAAACTTCTGAAAAGTCCTCAAAATCCAGACTGTGTTTTTTTGCAAAATGGTTTTGAACCCTGCACCTAAATAGCCTAATATTAGTCTCAGTCTCCATCCAGACCCAAAATTTCAGAAATAATATTTTCCCCAGAAACAAAAGAAAAACATCTCATGCAGCAGATTGTGTCATTCCAAACCCAGCCACATCACAGAGCTACCAAGCACTGAAAACTGCCTTTTGCCACATGCACAAATATTTAACAGCAATATTTTGTTCCCATTTCTTTGGGATGAGAGTATGACACAGCAGTGTAAGTCCAGGATGTTCTTTGTGTGTTTGTGATCTGTGAGCCTGAGCACATTCACTGGAAGATACTCAAGCAACAGCACCTTTATAGGGAAAATGCAGAGTCAGCCAAAACTAATGTATCACTGGCCTGTGGTGGAGAATCCCTGCACCATCCTGTTAAACCTAAGTTAATAATTTCCTTCTACTTTTGTTCTCTGACAAGTTCATGGGCAAACTCAGCTGGTTCCTACACAGCACTTTTGGCATGTGAGGAGTAAAAGCTTTGTACTCTGAGTTTAGTCTCACTATTGGTAATTGTTTAACTGGGCAGGTCCCTTGACCACTTCCTAAACTCTTGCTCTCACAATATAAACAGTACAGCAAACCATCCTGTTTGCTGTGTTTTTCCATCAGAAAGTTTCCTTTACTAGGAGTGGCCACTGCTCAGGGGCAGCCATGGGAAGACCTTGTCTGACCTTCAACCAGCTGTGAGTGCTTGCATGGGGGAGGATTTACATAGGTCATTTTGCAGCGCTCTGCTTACCTTGGAGTGCTCAGCTAGGATGGGCATAGCTGCCAAAGTATGTTTGATTACAAACCTTACTATGTTTTTTATATATTTGTGTCCTCACAGGAGGCCACTGAATCAAATTCAAAATCATGCCTGCACACTGCCACTGTTCTGGGGTCTCCTCATCTCCCCTCTTCCCTCCTGGCAACAAGGCACAAGCAAAACAAGACAAGAAATTCTTAAATGTCATTGTAGCTGCTCCTCAATGGAGAGAAGATGACAGTACTCGGTGGGAAACTAGTTCTTGCAGAAGGCAATCCCACAGCCCACACTGGGTAGTCCATCCCTGGAGTTTCCAGCCCAGGCAAAACCATGTGCCTCCTTTCACACAGACTTTCAGAAACTGAACAAGGTCTGGCCCTGTGTGTCCTTCACCAGGATATGGTTGGGGTTTTTTTCCTGTGCCATCAAGAAATAACCTTGGGAACATTTCCACTCCAAGGGTCTCACCAGATAAATGGGAGAATGGGCCCAATTTGGCTTTAATAAACATATCAGGTCCTATGACTAGATCTGAGGGACACCCTCCCATCGCATACACTGATAAAGGGCACATATCCTTTTGTCACATAACTCTGAGGGGAGGTGGGGAAGGGGCCCCCTTGTCCCATGACCTAAATCCTTTTATTGCTACATGCTACAGGACCACATTCATCACTCTCCATTCTATTGTAGTTAACTGGATAGCAAAATTAATCTTGCTCATATCTCTAGATCATACCTCCAGTAGGCGACATGTTATGAATGTACTTTTTGGCATCTCTTATATTATTTGGAGTAACTGGAACCAGCTGGTCCTGCTGCCAAACTTTTATTCGGTTGGAAAAACCAATGATATTGAAGTGGTCTTCAGGCCTTAGGTCCTGGAGAATTGTGAAGAGAGCTTCTTTGGTCTAGAAAGAGAAGAGAAAAGAGACCAGTAGACACAACTGTCACTGCTTTAGTGGGCAAGAATTTAATTCTTAAGATGTTTACTGATCTTACAGATATTCCTACACTGCCAGTTTAGCTTATGAAAAAAATTGGAATGTCCTTCCCTGTCTCAAGGCCTGACCTCTGTGGTCCCAAGCGCTACGCAAATATAAGACAAAAGAACAACTCTTGCCCAAAAGATCCTGCAAAGCTGTGAGACACATGTCTAGGCCTAACTAAGCTTAAAAATCATGCACAACAATTAGGATCAAAGCTCCCTGTGACTGGGACGACCATTCTTTAAACTAAGGGATACTGAATAATTTTGACTAATACCAAAAACCTCGTGGAGTTCTTCTAAAGCCCTCTAGACCTGCAGTAAGCTGTAAGTGACAAATAGTTTAAAAGGTTTCTTGTAAGTTTAAATACCTCTAAATATGTCAAGGATGCACACGCTCTGTTCATAATTAGGATACCAATTGGTAGATATGTATTCCAAAGAATAGTTCCAGCAATTAACAAATGTTTAAGCTAATATGTTCAAATGAATAAGATACAAAAAGAAGCCCTGACTAATGAATGCAGGTTCTACCTGCTAGTTAGTTCTGTCCTGGGCATATCGTTTTTCACCAGTATGCCAACGTTACATTGCTCTGCTGTTCATCATTCTATATAAATCCAGGCAACCAGAGTGAGAGAAGCTGGTATCAAGATGAGTTCATAGACAGAGAGGTTAAGTTTCCTGGGTGATGGGAAAGACAGACCACTGAGGATAAGCCAAGTGGAAGAGTGCAGATGTGTCCAGTTCTCCCCAGTGTGAAATCTTTGATTTAGCAAGCATGCAGCTGTGTTCACATGGAGACAAACTTCAGCTTAGTAAGACCAGCTGAGAGAAGATGCCCAAAAGCAGCCTCTGTCCGTGTAAACATACCCTATATTTGGATGCAAAACACATGGGAGGAATACAAGGCAACAATATCTGTAAGTATAGGGATCAGCAGTTTCTCAGCTCTGTCACCATTAAGCCTTTCAAATTCTAAGGCACGCTATGCGGGATATAATACGGTAAACTCAACAACATTTAAAGGTTTCTCTCATCATTTAAAGGTTTCTCTCATGCCTATCAGGGAAATATGTGAAGGGCTTGTTAAGAAAAAATAAAAAAGCTAATCAGCAGTGCTGGAAACCACGTATCCCTATGGCTGATGTTGCTATGTAAAGACAATTTGGAAAGGAGCTCAAAGGACTGATCAAGCTGTGTCATCAATATCCCTCTGGATTCTGCATTGAAGCTGATGATGCAATGATGCAACCGCAAACAAATTACCCACCACAGTGGAATCTCTAATCCTCCCAGCTGGTGACTTGGCTTCCAGTCCATCTAAAGCTAAGGGGAATATTTCCCATAGCTTCAAACATTTTGGAGCCAGGTCTGGAGTCCTGCCCTGCCTGTTTCTGTCCTCTGTATAAACTGTTTTCCTCTATAGGGATCACAGGATTCATCCCTCCGTTTGCTTAGCTGGAACATTGCTCCACGTCTCACCACCATGCATTTAATGAATGTTTCATAGGTAATACTACTAAACCAAATGCTGGTGGAAGAGGTTTTTTTCAAAGGGGAGAACCCCATTAGGTTCACATCATGCGTGCACCAAATGAACCTTCAAGATGAATGCGTGCCCCAAACATGAAGGCTGCCTCCTCAGTCTAACAGCCCATAAAGAACTTGCTAAGATGAGCTAAATAGCAGTTATTTGCAAAAGAAGGGAGGGTTTTATGCTCCTTTCTCACCTCCTCTTTTACAGGAGCCCTTGTATTGTAAAAAAGCATCAGATAATGCATAACATAACCCTACAGAAAGACCCTCAAACATTCACAGTGCCATTTTACAGAAGCGAAAACTGAGGCATAGACTACTTCAGTAATGATGCCAAGGCTACAAATGGAGAGCTTTCCAAAACTTGAAGTTTCCAGCTCTTGATCAAGTAGGCCAAACCATCTTTCAGGCATGCAAAGCAGCAATCACACAGTGGAGAAAAGCTCTTTTGGATTTATTCCATGGTTACAAATGTGGCCCATGCATTTGTCCCTCAAAAAATCAGATCAAATAAAGTAAGCAGAAAGTGAAAATGGAGAACCTTCTATCCTGTGTGCATGTGATCAGGCCTTCATACCAACCTCTGCTGAAGGAAATTTGGGGCAGGACAGTAAAGCAAGAAATAAGGAGACCACAACAGCTCCTTACATGAAACATCCCCCCTCTACTCCCCCCCTAGGGTAGGCAAGAGAGAGAAACAGAGGTGCCTAGTAGCAATGATTTAGAGTGAAACTCCCCAATTCCAATTATCCGTATTATAGCTTTGATAACAATTAACATCACTTTACATTTCCCATTACAAAAAAGCCTCTTTTCAGTTTTTTGCAATTCTGTCAGACTGCCCTTTTCTCAGAGGGATTTATTGGACCCAAACAGCTCTATTGTTTCTGAGAACAAGGCAAGAGGAAAAACAGTCTTGCTTTGGCCTTCTTGCAGAGAGACTACATCTCACCTCCAATGTGCTCAGAAACTGCTTTTGACATTCTTGCCTGTGTTCAGCCAAAAGTAGAGGAAAAGAAAAGGTGAAACAACACAGAGCAGCAGTGTAGTTTGATGCACACAGCATCCGAGCTAGAACAGCAGAATAGGTCAGGAAGAACTGAAGCAGACTTTCCTAGAAAACACAGCACTTCCCCACACCCTCATACAGGCGCCAAATGGAGGGCTGGGACCAACTCTCTCTCCCTTTATTTAATTCTCTCTTTCCTTTTTTTCTCTTATTTTTGTCACAGTTTAGTCATTTCCATGGAGTTTAAGTCAGTTTTTCCCAGGGAACAGTTCTGCCATAATTTAATGCGCACGCACAGACAGCCTGGATTCTGGCATCTCTATAATGTGCTTGCCTCTGCAACATCAACAAAAACCCTTTGAATGTATGTAACATATATACACACACAAACATATGTACAAACGTGTGTGTGTGCGCGCATGTGGTTTTGCTCC
This sequence comes from Falco punctatus, assembly GCF_963210335.1. Lineage (NCBI taxonomy): Eukaryota > Metazoa > Chordata > Aves > Falconiformes > Falconidae > Falco > Falco punctatus. The sequence continues at coordinate 64,548,570 of NC_137585.1, forward strand.
AAAGCAAACAGAATAACAGAGGCCATATAGTTCATTGACCTGTAGCTTTAACCTCATCCCTAGTAAAAATAAAGGGTGGGAGTCAGCTCTCCCAATTCAGTCATCAGAAAGCTGGGCATTGCATCTAAACCCTCTCTAGGCAGGGGAAGACACCTCCAGAGAGTAATTCGTTCCCATCTGTTTTGGATAGGTTTTAGGATGGGCTGAGTCATTGTCTGGAAGTGCCTGTCTCCCAGCATTGCCTCCAAAAGGCCAAGCAGCTCAAGTATAAAGAAGGTGAGATTCACCTCAAGACCAAATCCTGCCCAGTCCTGAGCATTAAAGTGCTTACTGAAGCCAAAAGGAGCTAAACTGGCTCTCCACCTCTCCCAGAGTGTTCTGAATTGCCCGACTCATTGTATGTGTTTCCACTTCTCCTCCCAGCCCATAAGTACCTCCAGGTTTATTCTAAAGGCTGCAGCCCTCACAGGGTGGCAACACAGGCTTTGCTACCAATATTCCTTGCCCATAAACGGGTCTGTGAGAGAGACGTGACCTCCCTCTGGAGGGCTGGATATGATTCAGGAGCTGGCAGGCAAAAGTGACATTAAATAAGGGGAATGTCTTGGTAAAAGTGCACTGCTTGAAATCCTTAAGTACGCAGCTATGCTGGAGTGCTCCTGGTGCCCAGTCCTCTCTTCCAGCCTCCAGGCAAGGATTTGCAAAGCATTTCATGAAGAGAGTGCTGGCAAAGGCTTCAGTCGGGACACAGCAGCAGGTTTCTTGCTCTGGCCTTGTAAGGCCACAGCTGGAACATCTCCTGTCTCAGAGGAGCCAAGGGCTGAGGCTGCTGTGGGATTCCCAAGCTGCTCTGCTGCCGATGGGGTCTCGGCACTTCCACTCCCGACAGGCCCTAGTGACTCATTGCACTGAAATTCATGCCAAGGAGCTCTCTTGGAGGCAGAAAATTAACCATTTCTTCCCTGGTGAGGGCCAGATCCTTCCTCCAAGGCTGTGCATCCAACACTGGTCCATTTGGGGGATGAGCTGGGCACAGATCTAACCCACTCCCACCTAGGAAAAACAGTTTAAGGGTCCAGCATCTTTGTGCTAGGTGCTGCAAGGTGAAACACTTCTCCCAACATATTTGCCTGGGTAGATGCATTTTTGTGTGAAGGGTGGAGCGAGGCTTAAAGGAGAGGGTGGCAGGAAGTAACAATAGAGAATGGCTGGGGGCGGTGGGGAAATAAATCCATTTTTGCCAACTAGGAATGGTTCTAGCTGTCAGAGACAAGTTTTAAATGAGGATTAAAAGAGGATAGCTCCATGGGGGAAGATTCCTCTGTTTCCCTCAAATTAGCGTGGATAAAATTTAGCTGAGAGGTAGAGACTGAATTGCCACTCCAATGCATTTGAGTTGAGAAACTGGGCTGATGAATGACCTGTCAGCACAGCTGCAACCTAGAGCTTAAAACATCCTTCTCCAGGGCTACAAAATAGCATTCCCCAAACCTGGAGCAGAACAATCATGGTCTACGGTTGGGGACAGGTGGAGTGACCGTGGCTGCCAGAGAGTGATCACAGTTTATGTCTGTGCTTTGGAAATGATGAGAAGCTGAAGATGGGCTTGCACTGTCTAAATGTCTGATGTGCAAACAGTGTCTTCTCAAGGGTGCAAGGTCAGGGACAAGGCCACCACTCTGGTCTTCATCGTCACCTCTGCACCAATACCTGGACATGCAACAAAACTGCTGTTTTCCTGGTTCTTGCTTGCTAAAGGCCCTGCATCACAGTCAAGATGACTTGGGGCTGTATGACCCCCAGCAACCGCAGGAAGAGAACTCCCACAGCTACACTCACTTCAGCTGGGAATTGTCACCTTTGTACCTGGCCCTCGGGGCTAGCTCTGACAGAACTCCCTTTGCTTAAACACTAGTGGAGCAAAGCATGGGAAGACACACTCCCATGGAAGAGCCGAGAGCCTTCAGTCCTTCCTTGGGTCAAAGAGCTGCCTCAGAGACATCTGGGATGATGTCAGACCATCTGGGTACCTTTTAGGAAGAATGTGAGTCCTGGTGACATTTCTCTCACAGTCTCTTGTTTGTTTGAGAAGCAGGGTGAGGGTGAAGCCTGGCTACCCTGAAAGCTTTGCAGTTCAAAGGGACACAATGTGTGGTTGTTAGACACTGTGGCACTGCCAGACTTTGGCCTTGCTATGAAGCAAGAGGGGAATTCAAGCACCTCATTATAATGCATGTCCCAAGGCCACGTATTCACACTTTCCATTGCCTAGGAGCGCTTGTAAGCGCTTCATCTTAGGCCCACAGCTTCATGCCAGCCCATTAAAAAAAAAATAAAAATAAAAAGACTTTCAGTTCATGCTGAATCCAATTTTGTAAGCATAGTGGGTCTTTGCAGCACTGTAATGTAACTCAGCCCCTCTTGGAAATAGCTTCCAGATGCAGAGGGAGCTCTCCCAGCACCCACCCTACCAGTGCCTCTCAGATCACTCAGCAATCCTTGGCTGCACCCTGCACACCCAAATACAGCTGCCATCTGCCCTCGCAAGGGCTGGGCAGTGAGACATCAATACCAGCGACACAGCCCCTTTCCAGCTGCAGCCAGCACCAGGGAACTGCATGGGCTCAAGATCGTCAGTCTAAAGAGCATGGCTAGCAGAGAGAAAAGCATTCACAACCAAAACCTCTGGGAAGCAGTGCCTGTCAGCTGAGGGATGCACAAGAACAATCTGCATATAACAGACGTGGGAGCATCTGCAACCATATGCTGAAGGATGCCAAAACTAGAAGACAAAATTTCACTAGCCTTTACTTTGTCCTTCCAGATCCCCTGTGAGAGACCGTATTTGACAAGAAAGGAGCTAAGGCACAAGATGTAAGCTCAAAGGGAACTAGAAGTGCAGAGCTCTGAGAGTACAACAATGCAGAGAAAGGCTCTGAAACCAGATCTCCTACAGTGAGAAGGAGAAAAGTACAAGTAAATATGTTGTTTGGCAAAACAGTGCAAGGAAGCACAAGGAGAAAAAACAGAAGAGCTCGCCCCTCACCTTCAATATGCTTTGGTTCATATCTTTCCCTTTCCAGGCACAGACAGCTGATAAAAAGGTCCAGAGCTGTTTTTTTCCAAGCTACAACAGCAATATCTGGTCAAATCTGCCCATAGTCTGTCAGAGGGATTAAAACTGTGACTTAAGGAAAGGCTGGCATCTAAGTCACACTTGAAACAATGCTGTTGAGGTCAGACAAGGTACTGCCGTAGAGCAGGTTTGGGATCCAGTAGCCAAGGGAAAGGCTGTGTGAGCACCACTGCCACTTAACAGGGAGTAGCTGAGGTACAGAGGGAGCAAAGTTTTGGGCAGTGGCATTCCTGCTAGGTCTGAAGCCACATCACATCAGTTTTTCTTTCCTCTACGTCCCAGTTTCCTTTCTGCACACGTAATGCAGATCACATGCCAGTTGCCAGCAAGAGGGACTTTTGTACCAAAAATTAGGTTTAACCCAGAAGTGTATCCTTGGATTTTTTCACCTTCCTCCATTCCCCCTCTTGGGGAAGACAATCTGCCCTTTCTTCCTCTGCAGGGAGCGTTGTACAGTTCAGGAACTGCAACTAACCCTCTCCCTGTCAATGTATCTTTGTGCTTTCTTCCTGGCAGACACTGATCGCGTAACCAAGGAAAACTCCTTCGCAATTCTGGACAACAGGCATTTTGTTTTACACTGACACTGGCCTGTGACAGGAAGGAGTTTGGTTGTGGAGCTCTGGACAATAAAGGTCTGTATCCAGTCCATGGCCCAGCCTCTCCCGCCTGCACATGACTGATCCCTTGCTAATAACTTGAACATTGCTGACACCCTATAAGGCTCTAGGAAAAGTTGCTTTGTAATTTCCTGGTCTGGAAAAGAAATGCTCCATCATTTAGAGCAACTGTTTCTATTGCCTTTTCTGAAAAAAGATTTTCCACTCAACACTGAGTAAACTACTTAGCTCCACATTTCTCCAGGACATTTAATCACTGGATTTCTGCTCAGTGGAAAACTGTCTTCAAGGCTGTGGGCAAGTTTAGATATGAGTTGGGGTAACTCACTTCTTTAGCACCCAACAGCATAGTGAGGATAAATACATGAAAAACTGCAAGATGATCTGATTTCTCAGGAACTGGAGTTACATGTACCCAGGGGGCTGAGTAGATGCTCAACCTTTGTAGCCTTATTGCAGCACTGAGGATATAAGTAAATGTCTATACAAAGATTGAAGGAGGCAAGCTCTTATCAACACCAAGCATCATTAAATTCCTTATCAATACTGCAGTATGGATTACAGTTGGAGCAGTAAATATTTCTGTACAATAAGTCAAAGGGAAAAGCTTAAAGGCTGCCCACAATGCCATACTGAAATAACCCCACTGGAAACAATGGGGCTACCTGGGCAGGCAGCCAGACTGACACAACAGTCTATGAAGGCCACATTCTCATCTTGAACTTAGCTCATTTTAAGTGGGATCATATCCCATAACATGCCAGTCAGACACTCAAACCCCAACCCTGTCAGCGTGACAAACTATTTCCATGCAGTTAGAGGCAAAAAGGTCAACACCAAGGGAAAAGCGCTCCATGCCCTCAATGCAGAGCTTGACATCTCTCCCTCTGCCCATCCTCAGAAGATGGAGTTAGATCCAGTGCACAGACACTGTTCCGACAACTCGGGACTTTCATTCTCTGCCACACAGATCAGCTGCCAACACAGTGCTAGGAAGAGCTGCCATGCCCAAGAGGCTATCCATAGCACACCCCCACCATTTCAGCAGTCAATAGCTGCTGCGCCATACAGCAGTTGAGCTGAATCATGGGTCCCTATGCTTTTCGTATCAATTAGCCTCCATTCTTCATCATGTACCCACTTTTCCAGAGTGGATGCCACAGCAGTCAGAAGCCTGCCAGGTCTGAGGCTTTCTAGCCCCTTCTCAGAACATCTTACCTGTGTGTGTAATCTGCTAAGAGATGTGCATTGCTCCTCCATAGAGACATGTCCCTCTTCACAGAGAAAAGATCTCTGCTATTTCACCAAGGAGAGATTGTGCCGTTCCTACTCCAGGAGGAGATGTTATTTCTCCATGAAAAGGAGTACTGAACTTCCACAGGGATGAAGTATCTGTTACCCCTCTGCAGAGGACATGACTCTGTAGCCACCTCCTCTCATAGCCCTGACCCTTTTTCCTTGAACTGTGATATCTCTTGCTTTTAGATGCAACTTTCCCATTTTCATCTTCAGTGAGTGAGGGATGGTGACAATGGCTGGTCAGAGCAAAGGCCCAGCACTTTTGCTCAGGTTTACCATTAAGCAATACAAGAGCATGTAGTTGTTCTTCAAAAAAACCAAATTTGCCTGTTTTCCCACCTGAGAGTCTGCCACAGGGCCCTCACAGATCTCCAACACCTGCCCCTTTCTGATTTTCCCCATTTCCACATCCCCTCATCATCTCCAGCTCCAGAATCCCCACTCTCTCCTGCACATCTGTGCCCCCAACCCTTCCCCTGCCAACTTCTGTCCCAAGCCACTGCCTCAGACATGAGCACAGGCCAAGTCTTTGAACCAAAGTTCTGCAGAGAGGAGTTGAAGATGAAGTCACTATGTAAGGTGTAACTATCCAAGCAAAAGCTCTCTCCTCATGACACAGGTACTAAGTACCACATCCCTCATTCCCAAGGGACCTCAAATTACATCACGTGAACCTTAGAGCCAGAACTGCCCATGAATGCTGATGACTTCATACAGTAGCATAACACAGCAGACCTCACTCCAGCAGGCTTCCACACAAGATCTCACAAGTGCTTCTGAGCCTCAGCTGCTCTTCACAGTTAGAAACAGACTGTCCTCGTTGAGCAATGTATAGTACACACCCCGTATTAGGGTGAAGGGGTATTTACCTGGAAATAGCAGTATTGTTGCAAGCAGAGTTAGCCTAATAGATTTGGGGGAACTTGTACAGCCATAAACCCACCCATGGGTTTGCCAGCTAACCAGACGAGGCTCTGCAAAAAGACAAGCACAGACAAAGAAAATCCTAGGTTCCCTTAACAGATCTATGACAAAAACACAAATGGAAGCCAAGTCTGGCTTCCACATATTGCTCCAGCAACTGGAAAAATGCAGGGTTTTGTCCTGGAAAGGACTTTTTAAAAATCCCAGATCAATAGCTTCACAGACTTGTATGCATGTGCCAGAGGCTTAAGTGTACTAATAGGCTTTAACGGCTCTGACCAGCCTCACCTGGGGCCTCCACCCACACTTCTGCCCAGTTAAGCTCCAGCCTGAGCCCTCAGTCCTGCCTGAGTCTCAGACCAAGGGTTATGCTGTAGCCGTCTCTATCGCTGTCACAGCTGTGCCTGTTCATAGACCTCAATGACCCTGATCCATGGACTGACTGACTTCCTAGCTTGATTTAGCTCCTTCCTTTTCACTCTGGACTTGTTTGGTGATCACTAGGCTATGTCTGCCCCTAGAGTAGCACCTGTTTTCAGTTCATCCTTTGATGAATTTCAGCAAAATTCCAACTGAAAGCCTTGGTAGAGTTCTCAGTGTCTTCATGGGGTTTCAGTTCAAGCCTCAGCAGCATTTCCGTGCTAAACTCTGCACTTGCCTTTGCATCCCACGTACTCTGAACCCAGTTAAAGGACTGGCCATTTATAGGTGGGCTGGGCTTTTCCTGAGAAATTCTGTCTCTAATTCTGCTACCTCAACATGGAGAAAATCTGCTGGGGGCACACTGGTTGTTAGTCCCGAGACCAGAAGCAGATGCTCCCTGTCCTGAATACCTGAGGGCATCTTGTTCTGAAGGTTACTTGTTCCTCTGTGGCCCTGTCATTACTTGTAAGTTTTAGGGTTTAGGAAAGGCGGATTATTCTGCTGCATAACAAGTACTTGCATCTTTCTTGGAAGCTGGGCAATTAAAGTCTATATGGATCTGATGTCTGATTTAGTGTAGCAGATCCTATATGCCACATTGACATCTACAAACAGGACTGAGATGGCACTGCTGCTGTTTATTTCTGAGTAGGAGGCAGCTGCATGAGATTCTTCCGCGTTCACTAAGGCTGTTGCCTTCCAACAGAAATGGGAAAGCTGACAAATCTTCTCTCTTCACAGTACCTTTAAACCTGCTAAAGGCTGTAATTAGAATTAGCATTTTTTTCAAAAGTCCCCTGATGATTTCACATTGTTCTCCTGGGCAGCAGACATTATTTGGACTAGTAGTCAATTGACCTGCGGCCAGCTCTGCAGCAACCAGCAGCAGTCAGTGGGGTTTGGAGTGAGAACATCAAGCGTTCAGGTGTTTGTCTGCTCTCTCACCACCCTGAAACTACTCAGAGGGAGCCTGTGTGCTGAAGCATGGAGCTTTAGGGATACGTGCCTATAAGGCACTCAGAAGGGTTCAGACAGTGTGGGTCACAGATCAAGGGTACCGACAGTGTCCCTTGGATGGATGCAGCCAAATAAACTGAAGCACTTGCAAATACGCACCAGGTCCCAGTTTCAGTTGAGTTCCTCTTAGAGCAATTAACCTCAAAGAAAATTACAGTCTGGCACACTACCATTGACAAGTTGCCAGGCTTGCGGTGTGGCCAGCTGTTTAACTGAGTGTATGGGCATTTATTGCCTGTGGGAAAGGTAAGGTGAAACGGATCTGTGGTTGAAACAACTACATCTTACCTCCTGTCTGCAAAATATTTGCAAATCCATCCTTTTGTGGACACATTCATAGCTTGGAACATGCTTGTTCTATAACACTGAACTGCAGGCTGATAAAGGCTCTTTTTCACTGTGTTTAGTGAAGCTGGGGACAATCATCGTAATCACAAGGTGGTGAACCTATAACTGGCCCCTCTTTCTTTTAGTTATACCAAAGTAAAACTTCTACGTCACCCTCTACCTGGCCCAAGGTACCACAATTTCAGCAGGCCAGACTGCTTGAAGGGGAAATCATTTTGCTTCCCGGTAAACTCTGCAGATATAACCTGTTCCCCAGGGTCTTCTGGCTCCTGTTAAAAGCAACTATTCCACGTGGAGCTTACTGTCTCTTTGCAAATGAAGGAACAAAGCTCATGAGGGCAAAACCACTATTTTCCTTGCCAGTGGGGCAGCAGTAATAACGTGCAAAATCTTGAATACATGAAGAATATTTTTACCATCATGTTCAAGAGTTTTCTCTTCCTGAACTTTTATCTCCCTGCCAGTGCTAGAAGGTGACTGTCACAGAGGCCCATACTCTCAGTGGAGGTCGACTGCTGTAACACGTGGAGTCTGCTAGACATCAACAGAGTTCAGAGGCTGTGAAAACTGCAGGAGGAATATGCATGTTAGCTGATCTTCCCCACAAAGCTAAAACATGTCTCAGTGATGTGAGGGCAATGTCTCAAAGGTCTTAATGATTTTACTTCAGCTGATCAACCAGTCTCACTATCTGTGTTTGCAACTGGGTCTGAACATCTTGTTGCTTCAAAGACTGAGATATCTTAGGAAGGAAAGGGTGGCACAAACAGATAAAAATTTGTGGAGGAAAAGGAAAACCTTGGGAGACGAAAAGAGAAATTACTCACAATTAGACTGTAGGAAATGTAGGGTTCATGAAATCCTGACCCCATTTGAGTCACTTTGCCATTATCTTCGTGAAGAAAGAGTACAAAATCTCCTTGAGTTACTATAGAAAAGGGTGCACAGTTGATGTTTCTCCTACAACCCTAAACACTGTCCTTTGCCACAGTTACTGCAGCTGACTCACAAGAGCATTCTTTACAAGTGCTGACTGTATTTTTAGCTGATCTTGCATGTGACTTAGTAGAGAGAAATGAGGAAAGACAGGCCCATGGGAATTCCCAGCTCTCTACACATCACCATAGATTAGCACAGCTGCAAGAGTCCAAGAGAAAAGAAGAAAAGGAGGCATTTCCTCTGCTCAGATGTATCCTGCCGCCAGGGGATGTGTCTGTAATTTAACAAACATCTTAATAACAACAACACTTGTGTAAAAAGGCCACTGAGCAGACATGATCCATGGCTGTAACTGATCATACATTCTTAGTGTACCAAAAGAAGCATATTATTCAGCCAGACCTAGATTTTGGTCTTTCCTTGACTAATCTATGTGGGAGATTTATGATTTGGGTCATAATTCCATGAAGTTCTATTTTTTGGAGCAGCTGATATCAGAGGAAGACAAGCTCTTCCTGCACGTAGCACTCCTCCATAACATACCATTGGTTCTCCATAAAAAATTACCATACTGAGGTAACAGGCAAAAAGTTGGGTATACCCTCAAAAAAGGCTCTGGCTAGACACATCTCTCGCTTCAGGCTCAAGAGGCACCTATTTGTAGCTAATTAGCCTGAGATTCATGTACTTTTAGCAGTAGGAGCTGGCTAGGCTATGAAGTAGACCCTCAAGGGTTAACAGCCATGTTGTTTCTAGTAAGTATATGAAAAAGAAGCCCTAATACGCTCAGGATGAGAATAAAAGCTTTCATAGTACGAGGCTAATCTGCTGACCCAAGGCACTACTTGCACAGCTCACACCAGTACCAAAGCCCTTCAGAGTCTTAATCTCCCTGGTTCAGCACTGTGTCGCTGGCTGGCTGCTTTCAGCATGCAGGACTGGGTGCATTTGTGCAGCATCTGTTTACCCTGCGAGGCAATGCAGACATTTTTCAACAGAAGGATAGCAGAAAGCCAAGAGCCAGGCTCTGTCCACAGGAATTTGTAAAGATTCAAAGGCATCTTCATTCAAGACCTCATTCAGCATAGTACTAGGTATGTTTGTTAACAACTCTGTTTGCTACTCCAGTCACTGGGGAAGGTAATTATGAGTCATAAAAGTCACAGTCCATTTTAGCTCACAGTAGAGATAATTTGATTTAATAGGGAACACAGCTTCTAAATTAAGATTTATGATCACCATTGAAACCAGATAGTAAAGTTTTTAGCAGAGAGAGGAAGGTATATATACCCCCAGTGTCCTTGTTCAAAGACAGAGAACTGTCAGAGAATGACCACGGTCTCCGTTTGTCAAGGACATTTAGGCTAGTGTTGGTGGCCAAGGGGAAAAAAAAGGCTGTCAAATAACCACACTTTCCAGAAATGTCACCGTGTTCCAGGCAGCAGCTAAGGAGCTTGAATGGACTAATTACATCTCCTTAACTGTCCAAGGTACAAGTCCAAACCACTGGCCTTCAATTGTTCTAGTGGAGTTACAACATCACATCATCCGTACAAGCTGAAACTGCCTCATATTGGTGTCAACCTATGTGGAAAGTGTCATTTGTCACCGTCATTATCTCAGCCATGGTAAGAAAGGAGAAGGTAAAGATGTGGCCATCCAGCAGAGAGAAGCCAAGCAACTTCTCTGTATCTCACGCCTGTGGAGCAAGTCTTCAAATGGAAGGAAACAATACTAACCCTGCCAGGACTTTTCTCCTTTTCTGTACAGATATAATAAGATGGAAATTGGATTTAACTCTCCAGTGTGAGTGAAGACTTGAGATACATCTGTCAAATCATTCAGAACAAAATTGAAGTCTTAATTCATCTCTGCTTCTAGTTTAGACTGATAATACTGTGTTGAGAGAGCATATTCCCCCCGGCATGGTGCCCTTCCAAGCCAACTACGTGGCTCCTGAACTGGAGATGGTTTTCATCTGTCCAGATCAGAGTGTTGAAGAAGCAAAAACATTTAGGCACCAGCCTGAACCATCCATGTCAAAGGTCGATTTTAAGTATCAGTGATGTTGGCTTGGTATGTTGGCTCACGTTAAGATCCATGCCCTGGAAAAATGTCAGATTTGTGTTGAAAGATATTCTCAAATAGGACAAGTTTAGCTTTCTTTCAACAGAACCCGTTGAGTTATACATTGCTAAGGGTTTTGCCAAGGTAACTTAAAGACAGCAGTATCTTCTCTCTGCTGTTAAGCTTGGATACAATGGTCTCCTGAATGCACTTTGTTGGGAATTCTCCCTAATCTGCCTCTTTTCAAACTGCTCAGAATGGAACTGCCCAGGACAATCCTATCTGCAGCATCCTAGCTCAGTTTTGACAGAACCAGCCTTTTTTACAGAGTGATTAAGTCCTCTGCACTTCTTGTCCCCATCCCAGTCCCACTAACAAGATAACTTCTCATTGCAAGTAAATCATCCACCTTGAGGTGTCTTCAGAGCCTCCTTTCAACTCAGATATAGCAAACGCTTTGCAGAAGAACCCATCTGGTGAGACGAAGTCTGAACCAAGCTCTTTGCAACCAGTCTATAATAAATGCAAGGACCTCACCTGTTTCAGTTTTGTTCCCACCATGGAAGCACTGATGTCAAGCACAAATACAACGTTCTTTGGCAACGGAGGAAGATCTGTCGGGGCAAAGTAGTGCACGAAATACCCATTAAGAATCTGTGGAAGAGCAAGGAAGTCGGGAATCAAAGGTAGATCATGATGCAATGTTCCACACATATCATTATGGTATGTTTGGTTGGACACACCTGATCCTGCTTTCAAGGTTTGTGCCTACACTGAAGGAAATGAACGCCCCTTGGTACCTCTCTTAATTCTGGTCCCCTGTTTATCCAGACTCAGGGAGCCTACTGAAGCTCTCTGCATCTCCTTCCATGGTGGACATTGGAGTTTCTTTCCAAATGCAGTAAGGATATAATGTATGTACCCAGGGATCAGAACCCCAACATGCATTTGGAGAACTAGCCTTATTTCTAGAAATATATACAGCCAGTATAAAGTGAAGTGTAGATACAAAAGAAATTCAACTAAGTAGGTACCTGTGGTTTTTAAGTCCATCTTGTGGCTGCCAACTGGCTGGTTTTATTTCGGATAGTTCTTACAAGACTAAGAAGCAACCTTCACTTGGAAAGCATTTTCTAGGACATTTGAGCATGAAAGACATTGAACCACCATAGGTACGGTTAATAAAACAGAAAAGACGACCCATGTGTACAGTACCTGAATATCCCCAACACTCAGCTCCCTATTGACATCATATCTAATTATGAAGTCTCCCAAAATGCCATTTCGGGCGATCCTGGTTTGCTCGACAACACTGGGGTTGAATGTAACTTTAGCTAAGGTTTTGGTATGTCCAACTACAGTAGAAGGAGGAGGAGAAACATCACCTGTTGAGATAAAACCACAATATTACAAGTTTTCCCCGTTGTCTTACAGATGTCTAAGAGCAGCACACACAGGATTACCATGCAGTCAGGTCAACTAGCATAGTTACATACTGAGGTTAGATATTCAGCTCACCAGTGATAAGAATGTAATAACCCCTCCCCTCTAATTCTAAACAGAAACCAACATTGCAATGCTATCAGGGATATAAATGTTTAGGCAAAAATGCTGTGCTCACTTCTGCTTGGAGAACCGAACTCAAAGGCTAGATATTTTCTGTAGGATTGTTAATTGTTTTCTGTAAACAATGAACACACAACATTAGACATGCATGTGGTATTCAATCCAGCCAGCTCTAGACGTCTAAAATTCAGATCCTATACCTGAGATCCTGCCAGTCAATGAAAGTATGATTCATGTGACCTGTTTAAACATCTCCTCTAGGATTAGATGAATCATGTTGTAGATTCCTCACTGTTGATTATAAAGAGTTCTTGAAGTTACCTGCTCAGATGTACTGTAGGCATGTGAGCTGGTCAGGATTAACCTGACTAATTGATTGCTTGATCTGACAAGCATCTTATATGTAACGTCTTCATCTGAACAACTCAGCTGACTATGTGCAGCAAAAAGTTATCAGTGTCTTACTGATTGAGACAAAATCCAACACTTGCTAGTGCAGTCATGCAAACTGCATCCCCGCAGTGTAACTCACCCTAATCTCCAGCAGCTGTTCCTGAGGCAATGAAGACAGATGTGCCTTTCAGAAGGCATCTCAGAGAAAGACAATAATTTAGGTCTGAGTCACCCTGAAGGAACCTCTGCTTGTCTTGTTAGCTGTGTTCATTTCCTAAAGTTGAGGGTTATGGCTATTCCTTCTTGTCTCTCTGTGTGGCCAAAATCCCACCTTACTCTTGGTGTGCCAGCTGCTCATTCCCTGTGAAGTCCATAAGGACCCCTACATGAGACTGACCAAAGGTCAGATTTGGCCTTGAACTTTGCCAGATTTTGAGGGGTTTCCCCCTTATCCTAACTAGCTATTGAAAACACCAGAACAGTTTCTCAACTGATATTCTTCTGGAGTGCTTCAACTCTCACAGAGATTATTCCAACACTCCTCTGAGCCATGGAAGTTCTATGATATCTGCTCATGTGCTGATTAAAATTGGTGGCAATGAGCTACTTAATTATACTGGGGAGGAGTGTTCTCAAATCTTTGCCAAAGATGGCCCAAGAAGTCTGTGGTATGGCAGGGAAAAGAAAAGATGGGTGAGATTCAGTTCCAGTTTAGGTGTTCACAATGCAAGCCTGAGCTTATTTTCTAGGATCCCATTATGCTCAGTGGAGATCAGGTCAAGAGTGTCAGGGGAGATTAGGTTATGATACATCTGGCCAGACTTAGACATCTGCTTTAGGATAATTTTAATCATGTGCTATACCCCATTAACAGTACTGATCACAATGACAAGATGCAGGCAGTCCTGGAAGGCTCCTTTCCAGGGATTCCTATAACACCATGTAACAACAAGTGGCATTTCTCCACCTTTGTAAAGTGCTCTGAGCAGCACTGGAGGAATGCAATGTGTCATCTGTATGCAACATCAAACATGATCCACCTCACATCTAGATCCCACAGTGATTTAAAAAACTGAATACATATGAAGGCCATTTAACAAGTAGGAAAGTGGACGTATGGAGTGGTTATCTAACTTACCTGACTTCCTATAGGTCAAAGTCCATAGAAATGCTGGGACTAGGATTTCTTGTGCGTTTATAAAACTATCAGCCAAACCTAAAGTGCTATGTACAATCTAGACTCTTCTAGGCAAAGGAATGAAAGAGTCATAAATCAACATCACTTTAGGATGTGATTTCCGTGGTGGTTTGGCTTTATTTTTATCGCTGTCCTAGGAGTGCCTTTGAACAGACAAAGCACAAGACCATACTACTGAGTCAGGGAAGTTTTCTCATAGGCTCAGCTTCTACTCAAATAAATTATAGTTGGAGGACCTGGAACATGAGACAAACTCATCAACAAAGTCTTGACCAAGAAGTCTGAATGACAGATGTTACTCAATTTCAGTAAAGTCAAGAACTGACTCTGTATCATGGCTTCTCTGACTGTGCCAATTCCAATCCATTCATCCTGATGGAAACAGAGAGAAAAGTCGCAGCCAGTACACTGAAATCACTTATGGACACTAGTGCTGGATCTTAAAGGAGGTTCATAAAATGATTAACCAGAGCTTTGACATTTTTTTCTAAAATCTGTGTACAGTTCAGATTTCTCCTGTCAAAGAAAAATCATAAATCAATAGCTCTGTAAGATTTTAACTCTATCTTGATTTTTTTAAAAATTTTATAGCTGCCCTTTGATCTGATGAATCGACAGATGTAATATGTTTTTAACACACAATACATCAGATTTGCTTGTGTTTGCCTTCCTGGATTTTCCATCTGTCTTCTATCACTTCTAAAATCCCATTTAACTGCCAGTTTGTGGGAAGTATCCGTAATTCATAGAAATGGCTTAACAGTTCATTTCTATTTTGTGATCTGTTTGAGGGTTTTGCATTGCTTCTTCTCAACTGCTGAAAAGCAAGCATTGTCCTTGGTTAGGCTGCCTGGCCATACCACATCAGGGTTACCCTCCTTATACCTACTGCACGTATACATCTGTGGCTGTGGCCTTTGGACTTCATATCTGTGTTTCTCTGCCATAGGTACACTGATGGGTGCGCACAATATGCTGCGCACCACAACATGAGTGCCAGTCCTACCATTTCTATGGACTCCGACTATCTGAAATTATCTGAGTTAGGTAGGTAGCCACTCCATGCCTCAGTTTCCCAACCTGTTACATGGGCATAATCACATGTATCCCATCCTGTAAAGCACTGCGGAATCTAGATGGGATCATGTGGATCACATTATATTCCTCTACTACTCCTCAAAACACCCATTAAAGGTAAGAAATGTCATCCCCTGAAACACAGACAGTGCTTTAGGAACTCCTGGAAAGGAGGTTTCCAAGGCTGCCTTTGGAAAGCATATGACATAGCCATTGTCAGTGACACAAATAGCTGGGGAAGCTCTCCCGTCTTCTTCATAGCCGTTCATCTCCCGTCTCCAGGATGGAGAGTAAAATCAAAAAACAGTCTGACGGACAAGATCCAAAATACTTTTTTTCCCCTGGAATAATAGAAATCAGGTCTATTAGATACAAGATAATAAATAATAGAAGTTATCAAGTTCATCCCATGTTCACAGACCTAATCCCTTCCTACTTGGTTTTATGACATCGTCTGGAAACAGTCCAGACCTCCATTCATGGGAACTCAGTACCTGCCCTTGCCAGTCCTTTCCAGAGCTTCATTTTTTTTCACTGTTAGACATTTTCAATGTCTAATTAACTTCTTTTCTGGATTACAAACCCATGACTTCTTGTTCTTTCTGTTATTGACACAGAAAGCACAGTATTCTTTCCCTCCTTGCAGTAGCCTTCTGTATATTTAAATGCAGTTACTGTGTTTTCCCTCATGTTTCTTTTTTTAGGCAGCACTTGATATCTGGATTACAATTACTCTCCTCTGTTTATTGGCCCAGTTCTTTTCAAACAAGTGACAGAAAGGAAAATCTATGAGATATTGCAGCGTACAGAGTATGAATGAGCTCCAAAGACCTGAGCTGGTCTGTGCTCATGCTGAGATAATTAGCAGGGCCTTTAGACAAACTTTCCACCAAATTCAGCTAAAGAAGTAAACAGAGCAGGAAAAAGCATTTTTCATATGAAACTGTAGTCCTTACATGATGAACAGGTAAACCTAAATTATTTTGGGGACTGGAAGAGGCAGGATTAGAGCTCAAATGTTCTTCCTCCACTAACACATGGAAACTTCTAGACAACTGTGATAAGAAATTAAAACCTTTCTGAGCCATATGACTTTGAAGAGAAATAGTAATTCTCAAGCAGCCTAGTGTCTCCCTGCCTAAGTCCATAAGTAGTTCTCATGCCACTGTGCTGGAGCAAAAGGATGAGGACAGTCATCACAAAGGATGCTGGGTAGGACATCATTCAGAAAATGGCTCCATTCTGAGGTCAGCAGAGAAAGCCAGGATCATTGGCCTCAGTGTCTCCTGTTTGGGGATTTGAAGTGACAGAAGACAACACCTGCACATGCCAAAAGATCACTTTCCAAAACTCACATGCCTAATATCTTCCTTTGGGAAAAATACAACTCCCAGATGGAGGTGTGTGCGCAGGAGCCACTGGCAAAGGAAATATCCTGGAAAGACCCTGTCATCACATTGTCTCTGCTCCGTATTCAGAGAGGATGTACACAGGACTTTCCAAGAGTCTCTCTATAGCAAAGCACAGCTTTACTTTTCATAAATCACTGGAAATTTGTGGAACCAAGTCCAGCCTTTTGTCTTGGTCCCTTTCAGCCAAAACCAGGTAGAGCTGGACTCTTCACTGCTTCTGCTCCTACTGCTGTGATTTCTGCACTATTTTATAAATGGCAAAATAAAGAGTGTCCTTCACTCTTTTTCATTAAGGGATAACTTCTGTCTATAGGTCTTTAAGTTTTGTCTGTTCTGTTCATCACAGACTGTATGGATACCAGCAGTTTGGGTGGAGTCAAAAGTGCAAATCCTGAATGACCATTAAACAGAGAAATTGTTTTTCTGCTATGCATGGTACATTGGCTGTATGGATAGCATGTAGAAAGCACCACAAATGTAAGAGGATTTGTCCATGAAATAAAGGCAGATCAGCCTTTCATCCACTTTTGGTCATCTAAACTATCACGGAGGTCTTTTTCATTAGTTTTATTAACAGTGTTTATTGCCACAATAGGTTGGCATTTCTGTTATGGACATCAGAGTACAGAGCAGAGTACAGAGCTGGTGCTGATCATTTGAAGCTGTGGATGATTCCAAAGACAAACACATTTGATTTTCAACTTAATTTGCTTACCCTACACTGGATCTTCAGGAGCTATACTCAGAAATACAATGTAGTTTCTTATCCAGGTCAGTCAGAGTAAAAAAGTATCTAAATGACTTGTGAAGCTACATCACATCCTCAACAACAGTTTCAGGCTGGTGGCACTTCGGACATATTACTCAAAATGCCGTTTAACTGATGACTTAGTGTCACAATACATTTTTCAACCAATACTCTCAAGGCAATTTGTTAATATTTATCAAAATCTGACATCTTACCATTAACCTTGAGATACTATAGACATCTTTGTAGACATAGGAAACTGAGGAAGATTTTTCATGACATATTCAAATTCAAACCAGTCAGGCAGTACCATTTTCAAATGTGCAGGCCTCCATTCCTTATTCAGTCATTTTTTTGAGTCATGACCTGTCATTTAGGGCACCACAGGTAACACAGTATGGCAGCATCTGGTCTGGCATCCCTTGCTGGCCACTTACTAGATTGCTATCATGCTTTCCAGTCAAGTGATACTGAAGAGTTTTAAGCCACGGGAATTCAAGCAGAGACCAGACACTGTCTTCTTGATGGTTTACTCCCAGTTTGCAGACTGCCAAGCAGCCAGTCTTTAAATTTTAGACTTCCAGTTCACCTGTCTTTCACTTAAAAACACATAGCCTTCCCTGGAGGTCTCACTGGATGTGCAAATCTCGTGCTCTTGGGTCTCTAGGTGTCACATGAGCAAGAAGGCTTTGCAGGGAGGATCTAATGGCTCAGATGTTTTGGGTTTTGAATCAAGCTTGAAAGATGACAGCTGACTGGAATAGAGTGGATTTCCAAGTGAAATGCTCTTTGCCTTGGCCTTGCCCTCCCTAGGAGTGTTCTTGGGATTTGCATGTGTTTAGAAAGGCAGGAAGTTCCTGTTGTCTGCTCTGAGTGTGACTGATCTTGTTGGCGAGAAGAGGTCACAGGCAATAATTCCCTCCTATTCAAAACAAGCTGTCCTTCTCTGTGACTTGCATTAGACCCTTCTGAGACCCTCTGTCAATTTGGGGTTGGGGTGGGTGGGGGTGTGTGTCTTTTTTTTTTCTTGTTTTTTTTGCTCTGGCTGCTGGTAATGTCCTAATCTCATCTTGCTTCAAATCAGAAAAAAGCTCAGCAAACCTACTGAATTCATTAACCCTATACACTCATCTCAGTGGCAGTCACCTGAGTACCAATGAGGACTTGGTCTGACAGAGATACAACCCACTCCCAACTGCCTATGATGGACCTCAAAAGTGTGTTTGGCATTTCAATGACTTCCATAGCAGTGATTTCACCACAGCTAACAGATTTCACCAACTGTATAGGGCAATTCCAAACAGAAAGGGTCTCTAATTGAATGCTGAGCAAGGATAAAACACAGAGAATCTGAGCTTCCGTTGTATTATCCATCCTGTAATGGGACATCTATTTTATATACATTTTACTGGCTAGGGAGCATTATGGAATCCTAGAGCTTGGGCCCATTTTCATATGAGCTGTTTAAAATCTAAAGCACGGTGCCAAGAATGCTGACAGATTGCCATTTGGATAGCAAGTTATGAGAGTTTTCCCTGTATGTCATTTATGCCATAGGAATTTCCATACTGCACTAGACCAACAGTGTATCTGCTCTGCTTAGTCTGTCTCTAACATTGATCAATGCCAGATGTTTTGCAGGAAACCATATGCCACTATGCACTATGATACTCCTTGATAGGTGGAAAAGGTTTCCTTCCTCTCCTAATGAGGAGCAGAGCACATTTATCATGCAGTGCGTGGATGTATGGCAGAGGGACTAATTAGCTGTATGAGGCTTGACCCTGAAGCTAGTCCAGGTCACTGAGAGCCTTGATTTCACTGTGATTTGGATGAAATCAGCAGGATCACACTGAACAGTCAGTTTAACTCCAGTTCATATGCTTTAGGAACTTTACCTGGCAGACATGAACAGCTCCACTGATTCTGCTGACATTATGTCACTTGGAGTAACTGAGGTTCAAGTCCCACAAGACTCCGCATCCCACTTCCAGGTCAGAGTCTCCCTCTTTTTTTGGTGAGAGTTTCTTGTCAACATGTCAACATGTAGCAATCACAGCATCCTGTGCTCCTCACTGTTAGTTAACTCTGGAAAAAATTACCTTTACGCTGCCTGAACAACGAGTAAGGACAGTCGGGGGTAAAATTAGATACTCAGACCACACTTCGTGCTTTGACAAAACTTGGATTTTCCTCTTGGAACTTCCCATGTTCTAAAATGCAGGATTTCCTATCTGCCTTGGCATGGAGGGATGGAAAAAACAATTCACTTAAAATAAACAGTTCCCAAGAGATGTGGAGCCAGAAGACAGCCTGCTCAAATGCTGAGCACAAGGCCTGAAGGCCCAGTTCAAAGCTCATAAAGACAATAGCAAACAAAAATACTATTGAGTTGACTCAGATCAGCCCTATATTCATTAAGCTTCAAAGTTCTCACATACTTATGCACACATATCACATACAGTCAGTCATCTATAGGAAACAGAATAAAAGCCATTAGCTTTTATGATAAGATTGAATTCCCACCACTGAAACATACAGTTCATAATCCTGAAATCCCTCTCCCATTGTAGCCCTTATACCAGCTTCCATGAACCTGGAGATCGCCCTGCCAGTGAATGACAGATCTCTAAATAGGCTGATGGCCTGCAATGCTTAGAGACATGCTCATCACTCAAATGCAGCCACTTCTGGGGTGGAAGGTACCTGTCAAACAGTCAGTGCCGCAGGAGTTAAGAAAGGAAAGTGAAAAATGTATGTTTCTGAATAAAGTCATGGTTTGGATTTCCCAGAACAATTTCTCTAATGAGCTGCTAGCATTCATTTTTCTTGTTGTCTTCAGGAGATGCGTCCTCCAGTTTCTAATACAGTCTTGATCTTAGACAATGTTGCTTTAATACAACGTTGGGGTTTTGTTTAATGCCTCATTTGGAGCAGAGGGAAAGCAAATAAAACACCAGCCTACACAATTACCCAAGACTGCCTTGAAGAACTCCCAACACTGCCAGTCCAGTTCCTGAGAAGTGATTAAGGCCCCATGAGTAACAGAACCATGGGTCATAAAACTCTCTCCTTACCTTCAACTTTCCCATTGCCCTTATGCTTGCTGTTCCGAAGGGGAGGCACTTCCAGTGAAACTATGCCTGAGTTCTCCAGGATGTTCACCTCCACTCGTAACCTCCCCACCAGCTGCTGGGGCCGGATGCTGACCGTATACTCATATTTTCCCAGTCGCCTTTGCAAAAGCTCTTCATAATGCAGTAGGAACCTGGCCTGCATCTTGCGAGGAATGAAGACAGAAGCTTTGAATGTCTCATAGCCATTCTCCCTGGAAGGAAAATCCAAAGACACCTTCATACCCAGCACACATCACACACTACCTCCTCCAGTGAACAATGGATCTGGATTTTGTTGTTCCAATGAAAGTATTTCTTATCATTGAATATGTGAAACCAGCAAGAAAGAAAACATCATAATGCTTCTCAAAGCATTGAGCATGTAGAAGGTTTCTACAGGAAGAAAGGTCTTAAAAGACAAGATGACTTCTTGTGGAGAGGTATATGACAGACATGTATGACATGGAGCAGGGTGAGAGGACAGGCTGTCTCTTGGTTTCTTACAGGGAGTCCAGCTACCAAGCACTGATATAATGCCAGGCACTACTATCTGTGAAGGTAAAATAAAAAAGCCACATAAAAAGAATGAAAGCCACATAAAAAGAATGGAAATTTTTAATTCCATGTAGGAGTAACTTCAGAACTCACTGATGTGAGGTTTTATTCTGTCTGAAAATGATAGCCTATTCAGTTCTTCCTGATTATGCATTCATGTCGGAAAAGTGCTGCTATCCCAGGTAACTGGGAATAGGGCAGGATTTTTCAGAGCAGCAAAATCCATCCCATGGTGCATCTTTTTGAGAGACATCTGGGGTAATTTGGGCACCTGGGAAAGTAGCCCACAGTGCTGCTGAAGTGCATGCAGGTGAACATAGATACTTTTAGATCATCAAAGGGACGGGACTTTCTTCCAGTGTTTGGCCAAGAAGACTGAACACAGTCAAGTAACACAACTGCAAAAGGCTTCTTGTGGTGACTAACTTTGCAGTCTTTAAGTTATAACTCATTGAATTTCTGTGTGCCTGTGGTGGCGTGGTCCCTCCCCCCTCCCCCCACTTAAGCCATAACCACCAGCGGGGGTAGTGATGGCTGCATCCAGCTTACTCTGGACTTTGGGGGATGGATGGGAACATAGTAGCCAAGGATTGGAATGGTGACCCCGATGTCTTGCTGGTATGCAAATAAGACTATCTGACTTTATAAACAGTGGATAGCCCAGGGCCTGTTGAGCACTCCTGCATGGCAGCAGACTGTATGCCAGGATGTCCCCTTGAGTAGGGAAACCTCTGAAGACTACTCCTCGAGGCTGAGACATTCCTTGCTGCAACAGATTCTCAATAAGTGATTAATAGCATGCTAAACTTTGAAATCTTAGCTAAGTGATATGAAGAATTGATCATGCATATATAACCCTTTAGACGTAAATGGTTGACCAAGTCTGGGACTAGGAGTGGACTGAGCTGCACCTAGACTCTTCTCTGAGAAGGAGTTTAGAATGCAAGGGAATCCTTTCTGAACCTCATAACTCAACAGGACGGTCTCCCTGACAGTTTTGCCTGACCCTGTCCTCTGTACAGCAAATAATCAAACGTACCTTGCCATCTAATCTTGTTAAACCACTGTCACATTTACCATTGAACTTTGTTAACTCACTACTTTATATCAATAAAGTATATTGTTGCTTTTCTCTTAGAAGTGAAGTGCATGACTACATCTGCAACAGTGCCTTAATTTTCCTGCCTGTTATTCAGGAAGTAACAAGATTACTTGCCCTCTCTAGTACATCCTGGAGTATCTTGGAAGTTAAAATGTTGTGTAACAAGTTTATAAAAGGCCACATGCAATTTTACATGACTTGGAGTATAGGAATGACACCAGGCAGCACAGATAACATTCTATTTAGGTACTTCTTCCTGTAAATGCATGGATGGGTATGCCAAAGCAGCCAAAATAAATATGGGAGGATAATACATCATTTCCCAGAACACAGCCAAATAAACAACACTTACCTTCCATCTGCAGGGCTTGGAGGTTTCATCTGCCTTGCTTTGTCATCACTGCTGTGTTTCTTTTCTTTCCCTGTGACCTCCCCATAATAGGTCTTGTTGCCAATACTCCTGGAGAGAACAGAGATGTCAGCATGGTAACTCTGCACCCATATACAGCTGTAGAAGGCTTCACAGACTGTGCCCATGTGAATAGGCTAAGTGTGCTGCTGGTGTAACTCCTGGAGTCCACTTGAGTCACTGAGACATGAAACAACTTAGAGGTTCCCTGGCTGGTTATACCAGCAGTGTACTTTTTCAGTCCAGCAGTTTACCTCTCTAAAATGCCAGTTTTTTAGAGTAGGTAATCTCCAAAGCATAAGGATGCAAACCAGAAAGCAAAGCAACTGCCAAAAATCTCAGTGAGTACTTTTTTTTTGTCTGATCTTGGATCCACCATCTGTATCAATACCATGGTGATATTCAGGATGACTGCTCTCAAGTAGCTGCCTCCTGACTAAAATGCTGCTCCCTGGGAATGAGTGACAGGGCCATGGATTCTGTAAGGAAACAGCCCTTAACATACGTTTTGGCTTGCCAATGGCAGAAGACTGTTTTTCCTCCTATTCAGTCCAAACTGAAGCCCTTCTAAAAGAACAGGTCCCTATCTGCTATGATCGGGTCCAAGGTTGTGGGCCCAATATCTACCTGTAGAGAGGATCTGAGCATGACCAAAACAAGCATGTTTTTGAAACCAAAAGCTTAATTTATTCCTTAGTGAGTCATTTCAGTATTAGCTTGGTTGCCCTTTACTTGTTTGATTATCCACAGAAAATGATTAGCATCTCCAGCAGCAAGTGAATCTGTCTGCTGGTTGGAGTTGACTCTTCTCCATTAGCAATATGGAGAACCTGGAACAACAAGGAGCTTCTTAGGCACGACAGTCTGTTATGCAAGACAACTAGATTGTGTGCCAGTGTTGCTGAAACTTCAGTTGGAATGGTTTCTGAGAGATACGACAGATTTTTCCAGTTCAGAGAGAGAGGAAAAGAAGGGAGTTGTTAAAAGATACTCAGATGGGAAATAGAGTAACTTTCTTCCCCGTGTACATTGAGGACTTGAGTCTTAGCATGCAGTCATCCAAGGACTTGCTTTGTGCTTTGTGGCCATGACCAGTCTCAGATGGAGTATAGCATGTGTGTGGTTTTAATTTTCCCAAAGAAACACAAAAAGGCCTTGACAGAGTCTTGCTGCAGACTAGTTAGTTTTTGAAATTTCAGAGAACTATCTGTGGGATGGGAGAGCCATTGTCCACCCAGCTGTCAGCATTACTTACATGGTAAAGTTGGAGATGAAAGCTGGAGCTGGGATCTGCATCTCAAACACACCTTCTCGTGCCTCAGATCCACTGTTCACCATTGTGCACGACACCGTGGTGAAAGCATACCGAGAAATGATTGTGGATCTCACAGTGAATTCAGACATCCGAGGCCTGGTTTCCTGCAGGTATTGAAAGGTTACCTATTAACACTGACAGCTAGAAAACTCACCCCTTCAGTGCTTCAACAGCTTTAATACGTCATACACTCAAGAAAATTACCACCCTATGAGTATTACACTCTGCATGAAAAATGGATTTTTTTCTGTCAACAACAGACAAGGTGGGCTTGCCCTCAAACATTCAGGTGAGCTGCAAAAGGTAAGTCAGGAACATGGCACTGCCTGTGCTCACACACAAGAGCAAAGGCTACAGTCATTCTCCGGTGTTTGGGAGGGGTAAGAAGGATGAGAGCTCTGATTACGCCAGCCTTTATGCTGTGAAACACACCGATAAAATCCACGTATACCCTAAACTGCACCCTTCAACTATGACAGTGTGAGGAGATGAGGATTAGTCCCTTATGTCCCAGGAAGAAAAGCCCAAAATATGTCTCCATAGGGTCCAGAACTATGTCACAGAACCTGCCCTGTGTACTGTGCATAAGAGCAGATGTAAGACCTCTTGAAAAACTGAGATAACTGTGTATGAAGCAGCACTTTCAAATTCATACAATCAGATCCATAAGTTACATAAACAGAAAAACTGTTGTTAATGGAGTCAACTGAGTCGTCCTCTGCTGAGAATCTATCCTGGATGTCTCAGCCAATGGATGGAGGAGACTTAATAAGAAACACTGACACAGTGACATCTCAAGCAAAATATTTTGAGCCTTTTAGCTCACATTGGATTCCTTCCAGCAGAGAAGCAGCAGAGACTGCAATGAATGACACATGATGTAGCAATGGAAGATGAAAGCCAATTTCTGCTTCTTGGGAATGTGTTTTTGTGCACAAGTCCGGAGTTGGAGCATTTCTCCAGTCTAACGTGTTTTTTGACAGCAATGTCTCCATGGAGCTCAACAGTTTTCTTCCTGGAAGACTTCAGTGTATTTAACTGTAAGCAGGCCATGAAGAAAGAATTCTGTACGTTGCCTTAAAACAGTCAAAAGACCAAACCCTCAAAAGCAAAAGGCAGCTAAAGAGCAAAATACATTGCAAATACAGAGCAATTTCACTAAGCCAAACACAGCAAGACTCTTCCTACTGAGGCTGATAAAAAGTTGCAGCCACATGAGACTTGTGAAGACAAGAACGTGCTTTTCAGCTGCACTTGCAGGCTTTTTTTCTGAGCAAAAATAATTATCACAAATGGCTTAACAAAGGGAGCAAGTGTTTGTGTAAGTATGAAACAAGAACATTTCTGTGGTAGCTGATGGCATCAGAAGCTGTATTTATTACTGAGCAGCCAACTAACCCAGCTGCTGGGCTAGTGAGTTCCAGACAAATGGAAGAATGGGGACCCACTGGAAACAAACACAAAATGGTCAAAAGTCTTGGAATAAAGCCCCTCCTGCCTACACTCTCAAGGTTTGGAAAGACTGATAAATGTGTCTCAGGTGACCCTAATCATGATAGATACCTTTAACACCTGGAGAATGTGTGATATGCTTTGTGTCCATGAGCATCCTGCTTAGCACAGGCTCAACTCACGTGGAGCACAATCACAAGAAGCTGGGACTTCTAGGGTGTGATTCGTCTCATAGATTTCAGACAGCTCAGTGCAATGGATCTAGACTAGAGCACATCGGCTCAGATCTAATATCCACCTGCTTAGGCCACTAGTGGCTTTTACTCAATCACTGTTGATTAAAACTAGATCCTGCTGTTCTTAGGACCTTCCCTGATTCATAGGCATTGCTTCCTGGTCTCATTATTCTGAAAGTGGAAAGGATGGGGAGTTTTGATCAGGGGTAGAGTTGTACGAACATTTTCAGGTATAATGAGCTAATGTTTCATTCAGTCTTCCACATTGCTAATAACCTCTGGCATAGCAAGGGATACATAGGATTTCATAACAGAAGCAAAGGAAAAAATCTGAAACTACAGCAAATTCTTTGATTCCAGATCTTCTGCTCTGAATTTCATCATAAGCTGTGAATTTAAACATAGCTGACAGCTCAACAGTGAAAGTGGATCTAACCCTTTGCCTTTTATTTGAGATACGAGTGATTCTGCAGTGACAGATCTGACACTGAATGCAATGATGTATTCACCTGAAGTCAGAAAGTCTTTAGAATATGACAGAGGACATGGACTTGCCCTTGTTGTGACAAGAACATAAGAATGATTGCATTAGGTGAGAACAAAAGCAATTCTAATCCTGTAGCCTATCACTGGCAGAGATCAATAGTACATGCTTAGAGAAGAATGGAAAATTAGTCCAACCTGTTCTGATACTACCCAGAAATATTCTCTCAGTTTTCAGTAATTTGTGGCTGAAGGAACTCCTGAGCCAAAGGTGGCATTTTTGTGCTTAGTAAACCTCTGTGGATTTTTCTTCTATGACTTTACACAGCTGCTTTTTAAATCCATGTAAACTTCTAGCATCCACAACTTGTACCAAGGAGTTCAACAGCTTTATCGTGTTTTATAGTAGGAACTACATCACTTAGGGTTTTTTGCTGAATCTGCTATTTTCTGGCTTCAACTGATCTCTGTCATATCTCTTTATTCCACTGAAGAAACTCCAGTTCTGGTATCCTCACAGACTGAGGAACAGCAAAAAAAATTAAAAAAAGACATTCAACACCTCTCCTTCCTGGTTGATAGGAGATGATGTTGGAGAAAGCAAACACTTAATAAGGACATCACATACAACTAAGGATGAAAGAACTGATTAATCTTCCCATCCCTGGAAGGGATCTACCACTCTTTCTATAAAGAAAATCTAAACAGTGGGGGCAGAGGGAGTTTACGAACAGGTTGCTTGGTCGGGCTTGGTGGGCAGCCCATGTTCCAGTCTGCAATTCTTGTACATTCCCTGGAGCTCTTGCACAATCCATCAGCGCCTGATGCTCTCTCTGACTTACAGCTGTGTAAATGCCTGTTTGTTTTCTCCACTTTTTATTAAGGCCTTCAGAAGATGAGAGGCATCACAAAGGGAAAAAAACCAATAATATTATAATATTATTATTACTGTGATTTATTATCCCTATGAAAAACAAACCTAGGGAATGCCAAAGCAGCAGATTAGCACACTGCTATGAGGCAGGTTGGCTGGATGCTTTTTGAAGGTGTCCTGGTTATTATGATGGACTGGGAGCTAAATTTTTCTTGCCAAACAAATTATTTTATGCTTGTTTACATCAAATGTTTGGAAAGACAGAAAAGAGCTGAAGATAAATAAAATACATTCCATGTTTTTACCTTCATCAGTTGCTTTCATCAAAACAAATTAACCGTATCTCAGATTAGAAATAATAAACTGGTAATAAGTCTGAGTTGCTCTCCTTTAGGCTGCTGATTCAAATCTGTCAAAGATCAAAGGGACCAGAAGCTATTAACGTGTGATGGCTGCTCAGTGTGTGAAATGAGTTCCTCCAGTTCTCAACTGGGAAGCCCCCATCCCTCAGAAAAGCCAGAAAAATAACTAGCTGTGAAGAGCAATTTCACTCCCTGTCTCTTCAGCCAAGTTTTGATCTAAGCCGTGCAATTCTCGGTGCAGCAATATAACCAGATCTCACAGATCTGCTGTACATCTAAAGCTTAAGTTCCTGTGCTGAAAGAAGGGTATCGCCTCCCTTGGTTTATTCCTTTCTTCAGTAAATTTCAATACAGAAAACAACAGAGATCCTCAGATTTCAAAGCAAACTCTCCCTTTCTCCTCACATTCAGTGAGATTTCATAAGGCTCACTGCATGGTTAAGGTTTGTAAGACTGGATGTTCTCTCTCTGAATCTGGGGTCAAGAAGATGGACCGGGAAGTACTGGAAGAACCTGTCCCTGCTGCATTGATCAAAATGAAGATATTTTTTTTTTTTTTAATTTTTTACCTAGAATCTCACTCTACTGTCACCCACTGACATAGTTCATTCCTGGACACAGGGGGACACACGCATATAAACACAGAACAAGTGTAATTCCCATGAGGTGAAATAAAGACACAGTGTGATACATACCAGCCTCTGCAAAAATTTGGCCTGTCTTGGAACACGGCGTGCAACCTGCAAAGAGTTAAGGGAGTTAATGGAACCTAGTCAACTTACAGAAGACATGCCACTTGTTTAAATCCAGACATGGATTTGTGACCAATCACCCATGGCCAGGTTCAAATGTTCCTCTGGTTAAAATTAAAACCTGAATTTCTTCTATATTAACAGGCCCACTGATCAAAGCTCAGCAGCAGAATGCAGCTCCTGCAGGCGAGGAGGTACTGTGCATTTTGCAAATGCTACTTATCAAGAGACCCACTATATGAAGACAGGAATCTCAGCCTTTAAGTCCTGGGTGCTGAGTCCTGGCCCTGGAAGTCTGTTCCCTTACAGCTTCCTATGGGGTCACGCAAAGGCTCGGTGTCACTGTCTTTGCCCTGTTGCATGGTATACAGCACATAATGCGAAGGACTGCTAAATGATTCACAATGCTCATCAAATGCCACACAGGGCCCATCTACATCCTCAGGTAAGTAAACCCCAAAGCCCACTACCAACTCCAGATGTAGTCTTCCTCTGTGCAAGAGTGCTTAGCACTTATCGTGGGTTACAGACAGTGGGCAGGGAGAGGGCTGAGGGCATGACAAGCCCTGCAACCTGAGGCTGTCCTCAGCACAGTGTGGCTGCTTTGAGCTTCAACAGCAAGCAGGTTAACACCTAGCGCCTGAGTGGTGGGGCTTAGCAAGCATAACTCCATTCTGTTGCACCTGTGGACATGCTCCAAGGGAGGACCTGTGTAAATTAATGTTACAGGTTCAGCTTTATTGATATTACCTCAGCAACAGACCTGTTGCCTAAAACTCTCCACAGGTACTATGGATTTATTGTGCGGTGACAGTAAAGCACTAGTTATGTGCAAAAAGGGAATAAAGATATTTAAACTCAGCCACAGATTTCATCATGAAATGAAGTGCTTCATCTATGACAATGCAATCATACTCGTTGTATTGCCCTTCACAACATATTCTCTGACTTCTTCCCTGCACATGGTGTAAGACTCAGCTTAGCAACATTTCCAAATCAAATCCCTCCCCTAAACAGAGAGTACAAGTCTCTTGTTGATGAGGAAAGCCAAGCAACTTCTTAAAATGTCAGTGAAACTCCAGAGAGCAGAGGAATGCAATTATATTTTTTTACCTGATTTGCCCTTTCTGTTGATTTACACTGAAATAACAGCAGTCCTTGCCAAAGAGGTTATTTTATGTCTGTTTATATCGAGCATTGAAAAGCTCAGGAAAGCCCCAGGGAGAAATTAAAGTCTCCTTCACTAGAATCTTTATTATTTCCTTCTGCATTATTTTAGCCAACATCTTGTAAAATTAGAACCAAGGGAAAACAGCTCTCTTGGGAAATTCTCAATGGAGAGGAGAAGGAGAGGAGAGAGGGGAGAGGGAAGGAAATCTCTCCAATTTAAATTTTGGAAGAAACTTTCTGTCTGGATCTGTTTATCTCAGGCAAGTAAAGCACCTCCATCACTGTAGGTTCTTCAGAACAAGCCCAACAAATGTCTATGAAGTTGGTCCTGCTTGGAGCAGAGGCAGAGATGAGAGATCAGTGGTCGTCAGTGCTTTTTTTCTAAAGGATTACCTTGTGGAAAAAATACACCTGTTGTCTTGTATGGAATGGTCACGATGGTTTTACTGACTTAATTAGTGAAACTGGAAATTTGGTTACTTGTTTTACTTTTTCCCACCACACACTCATTTTGTTTGTTTTCTTATTTGCATAAGGTGGCTTTTTATGACTCAGCTCCTTCAAAAGCTGCCTTCTAAAGTCTTGAGGATAACCAGCAGACATCAGTGAGTAGCTAAGGATCACCAGGTAACAGTATTCTGTTTGCTAGCATTTCATGACTACTGCCAAAGCACTGCTGCAGGGTTTATGATACTGATCCATCCATTTAACTGTTTTGGATCAGCCAGTTTCACTAGAAACTAATGGAACAATTTCCAAGTTACTATCAACCTTTAGCTTTAAAGCCTTCCAAAGCACTCATTAAAGCCCAGTAATTGCTAGCAGTGACCCCATAGCTGTTGCCCTCTGCTCGTCTTAGCGTAGTATACAGAGAATAAGCTGGGCAGTAGCAACCCAACTACCCATGAAGAGCTGTCCAGAAGAACTACCTCTAGCAACAGTAATAACTAGCAAGCTTGTCAACTACCTTAGGAGAGTGGTCAATCTTTGGATAAGTCAACAAGTAATCCACACTCATTGCAAATACCACAATACTGCAAAGACCTGTGTCTGTATCTGCCTTTGTGTAGGAAGATCCTCGCAGGACGTTACAGTTACACACAGCCCTATGCATTCTCCTGAATCTGTTAGATACTTGTTTATGGTGTAGTATCTTGAGCTAGGGAAGCATCTGCCTGTTTGTAACCTGGCTTATGTTTAGTAGACAGACGTATGGCCTCTTCTGGATCTGGCTGTCCTAGGGAACTAGGTCACCAGCTCTTTTTATACAACCCTGCTTTTCTGTTGGAAGATACTGCTGCCATTGGTCTGCCAGCAACACAGCTCCTGTGAAAACACCCCCTCATATGCCTGAAGCAAGATCAGCCAGGTTATTTCAACACAGTAAGCCAGTTGCTTCAGCTTTGCAACTGATTTTCCCCCTAAAGCAGGTGAGTGTTCCCAGACAGCACTCCACTGCCAGGATAGTGGTGGAGGAACTCTCTCCCACTTGGACAGGTGGGTCTGCAAGACAATGTTGGTTTGTGGCAGAATTCCCCAACAAGGAATATGTGTTCATAGCAATCCAGATCGAAAACAAAGTTGCTGAGGTCCTCACGGTACAGAGACATGGGCACTTCTGGAGGGAGATTCTTCCCATTTTCCCGTTCAAGGTGGGATGAGTGACTGAATGACCAACTCTGAGACAGGTACAGATATATATGAAGAGTCTCACTCTTACCACTTACTATATGGCAGAAGATGCCAAATACAGGCATTTACTGACATTTTAGACACACAAGGGTATCCCCCCTGGTCTCCAGCAAGGCACAGGTCTTCCACAGATCCTGCATTGTATCTGCCAGTCCCATATGGCTGCTTCAGATACTACAGAGCTTCTCAGATCTGATCAAATTTAGGTAACTGATTGATGCCCTAAGTGACCCAAAGTCACACATGGTATCTGTTACAAACCTGAAGGATGTGAGCACAGATCTGAAGCTCAGCCTTTTAAATCACAGCCTCCCAAACCACTACCCAAACCTTCTTGTTAACTTGCAAAACATTTGTTGCTTTTTCAGCCCCGTTTCCCCTGAAACTCTAAGCCACACAATAACACAGCTTAACAGTCCTCACTTGCAGAATATATTTTCTTTCTTTGCTGGTCAAGATTCATTTTACAAGCTGGAATTCATGTGGTTTTTTTCAACCAGCACGAGTCAAAAATCAAGTACGGTAAGACTGAGACCATAGGCAGAAAAACTTTCCTCCAAGCCTGAAATACTCTGAATTGCTCAGACTGGCATGAGGCCAGGACACTGCGTTAACTCCCTTGTCCCTGCGAGATGCCTTGTTAGCACAGCTATGGGGGTGTCAGCTTTGAACCCATCCCCTGGCAGCAGCACCCATTACAGGAGGGTGCCGGGGCTCCCCTGGCTTAGCACCTCCAACAAACTGCCTTGCTCACTAGCAGCAGCCTCCCACAGAGCTGAGCTCCTGCCACAGCCACGGGCATGCTGCAGGGACAGGTGCAATAAACGCGGTTTTAGCAAACTGCCCTGCGTGTGAATAGTGATGGTTAAGAGGGGACAAGCCAGTCCCGGCCACCACATGCTCCCAAACAACAACCGCCTTAAAACCTACTTCTTCCATGATGCTGTAGTCTGCCATCAGCTTCTCTTCCAGGTACCTTGCCATCAGCTCCGAGTCGGGCTGCCCCGCCGAGGTGGAGAAGCCCCAGCAGAGCCACAGCCAAAGGATCATGGTGGAGGGGGAGCTCCGGCTGGGGCTGCAGCCCCACAGGTGAGAGGAGAGCCCCGCTGCCTGCAGCCCTGCCTGCGCAGCCCGACGGCTGCGGGGAAGCTGACAGGAGACAAACCGACCCACCCTTTTCTCCTCCTTCCCAGCTCGGGACCGGCCCCTTTTCTGCTCAGGGTGGCTGCCTGTGCTGCCAGGGGCTGCGGGGAGTCCTTGCAGGGTTCCCATCCTGCAGCTGTTCCCCTCAGCTGGGGGTCCCGTGGGCCACCACCGTGTCCCTCTGGACACCACCCTCCTCCTCAGCCCCTGGCTTGGCTGGTGCAGCGGAGAGGGGTGGCACCAGGGGTCCCTGAGGTGCTGCTGTCTATCGCTTTGGCAGCACCCCAGCCCCATGGCGGCCCTCGGCGCGGGAGGAAGGCCAAGGAGACATTTCTTTCACCTGGCTGGGGTCTGAGGCAGGGCCTAAGATGGCCGTTGAGGAGCTGGTGCCCAGTGCCAGGGGGAGCTGGAAGGATGTGCTGGGCTGCTGGGGTGTCTTCTCATGGGGTCAGCCATGGCATCAGGCAGGCCCGAGCAGCTTATGCCACAGTCCGTATTAAAAAGCACCCCCTTAGGGGGCACATCCCAAGGACATGCTTCAAGGCTGGGGCTTTACCAAGGGCTAGTAAAACCCTCTGGTTTCACCCCCTCTGAAGGGACACCTTCTCCTTTTCCGCAGTCTGGAGAACCCTGGTTTGTTTGTGGAAGCTGCCCCCCAGGCCCACCACCCTGGCTCAGGGCAGGGCTCTCTCCGCACCCTCACCCTGGCACCCTGCCTGGCAGCCAGGTGCCTCCCCGCTGGCAAACGCCGCCAAGACCCACTGTACTTTCACCCCTCTCTCATCATCTGGACTCCATTTCTCAGCTGGGCAAAGCTGAGGGGAGCCTCCCACTCTTCCCTCCAGTTTCCCAGAGGCAGAACCCTCTCCTCCGCCAGCAGCCCCAGGGCCAAGGTGGGCACGGCTGGGCAGGCTGGGTCCCCACCTCGCAGCTCCCAGGGATGTTCCTCCAGGCAGGGCTGTGCCAGCTGGCACACACCGGGCATGCCTCATCCCCAGGCATTCGGGAACTTGCACCTACAGCGCTCACCTAACCCCACATCAGATGCATTTACTTCTTTTTTCTATGCCAGCAGTAACTTCTTAAACCCAGCAGATCCAAATTTCCTCTCTTTTTCTTTGCTTTTTTTTTTTTTTCAGGTGCTAGGTGTTGCATGCACAAACCTGTCAGGAATGGAACCACTGTATTTTCTTTTTCCTTTCCAGCTCTGGGTCATCAGGGATTGAAGCTGTTTTGCTTCAGCTCCGCTCCATGGCAGTGACAGTCCAGTGTGTCCCTCCAGCCCTGCTGAGATCTGGAAACGCACCCTTAGGCCACTGGATTTTCTCCTTCTGGACAGACACATGTGTACCTGCCTGAAGGCGTATGTCCACTAAGAGCATATGTCCTGGGAGAATTACATCCTGCATATCTAGCCTGTGTAATGGAGGAGCAGGAAGGTGCTTGCTCCCCATTTGGAAGGGATGAGGGGAGCTGGAGGTGAAGTGAAGGGACGGCAAGCCTTTGGAGCTCCCCTTTAGCAAATCAATGGCTCAGACTTAGGCTGAGGCCACACCGTGTTCACACACAGGCCCCTTCCGGCATTGCCAGCAGAAGTGAAGGAATCAAAAGCCTGACCAGCCCCCTTCCCACTGCAACCAGTCCACCACTGGCAGGTACAAAGGCCTCTGGAGTAGCCATATCCTCAATGGGAGCTGCAGAGCTGGGCACCATTGCAGGGAATGACAAAGGGCTTATGTGGCTGGAGAAGGGAAGATGGCGGGAGAAAGATGGAGGCTGGGGCAGGATGCTTCAAGCCCTCAGAGACACCCCAGATGGTTGTTGTGCTGATCTGGTCCCTGCCAGAAGATAGTCAAGGCATTATCTTCAGCTCCTCACCATTTCACATGGAAGAGGGCTCAACCATCCAGCTGGGAATTCAAAAAGACTTCAAAGCGATGATTCAGGCTGAGACCTGGCTTAAGGACACACAAAAATTGGTTTGAAGTATTTTTCATCTGGGTCCAGTTTGTTTCAGCTCCTGCATGTCCTGCCTGGCTCAGACACAGGAGTGCACTGGAGTAACATGAGAAGGGCAGCAGCTTCCTGTGCCTCCACTACTGACAATGGGGTGGGCTGCTCTTCAGCCTGCTCTGTCCATGTTGCACCAACTGGGAAACACAGATGAATAGAAGTCTGGAAGCATATGCTTAGAAATTCTGGAAACGGCCTTTAAAACAATATAGGATGATTTTCCTACTGTTTTGGAAAAGCTAGAGGAAACCAAGACACCTCTGGAAAAGCAAGTCAAAGCTACCCTGCTAACCCTAGAGGTGAAAGTAGTTCCTGGGCAGGAAGGGGAGATGTTTGCCAGTTTGAAACAACCATTGGGCAGTCAGGAGGCTTCTGCTTCCTCTGTTGCACAGTTGAGAAGCTCAGGGCCAGAGTAAATCAAAACAGTGGAAAGTGCAAAGATACGGCAACAAAGCTGATCCTAAGCACATTGGGTGAAAGCAGGATATCCAGACCAAAACAGGACCCAAGAGCAGGTGCAGGATAACCAACAGGCATGAGAGAATGAGCTGGGAAAAGCACTGCCCTTCCCAAAATGATTAGGAGTAGCCAATTCTGCTCATACTCTTCTCAGCAAGGGCACTTAAGGATACAGCACATAGGTAAATAAAACCGAGGTGTGTTTTAACGTTGTTCAGATGAGGTGATGTTTGGTGAGTGAACATTAAGCCCAGGGTCTTGATTGTTTACATTATCCCTCTTCTCTTCACATTATTCCCTCCTTGGAATACAGTCTCCTGAGTTTGGGGGCGAACATGGCAGACGCTGTTCTGGGGATGCTGTTGGAGGCCAAGATAAGCAGTTATTCAAGTGTGTTCACATTAGACGTGTTTGATGCTGACTTTTGCCGACATAGCAAAATAAGCAGCTGTTCTTTGGGTGGGAGCTCAGTAAATTAAATTGCCTGGCATGCCTGCGGCCAGCATAAGTGAAGACATTGGAGAGAGGCATGATCTAGCAGCTGAGCTTCCACACACATTTCACCTGGAACGGATCATGTTTTATCAAGGAATCTGTGTTGACACACAAACATATGCATCTTGGTGATACTTTGCCTTCACACATCTGAATCCCCCTGTTTTTCTATGCAGGGCTGATGGGTAGGACTAGTCTTCCCCATTTTCACCATACCAGTTAAATAAACCCTGTAGGGAGTGTTGAAGCTAAAAAAAAAATTGGCACCTTCTAGCTGAAGAGCAGGGGTTTTCCTGACTCCAGTCTGAAGCTGAAGGAAAAAGATCAGAGCTGCATTTGGTCATAACATCGGTACCATGGCTGCATGGATTTATAAATTAAAGATTTCCAGTTCTCTGTTCTAGGTAGAAGAATGGGACACTGGACACCCACTTCATGCAGAGGCATCTCCATTAAATGCCCAACTAGAAGTGTCTGAACCAGGAACTGTATCTACCTAAAGCACTAACAAACTGATGAAGTTAATGGCATTCAAAGCCAGCAATTTGATCAAGAAATTGGCAAGAGTCCCAAAGGGTTACATAGGCATAGATAAATGTCCAGAGATAAAATTAATTACAGTGAAGTTCAGGGAATTATATTAAATATTTTCTTTCAGGTCTTAATATAATCAGTCTCCTCTGAAACATCTGGATGGAACCTGATGGTGCCCAGTTCTGATGCTATTTGGGAGGTGCCTGTATTCCTGAAAGGTCTTTTCTGGAATCCCTATGGCTGCTGATCCCCCTGTTACCATGAGCTGTGTGCACCATGACCCAGCAGAGCATTTCAGAACTTCAAAATCTGATTAAATACACCCAAAGTCTCTGCCAAAGGGCCTTGGTGCTGGGGATGTCTGAATTTGTCTGTGAGGCTGCTGTGAAACACACTTTGAGAAGTCATCAGGGCAGACAGGCAGATTGCCAAGTCCTGGTACCCGGTGTGTCTCTGCTGAATGGCAGTACAAAGAGAATAAAGCTGAAGCACCAAGAAAGCCTTTTCTGTATGTCTGTATATCACTTCCCTGAATGGTTGGTATGTAGTGGGATGAATCTCAGGGCAGTAGGCACCCTGGGTGTGTTGCCTTGCAGGTAAACCCTGTTCTTATCTGGATCACTGGAAGTTTACAGATAAGAAATTCAATACAGGAAGGGGAAACTGACTATCTCATAAGGCACAGAAATTGTGAGCATTTCTCCCTGGGTGCAAGCCAAGTTTTAATTAACACAAATTCATTATTCTGAGGGACAGGCGGCCCAGCAGTAACTCCAAGCACTTCAGGGAGGACAGCTGAGAACTGCCTTCCAGAGGAATCCCAGCCATGAGAAAACAACTCATGAAATAGCCCAACGGGTATGTACCACAAAACATCTTACTGAGATCCTGTCCTCCTCCTGAAATTCTAGGGAAATTCACTTAACCTGGTAGCAAATGGTAGGGCTCTGAGCATCCTTAGCACTTGTTCCTCCCATATATTTTCTTTCTTTTTCCGTACCTTCTTGAGAATTTTTCAGATTTTGGGACAGTATATTTGAGCAGTTCCTGCCATCTAGTGGTCACGCTGATTTCCCAACCTTGTTATGTTTACTGAAAAAAAAAATAGCTACATTCGGTGGTTATGAGGGGACTGAAATAAGGGGTTACAAAATTAATGTTTACATAAAATTCTGTTCTAAATGGACTTTTTCATCTGTTCAGACCAGCAGTGATTATCTTCCCAGTCCAGGGTCCCAGATACCTTCAGAACAACTATCTTAAGCTTTATGTTTCTGATGAGAAAGGACTGGTCGCTCTGAGCCAGAGGTACATGTGGGAACAGAACTCAGTTTAGATAGAAAATTCAAACTATACTAGATACCATCAACACAGCACAGACTGGGTGCCCCATGCCTGCTGCTCTTGAAGTCCTGGCTAAACCCTGACATAACCATATTTCTGACAGCACTCGTGGAGGTGTTCTTAAGCTGACTTAAATACTGCTAGGACTACAGAGCAAAATCCACCAAAGAGGCCAAGTAAACACTGAGTTCAAGGTATATGGTTAGACTGACAGTCCCTTGGCTACACAATCTAAAGCCAACCTGGTTTTTTATGTACCACAGAGCCGTAAGACAACCTCCTGTTTGAAGCAGCACGCCTGGGATTTTAATGGTGAGATTCCCCTCTGCTCAAAAAGCCTACATGATGATAAATGCAGGGCAGCTCACTCCAGGAGGTAGGAGTCATCTGAT
The DNA here is from genome assembly GCF_963210335.1 of Falco punctatus. NCBI lineage: Eukaryota > Metazoa > Chordata > Aves > Falconiformes > Falconidae > Falco > Falco punctatus. The sequence continues at coordinate 64,585,635 of NC_137585.1, forward strand.
GAAGTGTAGAAGTTCCCCAGAGCTGGTGTTTTTCTCTGAGCTTTCTGACTGGGCTCACCCATATTGTGCATGGCATGAATTAAAACAGCGAGGGCCGGATTCATACCATTCTGTGGCATGGCAGGTAATGAAATTGAATCAGGCACCATATGGTCAGAAAAAATCTAAAAAGACTAAAAAGGGAGACAAAGATGTACAGTAGGGTCAATCCTATCCCTCATTATGCTACTTTTGTTGACAGCTGACTGAACATCAGCCAACAGTGTACCCAGGTGGCCAAGAAGGCCAGTAGCACCCTGGCTGGTATCAGAAACAAGTGTGGCCAGCAGGACTAAGGCAGTGACCATACCCATGTAGTCGGCACTGGTGAGGCTGCACCTCGAATTCTGTGTTTAGTTTTGGGCCCCTCACTACAAGAAGGATGTTGAGATGCTGGAGCGTGTCCAGAGCCGGGCAGGGGCTGGGGCACAAGGCTGATGAGGAGCAGCTGAGGGAACTGAGGGTGTTCAGCCTGGAGAGGAGGGGACTCTAGAGGGGACCTTTTTGCTCCCTACAGCTGCCTGAGAGGAGGCTGCAGCAATGTGGGGGTCGGTCTCCGCTCCCAAGTAACAAGCAATAGCATGAGAGGAAACGGCCTCAAGTTGCTCCAGGGGAGGTTTAGTCTGGATATGAGGAAAACTTTCTTCATGGAAGGGGTTGTCAAGCATTGGAACAGGCTGCCCAGGGAGGTGGTGGAGTCACCATGCCTAGAGGTGTTTAAAAGACGTGTAGATGTGATGCTTAGGGACATGGTTTAGCAGTGGACTTGGCAGTGCCAGGTTAACAGTTGAACTTGATGATCTTAAAGGTCTTTTCTGACCTAAATGATTCTGTGATTCTATGATTATTGAAAAACCCTGCTCCCATCCTCCCCATTCTCCTCTTGTACACTCCCCTCCCTTGTGCACATCACTTACCTCCACTTCCATGGGAAGCTGCAACACAGAAGATGATCTAGAGTAACATAGAGGAGAGGAGGAAACTGGCCAGGTCATACCATTTGGGCCAGAGGGATGCAGAACTATTTATCAAGTGACCTCTGCATTCAGAAACTGTGTCTTGAGGGGAGGCAATGTTGCAAGCTCCATATGTGCACCGTCTGAGAGCTGACCCAAAATTTAGAGAGCAAGTAAATAAATAGGTGGGGGGGGAACCACTGTGTGGCTAGATCGATGCAAAAGCAAGATACGTGTGCTGTGAAGGCTCTTTACTAGTTTGAATACAGCCTACAGGCTCTTAAGCTTTCTAGCAAATCTGGGGCTATGCCACCTCCAAGTTCAAGATCTAGGATTGCCCAAAAGATTTGGGAAAGGGCAAATCAGGACTAATTATTCAATGCCTCTTCTAGCATAACATTTGTGAAACAGAATATGGAGCTGTCATGTGACAGGTTCAAAGTGATCAAAAGGCCATGGTTCATTCTGTGTGTAGTTAAGGTGTGGAACTTCTCACAGGATGCTATGAATGCTTATTTTTTATCCAATGTCTTCAGAGGAGATGACAGGGTTTTGGAAAATAAATTAACTAAGGGCTGCTAAATAAATGGAAAGCATCATCTGATCAGGATGTACCATAGTTACAAGTAGCTGGAGACTAGGAAGGTCTTTGGAAAATACCTTGTGTGCTTGCTCCAGTTTCTACATGCTTTCCTAAGCATCTTTGGTAGCTTTTATCTGGCAATGAGCTGAAAGGTGACTAGTCTGCTTGCGTTCCTTGTGAATCTCTGAACAGAGTTCCGGGTCTCAGCCTCAGAAACAATCTGTTGAAAAGATGGAGGAAGGATGGTGTAACAGCAGACTGGTGCTGCAGAAACCTTTTACTGAAACATTGAAATGTAACATAACATAGGGTAAGAGAACATAATATAGATAATATAATAAAATACAATACAATACATTCTTGTTTGCTGTTTTGTCCCTGGCTTCACCTAGTAATTCAGTCTTTTCCATTGAGGTTGCTCCAATGTCTGCAAATCTCTTTTCTTCCTGGAAGAGTGGAAGGGATACCCCAGCTCCTTTTGCCAGAAACCTGCTTCCTCCCTTCTTTCCTCCTTTTGTTTTGCTGGCCTACTTTATCTCATCTCTTGAAGTACCCAAAGAAGCAGGGAGACCAAAACAGTTTCAAAAGCACCCAGGAGCCATACAACATGCATCTAAAAATATCATCAGATGTTTTCACGTGACTAACTTGGAAAAACCAGAACTATCCCACCACCAGCTATGATCCTTTCCCAGCCAGAGTGGAAAAAGGTATTTCTGTGGGTCAGGCTGCAATCCAGAGGTGTCTTCCCAGTCCCTGAGATGGCTGAGTGGGAGGGCCCTTGGAGAAGCACAACTTTGCTGCCTCTGCTGCTCTGAGAACCATTCTTCACCTTGTTTACTATAAACAAACAACCTAGGAGTGAGTTCTTCCTTTGATCTTTTGAAGTTTTGGATACTCCAAGGTCTGTGCCGAGCAGGAAATTAGTCAAACATCATGGGAAGCTACAAAAGCAAGAAGTGAGCCTATCCAAGCCTGAGCTGTTATCAAGGGCAGAGGCGAGTGAAGACACTATTTGGATAACCCTTGCTCAGGCACCACAGCTCAGGCTTGCATTGCAAGACAAATATTTACCTACGGCCTAAACAAAGTCAGCATTTCAAAACTTCGTTCAAAATACTGCATAACCCTGAGCTGTTTCCTTGAACTTGTCTCAGAGAAGGAAAGATCTTGTGTCTCGTACCTATGTGGGCTGCTTTCAGGAGACAAGCAGGAAGAAAATGAAGCATCTGATCTGGTTCCTGGGTTTGTTCCTCATTTCTGGAGTAGGAAGCTTTGATCTTGTTATCGACGAGATCCCAGATGTGAGTATTTCAAGGCAGGGTCTAGATCTCCCTTCCTTGCTGAAGTCAGTAGTGAAGCTGCAGCTGGCTTCAGTGGGAGCAGAACTGTGTTATTGCTTCATAACTCTGCTTGTGTCTCATTAATTCTCTTCTACTTTTAGCTGTAAATGGGATTGTTCTGATAATTAGCTTTCACTTGTCATTCGTAGTGTTGCTTTTTAAATGTTTTTACAGGTGGGATAGTGCAAGCATAACTCCAACTTTCTTTTTAAGCAGGATACATATCTCTACCTCAGCTTTGCCATTTCTGCTGGTTTTAACTTTCAAATGTTCAAGTGGGCTTCTATGCTCAGACCTTCAGTGTATTTTATATCCTGTTTCCTTAGAATAAGCAGAAACAGAGCACCTAGGTATCTTTGTGGATGGGGTCTCCTGTATGGACCACTATGAACCTCATTAAAGAATCATATGGATTCAGGGTTTTGTTAACAGGAATTCAAATATAGAGTTAAAATCCTATTAACTGTACAATCCTCAGCAGCGGGATAATTTATAGAAGAACCTGTAATTTATTACAATAATGCAATGATGAAAAGGAGTATAGTTACAGCTTTGACTCTGGAGCTGAATCCAAATTTAAACCCCTGGACTCAAGTGAACTTAGATTTGGGTGTCTACTCCCATTTCCACATTGCTGTATGGCAATATTTCTCTCAGGTCATCGGGGATGATGTGAAGCTTTCTTTTGCTTTGCAAGATTAACAACAAGAATTAGTGAGCAAGGCTATCCTCTTTTTCTTTCTTCTTACAGCACTTTTCATGGCCCAGGTAGATTTTCATACTGAGTTTATAATTCCCAGGAAAAATATTCCAGACCTGTGGTCCTTTCTAACTATTGATGCCATATCAGTTTAATACCAATGTGCTAAAATATTCTAAGTTAATTTTGTGCAAACCTTTGTGTGTCTGCTGTCATATAAGTTGGAGAGCAATTCATGTACTTAGACTTCTTTATTACCATATATTAAACTTCTAATAAAATTTAATTAAGAATATTGTTGTGGTGTAAGAGCCATGCTTCTAATTGAATTAGTGCGGCACTGCACTTGGAAAAGACCTGATGTTCTTTTGTTGTCAATGGGACAAATTTAGTTCTCAGGTATATTAGTATAAAAGCAGAGACAATTTCTACTCATCTGAGCAGAAATTCTCTGGAATTGCTGGTTTAAGTGAGATCAGTATCTGAAATGCTGTAGTTACCATGGCTAGACCCATCCTGATGATAATTTGCTTATTGCTCATTATGGTCCTTTCAGTGTGCTAAACATTACTCCTTGTTTCAGAAGGGAAGGTTGTAAAATGGTGGTAAAGGTTATGATATATGGGAGTATATAGAGCTTCGTGGCCACAGAGGAAAACCGAATGTAACATTTTGGTCTGAGACAGTTTGTGCCTCTGCTCCCCGTTTGCACCGAGGGGAGATAAATTCCTTTGGAACTCTAGCAGAGTGCTAATAAATAATAAATCAAGTGATAAATCAAACAGTAAGGCATCAGCGACACCTCTTTCTTTCTTCCTTTTTCTCCTCTAGGAAGTGGAAAGCCTGATTGACCTAGAAATCAATGGATTTCCTTCAAGCTCCAAGATGAGAAATGGCAGGTACCAGGTACAGTACCCAGAAACGCTTCAAAAAAAGGGAAGAAAGAATGCCTGGGAGCTCTCTCCAGGTGGCTTGTTCCATGTCAGGGGTTGGGAGTGTCCACTCAGGTGAGACACACAAGTCCTTACAGTCATTGAGAGCTCCATATCTCTTGTCAGGATAAGAACTACTACTATTCTTTATGCAGTACCTAGCACAAGGCTTTGTTCCATATCTGTACTCCTGAGGACCATAATACAGATGCTACACAATGGAGGTACTTGTCTGTCCAACTTCATGTGTGGGAGAAATCCTATTGATACCGGTGAGGCTTTTCCATGAGAAGATGGAAAAAGACTTCAGAACTGTCAATGTAGGCTGAAGCCTTTCAGTCCTGCAAGTAGTCCAATCATTCATACTTAACTCAGGTCAAAAGAGTACAGCACAGTGTCACATTGGTGATGAGCTGGTGGGGTCTGAGACCAGGGAAGAAAATTTGTTTCCAGCATGCTGATGGGTTGCAGATTAGTATAGTCTATCAGCTTCTGAAACAGAAACATGTAAAACATCATTGCAGGAGTTCTGTTGTGTTTTACACAGTAGTAACTAATGATAATAATCATGAAATCAGTTGTTTGAAGGTATTAGATTTTATTACACTGCATGAAAGAAATTATGATCAGAGTGGACCTTGCCCTCCACCCAGCTCTAGTGGTGCCTTTCTTGAGCTTGTTCAGTACAGTGAAAACAAAAGATCCTCTTGAGTCGAGCTGGATTTCCCAGCATCTTTGAAGTTAAGCACAGGCAAAGACAATTCCTCTTTATCCCAAGGCTTTTCAAAAGGGGCCTCACAGAGTGCAAATTTAACTTACTGACACCTAAAGCCCCCATTACACTGGCAGAAAAATGGAGGATTTTAGCATAAATATGAATCAAGCCAGCTCACATTTGCCAGACCAGTAGCCAAATAATGTAACCATGATCTAAGCAGAAATCCTCCCCAGCTGCACTTCTTCAGGGCATTAATTCTTCCTAATATGTCTGTATTAGTGCTGTAATGTTATGTTGCCTCTGTTCCCCAACTTTCTGGATACATAGTGGTATAGACATATGCATGCAATAATTTGTAGTTCTACTAGTGGGCGGTTTTTATACCAGTTATTCCTTATATTCCCATATATTATTTCCCATCCTTTACCTTTATCAAATGAGTCTTTGCAAACCAGTAGAACTAAGAACTCAGCTGTAGGATGAGCTACCCTTATGTTAGTTGAGTCACAATAAAATATTAATAAATGAGATTAAATTGAACTACACAAAACATCTTGAGACAGTAGCTTTTGGCCAACAGCAGGCACACAGTTACTGTTAATCACTAAAGGAAGGCTGTCTTCCAAATTACTGGTTTTTCTGCAGCAAGGTCACTAGCCCGTTGGCAACAAGGCAACAGAACTCCTCTGCAGACTCTACTGATTAGCTCTAAATAGAAAGAATTCTTTTCTAGGTCCAGACCAGGTATTCTGGTGAAAAATATTTGCTCCTGAGTAATTCCAAAAATACTGTGTCTCAGGTATGTGAATGGCCCTTGTGACCGCAGAAACAGAGTGCCCCATGGGCTGGAATGCAGGTAATCTTGTGAACCTCTATGTGATGATGGTTCACTGCTGTTATCTCTGTTTTGGAGATAGATAACAGAGCTTGTGTCTAGACTGTGAGGGGGTATGTTCTGTAGCATGTCCCCCAGTCTTGGTCCTGATTGCTGGCTGTCCAGAGCCAGGTGAGATCACACCTATTTCCTTACTGCTCTGCCTGCCTGGTTTCCCCTCCATGAGAACCAGCACAAGAAGGAAATAGGGAAGGCAAAAGAGGGTGGAATCAGCTGCCTGGAGAGCCCCCCAGCTCCCAGGGTATAAATGCAACCAGAGAGAGCAGGATCCATCTGCAGCATTGCGGAGACAAACTCTGCCAAGCCTTGGGTTTGAAATTGCTCTTTCCTGCACCTCGCAGTAAGGGTCAGGATCCCCAAAAGGAGTCTGAAGAGACTGCAATGAAATTGCAGTCTGTTAATAACCACTCAGGAAACAACTTACAAGTGAACCTATGGAGAAACATCACCTCAAAGATTTGGGAGGACATGCCAGGCAGATGTCATTGTCTTTCTGGTTTCTTATACTGGGCATCTGCTTTTCAGCCTTTTTCATGCCCCAGTGGAAAAGTGATTTCCTTTGAATGCAGTATAACATCTCTGAAACCGCTCTATAACTAAGTCACACCTCGGAAGTAGCCTGTGGACTGCAACTTGAAAGCAATGGCAAGCTAGGTGTCCCATAGATGACGTAAAAACTGCAATCTCTTGTAATGCATTCCTCCCTTAGACACCATGGCTTCTTCCTCCACAGACAGGACAGAGGTCAGGGCCAGCAGCCCTGAATAAAAGTTAGCTTGAAGTAGCCAGTCTTTTATTGGTGGTAGACTGCATAGTGGTTACAACATTCATGCACAGTGATTTGAACAAAGATCATTACAGAGGGCTAAATATCCATAGCCTGTACAGATGTCAGAAGATGGGTCTCAGTACCTGAAGATAGAGCCCAGCATCTGTCAAGACCAGACCCTTAAAACAGTTCCTGAGGCGCTTGTTGTCTCCAGTCTAATTAACAACTTGCCATACATTGGATATTGCACAACATACTGTTTCTACACAGTGCAGTCATCAGCAGATTTGGATGTGGTTTGAAGGCAAGGATCAGCCATGGATCCTCATGCCAGAAATAGCACAAATCTCACATGCCACAGAAGTCCCTACAAAGCCCATGATCTCGGTAACCACACCAGCCCTCAAGCCTGAAGTATAATTATCTACAACTCTGTCTTCCTGACCTGCTGGAGTGGCTGCCCTCTGCAACCTTTGAGATCCTAGGGATGATTGGCCCACCCCACCTCTGATCTCTAACAACAGCAGGGGGAGTCACCACATGTGCAAGTGATAAGCTCACACCTCCATTAGCACCTCCGGCTTCTCCTCCACTCTCATAAAAACAAACAGGAAGGAAACCAAGGCATCGTGAAAGCTTTACGTGCCATTTGTAAAGTGAGTCAGGAACCCTAAGCTCTTCTGAGAACCGGAAAAGGTATGACAATGAAAAAAATTTCCCTCTGTGCTAAGGTCTTGGTCTTCATCTTTTCAAGATTAAATTTGTTTCACTTAAAGTTGGTTTAACCTTGATTTGTGTTCATGCTGGTGATGTTTCCTATGCCAAAAGTATGTGTGGAGACAACAGTCATTCTTCACAGTCTGGTTCTTCATCAGATGTGAAAGGTCCAGTTTGCTGTACGATGATGTTTGTGGGGTGTCAGGATGGACTGAGCAAAGATCAGCCCATCAAGCTTTGCAGAGGGTCTCTAAAGAGCCATGAACTTCCAGATCCTGAAATCCCAGTCTAGATGTTTCAGGTAGAGCCTGTACAGCTAGTAAATAAAAACCCGCATTTGTTCTCAGGCAGGCAGAAATCCTGCAGTCTCTCCATCTGGCTTGAAAAGATCCTTAAAACCATCTTATTAAAATGATCTTGCTATGACGTGTATCATCTTTTATGCAGCCCACTCAATTGACCTTGAAGATCTGAGCTTGCTTAGTTGTGATGACAGCACCAAAGTAGATATCTGCATTAAACAATTGCTTCTCTCCCTAGAACTAGGTGAGCCAAATCCCATTCCAGCATTACTTAAGCAAGTTTAATTCCTAAAATTTAAACAGAACTGTTCAAATGGCCACAAGATGTCACTACCTCTCCATAGAAATTTCCGAATGGTACTATTCATAGGGCAGGGGGGGGGGGAACCATTAATGAGCAGTTCCAGCTCTTCTAAGCAGTACATGCATAACTAACTTTACACATATGCAAGTATATAAAAGTAATATCGATTACACAATAGGGATTTTTTACACATAGATACTGCATATAATGCAATAATATAAACATATATTCTATAGCATGAATGAAAACAAAATGAACTAAAAAGGTCTGAGTTTAAGCTTTTTCCAATTTTTCTGGAAAAACAAAAAGGTATTTTTTCTGTTGAAAGCCAGGTTTTTCTAAGTATGACTTTTTTTCTTGCATGTTTTGGTTTCAGGAAGAACATTTTTGTTCTAGAAGATAACATTTTCTATTAAAAAAAAAAAAAAAAAAAAAAAAAAGACAGAGGAAGAGAGCTGTCTTTCTGTTTTTGATAGCCTGTAAGTCACAGCTGTGAGATCAGGTGCTCCAACACCCCATGTATAAATATGTAAAATAAGACAAAAGGAATATGCACACCAAGTCTGGGAACTCAAACTAATTCTCGTCATTTTGGAAAGCAGCTTTAGATGTTACCATTGTCTGATACCTGTCTTGAAACAGCCACAGACTGTGTTCTTAGCTTTGCTGAAATACATTCTCCATATTTTTCTCTTCCAGCGAAGCACATCCGACTGGGGGTATGTTGGAGATCTGGTGAGTTTTTTTAATTCCTCTGTGGAAAATCATACTGAACAAAGTGATTTTCTAGTTAACCATTTTTTGGAAATCAATCCTTTTGTTTGTTCAGTTCCTTGCTTTTACTGCTGGTTGGGTATTAACATATTTTCTTTAAACAGAGCGCTGTTTGCACAATGCTGTTTATACAACTGCTCTTGGAGGGAGAAGGGAATGGTAAATATGAAGAAATAAGCATCAAAAGTGATTAGACAAAGACAATATCTGAATATACCAGTTTAATAATGTTCTTCCACTGCCATGGTTTAACCGTTTACAAGACTAGGTCAGTAACCAATGCTTCAGGTCTCCTTTTTTCAGGACTTCTATTGAAAATGTAAGCTTTGTCCTCCTCAGTGTATGATGTTGAGAATTACTGTGTACTGTTCTATACTGGATTGTACCAACAGAGTCATTCCAAGGACTGGTTGCATGGTCCAACGCAAGGAAAACATTCCAGCTTTATAAATTCCTGCTTTCAGCTGAAATGTTATAATGAACTAGATTCACATGAGTATCTTGTCACAACTGCCAGTTAAATATGGAGGTGTCCTGAACTTATGTCCCATCTAGCTGCTGTATTGTAAGAAACAACACTTGAAAAAAAGGCACCAAGACTATAAAAGGGATTGATATTGCCCTCTAGGGCACATTTTCTAGCTGTGTCCTAAATTTATAGAGAAATTTTGTCAATTACAGGTGGAGGATGATGACAAGATAGGTCTTTACAGCTACAAAGTTCAATCCACTATAACGTCACGGTTGGCCAACACAATGATCCAAGCCAAAATGGTGAATAACGCAAAAAGGTCCCAGCACATAGTGTTTGATGTACAAGTCCCCAAAGGAGCTTTTATTGACAACTTTACTATGTAAGTAGTGGGCAGGTATCAGCTTTGTGCTCTGGTGGGGTTCAGTGTGGTGGCAGAATGCAGTGGGAGGGAAGTATATGTAAAAACAAAACACCTCTTGTTTTCCAGGTTCAGCATAATTTTATCAAGCTTTCTAAAATTAAAAAGGCTCGTGTCATCATACTGTCTGTCTGCCCATCTCTTCTCTCCAGTAATTATTGGGCCATTGGCCAACATCAACAGAATTTGACAAAAGCACAGAAGTCTCAAACAGACTAAGCTCCCACCTGTCTTGTACAAATTGGCACCAGATCAAAGGAGAGGGAGAAACCAAATTAGACCCCTCACTGAACGGAAAGAAACTAGCCTGGTTCAGTATCCATTCTGGGAGGCAGCAGCCAGCTTGCTGGTCAGGCGACATGTCCTGATCTGTGTTCCAAAACAGCCATGACATGAGTAACTGCCTGCCCTGCCCAAAGAATGGTGGAAGTGTGATGGAGGTGGGGGAGAGCAGATCCTCCTCGGAGTACAAGAGTGCTGGCTACTTGAAATAAAAAAGCAGGTAGGGAGAAAGATACAGATCTAGTGGAAACCAGATTTCATTGCTTTGGGATTAAACAAGAGCCTTATTATTTCATTTCGCACCAGCTTAGCAGCTTAGATTTCACTGATGTTTTTCTAAAGTGAAGAAACAGTCATCAATTGTAAAGTTGGGGTTTTTTTGCAAACTGACTGTGCTTCTCTCTCCTAGGGATGTCAATGGTATAACATTTACCAGCAAAATTCGAGAAAAATCTGAAGCCAGAAAAATGTACTCTCAAGCAAAAGCCAAAGGCAAAGCTGCTGGTATAGTAAGGTATAAAGACTTTGGCATACGGATATTGTACTAACTTATTCATAGGAGAACTGAGGTGACCCATCCCAGGAGAAGATATATGAGGGGGAAACCCTGGGAAGGAAAATGGGTCATTTGCTTACAGCAGCTCTGATATTTAATTGTCCAGGACTTGTGTTTCTGCTTTCAGCTTGATAAAACAAATTCTGCTAACAGACAACTGCAGTTCCCTGATATAGGCCACAGCTAGAATCAGACACAACAAACATATAACTCTAAATCAAAATGCAAAGAAACTCTTTTTCTCCTTGCATTTTCTCAAACTAACCCCACAGCTGACTTTTCAGGAGCAACGCCTTGGATATGGAAAACTTCAAAACTGAAGTGAATGTGCCCCCAGGGACAAGGATCCAGTTCGAACTTCATTACCATGAAATGATTAGAAGGAAACTGAGCTCCTATGAGCACGTCATCTCTGTGAAGCCAGGACGCTTGGCAAAGCACATGGAGGTAAAGTAGAGCTGGTATATGTAGGTAGCACACCACAGGTGACCTTGCTGAGAAAGTAGCCAAGATTCCCTCAAGCCCCACAGCAGGCCCTTTCAACTTCAGCTCTTTCCTTTCATATGGGCTTGGCACAAATAGCTTCAAGGTCACTGTGTAGACCAGCATGAAACACTTCAAATCAGGAGCTACGCAGCTACATGAGTGAGGAGCAAATGTGTCCTGCCTCCTCTTGTACTAACACAGCTGGGCATCTCCTGAATCACGACCAACTCACATCAGAACCACTTGGGCAAACAAGCTTTGGGCTATATATACTGTTGTGTAAACTTCCCTTGACTGAAGGAAAACAAACATATTTATTTGGAACAATGCTTTTCACAATATTCCCAACTTCATGAGATAGTGTCCAATGAGATCAGATGTTCTCTGAATGACCGTCCCTCCATAACTCTCTGCCAGGAGATTATTTGTCTGTTCTTACCTTCTTTCTTACACTCATCCAGAGGTGTCCTCTGTCATCCCTCAACAGACACAAGATACAGGGCTAGCTGGAAATTTCCCTCTGGCCATTCTTATGTTCCTGTTTCATAAATTTCTTCTACAGCTTTCCATGGCATTAGCACAAGCTGTATATGGAAGTTTGCTCCTTGTATTTTCTTGGTGCAGGCTGTGACCTGCTTCAAGCTGTCCAAGAGTCTGAGTTTTCCCACTGAAAAGGATTCCATGTCCTGCCTCATAGTAGTCTTACTAACTATTTAGAATCACAACCAGAAAAAAGCCTTCTCTCAAGCTGACAGGATAAAAACTTCATTTTCCAAATCACCTTGGCCATCCAAAAGACAAAATACTCTCTGTCTTGTCAATGGCATGAGCAGAGAGGGAGAGAACTCATCAGCGAGTGTTCCTCCTGGCCTCCTAATCCAAAGCAGCACTGAAGAAGAGTCACTTCAGGCTTCTTTTGTGCTTTGAACATAAACTATGGTATCACCCTACGGTATCATCCCACCACTTGGCCTAGGGGGTGAGAGAGAGAAGAATGAGCATTTACACCTAATTCTTTCTATTCTTTGGACATTTATTTTTTACCTTTCCATCATGGTCTATAACATGTTTCCCCACCATGGATGAGGCCAGTGCTACTGGAGCATTCTCGAGGGCAACCCACCCCCTAGCTGGAGTTTGCCTGTGGAGGGTTCATAAGATCCTGGTACAACACTGGCACTGCTCCACACTAAATGTTCTCCCTTCCTGCCTTTAGGTGGATGTCCGCATTATCGAGCCACAGGGACTTCGCTATGTGCATGTTCCTAATTCGCTTGGAGATCATTTTGATGGAATCACCACCATCTCCAAGGGAGAGAAAAAGGTAATAGTCACAGACTGGAAATAGTATGAAAATTTCAGTTTTCACAAGTGTTCCAATGTAGTGATGGCATTTTTTTCATCGCTGCTGGAAGCAGGCAAAAATATGGCAAAAAAATATAGTGTCTTCATTATTGGTATTGAAATGTATGTACAAGATGCTAAAATGTTACAGTGACAGTACTACAGAAATAGCATGTAGTCTGTCCATCTTTGTGCAGCACTTTCAATTTGTAATTCTGAAAAAGCAATGCAGAAAGAGATTGCTGGATGTGAAAAAAGGTAGGTGATGAATAGCAAGTGGAATAACCATTCTGGAATAACTCCACAATCTCAGTTTCAACTAAGAACATCTGCATAGGGACTTATTTTAGGACTGGTAGCATTTTTACCCTAGCTTTCCCCAGCATAGCTCTTGGGTAAACCCTCTAACAGCAGAGAAGTTTTTCTGTTGAGACACTTCAAGCAGTGTCTCTGGGAGGGTACAACTCTTCTCACTTTTACATAGATGTCTAATACAGGATATGTGAATAAGACCCAAAAACTGTCTATACTACTATAAGATATCAAGTTTCTTGATATCCAGCCTCAACTTTGTCTCATTCACCCACGTTCCTAGTTTAGCAAATTATTTTGGAGGCAGTGCATGGCTATCTATATCGTGTCATCTTCTCAGGAAATTTCAAGTTATCCAGTCAAAACAGAGAAATAATGCCATAAAGTCTGCATAACCAATCATGTGACCAATGAAAATTATTCTTAGTACTCAATCTACAAATTACAAGCTCTCATTTGTTTGTGAAAAATACCCAAACAATTAAAAAAACTATTAAAAATGTTGATAAAATTGTGGATCGTTTCAACCAGGAAAATGTTAAATAAGCCAACATATTACTTACTAGAAAAGGTTTGCACAGCTCTAATTGAAATACTGGTGCTGTAGATGGGTCATCTTATTTGTGTCAGTTGCTACTACCGAATCAGCATATCCAGGCAAACCTTAGCGCTGTTTTTCTTTTCAAGGGACAACGTCCATTTTCTGCTGAAAATAAGGGTACAAGCAAATAAAGAAGAAAAACAATCACTGAAATAAGATATTTCATGAATAGAGAACTTTTTTTTTTGTTTCAATGGTCCCCCTTTCACACATCTGATTGACTGATAATCACTTCTCATTTCAAGGCTCATGTTTCTTTCAAGCCAACAATGGCTCAACAGCGAAAATGCCCCACATGCTCATCCACAGCAGTAGATGGAAATTTTGTGGTGCAATATGATGTGAACAGAGAAACCACGGGTGGCGAATTAGAAGTAAGTAAAGTTCAGCTTTATGCAAGAAATGCAAAAGAGGAGAGATTTGGATAGCAGGTGCTATTTCAGATTCCAGTGCTGATGTTCATATTCAAGAATTGCTGTCATTAAGCAAACTGTGCTAAATAAACATCATTCAGGAGAATAAGCGTGAGAAAGAGCTCTATATCTGATTGAGAGAACAGAGGGATTTTAAGTGGACAGAATGGATTTACTTAATTTATGACTAAGACATGATCCTACATATAGTCAGGAGTAGATTCCTGTCTTGCCCAAAAGCTGATGCCTTTTATACCTAGCAGCACTCTAGTGATTTAATGTTGAATCAGAGGACAGAGTCATTGGATGTTGTACCAATACATCACAAGGAGACAACCAGAACATCACTATTTTTATGTTAACATGAAGCAGAGTTATGGAGTTGAATTATTACAGACAGAACAGTCTTTTTTAAAAACATTTTTCATTCCTCCCTGTGTTAGTGCGTGGCAGTTGTCTGAGAAGGAAGTCCTGCTATCCTTGATAAAATGTAAAGACTGTAAAGTACAAGTGGTGTAAGGCTATAGAGACATGGAGAGCTGAAAGTCAGAACTGGTCTGTAAAGAATAACACTTTCTGCTCTGTTATTTTCTTGTGTTTTCTGACATCATTACTATAGCGCACTACACTGTGCATTTTTCATTTTATTTTGCAGATTTTTAATGGGTATTTTATTCATTTCTTTGCTCCGGAAAATCTTGATCCTCTGCCCAAAAACATTTTATTTGTTATAGATGTCAGTGGCTCAATGTGGGGACTGAAAATGAAACAAGTAAGTGTTAGACCCCTGGTGTTTGACCTCTGTTGCAAAACTAACCTTCTGCCAACTTTCCCATGTGCCTTACCATACAACTCTGTAGCAGACTGGCACTCAGAATTACCAGCTTAGCTCTTTAGATTTCATTCCATCAAAAGTCTCACTGAATTTGGACAATATTTGGTGAATCAAAGACTTCATGATCTTACTTTTTATTTGTAATTGTCCTTCTGTGCTGTAAGGAAGAGGTGATACCGTCAGAATACAGATTTTAGCTCTAAATTATAATTTTAATTGACAGATCACAAAATATTTTGCAAAAGCTCTGACCCCCTTTTTCTCTAATCTCCTCTGCTGAATCCTGGGGAAGTCTTAGTGGGGATACTACATCCCTGCTTTCAAAAAGTTGTGGACAAATTGTTGACAGCCCACTGAGGAGCAGTAAGAATTGTTGACAACATAATCAGGGTGGGAAGGAGGTGCAGGGAGATGCAAAAAATATGTGAAAAATTGTTCTAATAGGGAAACTCATCAAATTACATCCATGCCCACCCAAGGTAGAATAAGGTGGAATCAGATGGATTTATAGCAGGAAACACTTATATTAGATATTAAAAAAAAAACTTTTTAGTGCTGAAAGTGGAGTTCAGGATATTGTATATCATGTGTCACTGAAGATTTTTAAGAACTGGCTAGAAAGACATTAGTTGGAGATGATCTAGTTACATTTGAATTTGCTTTGGATCACAATACTAAGGCGTGGCACGTTGCTTCATTGGGGAAATCAATGCTGCAAAAACCGGGATACAGGCTAATTTTGTGTTTGAATCGCACATTTTCAAACAGATATTACCCAGCCTGAAATGACAGCACTGCACATAGATGTGTCTCCTGAGCTGATATGGGCAATTCCTCTTTCCTGAAACACAATGTCTCACAAACTGCTGCTCTCTCTCACCTCACTCTGTTAGCAGCAGCTAAGCAAGGATGGGTTGTCACATGGGTTTCCTCTTGATAATTGGATTTTTTCTATTGGTGAAAAGTTCAACTTTATGCAAGAAATGCAAAAGAAGAGTGATTTGGATAGCAGGTGCTATTTCAGATTCCAGTGCTGATGCTCATACTCATGGGAGGCATCTATTTGCCTGTAGTCACAAGTTAAGAAGATACTTTCAGCAACAGGAAGCATAAACTCGTCTTCTCTTAAATTTCTTCTTCTCAGACCATCGAGGCCATGAAGGCAATATTGAGTGAGCTCCGTGCTGCTGATCAGTTCTCCCTTATCGACTTCAACCACAATGTCCGATGCTGGAGAGATAATCTAGTCTCAGCCACACCAGCGCAGGTTGAAGATGCTAAGAAGTACATCCAGGCAATCCATCCCAATGGGGGTATGAGGTTTTGATTGCAAGGTGCTCATGGAAGTTAGATATCACAGGAACGGGTACCTCAGACAATCCTCATATTAGTAGAGTATGCCTAACAAAAGGTGTGATTTCCAAGATGGGAAAAGCATGCCCTGGGGCCAAAGGAGAGGAAGGATTCCAGTTTATTGTGCTAGGGGATGGGATGGCATTTCCTTCTACTGAATGAGCTATGACAGCTAGAACACATACCATAGAACAGCTGCCTTTAATCTATAGGTTATACCTCTAGCCTCGCAGATCCCAAATATCCTTGAAAGACAAAGGCCATTTCATACCTTTATAAAGTAGAACATAAACAGGCCATCTCCAGGGTTTCCACTGGCTGTAAATTGTAGACTACACCATGATTGATGGAGATCCATGTAGCAGACACAAGGGTTATTGATGTGTTAGAAACAACAGAAGTGCCTGAGAATGGTCACATACAAATTAGGGATTTTCCCCCTAAAAAGGTGGCAGGATCAACAGCCCAGCTGAAGTGCATCTATGCCAGTGCACATAGCATGGGCAATGAGCAACAGGAGCTGGAAGCCGTTGTAAAGCAGGGAAACTGACATAGTTGCCATCATGAAAACACGGTGGGATGACTGGGACAGCTGGAGTGCTGCAGTGGGTGGCTGTAAACTCTTCAGAAGGGGTGGACAAGGAAGGCGAGGCGGTGGGGTAGCCCTGTGTGTTAGGGAGGGTTTTGACGGTCTAGAGCCTAACGATGGTGACAATGGGGTTGAGTGTCTGTGGGTAAGAATCAGGGAGAAGGCCAACAAGGCAGAGATCGTGCTTGGAGTCTGTTATAGGCCACCCAACCAGGATGAAGAGGCAGACAAAATATTCTATAAGCAACTGGGAGAAGTGTCACAATCGCTAGTCCTTGTTCTCATAGGGGACTTCAGCTTACCCATTGTCCACTGGAAATACAACACAGTGGAAAGAGCTCAGGAGGTTCCTGGAGTGTGTGGAAGAGACCTTCCTGACACAGCTGGTGAGGGAACCAGTGAGGGGAGGCGCCTGCTGGACCTGTTGTTTGTGAACAGAGAAGGGCTGGTGGGTGATGTGAAGGCTGGAGGCTGTTTTGGGTGTAGTAATCATGAAATGATAGTTTTTGATTCTCAGAGAAGTAAGGAGGGAGGCCAGCAGGACTGCTCCCCTGGGCTTCCCGAGGGCAGACTTTGGCCTGTTGAGGAGCCTGGCTGGCAGAGTCCCTTGGGAGGCAGCCCTGAAGGGCCAAGGTGACCAGGAAGGCTGGACGTTCTTCAAGAAGGCAATCTTAAAGGCACAGAGCAGGCTGTCCCCATGTGCTGAAAGATGAACTGGTGGGGAGGACCGGCCTGGCTGAACAGAGAGCTTTGGCTGGAACTCATGAGAAAAAGGAGAGTTTATGAGCTTTGGAAGAAGGGGCAGGAGGAGAGTTTATGACCTTTGGAAGAAGGGGCAGGTCTATGGGGCTGGATGTGATCCACCCAAGGGTGCTGAGGGAGATGGCGGCAGCGCTCACCGAGCCACTGCCCATCACTTACCAGCAGCCCCGGCTGACCGGGGCGGCCCCGCTGACTGGGGGTCACCCAGTGTGACACCCGTCTGCAGGAAGGGCCGGAGGGAGGATCCGGGGAACCAGGGGCCCGGCAGCCCGACGCCGGTGCCGGGGAAGGTGATGGAGCCGGTCGGCCTGAGCGCCGGCACGTGGCACGGGCAGGACAGCCGGGGGACGGGGCCCAGCCAGCGCGGGGTTGTGCAAGGTGGGTCCTGCTGGGCGAACCGGGTCTCCTTCCGTGCCCGGGTGACCCACGCACGGGACGGGGGAAAGGCTGTGGGTGCTGCTCCCTAGACCTTAGCGAAGCCCGTGAGACCGTTTCCCCCCGCGCTCTCCTGGAGCAGCCGGCTGCTCCTGGCGTGGGGACCGGAGTGACATCCCGCTGGCGGCCGGGCACAGGGGCTGTTCCCCAGGGACCAGGGCTGGGGCCAGCCCTGCCGGGTACCTGCACGGCGCTCGGGGCGAGGGGACGGAGCGCGCCCTCAGCCCGCCTGCGGGTGACACCCGGCCGGGGGGCGCCGATGTGCCGGGGGCAGGGGGCTCTGAGGGGGCTGGGCAGGCCGGGCCGAGGGGCCGAGGCCGAGTGTGTGAGGGGCTGGGGGCTGGGGGCAGGGGGCTGGGAACTGCCCGGGGGAAAGGGCCGGGGGGGCTGGGCACAGCCGCTGGGCAGGAGCCCCCAGCGTGCCCAGGTGGCCAAGGGGGCCAGCAGCGCCCTGGCCGCTGTCAGAAGCGCTGTGGCCGGCAGGGCCGGGGCAGTGCCCGTCACAGGTGGGGCTGCACCTCGGATCCCATGTTCAGTGTTGGGCCCCTGGGGAAGGGTCTGGAGCACAAGGCTTATGAGGAGCAGCTGAGAGAACTCGGGGGGGGTGGGGTGGGGTGTCAGCCTGGAGAAAAGGATGCTCAGGGGAGACCTTGTCACTCTCTACAGCTGCCTGAGAGGAGGCTGCAGCAATGTGGGGGTCGGTCTCTGCTCCCAAGTAACAAGCAATAGGATGAGAGGAAACGGCCTCAAGTTGTGCCAGGGGACGTTTAGTCTGGATATGAGGAAAACTTTCTTCATGGAAGGGGTTGTCAAGCATTGGAACAGGCTGCCCAGGGAGGTGGTGGAGTCACCATCCCTGGAGGTATTTAAAAGACGTGTAGATGTGATGCTTAGGGACGTGGTATAGCAGCGGACTTGGCAGTGCCAGGTTAATGGTTGGACCCGACGATTCTATGATTCTATGATCTACTAAATGCTACCCTGGGCAAACTGTCCATCCTTTTTGTGCCTTATTCTTTGTTGCCTGTCTGATAAACAAGGACAGTTTCTTTCTTCTGTCTTATAGCCCTTTGGAGACTGCATTTGTTAATGTTTAAGCTATTTATACAGGAGGGGCTCACAATCATTTTAATCTATTGCTCTCTGAGGTGCAGTTCTGGTTTAGTTGTTCAGTTATTTGCATGCTGATAGTGTGTAGAGGCTCTCCCCAATGTCAGAGCGTTCTGGTGCTGTAGCACCTTCATTTCCAGAAGCTTTCATTAGCAACAGGTAAGGTAGAATCAACATGACTTTACAGACTCGTTCAAGGTAATCAGTGTGCTGAGACTAGGAAACCATGCTGGATATATGAGTGCCTCATAAGCCTGACTTTGTTACCCCAAAAGAATTGGCAGATAAGCTGAAACACCTGCTCCAATCCAGCAAAGCCAGTCTGCAATGCAGCATTTTATTACCCTGTCTCTGGAGCTGCTGATATTTTTTCTTTCTTGACAAAGAAAATACCTATTTTCTGACTGTTCAGTCTTCCTGTTTCTGTTCCTCTCATACTAATTTCTTATTCTCTTCCTTCTGTGCAGCAAGCCAAACCTCTAGATAGGCTCAGTAAACATACACCTCTTCTTTTCCAATCAGGATACCCAAGGAACAGGCTGATGCCAGAAAAGAAAGTTTCTTCATGCTCTCATTCAGTCATCTGCCTGCAAACACACTGCTTCTTCCCACAGCAAATAGTTCCCAACACCACAAATGGTTCCACTGGAATTAGTGAGGGGGAATGGAGGGGCCACATGAAGATGACAGCCTGGGTTGAAAAAGGGAACCAGATTGCAAGCATGTCTGCTGTAAGCATCACAGAGGAGGGGGTTTGCTGCCTTCATCTCAGGTCTTGTTCATGCTGATTAATCCCACTAGAATCACAGAACTGATCTGGATTTGACAAGAGACTCAAGAAGAATCAAACTTGTTTTCTTCATTGTGTCTTTGACAGGCACAAATATTAATGAAGCTCTCCTCCGAGCCACGTTCATCCTGAATGAAGCCCAAAACTTAGGCATGTTGGACCCTAACTCAGTCTCCATGATTGTATTGGTGTCTGATGGAGACCCGACAGTAGGTAAGGATCCTGCTTTAGGTGAAAAGAAAGGTCAGCAGGATTAGCCTGAGAAAAGCATGCAACATGTAGACAGTAAGTTAAAAAAATTCTGTTCCACTTTCTTCCAATGCCTGTGCTCTTATTTGCCAAGTGTTATAGGTGCCATGGGTTTTTTTGCACAGAAGATTTCAAAAGATGAGCAGATTAGGTTATGCAAGTTATGTGCTTCTTTCAATTACAGACATGCACAAGTCTGGGAGGACAGGTAATCACAACAATCTTAGAAAAAATTTCCTCTTCCAATGACCTTAGCCCACAAGATCTATGCAGTCCAGAGTGTTACATCAAAATCAGAAAAATAAAGTAGAAATCAAATTAATTTGGGTTGGTTTTGGTACAGGTCAAAATCCATCACTTACTGCAAGATGTCATCCCAGAAGAGGCTGACATTAACAGTAAGTCTGAAAAAAAACATCAGTCCCAATGGTGGCAGGGAACATTTTAAGTACAAGGAAAAAAGTAAAACCTTTATGGAGATGTCTTAGTCCACAGAGAGCTTGAAGCAGTAATTCTGGGAGAAATCCAGATGTGTTACAATCACAAACTTCCCAGGAAGTTAACAAAAGCCCTGAACGTACAAAGAACATGCATCAGTTCAAAGGAATAGTCTTCAGTGGAAACAATTTGTTAATCTCCACCCAAGAGAAGCTCAAATGTCCCTGTAGGCACTGCAAAATGGAGATCTGGCATTCTGAGATGGAAATCATAGACAATCTGAGTTGTCTAGGTTTCCCTTATATGAAGACAGAACCAGAGATACTAAGAGAACATGAATGTGCTTACCTAGATGGAGGCTTCCTCCACTGCTCAGATGGATATCACCCTTTGTGTGTCTCTAAGGTGAGCTAAAGCTGACAACGATCCAGAAGAACGTGAAGCAGAGCATAAAGGACGAATTCTCTCTCTTCTGCCTTGGGATTGGGTTTGATGTAGATTATGATTTCCTGCAGAGGATTGCAACTGACAACCGTGGCATGGCCCAGAGGATTTTTGGAAATCAGGAGACTTCTGCCCAAATGAAGGTGTGGTTCTGGTCCATTGCCTCTGAAACCCTTTAGTTCTGTTCATGGCTGTGGAGCTAACTCCACTAGCAAGAGTAGAGTTACTGTAGGTTCACGGGGGGAGGTCACAAAAAGCATTGTTTCTTCTGCTGGAGAGTCCTGCAAGATGTCATGTATTAACTTAGGTGCTCCTAGTTACAATTTTTGTGGTATCTATAATACATACTTTATTGTTCTATTTAGGATTAATACCCTATAAAGCAGTCCTAACCATAAAAAAAAAGATTTTCTGAACTAAAATTAAGGCCTGGATTTTATGTTAGGCCACTTCAGCACTAACAAGAGGCCTAAATATAAATACTAAATGACAATCCAAACTTTGCCAGTGTAAGAAAAAGGTCAATTCTAGGAGGCTCTGGCTCCAAATCTGTAAGCAGCAATTGCTGATGAACAAACATCCTTTTTCTGTTTCTATTCACTGGTTTCATCACCTATGCAGCTTCTTTCCCAACACAGCTGTGAGGACACACACAGGTGTGCCAGGACACACTACATGGTATGCTGCCAAACAGCAGCCCTGAGAGTGCAGCCCCCAGCATGAGGCAGCCTCCGTCCGTAGCACTGTATGGGTACCCGTTTTCCCTCTCTGGTCCCATATGCTAAATCCAGCAGTGCACACATTCCAGTTCACATCAGCCAGGTATAACAGGGTCAGAAAAGGGTAGAGTGAGAGAGAGGTCTAGTTTTTTGCAAGAATTAGGTGGGAAGCAGCTGTGTGTCTTACGCAGTAGCCAAAAGCTGATCAACCTGATAAGAGATTCAGGCCCAGACACACTTGTGCTCAAGCCTTTTAGGTCTAGGAAGAGCATAGTCCATGGGCTTTTGACCATCTTTTGACTTCCACAAGCCTTGGACCAGACCAGATATTCTTGCTGTATACTGAGGTCTAAGTATAAAGAATTCTCTGGGACAAAGGGAGCTCCACTTGCCCATTAGGGCTCCAGGTTTTGTCACCTGATGTCCTTTCAGTAAGAGTGGCATATGTGGGAGGGTTGCTTCAGGTACAAACAACTCAGTCCTCTGTCTCCTTCTGTCTCAGAATTTCTACAACCAGGTCTCCACCCCACTTTTGAAGAAGATTCAGTTCAACTACCCCCAGGAGTCAGTGTCAGACGTCACCCAGAGCAGCTTCCACAACTACTTTGGTGGCTCAGAGATAGTAGTGGCTGGGAAGGTCGACACAGATAACCTGCAACACTTGGAAAGCATCGTCACAGCAACAGCAGTGAGTGAAGGTGTCCCTGGGATGCCTGTTCCTGGGGTTTGGTCTGGTTCACCCACTCATGTGTACAGTCTCCTTGCTTGAGGTTACTGCCAGCAGTGTTTTGTCTGCTTGCGTTCCACATGGAAGTGTGGGGTAACTCATGGAGGGGGTTGTACAACAATGTTTCACAATATCTTCAAGTACAGCCATGAGTAGTCACTACCTGCATCCTGCCAGAGGACCTTCCTTCTAATAAGGTACCATACAAAATTCAGTTGCAAACCAGACTAAGACTATGGAGTCCTCCTTCAGGCTTTGTGAAGATGCAGGGGGAGATCTCCTAAGGTAGCTCCTTTCATGGCTGAACTTCCCACTCTTGGGGGCATTCAAGCTGGTGGATCTACACTAGCACTGTCCTTTTATGCCCTGTCTTGCGGCATGTGTGAGGAGACTTTCCCACGTTTTCAGGGATGCTCTTCTAGATAGAGTGGGATAGGGCGGGAATACTACCTCCAGATCCTTCTTTCTGAGAAGGAACCATAATATCTGCACTCTTACAGGGCTTAGGAGCTGCCATTTGTCAGTTGCTGGAAAAAATCAAGCATGTTCAATACTCTTCCCTACCAAAACACAGTGCAGCTCAAGGGTCTGGGTGAGAAAGTAGAATTTGGTTCCTGTTGCTCAGTAGGAATTGGATGTGAAAAAGCCTGAAGGGAGGATAGCAGAGCTCTGTTAACAGCCTCCTGTTTTGGCACATGGTAGCACTCTCTTTGGCTAGTGCTGACAGCTCCTTTACCTATTTTAATCCACTGTTACAAAAGTGTCTGTAGAAGAAGATTCTCTTGTTACAGCTCCCACACCCATGGCAGTCAGGCCAATGGTGCTGGGACTTTTTGATCTAGAAGTGACCATGGGCAGAGCCAGAGTGGGTTCTTAATGCCAGCCATGCTAAGAGGGGAACTCAAAGCCACTCCATTCTCCTGGCTCACCCTTTGTTATCTTTCTCTCTCATTGATTGCATAGGCAAATGCGGAGCTCGTAATGGAAACCCTGCGAGATGTTGAAGAACTAGATGGTTTCATGAAGAAAGACAAGTATGCAGATCCCGAATTCACTAGGAAGCTGTGGGCCTATCTGACTGTCAACCAGATGCTGGCAGAGAGGTGAGGAGAAACGTGGTCTGTGATGAGAGGGAAGAGAATCTTGAGGGCAATCTGCTTCTCTATGAGACCACAGCCATGAGGCAGCCCTCAGGGTTCTGAATGGCTAGGTGATACCTTCTGAAAGGTAGGTGATCTCTTCAGCCACATTCCTCCTACTTTTAGCATTCACAGATACCAGGGGATAGAGTTTGGGAGCAGTTAATTAGAGGGATAAGAGTCAAACAGACCTGGCTGTGAGGCTGAGTGGATGAAATGAATGGGAGATTTGCCTTTCAGAGCCTGAGTAAAAGATATGGAGTAGTTCAGGGTGAATCCCCTCTGAAGCAGAAAGGTCTCCTCCTGAGACTGGAAAATGGACTGAGCTTCTTTGAGTCCAGGCCAAAGCCCATAGAAGCCAAAAATATTCTTCTTATGGAGTATGCATTCACACAGGCCTTCAGACTTTCCTTCTTGCAACACCTGCCAGCTTGGCTCTATGACCACCCTGTGGACCAATTGTCATGGCAGCTGCCCTGTAGAGCTGCTAACCATGACACTTGTTTCATTTTCCACCCAGAAACACAGCCCCCACTGCTGCTTTGAAGAGGAACATCACCAAATCCATCCTACAGATGTCTCTTGACCATCATATTGTTACCCCCTTCACAGCCATGCTGATAGAGAATGCCGAAAAAGATGAGATAATGCTAGCAGACCAGCCCAAAGACCCCAGAAGGGGCTGCTGCCCAGGTCAGTGTCTCAGTCTGTCTGTTACTCTACCTCTCGTTTCGGCTTTGTTCTTCTTGTACTCGAAGAACAACTGTGTTCATTGTTCACTCCAGACGTTTGTGTTTATAGGATAGCTTGTATTTTCAGCAAAAGCTGACCAAATCTTCAGCCAGTTCGAGAGCATCCTGTTACAACAAATGGTCTTTGGAGCCGTTGGCTTCAGTGGGGACTGAATGTGCCAACATTGCAATGACAAGGTTTCCAGTAAGCCTACAATGTCACAGATTGAACATCATCTTACTAGGACAGATATGTCTAGTTCCCTGACTTGAAGCTGTAGAATTGACTATACTGTATTTTATTACCACTTTTAAGCCTTGGAAGCTTCCTGAGATTGTTATCAGTCAGCCTTGAGCCCACACGGAATTGGAATTACTGTAACAACAGTCCTTCATTAATTAAACTTCCACATTTAAATCCATTACTTCAATATGCGTTCCAAGGTCCCTGTTACAGCAACCTTATGTCCAACCAAATGAGGTGAGGTTGGCTTGTTCTGGCATTGTTTGGTAGAGTCAGTCTCAAAGCAATAGCTGTTCACATCTGTGGGTGTCTAGCATATCCAAAGTCATCCCTGCTCAGCCATGTGCTTCGAATGAAACTTGACAGCAGCTATTTTGTGCCCTTACCGGTCAGTGATTTGAAAAAGCACAACTGTTGCTGTCAGGAAAACACTGCCAGTGCAATGCAATGGAAGCACTGAAAGTAAAAGATCAACTCCTTGAACAACTGAGTCTGGTGATTTAAAACTTATTAATAAAAGGGAGAGTTTACAATTGGTTGTGAAGGAAAAAAAGCAGACTACATTACACCAACAGACAACATCATCTATCTGGCATTTCACACTGGAAGTGACTGTGACTTTGCTGAAACTCCAAGCACATGTCCTGCATGCTCAGTTCTCATGCTCCTGGATAACTCTAAAAATGTCCTGATGCTGGCTCAATGAAAAGGGTCCTTATGTCTGCCAGTTGTTAATTTTAGGTTAATTTATTCTTCTTCTCATTTTTAAAGTCTGCAGCTGCAACCCAAAGAGAAATTAAATAGCTGTTATTTATACCACATACTACAACTCATAACTGCCAAACAGTTCAGTGCAGAAATAGCATATATTGCATTCATGTGTAATGAATTCTTTATACATGGCACCAGCTGGCTAATTCAGACCATAATTATCTTGATTTAGATGATGTAGAGGATTTAAATTATTTTAATATAGGTTCTCGTGACTTTGTGTTTGATGGCATAGCCAAAACTTAACAGCACTGAATTTGGGGTCAAGGCACCTATGGATTTCAGGGACAGTGGGACATGACTCTTGAACCTTAGCAGAGGACAGAGTTTGTAAAAATAATATCAAAGTAAATCTCTGCTTAGGATTGCGCAACATGTGGGCTGTACCAAAACGTTTGTATATACAAGGTTTGGAGTGGGTAACCTGAAACAGGTTTTTCTTATACTGCTCCCATCAGAGCTGCACCGTCTGTCTTCCTAGACAGAGATCGTCACTTCCACTGGAATCACTTTTCAAAGGATTGATTAATCGCTTTTTTATCATTACAAACTTACTGCAAAACTGAACTGAGCATGGGAGAGATTCTTCACGCATAATGGTCTGAGAAATTAATATGACCTGGAAACTCAGAAGTCTCTGTCCAGTTTTTAAGTTCCTGTGTTATCTGCACCAACTTCACACATAACTGAGATAATAGTAATAACACTGCCTGAGTAAAAACAGCCTGTGGTTTCAATTAGGGGTTCAAGAAAGAAGATGCTGACAGAGATTTAGAAGTTCTAGCTGTGCAATCTTCTGTCCTACTGTTCTCCCCCAGCTCCTTTTTCCCCTTACTCCTCTTCAGAGCAGGGCCAGCAGATGTGAATGTGTCCTGCTTCAGCTCTTGTAATTTTCAGCCCAACATATTAAAACAAACCAAATTTCATGGGTCATATAAGATCATATTGCTTTATGAACTAAGTGGGAGAGAGAGAACCCATGTTACTTTCTGCTACTCTATCATGGCAAAGGCAGAGAGACCTCTAGCAGAAGGAGACGTGTTAAGGGATGTTGTATTAAATGCTTGAACTTATTTGCAACCTTTATTCATGTGGGTCATCCTAGGCCATGCAGGAAGAGTCCTACCTTTTCTCAGGCACTCCAAACTCAGGACCCAAGTCAGCAAGGCTTTTGCCACATGTTAAATTTTTAAAATTCAGCTCTTTATTTGACAAAACACTTAAGCCCTTGCACTGGGGGCTTTGCTAAAATAGGGCCCGTTCACATAAATAGGAGTTTAAAAGTCAGGCTCCATTTTATGGTTACTTCACCTGTCATATTCCTCTCCATATTCCATACTCCATATGGAGTAAATACATCCTAACTTCATTATAAAAATCTGTCTGTTACAAACAGTGTTGCATCTGCTTTACATTGATATAGCAAAATCAGGTTCTGATCTACTGCATTACTTGAAAAATTGCACCATTAAATATGTCAGCACTAACAAAAAAACAATTATGACTGTCATTTAACAGGTACTCTAGGATTAACTCCAAATGCACCTAATAATAATAAAGGTATCCCAGCCTGGGCCAATGTCACAGCTGTACCAGTCAGCTTCATGCCGGAGCAAAGGAGTCCTCCTGTGTCCTCTCTGAGCATAAACAGAGGTAAAAGCTGCAGTATTTCTCTGCAAAGAAACACCAGACAGCAACACTCCTCACTTAATAAACAAAGGTGACTCAAGCCAAGTTATTGGGCACATTGGCATTTTCAGCTTCTGTGACAAGATGCTAATGGTGGTGGTCTTTCAGTTGTCCTTATTTTTCTTGTTGAGTTTTCTGAATTGTTGTAAAAGATGCATCTTCATTTAGGGGCTAATCCACAAGAGAATAAATCAATTGCTGTGACTAGCCGATGAAGCTACTTCACTGCTGTTGCAGAGAACACCAGTATGAAAGGTCCTCAGCACAGCCTCTGTCAAAGGTCTGAGCAGGACACAATCACGTACATCTCAAATCACAGACACCTTGGTTCAGTTTTTGCAAATCCATCTAGCACCCAAATGTCAAGCTTTCCTTCATAAAATACTGCATTGTTTTGACTTTGAATGGATGAATGTGTAAAAATATCCTCTACCTTACAAGCATGAGACTAGTTTAGATCCTAATAGGATCCCAGTGACCCCACCTTCTGCTGCACGCTTCCCTGAGGCTGTTTGCTAAGCTTGCATTCAGCTTCTCCGCAGTAGCAAAGCTAATGTCAGGTTACTGCCGTTATAAATGACAGATTAATGTCCTGTGGTAGATAAAAAAACTCTGAATGCGCTAATGACTGATGGATCCTCTTAATTCTTGGGCCTTTGCCAGAGTTCAGTGCCTACTTAAACAAACCAGCTGTGAGAACCATTGCCTATAAAAGCAGTATAGCTACAGTAACTCCGGGGGTGTGCCTGTGTGCAGATGAGTGTATTTACACAGCTTTCAAACAAAGAGCTACCCTACTGCTTCTCAGCATAGCTCAAGGGTTAACCTAAGACTTTGGATAGTCAAGAAACTGCTTGGGAAAGAAGGTGAGCAAGGCAAAGTTACCTGTCCAACTTATACATTTATTTTACACAGAAAATTCTTTTTCTTCCTGGAAATGTTGATCAGAACAGGCTTTGTCATCAAGTTGGGGAAGATCAAGCAGTTGGTGAGAATAAGGAAAAATGATTGAGGGCTATATGCAAGAGACCCAATGTATTCAAAAGATTCAAAACATTCAAAAGCACCTTCACCCCTTGGAGGGTACCTACCTACCCCACCGTTTCCTGTGAAGACATTCCTGGTCAGGGTCTAGGATTTGCCTAGCACACAGGAAGAGCTAAATACTTCCAGAAGATGAGGAACACCGGTGAATGAATGGAAGCTGGCCTGGCTATCCCCATAGGCAACACTAAGTACAAGTATGACTCTGCATGTTGACAGGGAGACGCCAACCACCACCAAACCAGCAAGAGCTGGGCAGTGCTTTGCACTTCAAGACAAGACTGGAGGCAGCTGCCTTCAGTGATAGCTGCAGGTGTTTGTCTCACTGGAGGCAAATTTTAAAGAACAGATGACTTTCGGGGGGGGTGCGGTGGGGGTGGCGGGGGAGAGTCCCACCAGGGTGTTAAACACACTGTGAGAACAAGTCCTGGATTGTATTCCTCAGGGGAGGTGGTAGGCAAGATGCATCTTTAGCCAACATCAGTATGGTGGATGGAGTTGAAACATGTCTGAGATCTTCTTAGTTTGAGAGAACGATGTTCTAGGAGTGTGTCACTTCTAGAAATAGACAAGAGCTGGGCATGAGGGGGATTGGATATTAGTTTTGAACAGTTGTCACCCAAATCCTGCTTTCCGTGCCTTAGATCCTTTCCAGGATCTAGGCCTCAAAGGTGTGTGTCTGTCTGTCTGGTGTCCACATGGGTCCTTGGTCTCACCTGGAGGCTGACTTCCATCGTGAAGAAATAAAGCTCATCTCCTAGAACTTCAGGTTGAGCCTATGGCACCCTAGTGTGCAGCTGACCAGTTAAACCAGTAGTTCACTGCACTTGATGCTGTCCTCAATCCAATAATGTCATGTCCATTCCTTAAACAGGGGAAATATATGAGGAGAAAGTGTCTGAGGGGCTTTTGCGAGGAGCATCTAAGAACTTCCTTGGCTACTGCAAGGGTGGAAAGGACTCTTGTCCTACTCTGAGGAGTCCCAAAAAGTCCTTCAAAATCCTCTGAGGAAGGTGTTTCAGGTTTTGTGTCCCATACCTCCTGGGCAAGAACTGGCCTGCTTCTCACACTTGTTGCTTTTCTGTGTTTCAGTTGACAATGATCCACATTTCATCATACACCTGCCCAAGAGCCAAAGGAACATCTGTTTCAATATCAATTCAGAGCCTGGGAAGATCCTAAGCTTGGTTTCCGATCCTGGTACTGGTAAGGGAATAAAACTTGGTTTATTTTACAGCACTTTTCTTCTCTCCGGTCTGAAAGGTGTTCAGAGGGAGCAGGGGAAATGTCTACAGGGAGGACTGTGTGCTAACATGACTGTGGCCAGCAGTTTGAGTTATTGAGCAGTCATTCCCTTCCAGATCTGGAGTATTGTCTCCAGTTTGAGGCTTGCCAGTACAAGAAAGATGTTGACAAACTGGATCAAACTCAGTGGTGGCCACCAAGATGACTATGGGGCTGAGCACAGGACATAGAGGAAGAGGCTGAGACAGCTGGGTTCGGTCAATCTTAAGAAAAAAAGACCCATGGTTAATCCTGTTGCTGCTACAACCACCTAATCATAGAATCACAGAATCATTTAGGTCAGAAAAGACCTTTAAGGTCATTGAGTCAAACCATTAACCTGGCACTGCCGAGTCCACTGCTAAACCATATCCCTAAGCATCACATCTACACATCCTGTAAACACCTCTAGGCATGGTGACTCCACCACCTCCCTGGGCAGCCTGTTCCAATGCTTGACCACCCTTTCCGTGAAGAAAGTTTTCCTCATAGCCAGACTAAACCTCCCCTGGAGCAACTTGAGGCTGTTTCCTCTTGTCCTGTCCTTTGTTACTTGGGAGAAGAGACCGACCCCCACCTCACTACAACCTCCTTTCAGGCAGTTGTAGGAAGCAATAATTGGAAGGTAAAGATGGAGCCTGACACATCTCCAAGATGCATAGCTAAAGGACAAGAGGCAACAGAAATAAGTTACAACAGCTGAAATTCAGAGCAGGAGTGAGCTATTAGGAAAACCTTTTTCACTGTTGTCGTGGTTTACCCCTGGCCGGCAACCAAGCACCACCCAGCCGCTTGCTCACTCCCCCTCACCCAGAGGGATGGGGAGGACGATTGGAAAGAAATGTAAAACTCAAGGGTTGAAATAAAAACAATGCAATAGGTAAAGCAAAAGCCACACACACAAGCAAAGCAAAGCAAGGAATTCATTCACCACCTCCCATGGGCAGGCAGGTGTTCAGCCAAACCCAGGACAGCCGGGCTGCAGCACATGTAAGGGTTACTCGGGAAGACAAACGCCATAATGCCAGATGTCCCCACCTTCCTTGTTCTTCCCCCAGTTTATAGACTCAGTATGGTGTCATATGGTATGGAATGCCTCTTTGGCTAGCTTGGGTCACCTGTCCTGGCTGTGTCCCCTCCCATTTTCTGTGCCCCTCCAGCCCTCTGGCTGGCAGGGCCCAAGGAACTGAAAAGTCCTTGATTTAGTATAAACATCACCCAGCAACAATTAACATCAGTGTGCTGTCAGCATTGTTCTCACATGAGAGCCAAAACACAGCACTGTACTAGCTGCTAAGAAGAAAATTAACTCTATCCCAGCTGAAACCAGGACAGCTGTGAGGATGGGCCAGCACTGGGAAAGGAGCCAAGATAGGTGAGGAAATCTCCATGATAGGTTTTGAACTTTTAAAAAAGAAAGTGGAAGATAGATACAAAGAGAAACACAATTG
This sequence comes from Falco punctatus, assembly GCF_963210335.1. NCBI lineage: Eukaryota > Metazoa > Chordata > Aves > Falconiformes > Falconidae > Falco > Falco punctatus. The sequence goes on from NC_137585.1 coordinate 64,616,358, forward strand.
GAGGCACACCTGGTGGCGGGCTGTGTGTAACTGTAGTCCCAAAGGCATCAAAGGGGATCAGCCTGTTCTTCTCAGAGGGCTTTACCTATCAGCATTTCTTATCTTCTGGAATATATGTGATAAGCGATGGGCATTTGGAGGCAGGTTAATCTGGGCTGGAAATGTGGTACCATTCTGCCACTGCCCATTTGCCCCATGCTTTTCACAGGCAGCAAGGGACTGAATGGCTTCTGAATCACCTCATACTATCAGCAAGACCTAACATCAGTTCCCACCAGATTAATATGCTAAGAGGCAAACAGCAACATCAGGAGGTGATTTAATAAATTATTTTCTTCTCTTGGTTGGCAAGATGAGGAAAACAAGGGGGAGCAGAGGGGTTCCTGTTTGTGCCGATCCCATTGTGCTCCCTGCTGAGAACAGAACTCCAAGTCTCTAGGTGGTGATCCATTCAGGCAACATGTGCTTCTCTGCTCTTCACAGGAGTTGTGGTCAATGGCCAGCTCATTGGGGCCAAGAAAACAGAGAATAAGAAACTCAACACATACTTTGGCAAAATTGGTTTTTATTTCAAAGCCAAAGGTCTGAAAGTGGAGATCACCACAGAAACAATAACACTGAAAGATGGATCTTACGGCATCACGCTGACCTGGTCTGACACAGGGCACATCATCCGGAAACAGTAAGTTGCTGAGCGTTTGTTGTTTGCCCTATGGAAATGGTTTGCAACACAGCACAGGACTGACCCAGCTATGGGTGGGATCCAGGTCATGGGGTGCCTGCATACGGGCACCTTATCTCAATGTCTGAGCTCTCGTTATAGGTAATGAAATGAGGCAGCAGGGCCAACAGAGCGATTCAGCTGACCAGACACAAGTAGAAAGAGCTGAATTGCTCTCCCTACTGATGACTGCATTAGCTAAGACCAGGATTCAGTTGCCTAAACACAAGCACCTAACATTGTTTGAGATGCCTTCAGGGTTTCTGAACATGATGGGAAACATAACTCCTAACATCCAGGAGACCTTCACCTGCGGATTAACAGCTAGCAGCCACGTTGGGCACCCCACAGCACTAGACACCTGTTTAGGCAATGGTGTCACTTCCAAAATCTCCATTCATTTTAGCAAGAGCTGAAATGTGTAGGGCAAGATTTGGCTGCCTGAACACGGGTGTGAAATGTCTGTCTGATTTGGCACTGTCCTGCCAGACTCTGGGTACCACTCCCAAGGCTGTGGGTTTCTGGTGGATCCCCTGTCATATCTGCCAGCCCTGTGCAGGTGTTCTGGATGCAGGGAGCATCTCAAGAGGCCTGAGAGCTTATGTGTGGGTGGTGAAACTGAGCCCTTCCTTTGGTTCATCTCTGCTAGGCTTCTCGTATCCATGAAGAAAGAAAACAACGTTACTATCACTGTGGGCAAGGAGATGTCCTTCATGGTTTTACTGCACCGTGTGTGGAAGAACCATCCAGTAAATGTTGACTTCCTGGGAATCTACATTCCCCCTGAAAACCAGTTCTCTCCTGCAGCCCATGGGCTGATAGGTAAGGGCTGCGGGCCAGGCGGTGGGGATGGCATGGCCCTGGGAAGGGGTTTTGCTAGATCTTTGAGTGAATTGGTTGGTATTTGTGTCCTGATGGGGAAGGTGTGAAAATTAATCAGAAAATGGGGGAGATTCCTGTAATGGCCTGGAAGCTCCGAGGACATTGTACAACATCCAATTATTCCTCCTCCCAGCTGGGGAGGGTGTTTTCAAAACAGGCCTGCCTAGACTTGGTGACGCTGTGACAGGGCTTTGCCGGCCTGGCTCATCTGCTGCGGGATGAAAACAAAAATACTGAAACCCCTCAAACCTTCTTTCTGTGAAGGTATCTGTGCTAACATTTGTAATTCAGCTCTCCCCTGAATGGCAGCCCTTTTCTGGCAATGGTATAAAACAAAAGCAAGGGCTCAGTTCACAGGGAAAAACAGCCCTCCGAGCCCTGGACCCACCCAAGGTTCCTTTTAAGATGTGGGAATCTTGAGCAGCAGAGGTTGTTTTCCCAAATATGCCTCACAACTCCAGGCTGCTTTTTTAGCACCAGTTTGCTGGCTCAAAAGCAGAGCTTTTTACTTCCCAGTGTGAGTGATCTGATAGCACTGGAGACACAGTGCCCTGTGGTCCACGCAGGAGTGGTTTGCCTGCTGCAGCTAGTTTGATTTTCCAAGAGTGCCCGGCAGCAGCTTACATGAGCGCCTCAAAGGTTAGGATGCTTTAAACCTCCTCTTTGATCAGGTCAGTTTACGTCTGAACCAGAAGTGTATATCCACCACCAAAGACCTGGGCAAGCTCCAGAGAAACCACAAGCCACCATGGAAGTCAAAGGCAACAAGCTCACTGTTACCAGGTAGGAATAATGTGCTTTATCGCTCTCTTTTTCTAACTCTGACTTCTTTTTAACGACATCAAAGATTGCAGGCTTATCTTGGGGGGAAAAAAATCCTTCTGTTTTCCCTCTGCTAATAATCTGGTTTTAGCAGTTGCCAAAACACAGGGGACAAGTTGAGCTCTTTCGTATTTGTGCACCAGCTGCTCTGCCCTTATAGCTGCCCCGCATCTGACCTTAGACAGGCCACGAAAAAGTGCCTGGGACCCCCACAAAAGGGCCCACGAGGTCATAGGATGGCAAAATTCATTGCATTTTGTTGTTGCTTCCACATCTCATCACTATGGCAAAAACCGGTGCCATGAGTGAGCAGGATTATCGATGTCTTCTTGCGTACTTGTCATGTGACTTTCATTTTGGGTGGCCACTTCCTCCCAGGGGACTGCAGAAGGACTACAGGACGGACCGCGTGCTCGGGACTGACGTGCAGTGCTGGTTTGTGCACAACAGCGGGAAAGGTTTCATAGACGGCCACTACAAAGATTACCTCGTCCCCCACCTATACAGTTTTATGAAGAAACCCTGAATGCTCTGACACGAAACCAGTTCATTATGGAAAATTCTTACCTGTCCTTCATGCCCAAACAACTCTTCCGAACAGTAGCTGCCAGCCTTTCAAGCCAGATCAACCAAAGGTGACTTCACCACCATTTGCTTTATAAATGATCAGCGTTTCAAAGCAACGTAACTCCTTTTTCTGTTAAAAATAAAATCTGTAATAAAGGGACATGCTAGGCTGTAGTAGGTATCTTGCTGTGTCTGACTTAATGGATAGTAAACTCCCTTAATAATTTACTTTTGTAGTATACATTTCATAGTAGACCTGGAACAGCAGCGCGGCTCCTGCAGTGTGGGCAGCACACACGACCAGGATCAATACTTACACCTTTGCTTTTTCAGACTGTCGGGAAAATAAGTTCATACACTGCTGGTCTGGGGCAAAAGGAGGATGTGCATTAGATGTAAAGGAAATTTAACAGAAAAGGAACACGTGCTCTGCAATGGGTATCATGAGGAGACTCCAGTCTTTTAAGGATGGGTTAACCACTGGTGAGGAATGTCCTCAAGGTAACTGATAGTGCAGGAAAATTAGTTCCAGGAGTCTGAGACAACCTCCAGTCTATTTTTTGTGAAAATATCAACATCACATTAGAGTTCACACACAGATACAAATCTGGGAAAGCACAAAACATTCAGACTATACAGACATTGCCATCAATACCCAAAGCTTCCCTTCCAGTGGGATTAGCTTCCAAAAGCTGCCTTACTCTTCAGGAGTATTCACCAAAGAACCAGACCGGCAGTGAAACAAATATGCACGTGTGTGTACCTAGAACCAGAATCAAAACCCTGCTTTCTGGCGACCTTAGAAAAAAAAAAATGTTGGCCAGATTCTTCTCAGCAGCCCTGATCAAGGGAGGGCACCCAAGTAATCTACTTGCCATTCTGAACTTCAGTTTCCCTCACATACAAACTAAAGGCTGGTACCTGATCTTTCTTGCAGCCACGGTGTCAGGAGTGAGATGATCAGTATGTTTTAAGTGTCTCTTCAGAGTAACTCTTGGAAGTGTAAGCAGCTTCCCCACAAACCATTCCTTGCTTCTTCGAACTCATTTATTAGCTTTGGCCTCCACAACACCCTGCAGCAGTGAGTTCCCCAGTTTAACCAGGCTCTGTCAGGGGAGGAAAAACCCATTGAGCGTGTTTTTAAATCCCCAAATCAGTAATTCCATGGTGTTTCCTAGCTTGTATGTGAATACAAGCAGAGAATAATCATTCTCTGGTCTTTTCCACACAATTTATAACTCCACGTCTATTACATTCACTTTAATTTTTCAGGCTTCCGGATGTTGTCTAATTATTTTGAGTAATACAGATGTCCTTTCACTTACCCCCATGACTCTCCTACATGCCTCTTCTCACCCAATACCTTCCCTTTGAGAAAGAGCATAACTGTTTACATAACCCAGGCCGTGCAAAGAGCCTGAATTTGCAGACAAGTGTCTTCTGCCTCCAGTTCCCTTCCTCGTAATTCTCCATTCTTTAGATACTGCATTACTGCTTGACTCTGCCTTGCATTTACGTCTGGGATCCCTGGAAAACCATTTGATGTCCCGTGTGAGGTTCTTCCGGGCTGCTCCAGGCAGCGGCCGTTTCACTAAACCTCTGCAGTCTTCCAGTTCTCCTGCAGGGGTCCCCTGGAAACCACAAACCAACACGGCGGTGACCCTCTGAGGCACGGAAAGGGACGAGGAACAGCGACTTTTGCCCTCTAGCGACCCTGAACTCTGAAACTGCAGCAAAGCCGATGTGCACAGCACGACGGCACCCTGCCTCCCTCCAGCCTCACTTCAGCCCGCAGCTGAGATCTCTGCTGAGGGGTATGAGGGCTGTTGGCCTCCATCCCACCAGAGACAGCGACCTCGCCAGGGCAGACCGGACCATCAGGGGATGGTCTGTACTCTCCCCAGGACAGCCTGCACCGCCCTCACCCAACCAAGGCAAGTGCACCAACTGGGCACCTTCCTGCGCTCCTTGGTGGATGTAAACCAGCAGATGCCTCCCACATTTCAAAGGGTGATAAGAAATACACTGACCTAAGAAAGGTTTATGTTTATTCCTGAACTGCCTTAGAAATTAAACATTGTACAAAATGTGACGGTTTTTACAAAATAGAAGAGTAACATCGTACATCATTTAGCATGAGTAATGTTACTCACATAGCAGAGCAACAATGGAAGCATGAACAAATGAAGAGGATCTAAAAAACCAAACCAACAATCACCACTTTGTATCTGCACACACTTTGGCTGGTGTCCTAGAGACCTCACAAGTAACATCCACCCTGGAGTCGACATGAAGATAAACTGCATATTAGTATTATGAGGAACCCTGACAAACACGACAGAGGAGTGATGACTTGCATTCCACTATCACCAACGCGCTACATTGGTGACAACACTTAATATACCAGACCACTCCTTCAACATCCAGGAGAATAATCCCCTGCAGCACTCTTACCTTCCTGCTATTCTCTTAATCCCTTTCCTTGTTCCTGCAGCCAGAACTCAATTTTGGCTGCAAACTGAGAAGTGTGTTGTTTCAACTCCACTGGCTCCGACGCACACTGCCTGCCTCAAGCAGCTATTTGTAGGCAATTCTCTCTCTTAGGAAACTGCTAACATGCTTCAGTAAATAAAATTCTCCAGCTTGCAGCTATCTGCTGTATTTTACAAAAGGAAATTGAACCAAATATTATAACTTTGATATAGAATTAGATGAAATATTTCCACCGATAAGATTTCCACAAACATTTTATGTAACAAATCCATAGTGATCTTTAAATAAACCCAGTTTGCTTGTGGTTAATTTCTATGTACATTATAAATACATACACACACACAATTAAAACCCTGACATGGTAGAGTCATGTGTCTGCCTGCAAGATGCCAGAAAGATGTTTTTGGGAACCAAAATCTTCTCTGATCCATGATGAGCACCTCAGGCGAGTTTGGAAATGTCTTCATACTGGATATCTTCAACTCGGCGTCCTTTTAAAGGTCCCTGGAGAATAACACAGTAGAATAAGTAAGATCAAAATATAAACCTGTTTGTTTGTTGAATTCCCAATAGGGAGCTTAAAGAAAGATAGCTAAAGGGGTTGTCTGAAATCTCTCCACATTCAGATGTTTTTCAAGAAGTACAACCAAAGCGAATAGCACTGGAAATCACAGGCATTAGTGTCTTTACTCAGTGCTGCATACAGTAAAAGCACGACAACTACTTTTCTGTTTAAGTGTTCTGTCCAAAAGCCACATACACTGGAGGCTGCAGAGGGGCTGCATAGCAGAATGCATCCAAAGAACTGCAGGTTTGGGACTTGCTCACAACACAATGTTTCTGTTTCATTATTTTCAACCTGACTGGAGAATGTGACAGGGCCTCAACACTGTCCCAGAAATCTTTTCACTTTCAGGACCCTATCTGTGTTAAAGTCCTTGCAATTTTGGGGCAAACATAAGCAGCTGCTTTGAATTAATTCATTGTGAACTTAAAAGTAATAAAAAATTTTATTTTGAATACAAACTTCTCTATATAAAAATTCTGGTTACCCTACAACTAAAAAGAAAATCTCACAGGCTTCACTAGTTTCTAGGGGTAGTTTCACCCATTTTTAATTTATAGACTCAGAGTTCATGCAGGAAGGGGAAATCTTAACACCTACAAGCATCAGAACTAGAGAAAAAACTACCCTTGCTTTCCAAGACCAACGTTATCCTAATCCTTAGTTCCAACCAAAGCTCTTCTTTGGTCACGACAGCTGCACAGTCTCTTTTCAAGCAAATTTTCCAGAGTCCAGTATGGGCAGAGTTTCTGCAGCCCTTCTTTGCACGAGACCCCAAAAGGGTCTCTCTCCTGCAAGTTCTGTTTAAGAAATTTGTCTCAGAGACAATACCCTCTCTGCTGTATCACTGAGTTTAAAGGTTGATTTTGCAGAGAACAAAGAAGCAGCCACACAGGCATGACAACATGGCCTAATTTTAGCCCAGAGAAAGGCAACAGGTAAAAAAACCAAACCAAACCACAAAACAAAAAAAACACCTTAACAACGAACAAGACAACAAATACACACATAAAGCCCCACACTCAGTTTGGAAAAGGCAGGAGAAAATTCACCTCCTTGCATACTTAACATTTTTTACCTTCCCACAAAATAGTACAGCAGCCACGTTCAAAATAAACATACGAAATAGCCTGCAAGCCTCTTTCAAGTTCAAAACTCGCTGAATTCAGCATCCTGGCATCTTTTTAAAGGCAAACAGCGGAGCATTAGTCTGCAAAGGGGAATACGTGGCTGTTTTCCTACTGGTTGGGAATAGGTGTGGGGTGACCACAGCATCTTGCACACCATAAATCCCATGTGTAAGACAGGATTAATGATACCATTTTTCTTTGTGAAAGCTCTCCAACGTACAGATGAAAAGTGCTCTAAACAAATGAGATCTTGCAGCATTTGATACTTACAGAGTCGATGATTATTGTCGCTGAAAACTTCTTTTCATTGATAGATTCCAAGATGCCTTCATTTCCCCTGTAACCACCATTTAACACCATCACTTTCTTGCCTGAAATGAGAAATAAGAAAACAGTTACACCACGGGGCTCCCAACTCCTTTTGATGGAGTTGTGTTCAACTCCACTGGCAGCTGAGGGAGAGGTTTGCCCCAGCAGCTTCAGCAAGCAGCACCCAGCTTTGCCTCACACCCTGCGCATTTCCAAAGTGCACCTCACTTTACTGCTCCAGGCTACGCTGATAGTAATTTCAATGGCTTCTGCCCCTACATCAGGGAAAGAAGCCAAAGCTATTTCTCCCACATCCCATTCCCTGTGCTAACAGCTCAGTGTATCCCCTTTTTGCTTTCTTCTCCCACAGGCATCAATCCTAGTGCAAGGGTGGGCAGAGCTCGCCTGCAAGTACGTTATGCTAAAGAGCACTCACCAGCACCATCAACCAGCTCTTCACCAGCTGCAGAAATGCAAAACGCAGCAGGTCTGTTGAAGAATCTCTGAATCCCAAAATCCTACATCCTGCTTCCCTGTACACTGACAGTGTTCTGCTCACTGCTACCCTGACCGTTCCCTGAAGTACTGGTCTGGTGCTACACATAAACATTAGTGTGTATCAGCCAAAAACCACCAGTGAACCAAAGAGGAGATGAGGTAAGCTTTAACAAGAATCCACAGCTATTCAAGGCATGACTTTGGAGGCAAGATACAGGATAAATATGACCAAGGGCTCTGTATGGCTCCCAGAGATGCTTCCTGGCAGCTGAAGAGAGATGCTTTCATCTCATCAAATGAGCCCATTCCTAAAGCACTTCAGTCCTCTCAGAAAAGAACCTAATTCTTACATGAAGGGACTGTGAAGACTCAAAGCAGAAACAATGTAATAATTCCCTAGAAAGTAACCAGAGGATATTAGGTAAACGATCAGAGTAGTGTATGAAATGTTGTCTCAAGAGGCTCTCCATAGAATCAGAGAATAGTTTGGGTCGGCGGGGTCCTTTACAGGCCATCTGGTCCAACTCCCTGCAATAAGCAAGGACACCTTTAGCTGGATCAGGCTGCTCACAGCCCCGTCCAACCTGACCTTGAATGTTTCCAAGGATGGGGCATCCATCACCCCTCTGGGCAACCTGTGCCAGTGTCTCACCACTCTCACCATAAGAAATCTCTTCATTTTATCTAGCCTGAATCTACCCTCTTTTAGTTTAAAACCATTACCCTTGCATCACAACAGGCCCTACTAAAAAGTCTGCCCCTGTCTTTCTTATAATTCTCCTTTAAATACCAAAAGGCTGCTATACGGTGCCCCCAGAGCCTTCTCTTCTCCAGGCTGAACAACCCAACTCTCTCAGCCTGCCTTCCTAGGAGAGGTTATGGTGCTTTCAAGCTGATGAATTATAGTTTTAAGAGAACTGAAATGTAAGTTTTTGCAGTGATAACTAAGCTGAAAACTGAACAAAATAGCTGTACCTGGTGCTGGTATTACAGTTTCTAGATGTGTCTGATCAAGCTTCAGTTTGTCTCCAGAATCAATCATCTTCACAACTGCTGTATATTTGTCAATCACTTCCTGTTGCAAAAGGCAGAGGCCAATCAGAAAAATAATAATGAAAAAAATCTCTAAATTTACATTTCAAAATTAACAAACTCAGGACCGCAAGTCTGCACTTCTACATTTTCAAAAGCAGCAGCAAGGACTTCTGAGCTGTCCCTAGGGGCATCCAGCTTTCAAGAACTGCTGACCAGCCCCACTCTGAAGTTAAGGCTAGATTAAAAGGGCTCCTCTTGAACAACGACTGGTTTAATTGACTACTAATTTTTTCAGCCTTGTCTGAAGATATTGTCAACCTTTGAGTCAGCTACCTTAGCTATTCTCTCAAAGATGCAGAGCAAATTAGAGCCTTCTTTCCATCACGGGAGGTTAAGCTGGCTGGAAGCCACACAGTGACAACTGGGACACTACCTCTCAGTGAGGCAAAATGTCACTGAGGTTTTTGCGCCTAGCACAAACCATGTTCCACCTCTCATACTCAGAGCTCAGTGGAAGACAGCCACTGGGACTCATACACCTTCCAGACGTCTATCAAAAAGCTGTGATTTTGAGCTCTATACACTCTTGCTGATCCTTCAAAACACATGTGGGTGTCACCTTTGGTGCTTTTGCCAGAGACTGTTGAACCTTGGACTACCCAGCAGAGCACCATTCCACTAGCAGTGGCTGAAAGCCCTTCCGAACAACACAGCAAGGCTTACAGCCTGAAGATTTTGTACACAAATGAAATCCTGCTCAAAGACAGCCTGAAGCTTAAATATCAGTGCAAAACTGACTAGTCTCAGATTAAAATGCCATTGCACTGCTCTTGGTTGTATCACATTGACAAAGTGACTGACTGTTCTCCAAGACAGATGTGTTAATAGGGACAAACTACGCAGAACAAAACAGCGCTTAAGAAAGGATCACCGAGTACTTCGTGACATTAAACCAAGTCAGCAATTCACTCCCTGCCCAAAGTAAGTCCCAAAAGAGTTAAGGTGATGCTTCAGCCCTATCAGCATTGAGTTAAAGCTGAACAACTTGCACAATGAAACAAATTTCAGAAGTTATCTGATACCAGAAAAGCTCAACCAATGCCACATGCTTCCATTTGCACACTTTACCTTCACAACTGCCTTCTTCTTGTGATACTTATCCCCAAGCTTTTTTGTTACAATTTTGACAATGATTTCCTGGAAGATTTGAAAGTAGAGAAAAAAAAATTAAAATAAAAAGGCAAAACACACAAACAATTACACAATCTAAACTAATTACACATTCAGGTCACTCTGACTCCAACCACAGATTGCACAACACAGCATGGGAAGCAACAACAGCAAAGACTCAGCTTTCAGGAATTTGTCTTTATCCCTGAGTTATTGCCTCAAAGTAGCATCTCAAGAGGTTTTTTTGTTTTACAAATATGGCTACACTTGAATTCAAGATATAATGTGACAGCTCACAATGGGTCAAGGTCCGGACTTCTTGATCTAGAAGTCCAATCAAAAAAGTAGAAGCTGAGATGAGGTCTCAGCTCAAAGGCTGATGCAGACTTCCACAGCTCTGTGCAAGACAACTACTATGTAGAAAGAAGGGGGTTGTGGTAATAATCATGATTTAAACATGATCTGTAGAGACTCACAGTACCAACTGTTTAATTATTGAATTCCACCCCATCTGAGATCAGGCATTCCATGCTTCACACTGCAGATCATGCTCAACCAGAAGAGTAATTCCTCCCAGACACTGTAATATTTCACACTTGGCAGCTTGGAAAGTAAGAGTGAATTTAGTTTGGAACCTGCTTTTGGATATTTACACAAATCAATAGTGGCTTTAGAGATGCAGAATCAGTTGTGTTTGGCAAAACAGTAATTTTTAAGACACTTACAGGCTGCAACCAGTAGTCTCTTCGAGATGTTCTTTTCTTCTCCTCTTCAAGCTACAGAACAACAAATAATCACCATTTACTTCCTCCTTTCACTGCAGCTTTCCCATGCCTTTGAAAAGCTGAACCAATTCTCCAGACCCACATCAAGTGCAGAATAAAAAAAAAAAAAAACAATCCCTAAATAAGGGTAAGTCAGTGTGTGTTTGCTGCATAAAAATCAAACCGATGAGATCCAGGAATCCATGATAAAATGATGGAGATTTATACGTTTTTTTTGTCAAGTGTTTCTATATATTTTCTTCTCTTCCAAATCTGTATTCCTTTACTTCCAACATCTCAGTCATATGGGGAAGAGGCACAGATGAGCAGCAGAAACCAGTTTTAATGGGGAAGTGAAATCATTTTGCCTGATAAGATATCAAAATCTGAATTCCATACGAGCTGAAGGTCTGAGGTTACTTCAAAGGGACTCCCTGGTAAAGTGGGCATTGCCATAGGCATGGGGTTACAAAGAGACAGATCCTGCATGATTATTACCTCCATAATCTCATCCAGTGCAGATTTCTTCTTTTTCTCTTTGAGCTGACCAGAGCTATGAGCTGATTCTTTTCTTTTAACTGCCCCTTCCACCATCTTCAGTGCATTTGGTCCAAGGACACTGCTGGAAAAGTAAGATGGTGTTTTCACAGCAGACCTTACACTGTATCCTCTACCCAGATGCATTTGATGAACTGGTTGTGCAAAAAGGCCTGCTAATCTATTTAATTTCAGCGTGCAAGTCACCTTCCAGACCCTACACGTCTCCCTTCTCTAGGACTGCATTTGGCAGATACAACTGATCTCCTTGAGGTGTAAACTCCATGTCCACTGATGTTTGCTGCTAGCAGTCCAGCAGAATGACAGCAACCTAACAATCAGTTCACCAGTGCAAAAGCAAAGTGTTGATCGGGGACTTGAGTTCAATGGAGAAGAAAAAAGCAGGTCGGCAAATAAGCTTTTCAAATTCGAAAAGGACAAACTTGGGGCTTTAGAGAAGCCACCTGGACAGGGGAACTCTCAAAAATGGTAGACATCTAGAACTCGTTTCAGAGAGAGATACTTAACCTATCCAGCAATGGGAGAAAACACATGGGGATCTGTAGAAAAGGGCTCCACACCCAGCAAATAAACACCATCTTCACAATGACATTCGAAATAGGCAAATGGCCTACGGGTTATGAAAGAAAAGAGCAATCAGCACAAAAAGTTACGTATCAGGGAACATCTAGGTAAAGCTAAAGGCAGCTTGAGTTAAAGCCATTTTTGTAAAGACATTTAAATGCAGTAAAAACATGCAGGTGTTCTATCATCCAAAAAGATGAAGGCGGCTGCTGTGAGGTGGACAGTAAGGTAATATTAATATGGCCTTGCAACAAACAGCATGTTCTGCCTATGGTGAGGATGTTAGATATACTAGCAAGGGGAAGATAAGTAATGGCAATGGAGATACAGAAATGGCAGTAGAAGCAAAATCGAGAAAGAAATTGTATTTCACAGAAAGTCTGGATAATCTCCATAGTAGAGTTCTAGAAGAAATAGCAAATTACATCACAAATCAAATAGCAAGTACATAAAATAACATCTCATAAAGGGTAACATACAATTAAAACATAACAAATGCAGTGCCTATATTTAAGGCAGCTAACATATTTAGCCGTGAGGTTACTAAGAGATTCCTGGGTGTCAATTTTAAAATAAATCTTATTTAACATATTCATTAAGGACCCTGGGACAAAGTGAGAGACCACCAACGCTGTTCGGGTGTGTCATCAACATGGAGAAGACAAGAAAGAATTGGACACCAGAAGGGACTGGTTTATCTTGAAAATCAAGTTTTAAATACCACACAGAATTCAATAGCACATTATGCAAGCTCACATATTTTGGAAAAGTTTACTCTGATTACCTTCTATCTACTGGGAGCTGTTTAAGAACAACAAAAGCAGAAAGGGGTCTGGCTATAATCACAGATGACAGCTACCAGTGTGGACCAGTCATGAAAGAGTCAAATGCAATCCTAGGAAGCATCAAGACAGAAAAGCATTAGTGCCTTGTATAAGCCTTGGGAACGTTTCATTTGCAGCATGCACAAATTTATCAGCTCCCCTCTTCAAGATCAGCTGAAACTGGAACAAGGACAAGGGAAGGGATATTCAGCAGATCAGGGGGATGGAGAGATAAGGCCAGCAATGTGCAGGCCTGCTTGTACAGCTCAGTGAAGAGAGCCTGAGACTGTTCTCTACAAATACATTGTCTGAGAAAGCAAACACCAGGGAGAAAAAGAACTATTTATGTTAAACACCCAGACCAACATGAGACCAACTGCTATAAACTGGTATCAGAAAGATGGGGACAGACCTTTAAAAGGATCTGTAAGCAATAGGACAAGGCGGAATGGTTTGAAGCTAAAAGTGGGTAGATTTAGATTAGACGTTAGGAAGAAATTCCTTACCACGAGGGTGGTGAGACACTGGCACAGGCTGCCCAGAGCAGCTGTGGCTGCCCCATCCCTGGCAGTGCTCAAGGACAGGCTGGATGGGGTTTGGAGCAACCTGGTCTAGTTGAAGGTGTCCCTGCCCCTGCCAGGGGGGTTGGGGCTAGATGGCCTTTTTTAAGGTCCCTTCCAAGCCAAACCATTCTGTGATTCTATGAAACGGACCATAACCACATTTACGTGTGAAATGACAGACAAGGTCCTAACCATTAGAGCAAACAGGTTTTGAAGGATCTTCCCTTGGGATTATAGGGCTGGAGAGATCCTAGCTGTGTACAATGGAGGCTGATCAGTGTGCAGACAGGACTGTACACTGGTACACTTGCAGTACTGCAGACAAGAGTCAGTGACCTTGATAGTTGCTTCTGCTCAATCCTTAATTAGAAGTAATTCTAATCTTACTTGTCCACTGAGTGAGTTAAGCAGGGATTTGAGGATGCAAGTTCCTGAGGGAAAAAAGTAAGTCCAGGGCTCCCAGTTTGCTCAAGGGCAGTCAGCATCAGAAACTGTGTCCACAGTGCCAGTGGTGACTCCTTGCTTCATGTCAGCCACACAGATGTTCGAGGAAAGGCACAGCTCCCCCCTCATTCCTGTTCTCAGCAAGGCTCCAACTCCACCACTGTACCCAACCGCTAGCATCCCCACACACTCAAAACTCTGCCATTCACTGACTACGATCTCCTGGCCCTATTTCTGCACCCTGCTCAGGAAATACAAGTGCTAAGTTTCGGTAGCTTGTGCAGCAAGTGCAGAAGTTGGGAAGCCAGGAATTCCTACCACATGCTGCACTGGCCTACCAGACATCAGGTTAAGCTCAACTGAACCTCAGTAATAGCCAACAGCTGCAGATCACACCTTTATGCTGACAGAAGGAAGCAGCTGTGTCACCTGTGATATATAAACCACCGTCTGGCCACTTTACCATGAAGTTGGTATCCCAATTTTGCTTTTACATTCCCATTAAAAAGTTTACAGACAAGCATCTCTCATATGCTATGAAAAAAAATTAGACTATTTGATATATGATTTCACATTCAGCCAAATTTTAGCAAGCACCTTAAGCACTCCTCATTGAAACTATTCAAGTAAGCGTCTGAATTAAGTTTCAAACTCACCTTAAGCACAACTCAATGCTTAGGGATAAATTACAAGTTTTCCTCAAAGCCTGAAATCTGTATTTATTATTGCAAGGAACTACTTTATTGTCTCATTTTCTGCCTGGCACATCTCCCATCAGATACCTTATCTAAGAGTTGAGCTTGTGATGAGAGGAAAGCTTTCATTTTACCTGCAATATGTTTAATTAAAATATTGCCTCACATGAAAAGATGCACTGCTCATCAAACAGTTTCACAGGCTGCTGTAAGTCACTATTGTTTGCATTATTGATCCCTTTTGTCCTGCATTGCTCGTGGTTATATGATGACAATTAAATTCATGAGCTTTAGAAAGATTTATATCAGGTAGATTCGGCTTCTTAAATGATGATCAAAGAAACTATTACCTCCAATTAGACAAGGCAATCAAACCTTTTAGGAACCAAAATTAACAAATCACAAATACCCACTCATAGAAGGCTGCTGGGACTAGATGGCATTCACTTCAAATGCTTTGACTGGATCCGTTATCCACCTTTTCACACACCAGTATCTTCTTGCAGGAACTGGAAACTGCCTATTGCTTTATGGAGAAGGCTCCTCACAGCACACATTTAAGATACACCCATTCATCCATTTCAAATACAAAAGAACCATGAGGTCACCTAATATCTCCTCCTGAACAACACGACAGGATGAGACATTAGACTTCAAATATTTTGGGACAAGATACATCTTCCTGCCCACACAAATATCATTGTCAAATAAGTGCTTTGCAACAGTAAGGGTCGCCCTTAAATTCTTTTCTCACCTTGTTTTAGAAGATGCTGCTATTGAAGTACTTGCTCCTTTGTTTAAATTAAATGTAACTAAAAAATAAAAAGACATTACTCTATTTCTATCTTTAAAAGTAACTACATTGACGGATGTTAAAATTTTTTAAATCTGCAAATGGAAAAGATCATAAATTTGAAAATATTTACTAATCTATGTTTTGGTTCAGCTTTTAAAATAAATTACTTTAAACTTTATGAGAAAGCATACTTTGTATTTCTATATTCCAGTGCTACTTAGAACTGATCTCAAAGCACTTTATGAAGCACCGAGCAGGCCTCAGTGCACATCTCATTTTGATCACAAAATCAGCCTCTGTAGGTTCTAGAAAATTACATGTATCAAAATCTGGTTACCTTTTTCTTCTTCGTTTTCTCTGTTCAGTTCAGTATAGACTGGCTTTTCCTGCCAAAAAAAACCCACAAAACACGTTTCAAGAGTCAGACAGAAAACTAAGCCAAGATACCATTTTTTGGTGATCATTGATTAGCTCAGTTTTACAGACGACTGCAAAATGATTACAAGTAACTGTAATATTCATCCTGGCTTGATCCACTGAAGATTATAAATTGAAAACATTATCTCATTACAGGCTCCTGTGCAAAATTCTCTAATTAACACTCTACAGAGTTTCTGTCTGAACTTGCTCGATTCCAGCATGAAAGGAAAGTGGCCTTATTGAAGCAGTTTTCTCTATTTGAACCAGCATGATTAGACTGGTTTCTGGACAAACTCTTAACTCAGAGAAGGAAATTCTGGAATCATTCCAAATTTTTAGCACCGAAGGCTCAGACCATTTAAATTTCAATTAGTTTTAAATTAAGAAAAAGATAATTGTTTATAACAGCATTTAAATGTACCTATCAATACCCAGGATCAAATGTGAGGTTCCAGTCCCAGGCAACATGTATAGATGTCACGGAATGATGCAAAATAAACAGATCCCAAACACCACATCAGTACTACCAAAATAAAACTTGTCACTATAAGGATCTGATTATGCCAGCTCCCCCCTAGTTATTTACTTCAGTCTCTCCACTGTACAAATTACTTGTTACTTGTAGCCCTAAAAGTTGTGAAGAAACATAAATGAAGAGGCATCATGCTGGTTACTGTATTGTTTACTCTCCTAAAATCAAGAGTGTTTTTTAAATCACTAATCACTTGAAAAGCAGTAATTATTACTCCTTTAGTACTAAAGCAAGCCAGGTACAAAGTAACTCCAAGTTTTCCTCCAGAGCAGGTTAATCTAAGATAACTGTATAGCAGAAAATTCAGGACATAAGTGAACCGCTGTCATGATTCAAGTATGGAAGAAAACAGTCTAAATCAGTCTGAAATGGCCAGGATCAGACACAAGGGCCACAGGATTTCAAAACCACAACAAATCTAAAAAGGAGCTGTAAACCTCTGCTTTCTTTTATTTACTTTTTGAAACTGTGATTCCATAGAGGACCTTGATGTTCATCAGCCGTAAAAAACACCAGCAAGCTGGTTAGTCAAGGAAATGTAACAAGTTGCAATTTCAACAGAAACAAGTCAGTCAAGGCTCCTATCAGAAGTATGCGGGAGAAGACTATTCCTTCTGGCTTAGATGAGACCAGCAATGCAGTCAAATATGCCCACCGTTTCTCAGTTCGAACTGGTGATGAGCTTGTAATCTAAAGCATGAAGCTTACTCATCATCTTCTGACTGCAAAGGAAATACCAGTGTCGAATTCACCAAAGGATCCCACCAGTGTCGAATTCACCATTAACTTAACCAAGAACAGTTTTGAGCTGAAGGTGGACATACAGTGCAATTTTCCTCACCAGTTCTTTCCCCTCCAAACCTCTTCTAACTTGTTGTTCAATGAATTTCGCTGTTTTTTCTTCATCATCAAGGTCCTGTTTCTTCTTCCTTTCTTGTTCTTGTTGCCTGCGAATAGTCTCTGGGTCCCTGTCAATGTACTGAATATACCAGCCTTTTGGAGTCTCATCAACCTTGCAAAGACCTAAGAAGTCAATACAAGAAAGAGTAAGATTAATACTAACAAAAGCAAGCAAGGGACAAGGATAATTTTCACAGTCCAGGTTCACTATAACAATGCAAATACTTTACCAGAGACAATGTACTCCTTTACTGGCCTGGTAGAATTGACTTTGAATTATCTCTAGTATGTGTTCCTGCCCTTCAGCTAGCCAGTTCTATTTGGAAATAGGCCAGTGTATGTAATAAAGTGAACAGAGTGTTTTGCAATACTTTCCTTATTGAAGGAAATGTTTCCTTCCCACTGTTTTAACAGGGAAGAAAACAGAAATCTAACATATATGAACAATACACACTAACAGCATCATATTAAAGGAAACATTACTATGCTACATTATTGTTACTAACTTATATGACTCATGAACGTGTCCTGTAGGACACAGGCAATCAGAGCCAAAGTAAACTTTCTGTCACACCACAGTGCCATTTAATCTCTTTTAATCCTGCTGAACAAAAAACCTGCAGATCTTGAGCTTTAAACCCTGTCACTTCAAATACGGAAGGATTCTGTAGTCATGAGAAGTGTTCTATCATAGTTTCTAATTTTTAAATGGCAACTGTTGGAAGCTGATTCGGAACTTAGCAATACTAACAGTAAATACAGACCAGCAGATGAAACTAGGAAAGGTTCATGACTGATGTTTGCCAGGTTTCAGACATTTTTCATAAGCAAATTCCTAATGGTTAGCACAGAAATATGTCTGGACATCTGTTAATATATATACAGGAGGGAAGGGGAAGAAAGAAAAATGGAGAACTAACAGAAATGTTTACTGATCAATTATCAGCAATGCAATCAGCCAATAATTTTACAACTCCTCAACCTCGAGAAACTACACTTACCTTCTCTCCCCAGCCACTTAGTAAAATCAGTCAGTGTCTCCCACTGTGTGGCATTCATGTGGATGTGTTCTCGATGACTGATATACTCATTGTACACAATATTATTGTGGACCCTCTTTGTTCCTGAAACACATCATCATCATCATGTTATTATTAATATTAATGTTATTATTAAAAAATATGTGGGGGACCTAGGACAAACCAACGAAAACTTCTCACAAGGAACCAATAAAAGACATTAAAACCAAACAAAAAGCAAAGTATTTACCAAATCGCCTCCTGAGCAGTTCTAGGAAATCATTTCGGAATTCCCTTAGGGGATAAAAAGAAAGTATTTTAATAAAACTTTAATGATTTCAAAGCAATTTTCTATTACCATTAACAATTAAATATTTGCAGCATAAGCATGAGTATTCTTTTGTAATGAGCACGATGAAAATCAGATGCTCATTTCCCTGTCTCATAAAGTAGTATTAAATGCAGTACATACGCACAAAGAAACACAATATGGTACATGCATGTACAAGTTAAATCTTCAAAAGGATAATAGCCTTTCAAAGGCATAAAATGGAAAGAACAAAATCTAAACACTTCCCGCTAATTGCTGGTATTTCATTACCAGGTCTCTTCCTGGCCTGACACAAAACACAGGGCAGGAGAAAGGGCAGCAGCGGTGGGGGAGGGTACACTGATCACTCATCTCACTGCTAATTCAAGGGCTTGAGTATAAAGCCTCACTTCAGACTCAGGCTGAAGACAGCTCCAGTCAACCCAGCTGTCATGTAGGTCAGCTGGACAAAGGACTGGGGAAAGCTGTGGGAAGTTTGTCACACCCCTGATTTGTTATCTCTCTGTAATGGTTCTTTTAGCTCTTTGTAACTCTGTGTGTGTGGCAGTCACTTAGCTGGGGCAGAAGGGTGACATACTTTGTAACGCAGAACAACTTAAAATGAGACTCAAAACGCGAGATAAAACTGTCAAATTTGATTAAACATCATGGCTCCCTGAAGCCTCTCACATGCGTTCTAAAGGGACATTGCCTAAACTTTCACACTGCCTCTAAAAAAAGAGCTGACGCTAAAATGTGTCAGAATAAAGTGTCTTCAATGGGACGTGACTGGGCCTTAGAGGTATGGCTGTGCAGACCTGGTACAGGAATGAAGATCTGGGTAAGAATATATAGAAACTTACTCAGAAAAGTAATCCATGAATTGCTGAGGATTTTCAGAAGCCAGCAGCAATTGCCTCTGGTGGGACTCTGACATGCAATGACATTTGAAGCCATTCTATAAAATAAAAATAAATACCTTGCCTGACTTTGTCTCAATTTGCAACATTCACACAGCTGAACAGTGTTAAAAGTAATGTTTTACAAGTCAAATTTTCTTGGAGGCTCTACAGAAAACACCTTAGCCCAGCCTCAGCCTAGCGTGGGGTGGTTGTTCCTCCTGACCAGGCAAGCCAGAAACAAAACTCCTCCCAAGGCCAAGAGCCTCCAGACAAGCGTGAGAGGGGATACGAGACAGGACATTCCAGCAGTACTCTTTGTCCCTTGTGGAACAGCATAGACAAGGCTGTGGACCACCCAGGTCCACCTAGGACCCATCCAAGCGCTTGTGGGAGAGCACTGGAAATGTCTGCTGGCTCCCTACCTGACCAACACCAACATGTGTAAGCAGGCGGGGGGGGAGCGCTCAAGCTGTGGACTGTGATAGTTTGGCAACCTCTGGCACAGGGCTGAAGCTGTCAGAGCTCCCCAAAAAACAACCAGACATAGGACGTTTGACTGCACCCTTTTTTGTCTAATGCTCTTTCACCACAATATGATTAAATCCACAGCAAATTTCATTCCATGGGAGCCCCACTTCCCTTACAAAAAGATCTGGTTGTAAAGCAGCGAAGCTTTTTTGCTTGCAGTCACTGGGAGGAGAACCAGATTTGAGCTTCTTGAGTGAAAGGAAGAGGGGAACAGAAACAGCTGAAGAATGATGCAATTAAAGATCCACAGGATGCTTTACTTCTCCTCTCTAAGGCACATTAAAGATTCTGTTCACGGAGAAAGGCAAACTAAAAGCGCAGTTAGCCCAAGTGGAGGTACTTTTGGAGCACAGCTCTGTCGGGAATCAGGGAGAAGAGGACACTCACATCCTTCAGGCATCTGGGTCCATGTGAACAGACAAGTGAAAAAACACAGGGGGAAACTTCAGAGAAAAAGCACCTCTTCATAACAGATGAAGGGAAGAAACTGAGCCAGAATCAGAAGTACAGAGTCATCAGTACAGGAAAGACATGGACCTGTTTGAGAGGTCCAGAGGAGGCCCACAAAAATGATCAGAGGGATGGAGCACCTCTCCTGTGAGGAAATGCTCACAGAGCTGCAGTTGTTCAGCCTGGAGAAGAGACAGCCAGGGAGACCTTCTAGCAGCCTTTCACTACTTAAATGAGGCTGATAAGAAAGATGGGAACAAACATTTTAGCAGGGCCTGTTGCAACAGGACAAGAGATAATGTTTTAAACTAAAAGAGAATAGATTCAGGCTAGATGTAAGGAAGAACTTTTTCTATGATGAGGGTGGTGAAACAAACACTGGCACAGGTTGCCCAGCAAGGTGGTAGATGTCCTGTCCCTGGAAACATTCAAGGTCAGGTTGGATGAGGCTGCGAGCAACCTCATCTAGTTGAAGGTATTCTTGCTCATTGCAGGGAATGTTGGACTAGAAAGGCCTTTAAAGGTCCCTGCCAACCCAAACCATTCTGTGATTCTATGAAAAGTGACTCACAATGCTCCAGACAGGCATCCTCTTGGGCATGTCACTGCACGCACCTTGCTCCCAAGAAAAATCACGGCTACCTTCAACTCCTGGATGGGAGCCACCTAATTCATAAGCCTGGCAACCTCTCAAGGGGTGTATGAAGGACTCGTCCCTCCAGAGGTTTTGGGGCCACCCTGTGCACCGTCTCACCCTGGGCTGATCATTCACTCTTCAGGGGACTGAACATCTCCAAAGATGGATCAGAGCCAACACACTTCTTCCAAAGTGG
Source organism: Falco punctatus (assembly GCF_963210335.1). Classification (NCBI taxonomy): domain Eukaryota; kingdom Metazoa; phylum Chordata; class Aves; order Falconiformes; family Falconidae; genus Falco; species Falco punctatus. Next base: position 64,637,652 of record NC_137585.1, read on the forward strand.
ATTAAGACTTCTTCCATGTGGGATTGGGGATACCAATAGGATCACCCCACCCTCAGCAACTAGGAACCCTCCAGGTCCCACCAATCCGCCCCCCAGGGGACCGTAGTCTGTACAAGAGACTGGGGACCCCCAAAGGAGAATAAGGGCCCTGTCCTATGCTCCCCTAAAGTGAGTTGAGGCTCCCCGTGCTCCCGGAAAGCGAGGCCATGATGCTCCCCTGAAGGATTGCACCCCACAGACAAGATCAGAGCCCCCACAAGGCGACTGAGGACACTTCCAAGGGGAAATCAACCAACCCTACACCCCCGCTGCAAGGGGACCAGGGAACCCACAAGAAGGGTATGAAGTCCCACACCCCCTGAGTAAATCCCAGACCCCACAAAAGGATTATGGATCCCCCACAAACGCGATCGCATCCCCCCTGTGTCCCCCTCAATGGCACTCGGGACGTTTACATGGGAGATCGGCCCCCCCGCCCAAGGGGACTGAGGACCTCAACCAAAAGCATCCGACTCCCCTGTTCAACTCCAGGAGAGCGGCCCCCCTCAAGGGGCCTGGGGTTCTGTACCAGGGGACGGGAGCCCCCCCCAGAGGATCGCCAGCCCCGCAGGGTTCGCGGCCCGCCGCGCCGCCCCGCCACAGGCCCGGCCGCCAGCGAGGCGGGCTTACCTCATCGCGGCACTGCTTCTGGCACATCTGACAGTACCAGCGCAGCTTCTGCAGCCCCTTGGACTTGATGCGGTTGGCGATAGCCTTAGGGCTGAGGAAATCCGACTTCCCCATGACGGCAAGGCTGAGCCTGCTCCGCCCCGGCCCGCAGCCTGCGCCGCCGGAAGTGGCTGCGCGCGCCCCGGAAGCGCTTCCCGCCCCCCGCCGGGCCCCCTGCGCGCACGCGCCGTGCGGTCGCGCTGACCTTCAGCGGGGCTGTGGTGGGGGCGCCGCCATGTTCGCCCGTGGAGCTGCCGTCGCGCTTTACCAGCCGCAATGGTAACGGGCGGGGGTGGGGGATAGGAAGGACCCTGTGGGGACGGGAGGGGTGCGTGGCGGCGGCAGGGTGGGCGGCTGGGCCCGGCCCTGGGGGGCCGAGGGGGCGCCCGAGCTTGGCGGGGTCTCCGCCCGGGCGGGCCGCTGAGGTGCTGTGGCCTCTGGTGTGGCTGGAGTAGCGGTGACCGTGAGGCTGAGGGCAGGCGGCCTCCCCGGGCACGGCGGTGACCTGCCGGGGACGAAGGCTCCGACCTCTCGGCCGCGGTCTTGGGGTGGGGGGCGGGAGGGAGACGTGAGCCCCTAGGGAAGGGGGGGCGGGGTGAAGGGGCCAGGCAAGAGGAGTAAAAAGGACAGCTTCGGAGATGACAAGCGGTGCAAGGAGGTTCTGCTCCTGTCAGGAAATGGTGTAGCCTCCTCTGCTCCGATTTAATAGTTTTTTTAAAAAAAAACAACAGTCACGTCTTTTGGAAGTTGTACCCTTCTGATGCCCTGTTGCCCTCGTTTACATTGTACCCGAGGTAGTGGATAATGCATTAAATGATACAGGAGATGAGGGGAAAGGTAGAAAGTATGCATACAAGGTGTGGTTTAGAGTGGCCTGTCCCTGGCACAGATGCTTTTTAAGAAGCAGCAGTTCTTAAATTTTCATCCCTCTGAAAGGGACCTGCCCCTGACAGGTGTTGTTTTGCTGAACAACTAGTGAACGATCCTGATTTCCCCTGCATTCATTTTCAGGGGCCAAGTCAGGAATATGGCAACTCTAAAAGACAGTAAGTACTGGTTTTGTTTGCTTTGAGAGAGGAGAAGGTGTTGCAGGAAAAACATATCTTAAAATATAATTTCAGCTAGCTTTTACTGAATAAACTGATTGTGATACACCATAACATTTACATATGAGCCTCCAGCACTTCTTACGTTAAACAAGCGTCCTTCAGAAAAAACATTGCTTAAAATGGTTTTAGCACTAATTTCAATATCATTTCAGCAAACCAATGTAGTTTTACTCAAACATATTTTAGAAATAATTCTGTCATATGTGCTAAACCAGGTTTTTGCTCACCTTTAAGAATTAATTTGTTTTCTTTTATGTTTGTTTCCTTATGGTTTTATCCAGCATTTGGGGGGAAAAAAGGCTGACTGAATGGTTCCACTTTGATAATGCTTATTTAAGCTGTTCCTCATAGGTTCTTATACAAGGATATTGCCTTGGAGTTGTGCTTGTCTGTAGGACACCTGTTTTGTTTTCTTTCTGAATCTCCTTTTGTCACATTCTAAACAGTTGGTTTGTCTCCTTACTATGGGGTCTTTGTTTCCTCTCCTTGTCATTCTGGGAGAAAATGGCAATAGACCACAAATGATATATTTGCAAAACAAGTAGAACTGGCTGAAAAGAGAACAGTAAATAGATTTTATGTTGGGCTAAATAATAAGTAAATGTTATGTCTGGAGGAAAAAAAGGTATCTATTGTAAATATGCATTTGGGTTAGCCAGATTACCGCTCTTATTACTATCTCACTGTAAATACTAAGGTATTTTACGAGGTTTATTTGTGCATTGTCTGTTTATTTTTTTTTCTTTGAGGAACTTCGCATGATATTTTTAGATGGCTGTTGCTAGCATTTTATTGCTTGGTTTTGATGTCATTGTGCCCAGTACAGCCCATGACCTTCAACGATTAACCTTGTAGTTACCAGGCGTTTGAAGTCTATCAAGAACATTCAGAAAATTACAAAGTCCATGAAGATGGTTTCTGCAGCCAAATATGCAAGAGCTGAGAGGGAGCTGAAGCCTGCTAGAGTCTATGGAACGGGAGCACTGGGTGAGAGCAGACTCTTTCACTGTGTGATGTGGGAACAGAAGAGGAAGGCTTTCATGGTGGTGATGAAATGCCTAGACTTTTTAAACCCTTTGGTAGTTAATTTTTTTTTCCAAAAGAATTTGCATCTGTAGGCCACTCTGAGTATTCCTTGTAAGTAGTTTACAGAAAGTGATTTTTTCAAGACTTATTCATTGTGATTTCTGATTACTCTTTAACTTGATGTGGTTGCATAGTTGTTTTTGTTAGTCATAAAAGCACCACAGATCAGAATTTCTGCCTGCTTCTGTCTGTTAATGGGATTGTGTCATATCTCTGTAGCACTTACAGCTACTGCCAAACCTTCTTGTGAACTCTTGGGCTGTACATGTTCCTGAGGCACTGGACCTGCACAGTGAACTTAACTAAGTAATAACACCAATTGTGTGATGGCCGATTAGAGGTGTGGGTGGCTTTGAATTGTTTCATTGTCAACTCTGGTCAGGTCACATGCTTGCTCGTGAAGGAGATAAAACTCACCTGGCTGAGATTTGGAGCCCCTTCAGAAATGGTTTTAGTTAGAATAATGCAAAGGTATTTTGATATGACTTATTTACTTTTGGCACCCTTGAAAAATTTAACCATCTTTTTTTTTTTTTTTTTTTTTAGCACTCTATGAGAAAGCAGAAATAAAGGCACCTGAGGACAAGAAGAAGCACCTTCTTATTGGTGTGTCCTCTGACCGAGGTCTTTGTGGTGCTATCCATACGTCTGTTGCGAAAACCTTGAAGAGTGAGATTACCAACCTCTCAAATGCAGGGAAAGAAGTTATGGTGGTTGGAGTAGGTGACAAGATCAGAGGCCTGCTTCAGAGGTGAAAAGGATGGATCCCAAAACTCATACTCCAGAAGGGTTTGGTTGGGTGGTTTTCTTTGTTTTGAGTGGTAGAAATTTTAAGACTGCTTAGAAAGCTGTGTGGCATTCACAGGAAATTGCATTAAATGGAACTGTGCTAAATTCAATTTCCTTTGAAAAAAATTTGCAAATATGCTAAGAGAGGTTTTGATCATTTTGACATTTGTGAAACTGCTGCACAGCGTTAGTGTATTTTTGAAACTGGTCTGAAGGCAGCAGCAGTGATGCTGTTACAAGTGCGTGTTTATCATGAAGCTATCTATCATAATTTAACTGAAAAAAAGCAAAATTTCTCTTGGACCGTAATTCAATAAAATGCTTAGTTCTGAGCACGAGTAAGTTGCCTGAGTAAGTCTTGCTGCCACATAGTTGTGCCTTATAGCATCCATTTGGTTCTAACACATATCCGATGTTACTGCAGGACGCATGGCAATTACTTCCTGCTGACATTCAAAGAAGTGGGACGGAGACCTCCGAGCTTTGGAGATGCTTCAATGATTGCTTCAGAGTTGTTAAACTCTGGGTATGAATTTGATGAAGGCTCTGTAATCTACAATCGGTTTAGGTAAGATTCAACTGGAAAAATACTTGATAAGAGGCTTCAAAGAGCATGTTGGCCTGATGAAGTAATATGAAAACTGACTGTGACTTGTCATGTTTACTTCATTTTTTGAGGAGTGAGTTTTGTTATGTGTGAAGAGCTGTTTGTTGTGGGTTGATTGGGTGTTTTGATAGCTGTGGTTGGAATTCTTTTTTACTTGTATAGTAGGTGATATTATATTTACAGCCAGAACATCATTGTATCCACGTGGTATCCAAGATCTTTTCACCAGGATTATCACAGGACTTGGTGGAATCGGAATGCCAGAAGTTGTCTATTCTAATTTGATTTTAAGCACTCAATTTAGGGTTAGTTGAACTGAAGAACCTGTTAATGCTATTTTTATACAGGTCTGTCATCTCCTACAAGACTGATGAAAAACCAATCTTCTCCCTTGAAACAGTTGCTGGTTCTGGTAAGTAGTGAACTAGAAACCACCAGATATGTGAAATGATAAATCACAGAAACAGTACCCTGAACATGGCAATATGGTATTAAAACATCATATTATGGTCCACGTGTCGTAGGTTTAACAGATTGTTTTATCTTGGCAGTCTAAGGCTGATTTATGGAGGTGCTGTGAGGCAGGGAGGTTAAAAGGAAAGGTCATATTAATTTTGGTTTGAGATTCTCTCTCAAACAAGAATTGTGCATATGCAAAACTCTGTCATTTCCAGCGTTTTCAGCACTGAACAGCCTGTGTATTGAGTGACTTTGCACTACTCTGTAAAAATACCCAAAAATCTTTCCACAGCATTGTATAGGAAGATTAAACATAATACACCAATAATGTGTTTGGCCTTGGTCAGAATCTCACTTTCCTGGTATTAAGTAGAAATAAAACACATAAAATACCAAATTTTCAAGTAGCAGAGAGATTGTGAAAGTACACCTGGTATGCAGAGAAAATCCCTCTGCATTGCTTTAAGTAGAGAAACAGGCTAGCCTAGTAGGCTTTTGCATAGCATTGTACTGTTTTGCCAGGAGCAGTATATCTTGCATTTCTCCCAAGTCCGCTCTTCCATATTTTGCAGAAAGCCTAAGTATCTACGATGATATTGATGCTGATGTGCTGAGAAACTACCAGGAATTCACACTAGCAAATATTCTGTACTACTCCCTGAAAGAATCCACCACCAGCGAGCAGAGTGCTAGGATGACTGCTATGGACAATGCTAGCAAGAATGCTTGTAAGTCTACTCTGTGGGTTTCCCAGGGCTTTAGTAGTTTAGTGTGAAAGTACTGATGTCACTTTGTGTAATTCTTTGCTTCAAAAATGGTAAGAAATGAGCTGGTTTCCTCTCTTCATTCCATTTTGGGTCTTTTTGAAGCAGTTCAGTTGGGTTTCATTTCTCAACATGTGAACCTTATTTAGTTCCTGGAAGGAGGGGTTGCTGTTAAGTATATGAGAAATGAGACTAGGTAACTGGAAGTGGAATAAGATTCTTTAATAAGAATATTAAATAGTAAACTAATCTTGTAATGGCCAGATACTCTTTATGCCCTTCTAATGTGGCTGATGTGAAGATTTCCAGAATTGTTATAAACCTGTACCTACTTGTGAGCCAAATGTAATTAGTACTGCACCAATTTAAAGGTGGGGAAACTGAAATTACATACTTGACCGCCTGTCATGGAGCAAGTTGAGAGTATAGAAGTATTCCTTGGAAGGTGTCCAAACTGAGTGCAGTGCAGAGTATGCAGTTAGTATTAGTGGGAGATAGCTAATGTGGCATGGTGATAAGACTTCAGCATTTAGAAGTTAGTGTTGCATAAAAGATACTGGTGACTGAGTGAAGCCAATGTGCTGTGCAGTTGGGCTGCCTGGAACTGTAGGTGTGGCTTTCTGCTGACCACCTGATCTTGAGAGAAAGAGATGATACCTTCTGCGTGTAAAAAAAAAAAAAATAATAAAAAAAACCCCACCAAAACCCACCAACAAACAGACAAACCTGGCTCCCTTTGCCAGACCAAGAGTAACTTGAAGGAAATACCACTGTAGTTAATTGACAGTGAAATCTAATTTAAAAGCAAATAATGCATGCTTGTGTTATGTTACAATAAGTTATGTCATATCATGGTATTTGCTAGTCTGTCAGCTGTTCTTGGGATTTTTAACTGATGCCTCAAGCCAAATTATCGAGTTTCTTGTTTGTCTACTAGTGGAGTCATCTGTAGGGGTAAAAAATGAAAAGTGCAGTAAGCTTCTTGATCATTTGCATGGATTTGAAAGACTATTTGATACTTTGTTCATACAGCTTCTCTTTATCTGTATTTGAACACTTATTATATGTTTAAATTTCAATCTTAATTTTTTCTAGCTGAGATGATTGACAAGTTGACCTTGACATTCAACCGTACCCGTCAAGCCGTCATTACCAAGGAGCTTATTGAGATCATCTCTGGTGCTGCTGCTCTGTGAGTACCTGTATAAACGTGAAACAGGAGCTGTTGCAAAGCCATGTAATGCTTGTATGTCCTGCTTCAGTCAGGTTAATGGGGAAGGCTGGTGCACATGGATCCCAAAAGTGAAGGGAAGACAGTCTATGCAAGATTTCCAGCTTGTGCAGTTCTACTAACAATTGTGAAGTTGGTCGTCTTTTTTGGCCAGATAAAGTTAAAAAGCTGGTAAAATAGACCTTTAGCCACAACACACATCCTTGCTTGAACAGGTAGTGATCTTCCTCCTTCTTGGCTTCCAGTGCATTTCCTCCCTCCCCCCTTCCATTTGGACTTTTCCTACTTTGCTCAGACAGCCCAGCAGTGTTGGATGGGGGAGAGCAGCTCAAGTGACAGAGCTGGATATGGATGAGTCAGCCTGTGCTGATGTTCAGAAGCTGAGACTTTGGAGGTGGGGGTGGAAGGAGGAAGGAATTTCCAAAGTCTGTTGATACTGAATTTGTATTTTACTTTTTAAGTTCAGTATTTTGCTTGTTTCCCTGAGAAAGAAGTTTTGTGACAGTGTGTACTGCAAGTTACAAATGTGTGGGCTTAGACCACAATTTGTAACTGCATGTAGCTCATGTGTGTTTCATCTAACACATAAAAATTGTTGCTATACTCAGATGCAAATACATGTGTTACTATCCTCTGTTTACAAAATGACTGGAATACAACCCCTGTAGCAGTTATGTGCTGTATTGTGCTCCTCACAATACATTTATGGCCATAAATATGTGCATAGTTTTGCCTGAATTTGCATGAATTGCTTCCTAACCTGCTTGTTCTGTTTTTTCTCGTAATACCATAACCAGGAATTAATTGGAAAAAGCGGTTCAGCAAAACCAAGAGGTAAAGTCACAATATAGAAGCTAGATTGTGTTTTAAAATTAATAAACACAGAAAATCAGAAGTCAAATGAGGAAGTGGGAATTCAGTGGTGTTCGTCAAACTTCTCTTCCCAAAATACTGGGAAACTGCCCATTGCTAGATTGAATCTGATTTTAAAGTTGTTGTGAAGTGTCAATATTACAAGCAAAATATGCCCGTGATAGTGTACACCCACATTTGACATAATTTTCTGTGTTTTTTTTTTTCTGAGTTATTGGATGCATTTGCAATTACTGTGTTTATTTTTTCATAGTGCTCTGACCTTATGCAATGACTTTAAAATATCTGTATGTAAGACATTGTACTTAAAGAGCTTTCCATAGCAAAACAAGCATATTCAAAATTTTAAAATTTGAGGAAAAATAGACTTGATAAAGAGGTTGGGGGGTAAGGAATATTAATGAGTTGAAGCATTCACATTGGAGGAGATAAAAGTTTTAAATGAATTATTAATTAAACGAAAAGGTTTTAATTTGCTTCAATTTGCCTTGTAGGTGAAGAAGAGCTCTTCTGAACATATGGTTTAATCTGCCTGTGTCTGTGTTAACCAGACTGCTCTGTTGTTTTGTGAAGAAATGGTAAAGCCCCAGAAATCTGTACATTCTTACAATAAACCACCTACATGAAACTAATCATCTGATTGTCCATGGAGCAAACGCTCCAGGTGCCTAAATACTTGGGTTTGACTTGGGTATGTTTTGAAACATAATTTTTAAAAGGCTGAGCTCTGTATTTTGTAATGTATCTGGCAGGCAGAATGTAAGCAGGTGTTTCCTTTGAAGAGTGGAAGAGATTGCCTGCCTTCACCTGGTGTTTAAAAGTGCTGGTTTGTTATGTACATTGTATTGCGTGCTGGAGGAGAGGGGAATAACCTCTGCATCACACTGTTGGAACACCGGTCTCTATCACATTTGAATACCATATTGCTACTGTTTCTAGATGTTCCTATTCTAAAATGATCTGATTACATGAGTCATTTCTGTGTTTACTTAGAATGCATGCTGTTTATATCACGGTCAATGTCTGTATGTGAACACATACATTTGCGTGCTATACGGTACAGTAACACTGCAGTTCTCGGTCCTCACCGGGCATCACAAAAATGTGAGAAAGGAAACATGTAAAAACTGGTGTATAGCAGAAGTGTAAGAAAGAAATAGTGATACAGTGTAACAACAGAAGTAGAAAGCTGCCACTCCTGGTCTGGTAGACAAAACGAGCCTTAAAGGGCTCAGTAATGTATATGAAAGAAATGGGAAGAGATCTAATGAGAATGGAAATGGCCTTGAGCTTCAAGGCAATCTCCTGATTATAAGGCTGAGAGAGTTGAGGGTAGATTTAGATGAGATGTTAAGAAGAAATTCTTCCCTGTGAGGGCAGTGAGGCACTGGCACAGGTTGCCCAGGTAAGCTGTGGATGCCCCATCCCTGGCAGTGTTCAAGGTCAGGTTGGATGGGGCTGGGAGCAACCTGGGCTGGTGGAAGTTGTCCCAGGGGGTTGGAACTAGATGGTCTTTAAGGTCCCTTCCAACCCAAACCATTCTTGATGCTGTGAATCTGTGCATGTGACACCTGCTCCCTCAGGCTGCTGTTGGGTTGAGTTGGACCTAAGTTAATTGGCTTAGAAACCTGATAATCAAGTGCTGAGCTTCAGCTTGTATCTTTCCTTAGGGGCAACTTGTTTGCATAATGAAGTGATAGCTGGCAGCTTTCAGTGTGCTGTCTTTGTGTGTGCACCGGGATGTACACCAGGGTAAGGGGAACAGTATCATGACCTGAGGTGGGATTTGGAGAAATGAGAGAGACTGTCTTGGAGCAGATTTGTTACATATTTAGAAAAACGCTGCCGCTGACCTCTTTCAATTAACTTCGGTTCCAATACTGCTGTTATTCACAGAACTGGAGTGGCAGACTGGTTGGAAAGGGGGAATTCTGGGAGTACTAAAATGTGGGAAATAAAAACAGCTGCTGGATGCTGTGATAGTGTAGGAGCCCCTGATCTTTGCAATTCCCAGTTCACAATCTCGAGCTTGTAATTTTTTTAAGTATAATTCTACTTTTATTTAGAACCCCTTTTAAATCATGTTTTATCGTGTTTCGTTTTCTGCTCAAGCGTGGGAAACACCGCTTTGAAAGTGCAAGCCTAAAACCGTAGTGGACTGTAATTTACTCTGTTAAAATTGAGAGCTAGCCGTATTGTTTAAACAACTTCCACTTTTTTGAGGCAGGCCTGGTGATTTATATTGCCGTTTTCCTCTTAATTTATCTATGTGCTCTGTTCTGTTCCATGTGAAATTATGTCCCCGTTAAGGAATAATTTATGGCTACCACTGCCTTTCTAGTGCAGTTCCCACCACGTTCCTGACCTGATGGGATGTGAACCCAGGTTTACACCGCTAGGGCCAGAGCTTTCCCACAGAGAGTTTTTGTGGCTGCCTGGCCTGCTGTCACCATCTTACCATGGAGATCATGCAGTGGGTGGGCTCAGTGGGACAGGCAGGTATCCATAGTTGTCATCTCAGGGGAGAGGGATGACACATGTCACGCTGAGCTGGGAAACACTGATGTGTTTGAAATGGCTGGCAAAGTGGAAACTGGCATGTGGGCAGGGCTTGCATGGTTCAGTGGCATTGTGCCAAGCCAGCTGGGTCTGTCAGGGACCCTTAGGCTGTCCCCAACCCATCTGAGTGTTCCCTTCCTTGCCCTGCATATGTGTCCTTTGCTTCCTGTCAGATTGGCAAGGAAATCCTTTTGGCAGCCTCCAGCCTTCCCTTCCTCCTTCCAGGACACAAAGCAGTACTTTGCATGCAGCCTCGGTCAGGCCAAAGTACCTGAGGAGTAGCATGCCCACAGAGGGAAGTCTTTTTGAAGTCTTTGCATCCCATGTTCATAGAATCACAGAATGATTTGGGTTGAAAAGGACCTTTCAAGGTCATTTAGTCCAACCCCCCACCCTGCAATGAGCAGGGACACCTTCAACTAAACCAGGTTGCTCACAGCCCTGTACAACCTGACCTTGAATGTTTTCAGGGATGGGGCATCTACCACCTCTGGGCAACCTGTGCCAGTGTCTCACCACCCTCACAGTAAAAAATTTCTCCCTAGTATCTAAATCTAAATCCACCTTCTTTCAGTTTAAAGCCATTCACCTTGTCCTATCATATGCCGTTGTAAAAAGTGTCTCTCCAACTCTCTCAGCCTGTCTTCCTAGGAGAGGTGCTCCAGCTCTGAGCATCTTCATGGCTTCCTCTGGACTCTTTCCAACAGATCTGTGTCCTTATGTTGGGGCCCCCGGAGCAGAGCAGGAGAATCGCCTCCCTGGCCCTGCTGGCCATGCTGCTTGTGATGCAGCCCAGGATATGGTAGGCTTGCTGGGCTGCAAGCACACATTGCTGGGTCACGTCCAGCTTTTCAGCCACAGAGCTGCTGCCAATCCTTTCACCCCCCAGCCTGTATTGATACCAGGTGTTTCCCTGACCCAGGTGCAGGACCTTGCCCTTGGCCCTGTTGAACCTCATGAGGTTCATGTGGGCCCGTTTCTTGAGCTTGTCCAGGTCCCTCTGGATGGCCTCCCATCCCTCAAGCATGCCAGCCACACCATTAGGCTTGGTGTCGTCAGCAAACTTACTAAGGACACACGTGATCCCACACATGAAGATATTAAATAGTACTGATCCCAACATGGACCCTTGGGAGACACCATTTGTCACAATATCCATCTGGGCGTTGAGCCATTGACCACTACCCTTTGGACACAACAATCCAACCAGTTCCTCATCCAACAATGAGCTGCAGGACTTCACCATGGGTCCAGCTCCCCTCTCCTCTGGTTGCAGACTTGAGATGTGACTGATACAAGAGTCTGGGCTGTTTATTGCCTGATCAACACACTACTAATGGTCTAATAATTCACAAAGCTAATTGGTGAACTAATTAACTTCTAATAATAGACCACTATTATATACAATTCTGTCCTTCACACTCTGATTAGTTACGCACAATTATCAAGCTACAGTTAAAGCTACTGTTCAGAAACAGCTCTGTTGCTCCTCATTCTACCACTCAGTAACTGTTATCTTTGCTTCTGGAATCCTCCTTTTTGCCACCTAGTTTTATCCTTTCCCTGCTTGTTTTTGTTCCCAAATAAACAACTAGGCCATAAACACTTTTTCCTCTTTTTTGCCAATTTTGCTACATCTGTTCCCAAAGCTGATGTTTCTACTGCCTAGGCAATCTTGGCCTCACAGGTAATTATTTATATACCTGCCTACATACAGGTGACCTTTGCAAGGTTCTGCTTCCCCAAAAGATCCCCCAAACTTCCCTTCAATTTGGCTCTTAGTGGCTTTTAAAAATTACTTTTTTGTGGTTTCACCCCATGCAAAAAAACTGTAGCTGCAGGAGAGATTCATGAAAGTCTTCTTAGCTCTGCAGGAATTACTGAAATTAAGGAGGAGCAAGTGTAACAAATCAGCATTTTTTTGCTGCAAAGGAGAAATACCCCCTAGAAGTCTGCTGGCGTTTAAGTCAATTTTGTTTTAAAGTGCTCCCTCCTACGTCCTTAAGTCTCTTCACTGTCAAAGGATTCTCCACGTTACAGTAAAACATCTTCTCCCATCTCTCAGATTCCCACTCCTCGGAGCACAGGCCTAACCCTGCCCCTTCCACCTGAGCACAGGAGGCTGCTCCAAACCACCCTGCTGCTGCACTGGTCCAAGCGTGACACGTGTGGCGACATGTGTGGCGAGGCCACGCAGCTGCGGAGTGCAGAGGTCGGACCTGTGAGCCCAAAACTGCCATCTCCAAACCAAAAAGTGACCCGCTGACAGGATTACCTGACAGGATTACCGTGAAGTAATTAAAGGACTTCATGCAAACGGTTTAATGGCATGGTCTTGACAGCAATCGTTGGATATCTGCGGGTATGAGGTGCCTGGGGGGGGGGGCGGGGCAGGGGACATGGACACACGCCGGCGATGGCGAGGGCTGACATCCACCACCTCTACCCAGCTGAAAAGTAAAAAAAAAAAAAAAAAAAAAAAGAGAGACAAATAATGAAACGGGGCTTCGGACAAACTGTTTTGACCAAGAGCTTTAAGCTTTCAGGTAACACGTGGCATCGCTGCTTGGTTTAAATGATGCGCCGGGGCTGTGCTCCAGTGCCTCGTGGGTACGGCCCCCGCCCGGCCGCTTCGGGCCTGCGGAGGGACGGCGGCCCCGGGGAAAGCTCAGCCCGGGCCCCGCCAGCCTCCAGCGCTCCGGAAGGCCGCCCGACACCAACTTTTCCTCACAGCTCTGTAAAAAAACGCGATTCCGGGGCTTCTCCGCGGGGCCGGGCCGGGCCCGCCCGCCGCCGCCAGGAGCCCTGCTGCCCGCCGAGCGTTCGATGCGCCACGCCCCGCTCGATGCGCTCGGCGCTGGAGCGGCGGTGCCTGGCGCTGGCGGCGGGGAGGCGCGGCGCCAAGATGGCGGCGGCGGGCTCTGCGTGAGCGTCCCTCGGCCCTCCCGGCCCTGGGCGGGCGGCGGGCCCGGGTGGCGCCGCGCCGAGCCGAGCCGGCATGTGCGAGACCTACTCGCGGTGGCTGCTGCGGGTGTCGGTAGCGCAGATTTGTCAGGCGCTGGGTTGGGACTCGGTGCAGGTTTCGGCCTGCGACCTCCTCACCGACGTTCTGCAGCGGTACCTACAGGGGCTGGGCCGGGGCTGCCACCGTTACTGCGAGCTCTGTGAGTGCGGGCCGGGTCGGGCGCTGGGCGGCGGTGGTGTGGGGAGAGGGGCTGCGGCAAAGGACGGAGTCGTTGGTGGCCGGACACGGTCCTGGGAAGGCGGCTGGGGGTGGCCCTGCTTGAGCAGCGATTTGGACTGAGTGACCTCTGTAAGTCCCTGCCAGCCCCGGCCGTTGTGTGAAGGGGGCTGCGGAGCAGTGCTGTGGGTCCTGGGGTGGGGAGGCTGTGGGGAGGAAGGCTGTGGGCTAGCATCGTGGAGGAACGGGGAGGGCAGCTGTGGGGTGGGAGGCTGTAGGGCAGTGCTGGGGGCTGGGGGGAGGAGCTTTTTAGCGGGAGAGTCGTGGAGATGTGGGCTCTGGGGCAGTTCAGAAGGGCATGAGGAGGGGGGCTTTGGCAGCGCTGGGGGCTGGGGGGGCAGCGGATGCGAGGTGTGTGCATGGGGGTGACCAGCCTGTGCGGAGGTGGTCTTTAGCAGAGAGATGTGGGCATGGGGAAGATCAGGCTGTGAGGCAGTGCAGGGGGAGTGGGAGAAATCAGGCTGTGGGGCAGTGGATGTGAGGTGTCGATGTGGGGGAGGTCAGTTTGTGGGCCAGTGTTGGAGCTGTGGGGCGGTGGGCTGTGGAGCATTGTAGAGGACTAAGAGGATGGGGAGGGAAGCCATGGGACAGTGCAGGTCCACAGGAGCTCTGCTGTGAGGCAGAGGTGGGCTGTGGCCCAGCAGGTCTGGGGTGTGGGCATGGGTGAGGAGTTGGGACTGTGGGGCTGTGGACTTGCAGGAAACAAAGCTCTGTGGCAGTGGGTCTGGGGTGTGGAGAGATGGGGCTCCTGCCCCCCTTTCTCTGGCTATAGCATGCAGGGTACTAGGGGGTGCGTGTACAGGAGGAGGAGATGGGACTGATCCTTCTGCTGGGGCTGTAGTGGTTTGAATCTGGGAGGGGGATGTACTGGGGGGTAGAAGGGGCAGCCAGGTCCCTTGCTGGGTGGGATGTATGCATGGAAGGACGTGATGCTGTTGCTGTGCTGTCCTGGCTCGTCTTTGGGTCAGGATCTGTGCCCTGGGGGGGAATGCTGTGGGGACCCACTGCAGGTGGGGATGTATGTGTAGGGTTCATGGTGTTGGCACAAGGGGAAGTGCTGAGGCTGTAGGGCACAAGGTTTGGGCTGGGTGTACAGGGTGGGAAGGTGAGAGGTGTTAACCCCAGAGCTGGGGCTGTAGTGTGTGTTTCTGGGGTGTGTGTAAAGAGTGAAGAGATGCGGCTCCAGCACATGGGGCCCAAGAGGTGTGCCCTGGGGGGAGTGGAGTCACCTGCATGGGAAGATGTGACTGGAAATGCTATTGCTGGGGCTGGAGTATTCTGGGCTGGGTATATATGTGTAAGGGGGGTGTGGTTTCTGGGGCTGGAGGTGTATGTGTGCAAGGGGAGATGTGGGGATGCACATATTGTATGCTGTTTGTGGTCAGGGATGTATGTGTATAGGGATGACATGGGGCTGTGGTGCCTGGTGTCGGGGATGCACATGTATGGGGCTGGGCAGGGGACTACAGACAGGGATTGACACATACCCGAGCACTGTGGGGCCATATACATGAGGCTGGGGCTGTGTGCAGACGGAGGGAAGCGATGGTACTGTGGGGCTGGGAATGTGTGTATGGGGGGGTGCGGGGCTGCAGCGTGTGAAGGCAGGGATGCACTAGAATGGTTTTTGGGGAGATGGAGCTGTAGTGCACAGGACGTAGGAGGGTGTGTATGCGGAATGGGAGGGATGAGGCTGGGGATAATTTTACTGCATGTGGCATGAGGTGTGAGTGTCCTCATGTGGATGCAGTGGAAGAGGTTTGGCTGGATATGTGGGGGGCTGGAGTTGGCCCACGCTGCCATTAAGATGGCACGTGCAGAAGGAGCTGGGAGTGATGGTGTGAGGCAGGGTGCCCAGGGCCTCACTGGATTTAGAGTCAGGCTGTGCTGGAGTGGGAGTGCGCAAGGGGTGAGGGGAGAAGAGGAAGAAGAGAGGTTTGGGAGTCAGTGTGAGGACTGCTGACTGGGTCACATAGGAGTATGGAGTGTGTGTATGGGATGGAGAAAGGGCAACAAGTATCACTGTTGGGTCTGTGAGTGTGACAGAGGATGAAGTTTTGTGTCCCTTGGGGTTGTCTGTGTACCTGCAGAGCCTGCAGTGGAGGTGCTGGGGAGGGCAGGGCTGGAGTGGTGGGTGACCCGCTGGTACCTGCAGAATATTGCCGTGTGGGAGGACAGGATGTCCAGTTGCTTGCTGGGTCAGTAATGCTGACTGGGGGGATGAGAAGGGGTAGGGGTCTGCTGGGTGTGGGAATGTCAAGACAGGGGTGCTGATGTCCTCTTGGGTCAGGGAGGGTGTGGGAAGGTGGCAGTATTTGAGGATGTGGTGGATTGCCAGGTGCCCACGAAAGCTGCTCTATCATTCCCTTCCTCAGCTGGGCAGGGGAGAGAAAATACAACAAAAGGTTCATGGGTCGAGATAAGGACAGAGAGAGATCTTTACCAATTACTGTGAAGGGCAGAACAGACTAGACTTGGGTAAATCAGTTTATTACCATTCAAATCGGAGTAGGATGATAAGAACTAAAACCAAGATTCTAAAACACGTCCCTCCAACTCATGCTTTCTTCCTGGTCTCAGTTTCACTCCTGAATTCTCTACTTTCTCCCTGCCAGCAGTGCAGGGGGACAGGGAATGGGGATTACAGTCAGTTCATCACACATTGTCTCTGCTACTCCTTCTTCCTCACGCTCTTCCCCTTCCCCAGCACAGGGTTCCTTCCACAGGAGACAGTCCTCCTCCAACTCTCCAACATGAGTCCTTCCCACAGGCTGCAGTTCTTCACAAACTGCTCCAGCATGGGTCTCCAGCCCTGCCAGCAAACCAGCTCCAGCCTGGGCTCCTCTCCCCATGGGGCCACAGGCCCTGCCAGCAGCCAGCTGCAGCACAGGCTGTCCATGGGTCACAGCCTCCTTTGGGCATCTCCCTACTCCAGCATGGGATCCCCCACGGGCTGCAGGTGGGGATCTGCTCCCCTGTGGGCTCCATCGTCTGGGGGCACAGCCTGCCTCGCCAGGGGGTTTCACCATGGGCTGCCTGGGAATCTGCTCCTGCACCTGGAGCATCTCCTGCTCCTCCTTCTGTGCTGACTTGTGTGTCTGCAGTGCTGTTGCTCTCACATGTTCTCATGCTTCTCTTCCACTGCAATTGTTGCACAGTTTTTTTCCCCTCTTCTTAAATATGTTATCACAGAGGCGCTAGCTCTGGATGGGCTCGGCCTTGGCCAGCGGTGGGTCCATCTTGGAGCCAGCTAGCATTGGCTTTATCAGACACATGGGAAGCTTCTAGCAGCTCCTCACAGAAGCAACCCCTGTAGCCCTCCTGATACCAAAACCTTGCCATGCAAACCAAATACAGGAGAGGGGAAGGCTGTCAGGGTGTTTACTAGGCCTGAACACAGGGAGTGTTGCAGGGGGTGTGGAGCAAGGCGCAGGCTCTTGGTGTGGCTGGAGGGTTATGAGTCCATGTGTGTGGAAGCCTTTGCTGCCCTACGTGTGGGGCAGGCAGGGAGGACAGCAGTGATTTGTGTGCAGAGATGGAGCTGCCAGTGCTGCTGCTGGATCTGTAATTATCGGGAGGGGGTGGGTGAGGTGTGCACATGGGGGGGGTGGTGGGGGGCAGGGGGAGCAAGGGTGCCCTAATAGGGGTGGGTGTAGGCTGTGTATGCACGGAGAAATAGGGCTGCTTGCACCTCCTGTGCCAAGAGGGTCTGGTTCCTTCCTTTGGCTGGTATAGAGCTGTAGGGTTGTGAGCTGCTGCTGTTCCACTTCTCTGTGTGTACTTGTGCAAGGGGAATTCCTGGAGAGTCCCCGGGGCAGAGGTCAGAGCCGCTGAGGTTGGGTCTGGTTGCAGAGAGGGTGTTTAGGGAAGCAGGGTTTGGAGCTGGGATAGATAACGTGATTGCTCACTTGAAGTGCTGGGTGAGGAGGTGACTCAGTGATGGTGGGTTTGGGGCTACTATAGCCACCACTAGTTCAGAGAATGTGCTGGGGATTGTGGGATGTTGTGGGAGAGGTGAAAGGGACGGCAGCTGTGAAATTGTAAATGGGAAAGTTTGCCCACGCTTGCACTTCTGTCCAAGTTGTGGGAGTTGTGCTAATGAGGGTGTCGCAGCTACAGATGAGGGGAGTATCAGAGGCATGTTGCTGTCAACTGGTGGTGGATGCAGCCTCAGGATCAGAGGAACTATGAAGGCTGCGGTGCCAGCTTCCTCTGCAGTAGTGAATTTGAAGAGTGTGTGGAGCAAAGACCCATGAGGCAGGAAGTGTGGAGCGATTGGCTTGGTTGGGAGAAGAGCAGCCATGGCCTGGAGGTGCTGCTGGTTGTGGTAGTGTCCCTTCTCTGAAGCAAAAGTTCTGACTGCTGCAGTGATCGCTGATAAAGCAGAGTGATGAGCTGAATGTACCTGATACCTGCTCCTGCCTCTGCTTGGTCATTTCAGGAATAATTGAAATCAAGTCTGGCACTGCCAGTATAAGTGAGATTAGGAGGAACTTAGTGATGTTGCTGCAAACTTTTTGGATTTCGATTTTAGGTCGAATAGGTTTCCTTGTACAAGCTTTCCCCAAATTTGAGAGCTAGTTAGACGTGAAGCTGTGTATAGTTAGTCTGGAAAAATTGGACTATGCAATATTAACCTGTATCTCCCAGCAGCACAAATGCAGCTGCTGCACCTTTGAAGTCTGTATCTCAATCCAAACAGAAATGATCTGTAAAGCAATTAGAGTACAACAGAGTAGTGAGAACTGAGTTACAGGGTGAAAAAGGAGCTAACCTAGGCTTGGTCAGAGCTGTCCTTTGATATGGCTAGTACAAATATTGGGGTAGATGGTTTTGTAACTGGATCACTGCTTGTGCAGGAGATGAGTTGTTGAGTAGCATTGCCCCCCAAGCTCAGCTGCTTCTGCCACAGGTGTTGCAGTGTTTGTAAGACTGGGAGGAAAACATGCGGAGTGCTTGAGAAATTGGAAACGTGGAGAACTAAGGTATCCCTCTCTTGCTTTGGCGTGCTTACTGAGAGTGGGCAATTCTTTTTGTACTCTGTGAATGGAGAAGTATCACAGCCCTTTTTTCTTGGGTTTGGGTTGTTGGTTTTTTTGTGGAGGAGAAGGGGAATATGCTGTTTCCATGCCAGTGATACAGTATTATTTTGTATTGCCTCTCTTACTCCTGTGTTTCTTTCTTTAAAAGGTTTGTAAAAAGACATCTTAATGCTCAGCTGACATCTCCCTGCTTTTTCAGAATTGTTGCCTTTTGCTCCTAAAATAAGTTACTGTACAAACCCAGCTCTGGATGAATGAGTTGAATTTTGCCATGGTTTTGCATAAGTAGAATTAATTAAATTCGAATTGTAGCATCTTTATTGTCAGTGTGTTATCTCTGAGTCAAACCAGTGGGGTTTGAGTTAGCAGGGTTGTCAGCTGGAGGGACATAGTCTTTGTATTCGAAACTGAATGGATTTACTCTGACGTAATTGAGACAGTGTGGTATTGCTCTGAAAAGCATGTCATTGCTGTTCACATATTTTCTCAGTTGCAGAAGAAAATGATGGCTTTCCCAGCTGTGTTAGATCTTTGTTCCAGCTGTTACATCCCATTAGGAGTGCTACATTCAAGATTTTCATTACTTTTCTGCTGTTGTTTCTTTGCATTTGCAGTAGCTGTAGTTGATGGGAGCTTCTGTAGCTGCAAAGAGAAGGCAAAAGGATTTGCAAAGCAGGCTTGAGATGTGTTTGATGCTGTGAAATGCTTTTGAATACTGTGTTGAGGGTGGAGGAGAGGGTGAACTTACAGGGCAGAAAATAAGGGTTTTCCTGTTAAAGTACACGACATTATGCTGTTCAAATTTGTGGAAAGCTTGTAAGAGGAAGCCTATTCAATATGCTGTATGCTTCATGTGTTTTTACTGTAAAATATAAATAAAATATTTGAAAAACAGTATTGGGAGTATGTAATTAAGTTACTGAACTATAAAACAGACATCATGTGGTTTCTGAGAGCAGAGTTCTGCGTTTGTGTTGATGGTAGTTTTAAGCAGAGGTGAAAAGGGAAGAGTTGTCTTACATGCTGCTTTGTCTTGCTCTCACAGTCCATGTGGTTTGACAGAGGTGGTGGCACAGCTGGTGCTTTGGGTTAACTGCTCTGGATTTTCTTGCATGTATTGGTTGGGGGTTTTTTGTATTGGGGAACTGTCCAGTGAAGACGGAGCAGTACCTGCTTCATTTGCTAGGAATTATGCCAGTGCAGCTTGGAAGTGGATGGTTGGTTATAGAAGTGCAGAGTATGTTGCAGTTCACCTCTTGGTTTAGCACATCCGGTAAGAGAATTCAGTTTCCAGTATGTTTACATGGGTGGTACAATTCATGGGAGGGATGAGGTGGGGAGTCATGATTTACGCCCTCAAAAGCCTGTTGCCTGTTTTTTCTATTACGCTAAAAAACCAACCAGGTTGAAAATACTTAACTTTAATCACAGAGGGCACCTGGGCATTTTTCAGCAGGACAAAATTAGATTATCTGCTGCTAAAAGCAGAAGTGTAATAAACTAGATAATTAACTTTGAGGTGTGTTGGATCTAGAAGTGGGTTTTTCAATACTCTTCTCTTGGATTTTCAGCACTGAACATATGCTTGGATATGCTGTTTTGTTGGGGTTTTTTCCTACTGAAATTTGCTTACCATGAAGAAATACAGTTTAAAAGTTGGTCTTTAGTTTCACATTGTATGATTATTTTTTTGAAGATTATTTTAATGTAAACTTAGAATCATAGACTATTTCAGTTTGGAAGGGACTCATAGGGAACATCAAGTCCAACTCCCTGTTCCTTGCTGGAATACCTAAAACTAATTATATATATATATATATGTAAATAACATTATTAATATCAATTTTATTATATTAATGAGACTGCCGTTTTATTTGAAAGGCAGGTTCTGCTCTGGTGAGCACAACAGTGTAACTGGAAGGGAAAATGACAGATCTTGCAAAATGTTTTGCCAAGATAGAGCTGGCTCAAAACCTGCTCCAATGTCACTGCACAATCTCCTGTAAAGTAAAACTTAACTTCATTATAGCAGATCTCTTCTTTGGAGGATGTAAAGAGCAGATTGATATTTTCATTGGGAATTCTCCACAGTGGAGAAAATTCATCTGGCATCAGCCATATATTTATTTCTTTCTAATTAAATGTCAAATTTACCTTGTAATTCTGTTCACTTGCGTTTTGGTTTTTTTTAGTTAGTTCACTCTTACCAGTATACAATAATAACCTCTATCAAGGTGTTAGATGTTGATGATCACTTCAAATGAGCTAATACTGATGCTGAATGACTGCTATAACAAGTATCTATTCAGGGCCCATAACGTCTGTTATGTATACCTCTTTATGTCCTGATAACCTTAAATGTTGATGTTTTTAAGCTAATTAACTTCTTACTGGCTACCAATAAAGAAGAACAACTTGGGGTCTTGCTTGACATTTATGAAGTTACCAGGAAAAGGAGCAGACTCTGAGCAGCAATAGCAAGAAGATGCTTTTGCGTGACTGGTAACTACATTAATAGGACTCTTCCTTTTTTTCTCCCCCCACTAAGTGCACTCAAGTAAGGCATATATATACTTCTTAAATAATCCACTGTGTATGCTTCTGATTGTTCTTGTGGATGCTGGATGGAAGCAATGTGTTGTCTGCTTGAAAGAATTATCTTGGAGTAACTATCCAGTCTAGATACATGGGTATTTAATGTGTGGCAGGGTTGCGTGATGTGCTGAAGCACAAGGAATCTGTGATAAAGTCTGTAATAAAAATATGGAGGAGCTACCTAATAATTTTCTGGTTAAAATAAAATTTAAGAAGAATCTCTTTTATAGCAGACATGAGAGTGAATGCTGAGCTATTTATAATAGACTGTATGTGTTGCATGAGTAGTGACTCACTAATTTTTCTCAATATATTTATCACAGAGCTGTAGTTGCTCCCCTTAAAAAACCCAGCATGACATTAAAAGCTCCTCTGTTCTGTACTTACTCGGTTCTTAAATTTTCACTGATTCCTATGAACTTTGGGCCAGGGAGGATGAGGTGATGGGGGTGAGTTTGGCAAAAGTAAGTCAGCTATTCCTGAGACTGAATTTAAGGAAAGGTAGTGTTTCCCTAACCCTCACCCACCCCCTCACAGTTTCTTTGGATGACGTGAGCATTGGTCAGCTTGTTTGTTGGAGGGCTGTAGGAATTCTTGGGACTTTTACGAAAATAACTAGGCTTTAGTAGCTTCCAAAAATGTTGTTTCCCCACAAACTGAAAGTGAGCTTTCATTGCTAGAAGGGGAATTAGTGCACCACCCTCATTCTATTTGATTTGATTTTTCCTTGTGAACAGCTAGGTTTATCTGCAGGTGATGCTGAGCAGCAGAGTTTGGGTGGAAAGTTATTCAGCCCTCAATATTTGGCTCTATTTCCCCATCATTTCAGTGCTGTGCTTTTATGGGGGATCCATTTCTGTGTGTAGGTTCCTCCTCACACAGCATTCATCTTCATGCGTAGGGAAGCTGAGAGTAACATAACTGCGTGGCCATTCCCACAGGTTTCTGGTGAGCTGTTTTGGGACCAAATGGTCTTAATTTAGCTCTGCTGTTTGCTGCAGCTATATCAGTTTTGGAGCACAGTTCCCATTCAGGGAGATAGTACAGCTTAAAAGCTTGTGAGAAAGATATTTTCATAGCTCACTGTTTGTGAGGTAGCTGTAACTTGATGGATGAACTATTTCCACCCCTTTCCATCTCTTCCCAATCCTGGACAACAGATAGTATTTGAAGTGTCATGGTATAGGGAACAGAAGAGGCTGGAAACCAAAAGCTCCAAAGCTGTTTGTGATCCAGCACTGACCTGCTGTGTGACATTGGATTAATTATTTCACTGGGAGGCTTCAGCTCATTTTTAAACTGACGATAGCACAAATATCTGAAGAATAGTGAGACAAGTTCAGGATGCACAAATTAATTTTTTTTCCTTGGCATCGTTTACTTGCATAAAAAAGCCTGAGACTAAATGACCGGGAGAGAGTATGTTACGTGTTTGTCAGCATTCTCTTTCATGTGTCTGGCTTCTGCTATTTTAGTGAATTTTCATTAAACCAGAGAGAAAAGAGGAATGCTTAACTGTTCAAATAAAAGTATAAAGGCACATGTCTTTATTGGATGAATCACCTAAAATTACATTTAATGCATTTTTGTGCTGCGTATATTTTCAGCTGATAAGTGTTTTGATTTAAGCACAGATAAAAATACAGACCTGAAACTTTTTTTGTGTACATTTTTACCACTGATGACACTCACTGAAAATGAGAGGTTAACTGGTCAGTCCTTTTGTCCCTGTGACAGTTGCAGGTTTAAAATTTTTTTTAGCTTTTATCTTGTGACTTGGCTTTGCCTTTTTGGAAGCAAATGTCAAAGATATGGGAAAACTGAATATTCTTCAGTTTTTTTCTGGTCACCTTTTGAACCTGCTTTCTAACACACATAATTGTTTTTGATATGGCTGCTTAACTATTTCCATGCTTCAATTACACTTAGTAGTTGCTTCTCTGCCACGTGTTCTTAATAAGCACTTGTATGAAGGAGTTCTTTTTTAGCATTTAGCACTTGCTAGTCATGTTGGGACGCTTTTTGGGAGGTTAAAAAGATCACGTGCAGATCTAGGAAAAGACCTTTTCCTATTGCAGTGATAAACTGGATTAAACTTTCACCCTGAGTATGTGGCAGTGCTGGTGTCAAGAGGGGCACACCGAGCAAGGTACTTGAAATGCCTTCATAGAGCCCCAGTAATGGGGTAGATGCTGTGGTGCATCTTGCAGTCCTGTGCCCCAGGGTGTCCAGCTGCAAAACGTATTGCAGCATTTTCCCTGCCTGTACACTTGGTTTTTCTTCCAAGGGAAACTGGACACAAGCACCGTGTGTGTCCGTGCCTGTTGATACTCTCCAGGTTTAGGCATTGCCCACCTGGGAATGAGTGCTGTGAGGCTCACCATGAATCCCCCATTCTGCAAACAGCACTGCCAGTGATTTCAGGAGTGTCCGGGGAATAAATACACTTGGCTCCTGGGACTTTTGAAAAGTTTTCCCACAATTGAAAAGTTTTCTTTTTAACTGGCTGTAAAACTTGTACCAGTTAAGTCTTGACACCTTAGAAGATGGTTCGATAAGCTCAAAGGTATCTTTGTAGTCTGAAAAGCAACAGAAAGTGACAAAGCAAAAATTCTTAGCTGTGTCAATTATAATTTAATTTTTCAAGGATGAAATGCTCTTCTGTCTGCCTAATAACTACAAGGATCTCATAACTACTCCAGAGTGGTGATATCCTCCTTTAATATTTATGTAAGTCTCTACATTTCTCTGTCCCTGGAGTCTGTAGGGGAAACTGGTATTGCACTTGTACGAGATATTATACAAACACAAAATCCGAGATGATTCTTGTACAGAGTTCATGTTCTAAATACAGGCAGGCAAAAGAGGCGATAACTTGGTCTGATCTCCCTTTTAGCTGTGAAGAGAATTAAAACAGAAGCAACTTGCCCAGAGTCACACAAGAGGCCAGTGTTACAGAGCTGAGAATCAAAACCATAATCTGAGTATTACCCTTATCTTCACCACATGACTAAGAAGAGAAATTCTAGAACAAAATTCTTATTTTCTAAATGTACCTGCAGGGGTAACTTGGCTGGGGGTTTGAATTCATCCAGTGATGTGAGAACCAGCCTGCTTGACTGCTTTGGCTTCAAGATAAACCAAGAAGAGATTAGGTTAAAGGACAAACAAAAGAGCATCTCCCCCATTCTGTGAAGCTGGGGCTTCACAATAGCGATTGTGTTCCTTCAATAAGCATGGGCTCATTTTCCATAATGACTTCTTAAAGTAAATCACAGCTTATTATCATGTAGGGATGTAATATCTTCATAAGCCAACTATACAGAAATTTAATGATTCGGTATAATTTTATTAATTTTTTTAAATCACGTTTGGGGGTTAAGGCATCCTTTTTTGTGTTATTGTTATGATGAAAAGTTAGGTTGAGACTCAAAGTGGTGCCTTGGCTACCAAAGCCAGGTATCCAATTCTCCCTCCAGAGGCCTTCAGAGGGATTTCCCTGTCAGGTCAGGGAAACCAAGGTACTTGGAGGACCTCTGCATGGTATAGTTTAATTCTTTGAGCCAAATTGCATGTGTAGAACAAACTGCATCCTCTCTTGGAGGTTGTATTAGAATAAAGATACTGACTGCTTGGTCAGTAAGGTTTCGCTATGCTTTTCATAATGGGAAAAAAAATAAATTTGCTCTAGAGTCAGACTTAAGTTGCGCCCCAGGAAATTGGCCCCTGAAGCTTAGTATAAAACATTCTCTCCTCATCATATCTCTACTTAATATTCCTGTTTCATCCAGGAGGTATATAACCAGTAGGTAAAGTGACTCATAGTTTATGAAGCCTGTAGATTTCATCTGGTGGAAAGATAGTATGTGAAGTATTTTTGTTATCAAGAGATACACAAGATATCTTCTTTTTTTGCTACCTGTAAACTACAATCAGCTCAACAAAATGAAATTGTGCCTTTTCTAGGTTGAAAAATAATGTTTAGTCTGTTACATACTGGTAAAGGGGCACTTTCTGCATATTAAGGGCTTGTTTCATTCATTTGAATTTACCTTATGAAATTAAGAATTATTTGAAATAATGTTGCACAATGTTAATTGACTTGCCAGGTAAAGCTGCTTGTTGCTGCTCCCTTGGTTTTGCTTGATTTACTTCTTGAACCGCATGCGGTTCCTTAATGGTATGAATTGAAACAGAGTGACATGGATCTTTTAAATGCGAGTGTGTTCTTACCCTGGAGCAGTGTACAGCCGGGTGAACAGTAAGCCTGGCAGAAATGGGGGGCAGTGATCTCCATTACTGGTGCTGCGCTGTGGCGGGTTGTAATCTCTAAGTGTAGATCTGTGGGTCAATTTTTTTTTAAAGTGGATTTTTGCAAAAATATTGTTCTTTTTGTTTTTTTTTGTTACAGATGGCCGCACAGATCCGATTTTGGACGATGTAGGTGATGCCTTCAAGCTTATGGGGGTTAACCTGCATGAGCTAGAAGATTATATACACAATATTGAACCTGTCACTTTCGCACATCAAATCCCTTCGTTTCCGGTCAGCAAGAACAATGTCCTGCAGTTTCCCCAGCCGGGAAGTAAAGATGCAGAAGAAAGGAAGGAATACATCCCTGATTATATGCCACCTATTGTCTCCTCTCAAGAAGGTGCGAAATTAGTTCTTTGCTTTAAGTTTTAGCCCCTGTGTGTTTGCCTATTTGTTTGCATCATTGAGCAGTTCGAGTTGCGCTGCCCCGTAGCAGTCTTTAGGAAAGGACCCACTGGGCGTTATACAACCATGGTTTCAAAATAGGTAGTAGCAGTGCTGTGGCAAGTTCGGTTTCCACTCTTTTACTTTCCTCCCAGATTAACTGTTGTTAAAATACACCATGTTAATACACATTTTGGTAATGCATTTAAATTTTAAGGTTTTAGATTACCATAGAAATGAATGTTTTATATTACCTTTTATGTGTCATCCACCCTCTTATATATACTGCAAGAGCTTACATAATTTGGTAAAGGTAGAAGGAAGTCTGGCAAGACTGGCACAGCATTCCCAGATCCTGACAGTTGTTTCTTCTTCCATTGAACAAATTTAACAAAAATAAAACCACAAAACCACCTCTTCCAATTAAAATTAATTCAGATTTAAAATAAGGAAGCAAGAGTCATTCAGAGGCTCAGTGCTTGCTTTTAATTCTCTTTGCTAATGTTGATTAGGGTTTCATCATCACTGTTCCAACTGCTTTCAATCCCTTTCTTGTCCCACAGAGGCAGTGAAACCAACTATATAAATGCCACGAGCTGCAGTTAGCCTAAGAATTTTAACAGTGGCAGTGGAAAAACAAAATTGTTTTTTCTGTTTTTCAGCTACATGAGACTTGATTGCTAGTAAGGTGAAACTTTAAGAAATGTGACCTAGTCTAACTTTCCCTTTGAACAGTGAATATCACACAGATATACTTTGTGGGGGAATACACACATGTAAGCTTACAGACAGTGTACAAAAATCCCAGACAGAAAAACTTTACTTTCCAAAAGACTGTAATGAACAGATGCAATCCTCACAAGCTACTTTGCTTAATTTATAATTTCCCTGAGGACAGGATGGGTATCATGCTCTGTTATGTGTATTGTTCTTTTTAAAGAACTAAGATCTCAAACTATGCGCATTGAAGTATGTGTAGAAATTCTTCCCAGTGTAAAGATGAACATAAATGACATCACCTTATTTGGTAAACAAAATCCATTGCTGTGCTGCTACAAATGTTGTATTTCAGTGATTTAGTAAACTGTAGTAAGCGTATGTTCAGTCTTTCATACATCACATTCAGCTAGATAGGTGCAGTAACTATGTGCTCCAGTTAGAACAGGTGAAATTAGTCAGGAACATGTATCTGAAGTGTAAAGGGCTGTCACATACAATGGTTTTAATATTTCTTATGCTATTTCCAGTAGCAATGTGAGGACTTCCTTAAGCTGGTGAGTATTTCCGAAGCTCTGTAGACCGACCTTTTCTGGGTTTTTTTAATTGCATTGAATACATAGTTATTTTTTAGATCAATAGCATTTTAATGTCTCTTGACTTAATGTAACCCAGGAAGTAAAACTGCTGTTCAAAGCAGAAATATTTTCTTGGATTGATAAGAAGATACTAAAATCTCCCCCTTGTCACGTTTGTTAAACGGGTTGTTTTTAAAATCTAACAATTAACTCTCTTAAACCAGGAAGGACAAAATGTAAATACCGTATATGTAGACAGCATTAATAAGAGAGAAGTACAGAGGAATAAGGCATTGAGTAGTGAATAGGTATTTTAGCTACCCTGTTCTAGCTACTTTCTTGAAATGCTTTAGCCTGTTTTTTTTCAGGAGGTAAACAAACACTGTTCTGTCAGAGAAATCCAGCATCTTTGAAGCATAACAAGTTAGCCGGCAGTTTTTCTCTTTTTTTTTTCCTTCTTGGAAAATCATACTTTGAAAATATGCAATATCAAATCCAACAAGGCTCAAAGTGGCTGTAGAGAAGTATCTGAACATGGGGAGTGAGAGATGAGCGCTCCAGACTTAATCTGGCGATACATGGCATACATACAAAGAGAGGCTAAAAACTGAAATGGGGACAGTTGTGCTTTTTTTTTTCTGTATGTAACTTTTTATACTCTTTCTCTTGCAAGTTAGATCCAGGAGTTAGATTTTAGCAGTCCTTATAAATAATGTATGAATCCTTTTAACACCCAAAGCAAGAAGATATTATTTCCAAAGTTGGATGAGAACCAGGAAAACTTCTAATGCCTAAGGCTAGTGTATCAGAGGACCTATAGACACAACTTCAGAAAACGAATACAGTATTTTTCTAAATGGAAATTTAAAGCAAGCATTAAATACAGCTGCTGAATGCAGGGTTTTTATGGTTGGTTTAAAATACTTACAGTTGAGGACATTTTAACTTTGGATGAAGTATTTTCTAAAAATGATGTTTGTAATTTTATGCCCTACGTGTGGTTTGGTGTTTGGTGGGTTTTTTTGGAAGGGATGAGGTGCATCAAGAAACTCTGTTGTGTTTTTTTTGTTGTATTTTACTCCAAGTAAAATTTGGAAGAAAAACTTACTTTTGCAGATTAAAGGAATACATCATAAAAATACTGAAAAATTGAAGAAGGTGTTTAAATAGTTTGCAGATATTTATTGACTAGAATAAGTGCTGCTGCTAAGATTGTGTGGTCCATAAGTTGCTTCGAGTAGGCAATAATTAGTAATGAAGGAAGACTTCATGCACATTACAATATATAGTGTCGATCTTTCAGTCACTTAAAGGAACTGTCAGGAAGACTCATTATGTCCCATTTTATATGAAAGCCTAGAGCTCAACTCGTGTTATGAGTATTTATTTACTGATAGGATTCAGAAATAACTAGTGCTGATATAATTTAATAATAATGTAGCCATGACAGTCTAAGGGTATGAGCAGAACAAGGTTTATTGGGAGAGGTGATATATTTTAACTTCATCAGTTGATGTAATTAGAAGTATTATCTCTGGTGACAAACAGACTTAAGCACATAGATAAATTTACCTATTTAGTAAGAAAAATCTATTGGGTTTTATTGTTAATTTAACAAACAAATCGGTGCTCAGTATGCATCATGACCAGTAGGTGTTGCTAACCCCCTTCTCAAACGTATAACTTCTTATTTCCACTTACACTGAAACTGGTGGTGTTGTGTTCAGAGTACACAATCTAGCCAGCAGCTTGCGCGATGTCTTAGTTGTTGTTGCCAAAGACTTGGTAAGAGCAAAAAGTCCTGTCCAGCTTGAGAGGAGCTGTTTCCTTCATAAGTATTTAATAGTAAGAAATACTGAAACAGCTCTCTGAATGATAACTGAAATAGTGGGGGAGAGAGAGGAAGGCAGATAGGTTTCCGAGATTTCTACTTTGTGTCAGTTGGAAGTTCAGTTCACTGATACAAGTTTTATTCCAAGAAAGGAGAAAGTGTTTTCTTGCCTTAAATACAAGAGTGCCTCATTTCAGTAATATGCGCTAACAAAATGCTTGCACTGTGAGGATCTGCATATATAATTATATATTTTATAAAACAATCTGACTCAGTATTGCCATGGCAAATGTTGGGTTTTTAGCAGTATTTTTACAAAGGACACTGAAGGGATAATTTTATGCCAATGTATCATGATGTTCACTGTCTGCCTATTTTTAATTAGTCTCCTTTTTGTTTTTTGAGTTATTTTAGCGCTGTTGTCACTAAAATGTCATGGTAAACTTGTAAGACAGATTAAAAAAGAGAAAAAAATAAATTAGTTGCAAAACATGATGGTCATGCTTTATTTCTTGTGCTTTAATGTAAAACAACATACATTTTGCAATAATACATCAACTTCATAGAATTTGTTGATTGTATTTAAAGCAAAACAGTACTGTGCTGAAACTAGGGCAGTTGAGAAAGCCTAGATACTTTTCCACAGCTAATAATAATCAGTATTACCTTTTGTGATAATGTGGAGAGCCTTGGGTTCTGATGCTTTAAGAATGTGTATTGCATTCTCCATAATTGAAACAAAGAAAAGTGAAGTGTGAGTGCAACATGTGCCATGATAACCTTATTTTTAAGCTTCCTGGAATGAAATTTTTACCTGTGCTTGCTGCCTGTTTTTATTACCTCAATTAATAATAATAATAATTTTTTTTAAAAAAACCCCACTTTATGTCAGTTTTTGGTTTGGGTTTTTTTCTGTCTTTTTGAAGTCATAGGTAGTTCATGCACATTTCTCTGACTGGAAAACCAAAGAAAACATGTTGCTTTTGTGCATGCAATACTGTTCATAGTCTTACTATATTTGCATCAGACCTTTGTTCCCGTCTTATACTGTAATTGTGCTGATGTATGTCAGAAGAATAAGAGGGAGAAGATGTGAGAGTCTTCCTAATAGTTGAGGTTTTTTGTGGGGAAAAAGATAGCTTTTAGGGAGTCAAACTTCCTCCTTAATTCTTGCATCATTCTTTTCTGTCTTCTGCTTCATACTGCTTTACTCACTTCACAGAGGTTCAGCTCCTTTCCCTTAAAGATGATCTGGAAACAAATGCCATTTTTGCCAGGCATTAAGTTTTGTTGTCTTTCGTTTCTGATAATGTGTGTTCAAGCACTGGCATTGTATTGCTGATCATAGAGTCAGGACCAGTTCTTGGTGTGGTGTACAAATTTGGATTTATTTGTAGCATCTTCTGTCAGAGCATTTTCCTGGCAGATAAAAGCATAAAATTGTTGATCTTCCCACAGTACTGCCTTTTGCCCTCTTTGCGTTCGATGTGACGGTAGGACCTGTTACCCACCAAAACCTGATGCTTGCAGTGACCTGAAAACATGGAAACCTAGCTGTCAGATTATACATCATTATACATCATCTCAGAACATCTCTAGTTTTTTGGTAGGATGTTGGTTGCTAAAATTCACATTTGAATTGATGAGGGATGGGGAGCGTGAAGCGAGGTGTTGATAAAATAACATGATTTTTGCATCTGATACGTAAGGTCTTCCGGTGCTAGAATTGTGGTGGTGTAAAGCATTAGTGTCTAGCTCCAGTGGCTAGATATATCAGATTTTAAAATTGCCACTGGCCCCTCAGTCTAGCAGTGCTTTCTTTGGCCATGGTCCAGAACTGAATGTAACAAGTCTCTCAGACCAGCATCATTTCAGTCTCTGGTTTCCTCAAGAGTTAAACAAAACCAATACCTCTTTCTAAATTAGTGTGTGATGGGCTTTAAAAAGGATACTGGGATATCGGCTTTGCCATTTTGGTAACACAGTTCTCACTGTTGTCATTTTGTAAGCCTTTTTGCCTTTCCCCAAATCTGCTTTAACCCCACAGACTAACTCTTCTTCGTTCTAACAGCTGTATCAATGATTTAAAAGCAGCAAGGATCTTTTCAACAGAGCATTTCCAGTATACTTGGTTAGGAAACCACCACCCATCAACAAACAGGTACTGTGTAGTCAACCAGTTTGAAGAGTTAAACCCATGCCAGAGTGTGAACACTTTGCTCCTGGCTGCTAACCATGTCTGGTTGCTGAGTATTTGGAAGCATCCTTTAGCCGTTCTTGCAGTAGGCTGAGTGTTAGACGCTGATTACTTTTGTGTTGAATGAGTCTTCATGTATGCATCAGTCTAGCAAGGAAGAAGCAACAGGAGAAACAGACAAAATGAGAAAGGCAGCCAAGCTTGAGATGCAGACAGAAGAAAGGCATTGGGAGAGAGCCAATAGGAGAGGCAGGTTTCAAAGAAAAAGGAAAATAGGAGACGGGAACAAAAAAAAGTGTACAGAAAATGTGCCTGGTTTAAGTCTTGCCATTAGACGGAGAAATAACTTTTACAGAAGGCATGCTGATAAAGCTGTAATTGGGAAGACAACTGTATCTATACCTTTTCTTAAGAAGTTGTATCATAATCGAAAGCATAATTTCCAGTGCAATACTGCAAGAAAGGATTTAATGAGGAAGAATTTTTTAAAAAAAGCTTAAAATGTGAAGCTAAATAGCCTTTCACTGAAGAGCCTCATTTAATTTGCAGCACTTCTGGGGGGAAAAAAATAATCAATGTAATAAGTGCCATAGTATAAAACTTTATCCGTGGCAGAAACCAAATCACATAGCTGGGATCCGTAGACTATGGAGACAGAGGCATACACTAGTTTATATTCTGTAGGAGAGTAGTACCTAACTTTTCCTAATAATTCATGTCTGAAAAAAAACCTAAACCCACGACTCTTGCTATTTTTGTAAGAAGCATAGTGGCAGCTGGAAGTGGGGAATGGAGGAAGTGGATTAAAAGTGTTTGCATTGGGTTTGGGAGAGAGCTGTAGTGGATTTTCATGGTTTTGTTTCTTGGGGTCTTTTAAGTGTTGTATCCTTCAAAACAAATAAACCAGCTAGACCCTGACTGTACCTAAATAAGTAAATCAGAAAATACGTGGTATAAAGATGCTGACTCCAGGGTTTTTTTAGAAGTAATAATGAGGCGTTAGTAATAATATCTATAAAAATCCAGCATTGTGAAAATGTATTTCTTTCGCTTCTTCAGCTATCTAGTTTTATTTGCTGCATATAGAAAATGAAATCAAGTTAACGTGACTTTTCTTCAAGGGGATATATATCATTCTTTCAAAACCTTCCCACAAAGATGTCTCTGTTTTTTCAGACCTGCTTAGATAACTTAAAAGTTGATAGTGATTCTTAAGGATTCAAAATAAAAACTGCAAAATGCAGAAGCTGACTCATAAAAGCCAGCCTTTTGCAGTAAATTATTTACATTATATTGGAATGAAAGTCATGGATTCTTTCACTGCATTGTGATGTGCAAATTGCAATTTTGGCTATAATAAAACTGGAGGAGAAAATGGGACTTTATGATAAAAGGATTCTATTGTCTTGTGCATTTTGAACAGAAATGCTGTCATGATTTTAATTTCCTAGTGATCCTTTTTCAGCAGAACTTTTGTCACTTGTCTTGACTTGCCATGTCAGATCAGTTTTTTCCCTTTTCTGACAATGTATGACTTTGTTTAGCGCCTATGTTGCTTCCTGCACTGTCTACTGCTACTAGAGGATTTTATTTCATCTGGATCATCAGACACCTTTGTGCCTTTGAAAGCATAAGTTTCAAATTAGGTTATCGTCTGATAGCTGTGTTACTGGTCTCAAGCGTTTCAGACTTTCCCTTACTGCACTGAGTATTTTTGGTGACTCTAGGGGAGGGGGTGGGAAATGGAAAGTCTAGCCACTGCTTAAAGCAGGATAAAAGAGAAGTGCAACTAGCCTATTTTAAGGGCTGACCTTGTAACTTTATTATTTTACAGTGCTTTCACTTCATGCTGGAGCTTTTCCTATTTTATTTTTTTCTCTTTGAGTTTTGCCACCGAGGATGCTTTAAGTTAATGAAAATGTTAGTGATTAGTAACAATTCCTGGCATTTGAAAAGCGAATAAAAATTACTTTAGCTACTGGGAGCAAAACCACAAAACTGATTGTTACCTCCCTGCACAGAAATTTGTGCCAAACTTCCTGAGAAATGGCTCGTAACCCAGACAAGCCTTAATTTTGTACGTATTTGAGAGAATTGTTTGGGAAGGATGTGGAAGTAGAACATGTTTAGGTCTCATACGTATATCTGATTTTGAGGCACGTGGCCTTAAGTTTTTCCAGCAATGCCAGCATCTTCCTGCTGTTGATGAGCAGCTATGGCATTTACATGGACACAGGGAAGGTGCATACCTGGCATTCAGGAGCTGGCGCTCCAGGTTGTTGTTCTGAATAACGCTACTGTCCCAAGAGCAGTTACTTGCAGAGTAACTTTTTACAGTTAAACTCTTGAAGTGTCTGAAACGTTTCTTTCTTCCTGTGAAAAATATCCATGCTTGGAGCTGTTCAAGAGTAGACACTGCATGATGTTTACACGCATGTTTTCAAGTCTAGCATAGCTTAATCTGGATCTTTAGCATCCAAATAAGTCATTGTGTAGACAAAGATCACTTGGGGATTATGGGACCCATATCTCTCTTGCATTAGTCAGGTGAATGACTCATTGCAAGCTTATGCAGACAAGTGGTAAGAGTCCAGGTTAAGACCAAGGGAGTCTGCCTTCTGATTTTTAAAATTATGACTAAGAAAGCTCATTTGAATTCTTTGAGTTTTGCCACACACAGATAAGCACTAAACTTTACCATACAGCTCTTAACTTCAGTGTCTTCTTCCAGTCTTCACCTTTGGTATGTGTACCTGTTTTCTCAAACTCGCAACTGAAGGGAATATTAGTGAGTAAGTCATTAGCAAAGGATAACTCATTTGTGTGTGTAGGTAGTTCCATTTAATTCTTCAAGAGCCTGAGAAATGTATAATTGGATGGATAACAGGGAGAGTTCAAATTAGAAGATATTTGAAGACATGACCCTCATTCATGTAGCAAGACACTTGGATGATTAAAGTTCATCTGTAACTGAGTGGGGTTTTTTAATCTTTCATTTTTGTAATTGCGCTTATTAGGAACACGGATTTCTGACTTGACGAGACAGTATTTTTATATATTTATTTAGTTTGGATTTTGTTTCTTTGAACAGCTGTGTAATGTGTGACTAGGTAAAATGTTATTCTGTCTGCATGTTGTGTATAAATGTGTATTGTTTGCATCGGTTAAGGAAAAGCTACCATAGCATACCTGTGTTTTTGAGAAGCAATGTCAAACTTGAGCAGGGCTGGATCTGGCTTGTATTTAGCCCAAGGCTGGAAAACATAGGGTCTTCAGGTGGTAACACAGTAAGTCACAAATTTCTCTGACTTGGTTTGAGATTAATGTTTCAATCATGGTTATAAGTGATGACGCCACGCTGCCAGAGGTGGTATTTTATATGAGAGATAAATTGAAGTTCAGCTCTGCGTGTGTGTGTTTAAAACAGTCCGATAACAACTTAAATAGCCTTTATTCGGGGCACTTTACAATCTGCAGCATTCTGCTTAATTTATTTTCTTTGGTGAACTTGTTTGCCCTCTGCATTTGCAAAGTTAGTGTCTGCTGCTTTCCCATTCCAAAGAGTTGTGTTAAAGGAAGACTGTGTATTCTTACAGAATTGGGTTGGGATGGAGCATACTTTTCTTCAAACGTTATGAATTCTGTTCCCTGAGGGGAGGAGGATGGTACTGATTCTGTGCGTCTGAGAGGTACGGCTTAACAGATTGGCCAAATAATCCATCCTGAATTGGAGAGTGAATAATTTTAATACCCCTTATCTTGCATAGATTTTTGTGGATATTCATCTCGGCAAATGAACTTTGCATTTCTAAATGTTTAGAGCAGCATGTTCATTCAGGTACAGCATACTTGAATCTTAATATTCTCCAAGTTTCTCCATGTTTCTCTGGGTTTCTGTGCATGTAGGACTTTTGTTCCAGGCGTATTTAAACAAATGTCTTGTGCTTGTGTGCAGACAACACTAATTATGTCTGACAGTCACAATTGGGAATAGCTTGGAGGAAATAATAGTTCTTGACCAATCGCTAAAACACAGGAAGTCCCAGTGCCATAGGAAGGGAGAGAAACTCACTTTTCATTTCCTTTCTAGTCCAGTGTGTTCAGATTAACTTTAAAGGGAGCTGAGGTGCAGCTCTGAGGATTTAGTCTTCAATCGTGTGCTACCTATACGTAGAGTCCGTCTCAGCAGGCAGTTAGTCACCAGCCAGAAAAACTCTAATAGCTCAGATGTTGGGTATCCTATTGCAAATTAAATATGAAACAAGGATGCGTTTGGTTTTGCATGAGAAACTTTTAACACGTTCGTTTAAGAGGCTTCTTTCTGTTCTGAGTGTTTTAAATCATGATATTGTGGAAGGTGATAGCTCATCTGTAATCTCTCAGAGATAACTAGTTTCTTTTGCTGTTTTAAAGAGAATTGGTGGATATTACCATTCGTGCAACGGTTTTCATTTTCTGTGTTATGGGCTTTACATGTTCAGATCAGCAAGGCTGACTGTAAATCAGTTACCTTTCTGGGGTATGTGTGAATATGAAATATTCTACAAATATTTGCAATGTGATCAAAACACGCATAGTTTTTTTTTTTTTTATTTTCATTTTTTTTTAAGATAAAAGCTACGATTAAAATCACATATCCTTGTCCAGGGAACTTGAGTTGGGATGTTGGGGGTTTTTTAAGAAGGTTTAGAATTACAAGTGAAAACCTATTTAGATTTTAGTGAGATTTAGCCATCCATTTATCCTCCTTTAGCATCATACCTTTTCATTTTTTTCGGAGTCCTTAAAAACATGCTATAAAATCTCATTGGTTGTGATGAGCTGAAAAATCAAGGTGGAATTTTATTGTTACAGTGTTGCTATATAGTTCAGTTACACTTATAAGTTGCAGCATATGAAGGGTTTATCACAATATTGCATATATTGACGCAATTCAGGTTTTAGTATTCTTGGGGAAAGTAAACTGAATTAAAAAATGGTAAGTATCTTGATGTTTACGTTGCAGGTAACAACATTCTCTTAGATGAACTAGTGTTCTTGGAGTGCAGCTTATGCGTAGTATCTGTTCAGAACTTAAGGTGATGCCGGCTGAAACACTGAATTTCTTCAAAACCTCAGTATAAACCTCAGGTTTATAAATGGCCCATCTATTTAAAGAGTTTTTCCTTCACATGGATACTCCTCCTCATGTGAGTTCGCTAAGCTGACCTCCTTGCATGTATTTTTGGGCCATCTCAGCTGTGCAGAGGCAGAGAGCTGCATGAGGCAAACTCCCAACATGTCTTCTAGACCCCCCAGTGTAATTTCATACAGATGGGATGTTAGTGTAAAGCTGCGGTCTTAAAAACCAGCCCTGCTGCCTAGTCAAAGACAGAATCCTTCTACTGGTATAGGAAGTGAAGAATGTTAGAAGAAATTTGGGCTTGAATTTTGAAGTGTCAGTGGTCTGTGTGTACTGTGTGTGGGATGTGGTCCTGTGCCCTGCCATAGTAGACTGTGGTTTTCCCAGGTCAGGGGCTAAGCCAGGCAGAGTTGCTGCAGTACTCATAACAGGAGACATCCAAGGCAGTCCAATGAACTAGGAAATAGTGTTGATTAGTAGATGATGTTTTATAAGAAGCTTGATCTACTGTTGAGACTGGCATATTTCAAATGAGATGAAAAATTGAGTCCTTGCCACTTGCGGTGATTAAAACCTTAGTGGCTCACTTTTCAAGAGCAGCATGTTAACCCTGCCGGCATGGTTCCAGGTGGGTTATAGAGTTCTGCCAACCTAAATGCCCCAAGCAGTTTCAAATTCATGGAGGAGAAGTCGCTCGACGCTGTTCTATGCCGCTGAATAGCCGTTGCATCCTCCCACCAAGATTATTGCATTTCAGCTGTAATTGAAGCGATGCTGAGTTGAGGCCAGGTCCTATCGACTGAATGCATGCAGCAAGCATTTTTTTTTCTTTTTTAATGGTAAATCCAGCAGTGCATGCATGTTTTCTAGGTTAGTGTTAGACCTAATGTGTGAATGATGATAAATAAATGCAAGGTCATTATGCTCTTTCAGAACACGGAGCAGAGCCCACCCTGATGTCAAATCTGTGTTTG
Source organism: Falco punctatus (assembly GCF_963210335.1). Taxonomy (NCBI): domain Eukaryota; kingdom Metazoa; phylum Chordata; class Aves; order Falconiformes; family Falconidae; genus Falco; species Falco punctatus. The sequence goes on from NC_137585.1 coordinate 64,674,832, forward strand.
CAAGGGAGAGAACCATACGCAATCTGCAGGTGCTGCTAACATACTGAAGAAACTCAGGCAAAGCCCCCAGAAATGTTCATTCCTTTTATCTAAATGTTTTTCCTCCTTTCACATGCCTATGAGGGCTGCTTTTGTGCATAGTATAGATAATAATTTTATGCAGTACTTTTAGCAGTCAACATATAGAAAAGGTGTGGGGACTTCTAGAGTATCTAGATGCAAAGATGCCAAATAGAGGGACAGCTGGTTACAATCTGCTGCAAAAGAAAAGTGTGTGATGTGGGAAGGTATTGCTGGCAGTGGTGTGTGTGCCACCAGAAGAATGCATATTGGGGTTAAATAACTTAACAGTAGGATTTTTGTAAAATGGAATAATTCTTATCAGCCCCTGGTAAAATGGCTAACGCTTGTGCTGCTTTCAGCCTCCAGTGTTACACATGTGCTTATTCTGTGCAGTAGCTATTGGCCTTATCTAAATGGAAAACCCTTTCCAGCTTGAGAACAACTTAGCAACTTTTTAATATCAAAAAGAGCACATTATACACAACACATGTACAAGACTCAAAGAAACATGTATGCTGCCTAAAGTTTTCAGAGCTAGCGTGTATGTGTGTGTACGCTAATCTCCTGAGAGTTCATTGCTCCAAGCTTTTATCGAGAGCAAAGGGAGTCAGAACCGAAGACTTCTGTGCACTGCCACTCCATCTGAAAGAACCAGCTCTTTTTTCCTTAGTTCAAGGCAATACGCCCAGAAGTATGTGTACATCGTTCCTATCAATGCAGTCACAGGACTCTGACTTTCTTTTTAAGTGAAAATAAATGACAATGTTTTCATTCCGTATTGTTAAACAGCAGAGGAGGATTCTGCTGCAGTTTAATTGTCTTAGATCAGTTTCTCAATGTAGTGCATCTTCACATTAAGCTGGTAATACCTTTTAATGTTGCTTAGAAGAGATGAAATATGTTGGTAGTATCTCAAGGCAAAGACTAGATGCTGGTTTTATGAGGAAAAGCTTAGATGTGGTTTAAAAACCTGCTTTCTTTTGGTTGTCACAAGTTGACTGCAGTTCAAACTACTCAGAGTTATTGCAGCCTTTAAATCTCCAGTTTTGCAGTTTCTTTGCCTTAATTGGTGTAAGTTTTGCTTTCCTAGATAATCTTTTATGAAAGGGCAGTGAGATGAGGGAACAGGTGAGCTTCAGAGTGAGAGATCCTGTCAAGAAGTCATGTCCACTTAGTATCACATTAACAAGGAGAGAACACGCGAGCTATCAGATAACACACTAAACACTATTCTCCAGAATTAGGTGACTTTGTTTCCTTTCCTGCGTCACGTGTCCCAATGTCCTGCAAAGGTTGGCGTTACTTTTTGAACAGCCCAAGCTACATCAGTGCCATTCTTTTTTCTGAACAGTAGTTCATTTCTTTCTCTAGTGTTAAGACAGCAGGTGTAACCTTTTCATTTTAAGCTTTGTTAAACTAGGAACCTCTCCTGGTCATAGGTAGTATGGTACATGAACATATTTAAGGCAGTTCAATTTCTGTAAGAGACGGTATGCAAAGGGAAGTCTTGCTTCCTTGTGCAAAGAGCTGGATTCCTAATTACAACAAAGTTGACAAAGAATGACATTTGGCAAAAATCCAGAGCAATACTCAGCCTGGTTGCTTCTTGTTGCAGAGTGAGCCACCTTAAGTATTCTGTCATCACACCTTCTGATTCAGTGTAAGGAAAGTTAGAAATGTAAGTAGAGATTTTTCAGGGTTTCCTCCCTCCCCCCCCCCCCCCCCTTCTGTTTGAGAGCATATTAATACCGTGCTCATCAAAGATTCACATTTCTTTAATGGTAGCTATCTGTATCGAGTTATATCACACCTACCTTCACTCTGCAGATGCAGTATTAAGGCTGAAACTTTTGTTCTGCAAAACCCAAGTAATTTCTTTAGAGCTTTTATTTTGCCTTCTATGTGCATGTCTCATTTACAGCATTCATAGCAAAAATATGTGTTCTTTAAATAGCAGCAGCATAATCTGGTTACATATGGCAAAGCAAATAATATGAAATACCTAAACTTTCTCTAATCTGAGTCCATATAGCATCTTATATTGCTGTGTGTTATGTGGCTATAAAATGCATTGCACAAGTGGGATATTTTAAGCATAGTGTTAAAATTTGCAATTTTTCTAAAATTTAGCATCACTAAAAGACTACTATTAATGTTTACTGCATTTTAATTAGAAGTAATTAAATATGTTTATTTTGAGTTTACTTGAAATTTCTTACTAGTTCTTTCTACCACCACCTCTTTCCTTGCTTGAAAATAAAACAAAGGAGTATATATCCAGGGAAGGCAATTGCTTGTACACCACACACTGGCTTTCACAGTGGAAACTTCAGGAGGGAAGCCGAGAGGAGCCAGGCAAGCACATGTAAAGAAAATTAAATGTTTCAGGCCGATCTGAGCAGTGGAGATCAGATAACTACAGTAGTCATGTATCTTCTTGGAGGTTGTATTAGCAGTTACTATGCAGTAGTCTCTACTAAAGAACAAGAGCTTAGTGTATGATACACCTGGCACAATTTGGAGGATGAGCTTCAGCAGTTTGCAATCTGTGTCCTCAGGAGACAAAAAAAAAGATACCAAAGCAGTCTGACTCTAGCAGTCGCTAGAGTTTGGGGAAGAGGGGAAAATAACTAAAACGCTATCCATGCTAGTGAGGAATGTGTTCCTCTGTAGAGTTGAACCAGAGTCATCAGGGCACACCAAGCTGTCAGCAGCATTGTCACCATTCCTCTTGCAGCTCTGGGAAAAGCACAGGACCACAGCCTGTCTCCATTTGCACCTGCATCGATTTGAGGTGCCAGGGGTGCAGTGATGCTGGGGGAAAGGAGATGATGACTTGGAGGGAGCCAGACCCTTCACACAAACTTGTGGTAGTGTAACTTTGGTGTATAACTCAGTAAGGGAAGGTTTTGGTGTGTGATTTAAGAGACGTAAGCCAGGTCTTGAAGTGTGTACCTAAGGTCTGTTGCAGTGACAGGTCATGGTGATAGTGCTAAACAAATTAATGTGGGTATTAGAAACAGCAGAGCCATGTTAACAGGACACTTTGTTCAGTCAGTTTATACTGTTGGGAAGAATCTAAGCCCAGCTGTGCTTGGCAAGCTGGACTTCTATGTATTGGGAGCACTCAGAATGCTTGCAGAGATCACAGCTTGCACAGTGCCCTTTTATCATGCACATGCATGATGATACCTGTTTAAAGAACTTCTTTATTCAGAGACTACGTCCACATCTTTTTGCTCGATGTTTCTTGATGGATCCATCTAAGGAAGAGCAGGAATCCCTGCTGAGAAGCAGAATATGTCAAGCCAGGTAGCGTGCCGTCTTAAAGGACTGTGCTGGCTCTGCTAGCTGAGCAAGGTGTTGGGATACAAGTGCACCACTCTCAAGTTTAAACTGGTTCTGAGATGTCCTTTCTACCTGCAAAACAAGGGGATCAGTCAGTGATTGGAGTCTGCTAATGAGCCAGTTGTACAGAAAATACATGTTCCACTGTGATGAAGAGAAAAAAACAATCTCCTAGATACCCTGGAAAATTAGATATTTTCCCTCTTAAAACTCAACGGGATGATCAGGTGTTTCCCAATAACACAGCTGTGGTTTTTTGTCATAGTTACTGTGTCTTATTTACTGCTTAATGCAAATCCAATAACCATATTGGTTCAGACTTCCACACTGACTGCATTGGTGTGTTTTTAACAGTGATATTTTACAAATCACTGCAGGTGATGCATAGCTTGCATGCTATTTTCAGAGGAATTTCCAACTTGAAAGCACAGTAAGCTTTCTTTATATTAGTTAGAAAATCCTGAGCTGTAAAAGCCCAAAAGGTCTATATCACTCTTCTCCCTTCAGATATCACACGTGCAAAAATTTTATAGCATTGTTCCAAGCCTCAAGTTGAGAGAAGTTATGACTTAAGGCTATTGAACATGTAGTTTTCAGACAGCTGCAAGTTCTGCTATTTTTAAACACTTCTTCACATGCAACAAAAGCTCCAGTTATTATGTGCAATAATGTATTCAATAAACTCCAATTTAAAATATTTTTTTCTGTTTTAACTGCATTTTTCTAATAAGAAGAGGAATGTGGAAGGAATTTTTTTGTGAACTCAAATAGCTGAAGTCGTATGGCAACTTTCTCACTGCAATACAGCTCCTAAGTGGAATCCATGCATAAGATGTATTTCTAATAGGTACGGTTGTTTTGCTTTTTTTCCCTGAGAATTACAAATGTCTGAGGCATGATTTAAAATGGAAATAGTGTCGTAGCCTTCACCATCGTGTCACTATCAATTTGCTTGAGTTAAACCATTTGGGCAGATACAATAGATTCAATAGAGCTATCAGATAGTATCTCACAGTCTTTTTATTTAAATGCACTTCACTCTTAATGCAAAAAAGAGCATGTATCTGTTACCGAAAGGGACTAAAGAGACTAAATACTGCTGATGCTCAGTGAGGTTTTGGTTTTCTCTGTTAGCTGCTGGTTTTGCAAACCTCGTATACTTTTTTCCCCCATCTCAACTTTTACGTGTGTATTACTTTGCTAAACTGGCACGTTTAGGAATTACTTTTGTTTCCCTCAAAGCTCAATCTTTCCAGCGTTCTGAAATTTTTCATTTTAAAACCCCATCTAATTTGTGTGCCACTTCTCCAGCTGGAATTGGAACCTGGTTTTGACCAATGGTTCCGTATTGCTTCCGTGTGGTACTGTGGGTCTTTTAATGCTAAGACAGACCTAAATGCAGTGATCAAATTTGCTGTGCCTTTTCTCTTTGCCAGTGCATGCCTCTTCCTAGTAGTTACCACTCCTAAGTATTCCATGCTTCTCTTCCTCATTAACAGGCTTCTTGAAATGCATTAAATATTTTTTTTTCTGCATGCTGAGATCAGCTTACGTTGTTCTAGGCACGATAGTTTGTGCATATATTTCTCATAGCTGTCGTTCTCCATGAACATTTGTGCCACACTTTCAATGTTACACTTTCTGACAAGTTTCATTAAATGGTATCATCCCTGGTTTTAGAATATGCCACAATAAAAGCATGCCTAAATTATATTCTTTTGGTTCCTTACTAGATAGCTCTCTCCACTTGTTCATTACCACTTGTCTGCATTCTTTCAGCATGTTTCATTTTTTGTCCAAGACTTTTCAAGTAAGATTTTTTGATACTGTCAGATGTTGAACTTTAAAGCTTCTATTATAGTTTCTATTTATCTATTATTTTTGTAGTTCTTTCAGAAAGGTCTGAAACTTGATCAAGTTTTCTTTTTCTTTTTTTTTTTTTTTTTTTTTTGTCTAATCTTAGTGTGGTTTTTTCTTAATACATCCTAATTCTCTTATGGGTTGAAGTGGTAGTTGTTGGGGTCATTCTTTTGAAGTGTGTATATAATCTTGACTTACTGATAATATTAATTAGATGCATGTAATAACAAGCAGCTTTAATAATTAGTGAACTCCTGATAGAGACAGAACAATAGTTTGAGACATGAATTTTGAGTAGCAAGACAAAATGATCCAGCTACTCTTGGTTCAGTATCAAAATGGCGTTGCTTGCTATGTACGAGTTTCTTGGGTTTGGGATGTGCACTGATGGCAGTTTATAATTCTGGAATTTGATAGTGATGGTTACAGTCTGAGACCACTCAGGATGAAAAAAAATGCAAACCAAAATTACAATATATTCGTTCTACATCGCTGAAAAAGCTTTTCTTCTATACAAGTTTTATTACAGAAATGTGAGCAGAAGCAGCCAAAAATGGAAACTTGCCCAAGAAGTTCAAAAGTCAGCATAAAGTGTAGTGGAAGAGAGAGGCTTAAAGTGTTTGCAGTTTGTATTTCCATCCCTGTTTGCCTTCCTGGAAACTTGCCCTGGGTTCATACTTGGGATCAGCTGCACTTGGTAGCTGATACTGAGATGTGGCTGTAACCCATGACCACCCTTACAGGAAAATGTTTTTCTCTAGAGTTCTTGCTAAAGGATAAAAATAACATAATTTTCAGTCTTTTCTTACTAGAGTTTCCCTTTTTTGCCCTAGTTTGTGTTCTTCTGAAAAGGCAAAAGGGTTTTCCTTGCATAGCTGAACAGTGCAGGAATCTGTTTATCTGGTTGTCTGGTGTTATATCCAAACTTGATGGCTGCTGTAGTCCAGAGTTAGCATGTCTTAGAGGCTTGAATGTTTATGTCTCCTTAACATGAAGAAAAGTTTTGACATGTATCTTGACACTGCTGCATCAGTGCTAACTGCATTTTTTTTTTTAATCAGATAGCAGATTTACTATTCTATCCAATTATTTTTCCCTATTAAATGTGCTTATCTTGGCTTACATACCCCCTTATCCTAATTTTCAGTAAAACTCTCATCAGTTTACTTATATGTAAAGCCTGGTATGAGATATTGAGGGTACAAGGGACAGAAGTAACAAGGAAGAATGACTGAAAAATGCTTAAAGTTCTTTTTTGCTGGAAGTATGTTAGTCTGTTACAGCAGCAAATAGTTTTGGTTGGTTTTTTTAATGAACAGCTGGCTTTATTTTTATAAACAAACCTTTCTGCAGATGTCTAAAAGGGAAGAAAAATGTGATGGCTTTGTCAGTGGAGCAGCCTGCCTAATTGCCTTGATCAGATCCTAGGTGAGCTTTCTGAAGCTTAGATGGTACAGTGGGCAAGAATGCAAGAAGCTGGATGTGACCATCTAAGGTTGCTTTCACCACTGTGCCCGTGGTCTTACGGAGCATTCTGTTGTCTTGCTGTTCTCGCTACTTTTACAGAATAGCAGTGCTGTCAGTCTAATGAGCAAACTGTATTGTTAACAGTATTTGATACCACTGCGTATAAATCTAAGGGAACAAATATAATAATAAAGTACCAAAAGGTAAGATGTTCCCTGTAGGTGTCTCTTAGCAAAGTTCTCGCAGTCACATTTAGTTTCCCTTCTTCAAATTATTTCTTTGTATTTGTGATGATTCTTCTTCGTTTTCTTAACTTTCACAATTTTTTTTCTGAATCTTTTGCAAATCTTTCAGAGGAGAATGATGCAATTTTGATTTGTTTGACAGCCATCACAGTTTGGCAAGAGCCATCTACGTATATGTGCAAATTATTTATGCTCTGAAATGAGAGTTTTGGGGGTTGTAGTGTTTCCTGAATTTGGCTAACAGTTCAACTTGGAGATAATGTGCTGCTCTTGTTCCTTTTCATTAGGTGTCCTGGTTTGGGTTGAGTTTTTTAGAGCGGGGAAGAGATCAGATTTCAGTGCATTTCAATAATTTTTAAATTGCCCAACTTCAAGCATCTCTTTGGGCTAATGCTATATGCATACAAAAAGTTTTGTTTCCCTTAGCAACCGAAGTTTAAATACGATTACTCCATTGAATCTTACAGGAGTGATCTGTGGGTAAAAAGTTCTCCATTTAGTGCTTTGTTAGTGATATGCTGCCTTGGAAGATGTTTCTTGTATTTGTTTACTGAAAGTAAAAAAGTGTGCCTGTAGGATCAGATCTAATACGCTATCACTGATTTTCATGTGGAAAACATAACTGTAAAAAAAATAGTTTCATTCTATGGTAAAATAGTTTGAATCTATAGTAAAACTGTAAATTTGGTCTTGGAAAAAAAATATGTGCTTTGTGTATTTTAGCCTGAATTCACCATCATAATAAATACTAATCACAAAAGCTGCAACACACATCCCAGCTACTGGCAACTGGCTGCATGTCATGATAGCTTAGCAGACAGAAATTAAGTCATTCCTTCTTATTTTCATTGAACAGAGAGCTAAACATATCCTGACCAAGTGCTAAAGAAATGCTTTTAGAACAGAAGCCAAGACTTTTGTGATTTGGGGAAGGCTGTTTTGTAAAGTTACTGTCACATGCCGTGAAATCTGTGCTGTAGGTGTACTGAAGTGTGCGGGGCATGCAGAGGAAAGTGGATTTATGCTCTCCATTTGTAGTTCACTTTTGACATCTGCACAACCACTCTGTCTTTCCATATGAATCTGTGGACAGATTGCTTGCAAGTAAAATAAAGTTTCAGCATTTTTTTCCCCTGATTTAAAAAAAAAAACAACAATCAATTTGTTTGTTGGGGGAAAAAAAGGGGGGGGGGGGGAGTTGCCCCTGAAATGGGCACCCTTTTTATATAAACAACTTGCATTTGCACAGGCACCTTTCCAGTTTGTACAGGGAGCACTGATGGTTTTGGCGGGTGGCAGGCACTCCTTCGCTCTGCTTTGCCTTTCCCCCCCCTTCTGCTAGCTCCAGCTTTCATTTTCTTCTTGTTGTAGGGACTGGCAACAGATAGTGGAGGAGGGAGAGAGCTGAGAGGCTGATGTCTTCCGAGATGGATCTCAAAGATCTGGGAAACTCTAGAAAGTTATCAGTGCTTACTCTCCAGGTGACAAATTAATTAAGGTGGCTGATGTGTCTTCCTGGGGCACCCAAATTGAGAATTCCTGAAAAATCTAGGTTTTCAGAGGAGTGAGCCAATAGGTCTATAGTAAATTAGGGCTATGTATTCTCCTTGATTATTTGTTTGCTATTTTGATTACACTAGCCTGCTTAAGCTGTCTGTAGAAAAAGAAGGTGGCCTGATCTTCCCATTTTATCTTCCAAGTCTCTTTAAAAAGCCTCGATTTAACACTTAGGGGAAGAAAATGCCTTGTGCCTGCCTTCATTGTTTACTGGACCTTTGTAGCATTTTGCACATTGAACTGCAAACCTCTCACGAGGTTGTGATTATTCAGAAAACGGTGCAATCATCTTTTAAGTTTTGTTGACAAGGAGATTAGTTTATGCCAGACAAATTCTGTGGAATCGCAGCATGTTCAATTTCCTTAGAAATACACATTGAATTTAAAAGTCTTCCTTTGGGGAATGAAAGGGAGTAAGTTAATACAGTTAATCACTCCTGACGCTATCTGTCTGAAACAACTGGAAGACAATGGATTGAGATTTTACATTGTACAACTGTCCCACAAAAGTAACGCTCCTTGTGGAAAGGCAAAAAGGCAGGCCGCTTACAAGCAGGCAGATACTGCATTAAGGCTACAGTTCTAAGCAGACAGTAAATGGACCTTTAGGATCCAACAGTAGCAGTAGATCTTCCATCATTTGTGTAGCAGTTTGAGCCAGCAAGTTGTTAAATGTTTTTGGCTAGCTTGAACTTAGAGTGATATTACACGCTCTTGAAACAGTGTTACTAATACACTTTTTTTCTTGTTGTTATTGCAGCGGTGTGGCTTAAAGTAATTTTATCACCTCCGTTTAACCTTTGATGTGTGTAAGTTTAAATATATGTCCGGTGGTGGCTCACCTGCTGCTATCTGTGCAGTGGTCTCTCACTGTGGGGCCGGGGGGGAGATAGACTTGTGAAAATTAGGCTCACAACACGGATTGCCAATTGAGCTAAGTGGTGTGTGATGGTGCATGCCTGATGCCTCAAAAAGACACACTTTTCATCTCTGCCTTTTCTGTACTGCTGTGTTTAAGCGACTCATTTTTCAGGACTCAGTTAGCCCAAACGTGTTCCAGCTTTGCTGATGGGAAACAGAGGTGAAAGAGAGGTAGATCTGAATGCAGAAAGCCCAGGGCTTGTAACAGTGTGTAGTAAATAAAAAGACTGTCAGGATTGCTAAGAACTCATACCTTTCTTTGAAATTAGCAACACCTGTAGGTACTCCCAACCCTGAAGGTTTATACCTAGTTTTAGCATCTTGATTTCAAACCATCATGCTTGATAAAGATCATAGAAGACGGTGTCCATATCAAAGCCTGAGCAAGCATCCTGCTCTCATTCTCCAGCATTGCCATCTAGATTAGTGTCTGATAGATTACCACCTCTTGGGAGGCTTGTGAGGTGGTGAAAAAGTTACTGTAATCTACAGTGTGTGCAAAAACACCTCGCTTCAGGACTGCCAGCCTGCATTTGTGTCTTACACAGAATGTTCTCTGTCATTTTAAACCACAGAAATTAAAGATTTTTCCAGAATAGGGTAGTTTTTTGAATTCCTACTTCTAAAATTAAAACAGGAAGGATCACCATTCCTTCCCCACCCCCCACCCCAGTTTTATAAAAGGTGTCACTAAGGTAGAAAGACATGAGTTTTAACCTCCACCTTGCTCCTCTGCATACCCAGAGCACGCAGTGTTGCTGTGGAGAGGAGCTGAGTCCCAGGAAGCTGCTGGTGGGAAATGGGCTGACACAATTCATGGCCATTTTTGGCATCATGTGCTTCCTGCAGCCATGAAGTTATCTGCATGTTATGGCTACAATCTGATCTAAAATATCTAGATGGTTGTGGTTATAGGTTTTTTGCAAGGGACAAAAACTATTTGCAAGTTAACTGTTAGAGAGCTATTGAATAACTTGTGCATTTGGGGAAAAAGTAACGTTCACACTTTCAAAACTGTTGTTCATTTTTATTAGTTGACATTCTAAAACTTTGGTCCAAGAAAAAAACATAGTGGAAGTAAATAGCTCTTCTTTTTTTTTTTTTCCTGTTCTTCCAGACCGAGGTAGGAAGGGGCAAGGGGATGTAAAGGAGGATCTTCTGCTTACCTCCTGTCTGCAAGATGTCAGTCCTGAGAATGTCTCTATTTATAGCTATGAAGTTGTGCTGCTGCAATAGTTCCCCCAAACACATAAAATTAGAATGATTGCACTGAAACCAGATTGTGACAGCCCACTCTCTCAGGAAGAATTTACTTTCATTTGGTCCTTTTAAAATCGCAGTTGTAATGGGGAGGAGGACAGTGGGTGTCGTTTGTTTTTCTTCTTTTTTTTTTTTTTTCCCCCTCAAGAAAAAAGGAACCGTGAGGGAGCTATCACAAATTTCTGTGCTGTACTTTTCAGTTGTGCTAAGATCCTTTGCCTCCTGTTTTTGTTTCCCCTTTCCCTTTTCCACTTGGCCATCTGAAACTGGAATTTTGAAAAATACCAACCAGCCTCCTGTTGGTGTTTAGGATGACATTTAGTTTGCTGGTTTATTGTCAGAAGCCAGACAGCAGTGTTTCAGGGGTAGTTACCATCTGGAAGAAAAATAAATTAGTTTCATTACTCGGTACATTTTAATAAGAAAACAGGTGGGGTTTCTTTTACTTGGTTTAGATTATGTTGCAGCCTGTTTGCTTCCAAAGGTGTTTCTAGTATCATCTAGTTGTATCTGTCATAATATATAAGCAAACTAAGTTGGAGCTTGAGAAAAGCAGTGCTTCGGTATGGGGACCCAAACAGGTTAGTCTTTGGGAGTATCCTCACTAGATGGATTCTGTGAGTGAGAACTGAACAATTCAGACCTCAGACACCGCTTTTGAAATGGCTTTTGAAATGGCTTTGAACTGCGGCTGTCTTTGAAAAGATTAGTTGCAATCTCATTGACACATGCACGCCTACCACGATGCCACGCTGGCCTGTACCTCCTGCGGAAAGTTGGCTTAATTCGGGTTTGGAAGGGTGCCTGATTTTCAGCAGAAACGATCCCGAAATCCCGCTGCCTGGGTTTGTGTCCTGCTTGGCGTTCGTGCGGTAATTCGGCATTATTGTGATGCCTCAGCAGAGGGCACTGTTGTAGCATTAAAGGCACTTGAAAGTCTCATCTCCAGCTTTTCTTGATAATTTTTTTTTTTATTATTTTGGAAAGTGTTTAATGTTCTCCATGTAATTAAATTCAGTTCCCTGTATAATTAGCAATGGAGCCTTATTCTTTGTGCCACTGCTGTGGATAGTATTATTTTTGTCTCTATTTGCCTTCAGTCAATGCAAAATACTGTTGCCTATCAAAATGTAGAAAGTTTTATTGCTGTCTCTCAAAGCATAAGCAATATTTAAAGGTGGAAATATAAAACTGTAGTTAGTTTCATTTAGTTGCTCAGACTAAATAGGAAACCTTTAAAATTCCTGCTTGTGGCTCAGGAAATAGGAGAGTTAATGCACCATAATAATTTTACCTTTGTATCCCAATGTGTATTATAATATTTTTGGATTGTCAGTACTTGCAGGTTGGTAAAAATACATATGCAAACCCATAATATTTAATTATGTGGGAAACCTATTGATTTTATTTGGCAGCATTTATTTTCTCTTTAATTTGTTTTCCTCTGTATCTTTGCGAGAAGTTGTACTGTATTGGTGCTGTTTAGCATATTGAAATATTAATTACAGAGTGATCAGGCATAGTTATTTTTCATTAATTGCAAATGCAAAGTAATTACTGTGACCTAGAAATAGTTTGCTTGTCCAAATACCTGTAAACATCCTTATTTTTTTTATAATTTATGAAGACCAGCTACAAAACATTGTGTCAGAAAGAAATAATTTTCTGAGGCACTGGAGATCTTAAATCTTAATTCTTACATTACATTGGAATGCTCTTACTGCTTGTAAAGAGAAGATACCTGGAAGATGGAAGTCTATTAATATTCTGGTGTGTTTGGCTCTTAAATTGGCAAATACATTAGAATTAATTACAAAAAACATGTTCTAGTTTTCTTTCAGAAAGTGACTCTTTGTCTGAAACTGGTTGAGTTACACGAACAACCCGGAGAAGTTTGCATTAAAGATTGAGGGATACGCTCTGCCGCTGGCGGGCAGGATACTCTTACAGTCATGTCAAAATAAACCACAAAAGACATCATCTCCAGAAATCTCTGTCGCCTTAGAAATAGTGGGAAATATGTTTTCTTTTTTTTTTTTTTTTCCTTTCTTTTGGTAGTAGAAAATGTTAATTAAGTTATCGTCAGCTACACGCAGTTGGGAGGATTGCGAGGAAAGGAGCACCAAAGAGTTTGGAACGAAAGCAAATGGTGCAGACCGGTACGGCTCTTCGCTTCTAGGGCTTCCACGGGAAATCCAGGGGTCAGGGCCTGATCCTGCTGCGGACCTGGTGCCCTTGTGGTCTGGTAGGGTCCGTAGGAAGGGAGGGCTCCAGCCCTGTGGGATGTGTCGCAGACCTCCGGCTGTGTGCAGCAGGATTCCTGTCTCAAGGCTGATGCCGCTAAAGTCACCGCTAGGATTGCAGCTGAAAACAGCAACTTTAAATAACAAAGGAAAAAGTTGCTTGGGTCCTTCTTGTCAGTGCAGTGCAATGCAACTGGCTTTTACTTTCACAAGGTGAGGCGATTGTCTCAAAAAAAAAAAAGAAAAAAAACCCCACCAAACTCTGTAATATTGCTGTGCAATAGGTTGTAACAATCTGGTGTTACATATTTTCTAAGGGGACTAATATTGTGCTCGAGAAGACTAATTAAATGTATGGTTTTGTTCTTTAAAGCTTTCTTTCATATCATTTCCTATTTATTAGTGTCTCCTTACATCTGCTTGGTAGGCTAAATTCAAGCAAATTCTTGTTTTTTCTGAAACATTAATACTGATGTACTGCTCCTGTATCATCTCTGTAGCTGTTATCTGTTGTATGTTTTCCCCATGAGAGGCTATCACAGGTTTTTAGTCCAGACTGTTTGTATTCGACAAGGTCAAGATAAGTTTTATCTCTATAGATAAGTCAAGTGCATTAGGATCGATACAGTTACAGTAAAATACATTGGCAATATTTATTGCCAAGATCCTAATGAATTTTTAAAGCTTGTAGGACTCTATCAGTGTGATGTGGGTGCCCTAAATGGTTGTTTGTAACAAGGTCCATGTGATTATAGTTAGGTACTTTTTAAAAACAAAAAATGTACAACTTTCTGGTTTTTAACAGGGATGGATATGTTCCTCCTCCCCCAAATCCTGACAGATTCTTAGGACACAGTCAAAATAAGCATTTACTTCCCATTCACTTGGGCGTCTGTATAGGGATTTATGAGGCTTATCCCCAAGTTACCTGTTACGATTATAAAATTACTCTATTTTTAGCACACTAATAGGTTTTTGGAATTTTACCTTCCATTTTTTATTGACAAGATAATTGTCTTTGTTTTGGCTTTGACAGAGTGGCTTAGGCCAGTTTCATTTGTGATATAAATTTCCCTAGGTACGTATTTATGCAGTTAAATCAATAAGTATTTCATAATCTCTCTAAATACTTATGTAACTTAATAATTCCAGCCATTATGATGCATCTACTTAAATATGTATTTTATGTAGGGGCATTTAAAAATGCAAATTATAGGGATTATTTTCCTTCAGGCTTTGTATTTTTCTGTTGCATCAGATAGAGAGTAAGAAAATTAACCCACGAAAAATCCTACTAAAGTAATAACGAAGATCTAACTTATATCCGGTAAAGATAATTCAGTGATAAGACTGCATGGTTCGCTTGAACTCATTTTGCTTTCTGTTTTCTGTAGTTGATCTTTTAAACTGTGCGACACAGCCATGGTAGCATAAGGACTAAGTTAAGGAGAAAGTTTCCACCTTTGCCACAGTCACCTATTTTTGGGTCTTTTATTAATACCCTATCCTCATCTTTTGTCGGTATGTCGTCTTCTCCTCCTGGCTCCCGAGCACCCAATGATTGCTTCTTTGTATTTTTAATACTTTGAAATTCAAAATTGGGAATGATAATACCATGTTCAGAAGCAGCTGTGTAGCTTCTCTTCGTCGTTACCACAGAGGTTTGATACCTGACACTTTTAATTTAATTTAATTAGGGAGGCAGAACCCCATCTTGGTGTTCATTAAGGGGATTATTCATCAAAGTTATTGCTTCCTTGATGGAGAATAACAATATCACTCGCGACGGCTGACGTTGCTCTCATAACTATATTACTTTCTACTATTTTTCTCTCCAGGGCTTTGTACTTAGTCTCTTTATTTGAAAATTTTAAATTGAGGGAAGCGTAAACTTCTAGTATAGCAAATTCACGAGGGCCACATTTATTTTAGTCTAGTAGCTTTATGTCATGTAAATGATTCATAGAAAATTTTTTTTCTGTTTTTTATTGGTTCTCCGCGCTGTCTTTAAATATTTGTATTACTTTCAAGCTTAGCTGCACTTCAGCTTCGGAGCCTGAGGTTCCTGGCTGCTTGTTTGCTGATGTAGCTGAACCCTGCCGTGCTGAAATCCTGCAGAGATCGCTGTAGTAAGGAAGCCTCTACGGAGCAGGGAGTCACCATGGGGTTTGCTGGAACAGAGTGGAAATCTAATGTAAAATTAATCACGGGGGCGGGGGGGAGTGGGGGAGAGCGGACTGCTTGCAAAAGTTATCTTTTGTAGCGCAGCCCTAATCAAATATTCAGAAAATGACAGCTTTAAAAATAGAACAATTGTCCTTTTAAAACATGACTAGTTTGGTTAATTTACCCCCAAGTATCCGGTGTCTGTGACTCAGAAAAACCCTTATCTACTAAGGGGGGAAAAAAGAGCATTGCAGAAAAGGTGACAAGTTTTCACCTCTTTCCTCAGAGAACATTTTAATTCCACTTTAATCAGCCTGCCAATAAAAGAGTACTTGGCTTTCAAGGGGAAACAAATCAAAATATGCATTTATCAGTCACGAGGCAGAATTCAATCGCTCACAACTGATGAACTCCAAAAGGAATGAAACTAGTACTATCACGCTGCCTTGGTGGTTTGCTTTGTACTATCAAAGAACTGCTACTATCTTTTTCTGCCACATCCACTGTTTGTCTGTCATCCCTATTTATGGCCTTTCAAAAGAAATGCTTCATAATTGCTGTTAATGGTTAAAATAAAAATATCCCCATCTAGATAACTAAACTAGTGTTCTGCTGTGTGCAGATTTGTATGCTCTGCAGCTGCCAGAATAACTAAAAATAAGTAAATAAAATAATTAGCCAGAGATGAGGCAGAGGAAAGAGGTTGCAGAGCGGTACTGTCAGTGTTAGTGTACATGGCTCCTACAAGGGCATGTCACGGGCCTGTCTTATTAAAATAAAACTTTATTTTCCACTAGCAGAGGAGACTTCAGGTTCACATTGCACTGCGCAGGTGGGCTCTCATTTCAGACTCTTCTGTGCAGCTCCAGTTAAGAAAGAAGAGCCTGAAGTGGAAAGAAGGGTTTTTTTGTATCAAAGCAAAGTTGGATGCTGTTTCACGTATGGGTGTTTCTAGGTTGTGGGAATTGGTTGCTCTGGGTTTTCTGCTTGTTTAGCATGAGGCGAACACATTGCTCACTTTATTGATATTAAACAGAGTCGTCCTGATGGTTACAAGTAGTTAGACTAGCATTATACACAAAGCTGAATCTTTCAGGTGAGAGAAACTGCATTCTTTGGGCTTATCTAGCTCCCTGCGCTGGAATTTACATGCGTAACTACCAGTGCATCAAGATGAGTTTTTCGCCTTTGTGTGGTTTGCATCTCAATGAGGGTGGAGAGGTGCAGTCTGTTTAGCTTTCCTTCTCCCTGCCCTGAAAAATGGTTAAAACTCACCTCATACTTTATTTTTGCTTTGTTCCATCCGACTTCTCTTCTGCTAGTAAGGATTTATGAGGCCAGAAAGCAAGAGCCAAACTGCTCTTCTGTTTCATTTTCTCCATTTCTTGTCCTTGTTTGCTTTCTTTTCCGTTTTTTTGCTCCCTGTGCAGAATGTGCTTTCCACTGCCTGACTGCATACCCTGTTAGGGCAAGGCTCGGGCAGATCCCGAGGTGCTCAGCTCCCCTAACAGCACCATGCCTTGTTAAAATCCGTGCCTCGACTCCAGTGTCCTGGGATTGCAGCCTGAAACTGGTTGTGCAAAATACCAGCCTTGGTGCGAGTTTGATGTGCAAAAACACCGGGATCTGACCTCTAGTCTCTCCTTTTCCCCTTCCTGTGGTTCCACAGTATCTCACTTGTGTTGCCCCAGTCTGGGGAGCTTTCTGCTCTCCTCCATCCCACTGAGCTCCATCCTCTCCTCAGATCTCACCTCCTGACCTCCTGGTTTTTTCCCCGGGAGTCAATTAGACAAAGGAGGTACGTTGTCATGTGGATGGTATATATACATAAATTGCATTGTATTTTTTCTCTTTTTATGGTAGATTTTAATCTTGTGTTTCAAAAGCATGCTGGTAACAGCTGCAGCTAAAAGAAATATATAAAGTAAGATAGTTAAAGTGTCTGTTTGGGTCACGCATTTGTGAAAAGGAATGTGTTGATACTGCTTGAATAGATAAGACAACTTGTGATACTCTAAAATTAAAAAACGGAGAAGTAAGGTAGAAATGTCAAGGTGGGGAAGAAACTTCTGTCTCATCTTCATTTGAGCGTGGTTACATCAGTTGTAGGGTAGTAGGAGTAAAGGGGTTTGTGCTCAGCTGTAAATTTAAGTACTGCTTATATTTAATTGATGTGAAACTAGGCGTGCTTGATTTGAAAGGTATGTTGCGCAGCTTCAGAAAATGAAGTTTAGGAGAAACCAGTAGAACTGTAAATAATAATTTTATAAAAATATTCTTATGGCTGCAGATAAATAGTTTAGGATTATAACTTGCTGTTGCTTAAATAAACAATTGACTTTACAAACAACAGATAACACAGAAACCATAAGTTTTCAAAACAACCTTTATTTTTAAATGAAAGCTAAAGGAGAATTTTTAAGATTTGCATGGAGCTTCTTACATTTCACATAGGCATTTGCATTAATGCTTTTGTCAGACAGACCTTCACAGTCTTCATACTCTTGTACATGTTGCTGGAATTCTTGCCCCTGTTGCCCAATTTTCTGATAATGTGCTGTGCTCAGGAAATATTTCTATATATTCACTCTGGGAAAACATAGAAACATTATTTCTCTGTTAGGTAATTTTGCTTTAGAAGTAATCTTCTCAAGGTGGTAGTGTGTTATGTATTTGAACCACCTGGAATATTATATATACAGGCTACTAAATTCTTAAAACGTTTGTACTGCTAGGTGTGAATAGGGATAGTTCTGTGTTTTCTGGAGAGCTGATAAGAGAAATGATAAATCATTAGACAGCACTAGGGCAGCTATGTCACGTGAAGGTTGGAGGGGGAGGAGGAGTACTGAGTAAAGGAGGAGTCAGAAGCTGACAAAGTTCTTCAGAATTCGGTAATTAATAAAAGTGAAAGTAGGAGTCAGCAAGAGCTGGAATAACGAAGATCTCTGACTTCTTTAAAAATGCAGAAACCCAGGTGTTGTGATGTGGGGTTTATATCCTGATAGAGGATTTGGTTTGTTACCCTGTGTGTGATAGGAAAATTCTGAGTGTATCACAGAAAAGCATGAAATGTCCTTTGGAGGACAACTGTACAATACCCTACCCTCAAAAAAAAAAAAAAAAAAAAAAAAGTATTTTCCCTTACCTCTCTCTGTAAGACTTCTGTGCTGAATCATAAGGACTTAGAGATTTTATTTTTATTAGAGCTTTGGCTAGTCTTACTAAATGTGTCAAAATATGTCCAAGTGTGTAATGAACTTTAGAGGCTTTTGGCAATACATTTCCTGCATTCAGTGGTACATTCTTGGGTTTGCAGGGTGGGGGTGGGGGAAAGATGCATTTTTATACTGTTGTCTTTGGGAATTAAATGCCTGATTACCTTCTCTCTACCTCTACCTATATAGCTTTTTTTTCCCCCCCTTTTTTTTTTTTCTTTTTAACTAAGTATGTAAGATGGCCACATACTTGTGCCACAGCTTTGGCCAGCGAGTACTGCCCTTGCGAGTCTAATTATCTGCCCTGCTATATTGCTCATATTATGTTATTTGGCATGTAACAGCCGCCTATTATTATTACTTCTTCCTGACCCTCCTGTAAAGGGAAACCACAATAATTGAAGGGGCCTCTGATTTTGTAGCCCTTTCACTGGATGTGTTTGTGTATGTTACTTCAGTATTCTTAAGCAATTTTTGTTACGCTTCTCATGGCCAAATCTTGTTCTTCATAAGATTGGTAGGAAATGGCCCCATTATTTCTTTGGGGTCAGATTTTGCTACTGTGCTTTTATAACTTCAAAGACAGCAATAAATAGCTGGTCCCCGTCACTGGAGCGAAACACACTTGAGTGAGAGGTCAGAAAGAGGCGGCAGTGCTAAGAAATTTCTCTGAATGTCAGAATCAATTAAAATATTACTTTATTTAGATTAGTGATTTGATGGCATTATTCTAATTCCTGGAGTCTTTTAAAGCCCTGAGTTCCATTTGGAAATATTGGCACTAAAAAGCATTGCATGCCTGAAATCGGGGAGGGGGTGGGGGCTGTGTGTGTTTGTGTTCCTTTTTTTTTTTTTTTTTTTTTTTTTTTTTTTTTGGAGTTGAATAACTTGGAGTCATCTAGTTTACAAAAGCATAGGTGTAAGGCACAACGGAGAAATTTATTCAAGACCCTTTCCTTGCTGCTTTTTAATCTGCTGCAATTACTGTATCTTGTTAACCCTGTAAGTAAATTAAGTTGGAAACTCAGCTGTCCCTTAAAAAAAAAACACCAAAAACTTTGATGCATTGGGTTTCAGAGAAAGCCGCCACCACCATCGCCTGCAGTGTGGTGGTAACCTAAGGGTCAGACGAACTTGAACTGCAGCATTAGGTCTGTCGTTACGTCCATCAAACCGGTGCTCCCTGCGCTGCCGACTCAGGCTTGCACGCTGCGGCTGCAGTTTTCCAAGCAGCTCCTTCCTGGTGCGTTTGGCACAAAAGGGAAGAGAAATACATGTTATCCACTGGTTTCACCTCCTCTGGTCGGAGGGAGCTTTTACCTTCCTGTTTGGCTCGCCACTAAGAACTTCGCCAGAGCTGTTGTGATGGGTCGTAATGTAATTTGAAGAGAAATATGTTTTGGCATGCCATGTTTATCTTATGGCAGGAGTTTCTATGTGTCCAATGTGAAGCTTGTTATTACCATGGACTAAAAAGCTCGATGCAACATTCTGTGTTTTATTTGATCCAGCACACACGTGTTTGATGCTTAATGTTCAAACCAGTAATGGTGAAATCCATAAGTAACTACTAGCTCTTAGCCTTGTTTCTCAGATTGTGGTGCTCCATATTGCTTTCAAACGTGATCTAGTCTTTGTAGGAATGCTCTTTTGTAAGTGTTCATATACTAAACACATGCTTGGTTCAAAAGGCACTTTAAAAACTTAGGTGGTAGCTGACCTGGAGGGCAGATAAATTGCTGCCTTAAGAACTTCCCACAGTATTGTTCTTTGGGTTTGCATAATTTTTTTTTAAAAAAGTTTTATGTAATAGTAAAATAGTAGCATCTGGTTTTGAGCATTGCAAACCCAAGGAGCCATTTACACTTTGGATTTTACAGTCACAGTGATGCACAAGATGGTACAACCAGACTGAACCTCCAATCAGATTAATGTATTCATGGGTTTCTCTTTTTGAGCCAGACAAGTCATTATAACATTTACTTCAACCTTCAGTATAACAGGCAGTGCATTTCTCATCAGCTTTCTTTGTATGGAGTCCAGGAAATTTGGAATTTTAATTTTCCCCTCTAATATTGCATGTGTGTGCGCCTCTTGCAGCAGGCAAATGCTTTCACTGGTAGGGGAGGCTAAGGAGCCCTTACTGATAAGGAAAAGTGACAATGAACTTCAAAAGAAACAAAACCAAACCCTAAAACACACTGTGTTTGAAAGCCTGACCTCTGCTAACTTGACCCTCTGTTTCAGGGCATCTTGGGTGCAAAGGGGTGGCTGCAGGTCTGCAGCGACCCGGTGAGCACCAAACCCCATAACTGAAAACTCCTCAGTGATTAAATCTTGATTATTGGAATACCTTGATTATAATCTTGATTATTTTGTTCCTTTTTATTTTTGAAACTTCAGGATGTACTTAAAGCACATTCATAACCATGAGAACTGGAACGTGTTTGCAGTGAAAGCTAGGATCATTCATGCAGTCTCATGGACCTGTACATAAAGTCCAGGAAGAAATGCAACACAGCTCTTAAAAAAAAAAAAAATAAAAAAAAAAAGGCAGCAAAATTTAGGAAATGTTCTTTCCCCCACTCTGTTATTTGTTTTAGCTTCTTGGATTAGGAAATTTAGTTGGGCTAACTATATACAGTTTGTGGTTTTAATATTCTCCTGGACCATTCATACTCTTCCAGTGAATTCTCAAGAGTAACAATGGGGGGGGACCCCTGCATTTAGTTATTTTTGGAGAAATTTCTCATTCCTAGCAGTTTGAGCAGGAGCAAAACACCGGCTTTCTTGCTCTTGCTGTCTTTTTGCTTGGCAGGCTGGGGAAGGACCAGGAAGGGGGGAGAGGGAGTACCTGGTGGCTCAGGTGGTGGAAGCAGGGGATGGAGATGCACAATATCGTTAGGGCTGTAGGGAGATGTTTGGATCTGAGCAGGAGATGCTAAATGACAGCACCGGCCCGATTATTTCTTCCAACTCCCTTGTGTGATAGGGTTTTATGCAACAATTTGTTTAAACAAAAAGAAGAGAAATGTTTTTGTAAAATTGGGGAAGAAGTAGCATGGTGTAGCAGGACATGGTTACAGAAACCATCTTTAAGTATAGCAGATAAAGGAAGTGCTGGGGGTGCAGGTAGGCTAATCTGCTGGAGATCTCGGTGAAATGCCAGTTGTGTTTGGGTTTGTGTTTGTGTGTATATTCCCTGCATTGTTAGATGCTTCTGTGTCTGAAGGAGTGCTAGCTGCTGCAGGAGCTTTAGAAAGGTATGGAAAACATTCCTTCTAAAAATACGAGGAAGCTCCCTCCACCCCCATTGTTTATTGGAAACTTTTCCCCCCTCTTAAGATATTTGATTATGGTGTAATGCAGCTAATTTAAGCATCTGTTTATCACTGCCTGGCTAGACTGAATGTGAAATTTCAATTGAATT
This sequence comes from Falco punctatus, assembly GCF_963210335.1. Classification (NCBI taxonomy): domain Eukaryota; kingdom Metazoa; phylum Chordata; class Aves; order Falconiformes; family Falconidae; genus Falco; species Falco punctatus. The sequence goes on from NC_137585.1 coordinate 64,696,610, forward strand.
ACCTCCCAAGAGAGCTTTGAGCTCTGAGGGTAAAACAAATCATTTTCTCTCCATTCCCCTGGGATTGTCAATAAAAAGAATTCATCTAAATAGTTTACATGCATTTTGAAATGTTGCATCTACTAGACTTGGTTTTGTTGTTAGTGGAAAATTGCCAGTGTGAGTGGAATACCAGCTTTAACTCAACTGTGGCAGTGTTACAGCATGGTAGTACAGTGCCTGGAAAGGCTACAGCTGTGAAAGCATTTGCATTTAAGTAATTCATATTTGATCAATAAATGTGCATGCTTTGTCTTAGAAAGGAAGATAGTGTATAAACCTGAGTTTACTACAACCTCAGACATAAGATGCAACCAACCCAGTGGCTTCTCCAATTCTTCCAGTTGCTGTGTTAAAACAAAGTGAATTATTGCTGTGGGCTGCTGGTGGGACACGGTGAGCCCCTTATCACCACCGCAGCTTTGTGTGCTCCTAAATATCCGTGTGTGTGAACGCTATGAAAAATATTTCCACTTCCACAAGAAGCGGTAGATTTTCCCTTTTATTTGTCATCATGTCAACAAAGATCTGGGAGAGAGCAGAGTACAGGTTTTTCTTGCTCTGCAAAAAACCTAGTTACTGGGTTCTCTGATCTTTTGGTAGTGTGCAGAGAGGAGATTTTCATTCTAGTTTGCCTTACTTAGATTTGAAGTGAGATCTGCTGCCATCCACGTGCAGAAGATCTGCAGATCTGATTTGTAGGTGCCTGTACCCTGGACAGGGCTGCTATGCTGGGGAGCAGGTGCTGCCTTCGCTCAAACTGGAGTGTGTGGATGTGTCTGTGGGCTGCAGGCAGCAATCCACATGCTGGTGGTGCCCCCACGTCTCTTCACTGCTCTCCGCAGAGGACAAGCAGGTTCTCCTCCAGCTGCATTTGCTGACTGGGAAAGAGCCCTAGACTGTCTTAATAGGTATGTCACTTCCAGATGCAAGTGAGGACAAAAAGATTTGGCTTCCTAATGGGAGTATCCATGCTAACCTTTGTGCCTGTTGGCCTGAGTCTCACCCGTGGAACACCACTGTACCCCTCAGCTCAGATCTTCCGGCTGACTTGGAGCTGCAGCGTACAAGTTGAGGGTAATTTCATTCAAGTAGGAAAACTGTAATACCAAGAGTTAAGAACATTGGAAGGTGTCATGGTAGTGTGAATGCTTGTAACCCAGCTATTGTACCCCAAACCAGCATGCAGGTAACTTGGACAGCAAGGAGACCAAAGGGAGGTGGATGGCGGAATTTGTTTTGCTGACACCTCTCCTGTTGCCAACAGCAATTTCAGCTGAGAGTTAGAATAAGGTCCAGCTAGCAGTAGTGAGGTGCTTCATCAGCAAACACCTTTATAACAGTTTGCCTTTTATAATGGAGATAGTTAAAATTTGCTCTCATACAGGTATTCAGGCAGTGAAGAAAAAACTTGTTTAAAGATCTTCTAGTAGTGATAGCAGTAAGATGATTGGAGGTACCCGTGCAGAGTGAATACCTGTTGATTGTGTTGAAGTGGAGATGTGTTCAGACCTGCAGGAGTTAGCCCAGGTCAGCAGCTAAACTTGTGTCATTGCCCTGTTACTCTTTCAGTCTCCTGTCCTCATTCTATTTTTATTGAGTCTAAAAACATCTTATTCTGTTAACTGGGATAATTTTAGATGACATAGGAGTTGGGATGACAATCAAAAATCAGTCCAAAAGCTGCAGTAATTTTTAAATAAAATGGATGAAAGCTTAAAGAAATTTTGGAGTTCACTAGTTCAGGAGTTTGGTGTTTCTGCGGTGGTCTGACGGTTGGTTGTGTTTAATGGCAAAGCCCAAGGAAGTTAAATGCCACATACATTAGCCAGTATATTTACAGCTGTAATCAGCAGTAGTTCCTACAGTCATCACAGGGAAGGTTTGAAGAGAGGGGTATGATATTGCTTGTTTACTTGTCGATATTTTCTTTAGTATAGGGGATTGGCTGTTTAAAGTACTTGTTTGCAGAAGCAATAAAAACTATTCAGATTGCAATGGTCTAGGAGCGATTAAGGTTTTAAATTATATCAACATGCATTGTAAGCAGCAAAGTTGTAATCATGGTAAAGATCATTCTGGATTTTTGTTCCAAAACAGTAGTAGACCAGAAGTCTGTGGGTACATTGAAGCTTTGGCCCGTGTCGTGAGATCCTAATAGTCTGTATTTCCTTTCTGGCTCTAAATATGGAACTGTTTTGACAGTTTAAGTATACTTTAAAACGATTAATCTTGACAGGGTTGATAGTAACCTAAGAAAAAAATTTGTAAACCCCCAAACTGCAGTTTATCTTAATGAGTAGCTCACACTGTCAACAACAAAGCCCTGTTACTGTGTGTAATAGGGTTTAGAGACTATCACAGTGAGAAAGGACACATCTTGTAATTTTAAAGTACATGACTAGAAGTACATATAGCCCCTGCTCTGCAGCCATCCATAGTCTTCAGCATGCCTCCAGCCCAGGGTGCTTCACCTGTGTCCCTCTCACCTTGCTTGTAAAACAATGTTAAGAACAAGTTTATTTTTGAGATCCTTGAACTGAAATGGTCTTCTTTTAGGAAAGGTGTGCAAAGATACCAGCTGCTTAAGCTAAAATAGATATGAGAGTTTGTGTAATGTTAAAAACAAGAACCTACATGAGAATAAACTTGGAGTGTTTCCAAATACAAGTAAGTCCTGTGTCACAAAAAGTCAGAAGTCTCCCTTGAATGAAGATCATTACCCTCAGGGTGCATGTTGGTCACTCTTTAAAATTCTTATAAAAACAAAGAAATTAATTATCCAGTATAAAAATGGGGCATACATCTCCTGGCAAACATTCAATTAACTTTTTAGTGCTTGCTACTTAATGTTGTGTTTGACCATTCGAGCATTGAGAACGACTTTCCTTTGAAAGGGAGCTGGGGTGGAACGTGGCACCGGTGGCCAGTTGTGGCTGGTCATCAACATTTTTCCCATGATCGTTGAGTGTGGAGCTGGTTATATTTTACTTATGCATGTGAGATGTAATTTGCTTTGGGACAGGTTTTTTGTAGGCTGGATGATGTTTTATTAAGAATATAATTTGGCTAGTTTTGCAATCGTAGACTGGATTGCAGTGGTTGAGCATGAACTACCAATTAAAAGCAACTGCATAATACTTCTAATTCCCATGACTAATGGGCTGAAAATATGGAGCTCTTTGACCTGGATCCAATCCAAGCTAAAGATGAATTATGCCACATAGATCACATTTTCTACTGTTAAAGTGGCAAACGGTGCAAGTGTAAACCCCAAACTTTAAGAAATACTGACTTCCGAATGATGAGCTGACATGTTGACAGATATATTTTGAGAATAATGCATGAGAAGATCTTGAATAACTATTTTGGTAAAACTTTCACCTATTTCTATATACATCGATGTAGTTTATGATCTCCTTCCACCGTTAATCTCCTGCTGCTTTGCCAACAAGTGATTACATACTGAAACAATTGGAAGGGGAAGATTCTCTGGGGTTTTTTTATTGAGTGTCTGATGTCCTTTAGATTGGCAGTAAAGATCTCACAGCTAAAAGATACTTTTTTTTTTTTAAGTGCATTCTGTATATAGAGATTCTCAAATCGATCTTGGATTGTCCTATATGAATTAGATATTTTTATTTTTCCCCTCAAAAGGATCACTAAAATCATGAAATTTGGGGTTAAATCTGGTAATTTAATAGCTGAGTTTTGTTGTTCTTGTAGCAGAACAAAATTAAATATCCATGGGTTAAACTTACGGCTGGATGGACTACTAAAAGCTGTATAAATATGCAAGGCACCGGAGCTTATGTGAAGGAAAGTGCTCTGCTCGTCAAACGAGGGAGTGATTACGTGGCAGGGCAGTAGGAGTTCTCTTGGAAACAGGGGAAATTATCAGCGTACCAGGACAGAATGCAAAGGTCGATCTGCTGAATACAAATAAAGTATTGAGCGCCAGGTTCTGCCTCATGGAGCTGGCGCTTTTGGAACTGCTGTGATAAATGCAATGATAAATTCAAGGGAATGAGTGCTATTGCAGAAGTCTGATGAAGGCTAGAAAGTGTCCAGCTAGTAGGAATTGCATTGCTTGGTCAGGCACAATGAAATTAAATAGAATTTGCTTTAGTGAAATTGCATCAAGGATGATTAAAGGTGCTGCTGGGAGAAGCAGGTGATCACCTTTCGCTGAAGCCACTTCAGTGACTCTGTCACTTACTCCGTATGTCTGTTTTGTTTTTTTCTCCTTTGCTCATTTCCTCTGACTTCAAGGCTCCTCTCCTTCTCCCATTCCCTTCCACCATTGTGTTGTGCCCCAGCTCTGTGCCTGGAGGTAACACCAAGGCTGCTTCTAGGAACAAGGAACTTGTCAGCACCAGTCCTTGGGACCCTGAGAGTTTCCCTAAGTTGGTTGGGAGGCAAGTCTGTGTCTCATTTCCAGCTAATTCACCAAGCAGTCTCAGATCCCTAGCTGCTAAAGCCACCTCTGGTGAGGTATCACAGCTTCTCGCCTCTGTGGCTGAACTGCTCTTTGAATATTTTCTTGATGCAGAAGTCTGCAGGAAAGTCCAAGTCAAACTATTGTTGGATTTGCTTTAATATTTTTTGCATTTTGCATTACTTCTTAGGGACCTTTGGCCTCATGGGTGTCAAATGATTAATTTTAAGAGAATTTACAACTTCCCACTTGTTTTACTTTCCTAAAAGGCAATGGCAGAGCAATGCCCAGTGGCTGGCTGCAGGCAGGACTGAGGCTTCGCTGTGCTCCGCTGTGTTTGCAGGGAAGCTGTGATACCACAAATGTGAAGTTTGAGTGACTTGAAATGGATTTTGCTGTGGGTGGGCTAACAGTGTAAGCAATCTTTTAAGGTAAAACAGAACACATAAGCACACAGAAGTACACACACAGAGGTATAACCACGTGTAACATCCATATGTAGCCAAGATGATACAGTATCTTTTGCATTTTTTGTTTCCATTTGATATTTAAATGATCCTCTGGCAATGGGACCAGTTACATACTCTAAATAAATAAATAAATAAAAGACACCTTCAAATTCATATAAGAACACTTTGGCGCTGTAAGTGGAGCCTGTTTCCTCAGTGGAGGTATTTTCTTGAATGTTTTGTACCATTTTACCTCTTCTGCTGTTGGTTAATACTAGACTTGAGAAATACGAGGAATATTTTCCATGTTTATAGTTGTTGGAGTAGTGCATGTGCAGAGCTGCATTCAGTCATTTATTCCCTCTTCATTTTTGTAACAATTGTAGCGTGAACTAATTATTTTCTCAGCTTGGGATGTACTGGAGTTGCATTTGATAACGTTTATTTTACAGACACTTTTTTGAAGCAGTGACCCAAGCTCGGACATGAGGTCCTCTGCTCTGCTCCTTTCAAAGGCACAGGGAAGATCAGGGCCTTTGCTGGGGAGAAGAGGTTGGTCAGTGGGTTGGTACACTGCCTTCATCCATGCCTGAATATCCAGGTGAAAAGTTAACGCTGCCGCTAACAGGATTATCTTCTGCTCTGTGCTGGCATGTCCCTTGTATTGCCCAGACAACAGCAGGGGTAGCCAAATGGAGCCACGTGGCTTTGAGGAGGTGGGGAGAGAGAGAAGCAGAGAAGTTTCAACAAAGAGATCAGCACACCATTGTGTTTAAACCATTTCTCTTTGCTTATCCTGTGAACTGAAGCCACTGAAATGCTGTCTTCTCTCTGCCATTGCCTCCCTTCCAAAGGATTCGCTGTGGGCCAGTAAGAGGAAACCTCAAATACACTGCAGAGCTCAAAACTTGCGCCAAAATGAAGCTGTGTTAATAATAATAGAAGAGTTCCAGTTTCCTACAGATTTAAATTGGCTCAGTAAATTTGACACCACGTTTAGCTTTTGAGGTGATAATGCATCAGATTACACTGTGTGGTTGTTTTTTGTGGCATGTCAGTAAAACAGAAACTAATATTCTATACTGGCATTTCAGAAGATATTTCTTTGGAGGGTTAAACTTTCAGTGAGGATTTAAAGACTATTAGTGTAAACGTGACTGTTCTGTGTATTTTTGAATTCAGGCAGCCTACTTCTATTATAGAGAAAACATTAACCTAATATTTTGGTTTAGAGTTATAGATGGTAGAGTTTTATAGCATAAATAGATGTTCTGTATGGCAAAAAAAATATTGAATAGCACTTGAAAGAGTTCATTATCTTCATATTTCCATAACTTCATTAGTTCCTTAACTTAGTGCTCAAGCAGTGTTTGCTGGGTGCTTTGTATGCACACAAGGGGCAGTTTTAGCCCTGAAAAGCTCAGTCTTGGAGCAGCAGATGTAGGATTACACAGTAAGCGTAAATGATGACCAAATCTGTACGGTTTTAACTGTAACAGCTGGTTAAAAAAATTTGCAAGCTATTCTTTAACAGAAAATGAGGAATGAGGTTCTCAATTGCACTAATACATTTATTGAAAGGGATTTTGCTTTCTGTAGAAAACTGCCTTTTTGTGGTAAACCAGAAAGCTTTTTATTTTTTTCTTGTAGGGAAGAGTTCTTCACAGGAAACCATTTTCTGACCAGCTTTAAAATACAGAGATAGGAAGACCACTTATAGTTTTTTCTCATCACTCCTAAAGAAACTAAATACTAAACTGTCAACATTATGTGAGGTTTAAGTCCTTGCTTTTTTATCCTTTGCCTGTACCCTGGAAGAGGAAGAAAATTAAAATAAAATATAAATACCAGGGTATTTTTGCTTCCAAGGTTGTCATTGAGAGCTTTAGCTGCTTCAATGCTTTCCTGTCTTCTCTCCTCTGAAACTGTACTGGTTGGTCCCACTTGTAGCGCCTGCACAGACACGGCAGCAGCCTAGAATGTTTAAAAATGTGTGGCATGAGAGGAGGGGAAACAGGAGGAGGTTACATTGGCTTTTTCCTGGAAAATGTGACATTTTCACCAAATGTTGATACAGCAAAAGCTTTCTGAGGGAGAAACCAGAGTTTCCATTTGGAAATGCTGCTGTAACACTGCATGGAAGTCATTGCTGGTTTGACTTCTGTGCCTCCTCTTCCTGGCCTGGGATTCCCTGGGTGGACTTCAGTTTCTTCATCCGTATGACTGTGCCTTTTCATTGAGCTGTGCTGGTAAACCAGAGAAAAACAGTCTGGATGGAAAGCTGCATGTATAGAGCACCGAGGAGCCAGGGGAAGGAGGCACCAAACTGCAGTGCCCATGAGATAGAGCGATGGTGGCTCTAGAAGGCTACATTGAGGTTTCATCTTTTAGACAAAAGCCAACCTTGTGGTCCCAGTGATGCTTGCTGGTAGCACTTAGTGTTTGCTAAATTGTGAACTTGCCTATTAAGCTTTCTTTCTGCTGATGTGATGTGCAACATCAACATTTATTTGTTTTAAAACAAAACAATGTCAGAAGGTACTTCATTAATGCAATGATGAGTCTCTTTCGACCACCCTGTAAATATTTGTCACTGCAATACCAGGTATCATAATCGTATTTATCACTGCAGTACCAGGTATCATCATTGTATTTGTCACTGCAATACCAGGTATCATTCCCAGACTCTGCTGGAGCAGTTTAGGTCAATTTGCGTAGCAAATCAGTGGCCAGACTAGTATTGGCACGAACGATTTCTTGATTCCTGGCCTCCTACCTGACCTTAAAAAGCATGATGATTTTGAAATAATTGGTGTTTTGTTAGGGTTTTTAATGAAAAAAATATTTGCATATTTTTTATTATGGCAGTCATCTGTTCAGAGGCCTCAGCCCAAACATGCAAAATCAGGGTTGTAACAGATGAATAAACAACTTTGTTGATGCTTTTAGTTATTGGCAGTTGCTATAGCAATAGGCTGCCACAGGTTCCCGTATAATGGTTCTAGCATGTGGCTGCTCACCACATCAATCAGATAGGAGGTGCATCCTCCCTGGTAATGGAGATGGTAAAATCATCTTAGCTACACATATACCATAAAATTGGGTTTTCATAGTATTTGAAATGGTAAGAGTTACATGTCTGTGTGTTTGGGGGGGAGATCTGTAGCAGTACAAAGCATAAATGAATTCCCAGAAGTTAGTCCAGTGGGTTAACTCCAAAAGAAGTTGTTTTGGGTTTGTTTTTTTTCTTACAGCATCACTGTGCTTGGTCTGGCTAGTGCCAAAGCAACACAGCTGTGTAACTGTGGTGGAGGAATCCCATTTCACAATATATTTTTAAGTTCGTAAAACTTTATTTGAAGGGCAGAAGCAAAACGCTTGGAATGCACTTCCTTATTCTTAACCTCAGAGTCTCAACTCTGTAAGCATTTTGATGGCGTGGAATCGTTTCTTTTTTCTGGCTTTAAATAGTGGCTTTTTCTAGGTTCTAGCAAGTTTTTTGCTAATTCTAAACTGTATGTTTACAGGCTGCTCATGGTGCGTATTTCCCTCCTCACCAAACCATAGCTTTTCACGTAGCAAGCTATAGCTCTCTGGATCTTCACCTCCATTGTAATGGGAGTGTCTTTTTTTGAGCATTCAGTGCATCAGAGTTTTACCCCGCTGTGTTCATTTCAGTGTGTGATCTTGTACATGCGTGAGGACCCTCGGATATAGCCAGTGCCTTTATTCAGATCTCACGTTGCTTGTTCAAATGGTTGTGCCCTGTTGGAACAGCTGATCAATAGCATGTCGGTCCCTTACTCAGGAGAAAATCCAGTGGAAAAATTTATTATTAACAAAATGCGGTAGAAATACAAGAATAGAAAAGGCAGGAAATCAAGCTTGGGGTTTTGGTAGCTGTTTTAATTTGGCTACATAGTTCATAAAATGTCCACAAATTAAATTATGTGCTTTGGTCGTAACGTGAATATGGATTTTGGTATGCCAAACTCTGCATGCATGGGAAGTCTGGTTTTGGCTATGGAAGAGCTATGCATAGAGCACAAAACATTTGGGATGGATAGATGGGGATGTGCTGCCTGTACAGGAGAGTTTATGCTGAAATATATACCCAAAAATAAACGCAGAACAAAGTAATTTCAACTACAAAGTGTATTTTCAGGCCTTTATATGGTTGCTTTACTATAATCTCATTAACTTTTCCTTTAATTGAATATGGAGGCAGACTTAAGCACTGAAATTTAGGTCTAAATGTTGGGGGTTTAAAAAAATCAAATCAAAATTGCTCTTGTTGAGGGATTTGGTTCAGGAATATTCATACTGGCTAATACAGGCTAACACAGATACATAAGTTGTTTGAAAAGTGATTACAAATGGGAATCAAAGATCCCTCTAAAGCCATTGAACAGACAGAGACACCCCTCCAGGAAGGTGATTCAAAGTACTGGATATCTAAACTGGATGTCTAAAGGAAATTACATAAATACCTCAGATTCTCCCCTATTTTTCTTCCCACCCTGTTCTTCCAACAGAGATTTACACTAATCCATTAGCAAAAAAAAAAAAAAAAAAAAAAAGCCATTTCCGTCTTTGTTTCGCAGATTGCTTTGGCCTTAAACACAACATAAGCTACAAAAATGCAATTATTTAAGTTTTCATTTTTAATGTGGCTTGTCATTGCTAAATGAAGAACTCGGGATTAAAAAAAGCACGTAATGTGAATTAAATGTGGTGGTGGACAGTGGGTGTTTGTGTTACAGCAATAGTATCACAGGTTCATTTCCTTTGTATATCTTACTTCAGTTTTGCAAACTAGGATAGGGTTTTTCCAGCTTTTTTTGTATACTTTTCCAGGGCTTTTGTTTCCAAAGATGTAAATTGAAAGGGATGACATTTCCACGCAAAGAGAAGAAATGTTTATTTTAAGAACACACAAGTACCCAGTTACAATATAACTTGTTGAATCCTCGATGCCAGGCTGGCTTTGCTTGGAAGATGAATGTGAATTTGAAAAGGACCCTGTCAAAGTAATTGGGCTTTAAAGCTTCTATTAGCCCAAGCTGGGCTTCATGCTTCTCTGTTTTTGCCTTTTAAGCCTGCAGTAGCAATGTTTAAGGGGGGAAAAAAAAAAAAGTTTGCAACCTTGGTGAACATGGTGAAATATTTTCATGGTTCATGTGCTGTTTTTAAACGTGGGCCAAGCCCTCCGCTCTGCCTAAAAAGTAGGAAAAAAGGAAACAAGCACCCAAAAACCCCAGTACAAGCAGAGAGAAGGAAAACGAGCAAACTCTGAGGGCTTTTGGTTAGAGTTTGGGGGGGGGTTTCCCCCTTATGTTGATGTTGTTGCTAGCTCAGAGCTGGGGCAGCCTGCAGCTGTGGAGAGGCATGCTGGGCTCCGGTGGGTTTGCTGGGTGGGATGGGGATGATGTAGGTCACGGAGCCTGGCTGCAGGTCCCCGGCTGTGCTTTCATCCCCGGGCGCAGCAGAGATCGGCGCCGACTCAATCATACTTTCAGCTTGCATAGAAGAGGAAAGTGGTTGTTTCAAACAGACTCTACTACCTGTGCTACCTTCTCTGCCCAAGTTGTACAGATGCAGGGAGTGAGAGTATCTTCCCACCACCTTTCTGGAGGCATTTTCATACCTGTAAATCAGAAGAGTAATAAAACAAGGGAAGGGGACTGTATAAGGATCAGCTGAGCTTTAGCAGTCACTTCCTGAGGGTTCTTAACCTTGCATATATTTTCTTTTTGTCTAACTGTTGCATATGTATCTGCAGGCAGTGTGCTTTAGAAAAATCAGAGGTGGGAACTAAATACTGTGCTACAGGGTGATATAGCAAAGCTGGGGGTTTCTCATGTAACTTTGCAGAAATGTCCTGCTTTCCACTCATCTTTTATTCAGCATTTAGAAATGTAAGATCTGCAGTCCTTTTTCTGGAATATTTTTTAATATTGGTATGCTTTTTGCACTCTGCTCCCCTGTTTGGATTTCTGTATTTCTAAATGTTATGTGTATGGACATGGGTTCATAAATATATATGTTCCTTAACGGTTTCAGTTCATGCATGCATGTATGAATAAATATTCCTCGATGGAGTTTCAGTTCTGCTGCAGACGCAACGGATTTCTCCCTCTTTATCAGTGGCACCATTAGTAGAGATAGAAATTGAAACTTTTTCAACTAAAACCAGCTGGGATATCACTGATCAAGATACAGTCTAACCCAGGAAAATAGGGTGTAAGTAGTAATTGGAGCTGTGAAATTATATTTTTCGTGCTGTTTGTTTTTAGGATATTTCCTTACCTGTTCATTCATTCTCTCTCTCTCTTTTCCCTTAAAAATATAAATTTCTCAAAGCTAAAAGTAAAGAGGGTAGGGCTGCTGAAACAACGGACAGAAAGGTTATAATTTTGTTCTTTCAAAAATACTTAATAATATATTAGTTGTAGAAGGGGAAATATTATTTTCTAAGGAATTTTCAAATCAGTGACATCTCTTTCCATTAATGTGTTGCATTTAACATTGCTGTTTAAAAGCATGAAATGAGACTTCACAAGTTTGTGGAGAAAAAAAAAAAACAACAACAAACCAAACAAAAAACCGTCCCAAGACACTGGATTTACATTTTAAAAAGAAAACACATTACAAAGATCCTGCAGCTAACTGTACAAAAATGAGCATTTGATGATGAGTTTCAAAGGAGACAGATTAAGTGGTTAGCAAGTACTGTGGCATTTGGCATGTGTGCCAATTCAAGCAGTAAGTCAAAAAGACACAGATAAAATATCGTCAGAGAACTGGCTTTGTTGCATCTGTTTTGATGACAAAGATCTAATTTTGAATTATTTTGACAAATGAGAAATGCAGTTAACACCAGCAAGTACTTTTTCCCTTAAATTCAGAGTGCCAGACAGACAAAATTATTTGCCTTGACTATCTCCCTTTTAGTACTTATTCGCCATAACTAAATTCCAGAATCAGCTCTGGAAATTAATTTACTTTCCTTTCTAAAATGCATTTTAAAGACAAAAACTAAAATGTATTAAATATTTACATGTCATCAGTCACTGTAATTACCATAGTGTTTATATTTGGCTTGCTGAGAGTGAGGGAGGTGGTCATGCAACACCAAGAGGCAGCTGATATTTAGGAGACTACTTCTATCATAGCGTGATCACTGTGAGACTAGTTAGAGGCAAGGAAATACTTTTTCCAATCAAATGCATTTTATTAGAAGATTCAGTCGTTGATCCTGGTTTGCAGTACTCCTTTCCCAGTTGGCTGCGTGCACGTTAATTTTCATTACAGATTAGCCCAGATATGGCTCAGATTTTCCCAGTTTCTTTCCTCTGTAATTCTTTCTGTTCTGTCCCTCATCCCAAGAGCTCCTTGCCAGCATTTGCCCCTCATTTTTATATTCTTCCTCATAGGAAGGTGGTATTAAAACAGGATGATAGCATCCCCTAGTAAATGTGGAATTTGTGTGTATTGATTACATGGGATTAGTGATTCTAGATATGTATACGCACAAAAATAGCTATTGTACATCTTTGGGCAGTTGACTTCACTGCTGATCAGCCTCTCATTGGATTTCTAGTATTAAAAGCTCTGTAACAAATTCAGGAAATTGCTTTTTTTATTAATCGGTATTCTGGAAACAGAGGAAAAGTTCTTGCCTTTCTTACTCACTTTTGGAAAGGTCCTCTGCAGTTCCTCCTGGGTAACACAGCAAAGCAACATCCATTCCTCGAGCAGTGTTTAGGTTCTGTGTATCATGACAATACATTACCCCAGCTATCCAGAAAGGGTACAGAGCACCAAATTTTAGCTTGTGTGGTTCATAATATATCAAACAGTGTTGATGTACAAAAAAGCTGTTTTCTTTTAAATGGAAAAAAAAAATTGTAGTAATCCAAAAAGTCCATTAAAGTTTGACAGTAATGCTTTGGCTGTGAACTGCTAGAAGAAATTTTAAAAGGCCAGAGTTGTTATTTGTTAAAGCTGAACTATAATCTTTATTTCTAAATACACACACATGCATCACAGTTGTGCTTCAGCTTTTAGCTTCACTCCTGACAGATGCAGTCATCTCAGTTCAGGCCAGGAAAACTGTTATGCAGGTATTTTGTACATGCTCATTTTCAGACATAAATTGTGCATGTGGTATCTTGGTTTTATGCGGAGGGAATCCCAAAGCATCTGAAAACTCACACCTGCATAAGGCTACAGGAAGATACTGTAGAGCCATCTCTTGTGAAGGGTAACAGTTAGATGATTCACAGCCCTTTGCCTAAACGTTGTCTTTCCACATGATGGCACAAAGTACTTTGTCTTACACACCCTAGTGTTGTGAAAATTGCAATAACAAATTGAACGTCTGAGCAGGGTAAGAAAGCTTGTTTATTTTTGCCTTGTTTGCAGTCCTTTCACTGCTGCATAGATGCATCGAGCTCCACGGCAGTTATCTTAAAAGGATGAAAACCAGGTTGGAAATCCCATTAGGATTTCCCACACAGGGGCCTCTGAGCACTCCACATCTGCAAAAAAATTAAACATTTCAGCCTGTCCCTTAGGACTGCAGAGGTAGCACCGCTCCTTGCAGTACAGAGACGCTTGTAACGTGAGTTGCTGTTTCTTCCACCTACCCTGATGCGAAGCAGTAGGAGATTTTGCCCATAGGACATGCAGAGCCATGAGACCAGATAATTGGCATTTAAGAGTATTGCCAGGATCATGTAAAATTGTGTTTTATGTTCTCATCATTCAGGAGAGCTGTTTATTTAATTTTTTTTTGATGGTGGCAGTTAGAATAAATGTGCCAATGTTTCAAAAAGCATAATAATGCATTTTTTTTTTAATGGGGAAACAGCTCCAGAGAAAATGATGGTTTCATTTTGTGAATATTTTCTGCAGTAAACATTTTTGGCATTTTTTTTTATATACTTTATTTTTCCTGCTTGGTTTAATGCAGCATAACCTCCTCTAAATTTAGTGGGAAGTGTAAATGTATGTAATGCTTTTTCTGTGGTTAGAAAATACATGTAGCATTAAGTTATTAAAGCTTGACTTTAAACTATGTCTTGGGCTAATGATTTTACAGTATAATTGCTTTAGTTAATTTGAAGGCAGGTATACATACAGCTTATTCCATTTTGGCACTATAAAGTTTGCCATTGGTATTATACCTAATTTTTTATATGATTTACATAATTTGTGAAACAGATTTAATACTTTGTGTGTGAGCTAATTAGTTTCTGGTTTAGAGCCTTCATTGTATGTTCATTGGGTTTTGAACACCTTTTACAGTAGCACGGAAGGTCATTGTTGGATCTAAATTCTTTGTAGAGCAATCAATCCCATTTTAATAAAATAAGTTGCATAATTTTTAATGTAATTAAATTGGGTTACACAGAATTGTTTTCAGCTGTAAATTTGCTGAATTGGAAGAAATATGGTAGTGATGTGTTAATTACTGCAATGTGCTCTTTCCGTTGTTATGGTATAGTTGGAGATTACTGGACTTTAGATGAGTGCAATTTTATATGCACCTCTAAGGAGCTCTTGAGGGATGGCCAACTCTTCCTGGTAGAGGGAGAAAAAAAGAAAAGAAACATTCTAAAATTAATTCTAAAAGTAGAATTTTAAAAACTTCCTGCATAACTTTCAGGAGTTTCGATGTTAATGTGTCACTAACATTTATAAGTCATTGCCAGATGACAGCAATACCAGCACTGCCAAGCACTGAGCTCTTCGGCAAGTGGTGGCATGGTTGGGGGGCTGAAATAAATGCCCCTTATCCAGTTCCAGGGGCACACCAGAGAAATGGAGCCCCTCTGCACAATAAGCATCTCGCAGTCACGTCATACACCAGCCCAGAAAAGTTCTTTTCCTCTGGTCAGTGATCTTTTCTACATGAGGGCACGTGCTGGCTGTTTTCCTCTCCAAGGAATTGTTTTCTTGGCTGCCGCCATCCAGTGTTTAACAGTACCATGCAGCTTTAATGGCTCCTGGCTTATTAGGAGTCTAAACAGTCTCCTGTATCCTTTGTGTCAAAATGAGTGAAAGCTTTGGAAATCATTTTGGGATTCACTGAGCAGGAAAAGGAGTTGCTTTAAAGAGTCAGTCCCTGCAGAAAGGCTGAACTTCACAAGCTAAAAATGGACAGTAACAATTATTTTCCAAAAGTTTTTTGCATACATTCCTTGTGCTAACTCAGTTTCTTAATTTACTCAGATTATTCCAGACATTATTTCTAATTTGGGTTTTACTTGTCTGTTTATACATCTCTCTTTACCTCTGGGCTTGCACATGCGTGCCTCTGCTTTTTTTATTGATAAAATAGTTGCACTTAGACATATGGTTAATGAGACAGAACCAGAACGCAGTGCAGGTATTTCTTTTCCCTCTGTTTGTGTGCTGTTAGGAGCTGGTGCTGGGGTTAAAAAAAAAAAAAAAAAAATTGATCAGCCACAATGCAAGTCCCTATCTCGTGGGACAGTTGCCATAAATTGTTCTCTGTGTGTAACCCTGAGTCTGCTAAATGCATTTTGTGATGGAAGCAAATATTAACAGTTGCCTTCATGCTCTTTGCTAACGTGCATCTGATTTCATTTAGCAGCACACATGAACAGTCTCCTATGCAGTCACTGCCATAGAGGTTTTTTTGATTATTATTAAGAACCTTGAACAAAGACTGTGTTTTTCTGATGTGTTTACATGTATACATAGCTATAAAAGAAAAAAAAAAAGAAAACCTGACTTTTTATTGTTGTATTTGCAGCCGTTCTTGCTCAGCATAGTTGTTAGACCTTTGCAGTACAATTATACTGGTGAAAGCCTTTAAGGCATTTATTTCCGCATGGGAATACTGTTTCTCCTACTTTAAACAATTAGATGAAGTGCATTCTCACTTTCTTCCTGTGGAATGCCACACTTTTATTGCTATCATTTATCAGTTGGAAGATGTAAATAAGATGTAAGCTTAGGAGCCTGGCTCAAATAAAACCAGATTGTATTGATTCTTGTGTGGTACAGAATGAAATGGAAAATCATCTGACATCCACTTCGTGTTCATCGAAGCAATTTTTAAAGAATAAAGGCTGAATACATACAATATAAATTCCTTATCTTGTTTACTTGATGTACGCGTGCAGTTTGAAAGTCAGAAACCTGATAAAAATCACAGCTAATTGTATGATAGTGCCTGTTATTTTCATTATAGGTTTCAAATGTGAGATGTCGTGGCTTAGTCTAAAAGCAGCTTCGAAGTATGCAGAAACTTTGGAGATGTGCTGACAATGTATTGGTGGATGCCTGAAGACGGGGAGGGAAAAAAAAACACAAACTAAAATTTTCACATCACTGACAGGAGATGAAACAGTGAAAAACTGAGGTTTTGTCCATGCAGCAAGTTATGGTTTTCTTTAAAAAAAAAAAAAACAAAACCAAAAACAACCAAAACCAAAAAACAAAGCACACACACACAAATCCCCCCCCCCAAAAAAAAAAAACCAACAAAAAACCAAGCTTTGCCCATCCCCCTGCACTGCTAGGGAGACAAGACGGCTGCTGATTTCTTAAAGCCTTAAAGTTAGCTGACCTCCTAGCTGAACTCGACTTTAATGTAAACATTTTCTTGAGATGGTTCGTAGCAGGGCCAGCAAATCTGGAGAATATTAGTGGCGCTGTGTTTGCGGGAAGCAGGAATCCCTTGGTAATTCTCGGATTCTCGGGAGCTCTTTTCCAGGCCAAGGCAGCCTGAGACACAGTTGTGTTTTCAGTTTTGCAGGGTTCGTTGGTAATGCCCTGTGTATCTTTTTAAAATGTAATTAGTAAAACACATAATTAGTTTTTGCTTTGAAGTTGAGTTTTTCTTCCTTGCTTTCACTCCGTTAAAACTCTTTTTCTTCCCCCACCATAGGTAAATAATATGATAGCATAATGTTCGTGTTGCTTTAGTCATCAACATTTTGGCATTGGTGTATGAATCTAAACAGAAGAGAGAAATTAGAGCAGGGCTTCCTCCAGATCACCTCTCTTTGCAAGAATATTAAGTTCCTTCTAATGCTCCATGCTTAAGCAAAATGCGTGGGTGCTGACTCGACCCCGAGAAGAAGAAGAAAAGTTTTATGCTTGTTTGGGGTGTTTGTTAGCACTTCGGGATCTGCTTGTGTGCCCATTCTGTACAGTGTGAATTGACAGAATCATGCACCACGCCGACATTCTAATCAAGTGTTTTGCACGTAGAAATTTTGGGCTGAATTTCTAAATTTTCCTTGCCTGCATACCTTTGGGTTTTTTAAGATACATTGTGTTTATCATAAACTTGAGTACCTGTTGAAATGACGTGCTGAAATGGGATAGAATACATGGCACTTCTTGCTTTTCAGCTTCAAAGCAGTTTTCCACATTAATTGGTCTCCCCAGCATCCCAGTCTGCCCAGTACTTGCTGCAGTACAGCAGTGTGCCCGGAGCGGGTGCAGTGGTGGGCAGGAGTCTGACAGACGTTAGTCACTTGTGCTTATTACACCCTAGCACATGCTCTGTGTTGTAGTGCCCTGACTATATAATCTTAATGTTACTTGCACAAAAAATGCATGTTTACCCGTAAGAAACCCATGCCTGTTAAGGGCAGCTGATTGCTGTCACTGCTTGTTAATCTGTAAATTCCAAAAATTGGGCTCGATCTGTTTACTCATTAAGTGGGAAAACTTGATAGAACAGACAGATTGATGGAAAAGAAACAGTGTGTGTAGTTGAATTTTCTTTCTTCTGTGGAAAAAATACAGCAAAATTGCTTTTCCGATTCAGAAGGAAACCTTACAATTCTGCTATTAAAAAGTGTCTGAAAACCAGTTTTCACTTTCAGAACAGGGCAGCAGAGATGGAAAACTCCATTTAGATCTTTCATTTACGTTATTGAGCAAACTTGCAGGAAGGAGTGGTAGGAAGAACAGCCAAAGCTGATGTTTTCCGCTTATATTTTTAATTTCAGCATTATGTACCATTGGCATCCTGATCAAAGCTCCTGTAAACCGCACAAAAAAGGTGCTTTTCTAGAGTTAGAGCAGAAGCCGGGCAGATTACCAGCATTTGCTAGTTTTGAGACAAGTTCCATCAATTAATTGTTCCTT
Organism: Falco punctatus; assembly: GCF_963210335.1. Taxonomy (NCBI): domain Eukaryota; kingdom Metazoa; phylum Chordata; class Aves; order Falconiformes; family Falconidae; genus Falco; species Falco punctatus. The sequence goes on from NC_137585.1 coordinate 64,714,676, forward strand.
TCTTGCCCATCTACCCAAGCTTTGTCTAGTCATCAGCTGCATATTTTCTGGAGGAAGGGTTCTCTTCATTTATCTTTTTTGTAGGTTGTAGGGTGCTCTGAACGCACTGGACGCTAGTTGGAGCATGTGCGACTTCCTGAAATATAAACAGTAATGTAAATGGGTTTATGTTATTACATAATAATTCGATTGACATTTTTCAAAGTATTGGTTTTTTTTCAAGTTCACAGATATATTTAACTGGTGTTAAAATTGGTTGGTGTGTGTGTTTGTTGTCATGGCTTGTTTAATACCTCATGTTGGGAGTTGTCCTAGCTTTAACAACTTGAAACATGGTTTCTATTTAGTTCCCTTAATGTTTTCCACAGTTTGTTTTAAAACCCACAAATTTAGCTAAGTGTTTGTTTTTTTTACTTAAGAATGTTAACTTTAGAAATAAAATATTTCCTGTTTATCAGCAAAAGTGTTTCTTCCCGCTTGCTGGCAGGATTTCGAAGGTGGATTTTTTATTTCCTTCTCTTACACCGCCTTTCTTTCTTGTGCTCAACATAATAAACCCTGAGCAATGATAAAGCTTATTTAACCCAAATATACCTGCTTCACCTCAAATAAATACAAAAAAAATTGGGCAAAAGAAAGAGATAATATTTTTGAATCAGTACACAAACATTGCTCTCTGTAAGATATTCATTGTACTGCAATAAATGGGGAAAATATATTGAATTTATGCACACATGATTGACTTTTCATACAGTGAACCCAGGTTAAACATCTTGAATATGGAATATGAATAGAGCTAACATTTTCATATGAAGCAATAATGAAAATTAACAGAGCTCCATTTCGACTGATAGCAAAGAACATTTGATACTCCAAGGCATAAAATGTGTTTAGTACTTGGGTTTTGTTAAGCTTGACAGAAGCCAGGAAATGGGACGGTACAACTGCTGCATAAAGGCTTCTTCTATACCTGATGACAGGCTTGAGGATGTAACTGAGTAAAAACAATAACGCCACCCGCCCGCTCTTCATTCCCTACAGTAAGAGGAGAAGGTATTCATGGCTGCATGTCGTCAATGGCTTCGCGTCTGAAAATACCAGTCCTTAGGACGTGGGTTTTGTTCCCTGGGCCGAGCCTGGCGCCAGGCTGCAGAGAGAGGGGTGGGAGAGGAGGGAAGAGCAAAACCTCTTTTCGTGGAATTTATGGGGTGGACAATGAGTGTGATTTTATTTATTTTTTTATCTTGTTTAGTTCTGTAATAGCTCTGGATGAAATGGGGTTTAGTCCAGGTAACAGGCAGGATACCCTGGTGCTTTCCTGTTTTAGTGAGGTGCGTGACTTGCAAACCATCTGCAGTTTAAGAGTTACTGGCATTACTTGCTCTGGGTTCCTAACCACGGTGGTCCTTTCTGCTCCCCCATGCCAGCATCTTCTAGCGGAGCTGTTCTGACAGAGGATAACAAGCCTGTATTTTCAGGATTTTTTTCCTGCAGTGATTTCAGTCCCTCGTGAGCTTTTCTTGTTGAGTCTGTGCGTGTTACTGTTTGATAGGCAGAAAAATCAGAAGCCAAAATACGCAGGTCATGCAAAAACTGCCCGAAACTCTCCGTGTATTCCTTTCCCTGCCCACCCACCCTTTTTGCTTCTAGCAGAAGCTCAAGTTGCCTCTCTCTTGCAGCCCTATAAATGTGCTTGTTTCCTTAGCTGTAACCCTATAAATGCTCTTGTTTTAACGTGGACTCTGGTTGAGGAGTTGACCTCTTATTTGTTTTTAGTGTTTTAAATTAAAAGTTTAAAGGTACCTAAAAATCAGCCTAAGGAAAAACTTGGCCCAACAATTAAAGTTTGACATCTGAGTCTCTCCAGCTCTGTGTACACACAAGGAAACTTTCTTGAAGACTCACAAAAGGGAGAAATTTGTGTGATCAGCGAATACACAGCCCGTATAGCTCTCAAGGAAAGCTTGGCTTCCACTCAATTAAAATAGGCTCTTAATTGATCCTGTGCTAACCCAGAATGGGAGCTTTTTGCTTTCTTTCAGGGAGATGGAGACAAAAATAAACTCACGTGACACCTGTCAGCTTCCATGCTCCATCCGGATGTTTTCAGACTGTGCCTGCTGAAAGCGCGTTGCAATCCTTATAGTTTAATCAATATAATGATGATTTACCTTAGCAGCTTGAATATATAGAACTTCCCAGTGAAACCATAACTAAACCTGTACTTAAATTCCTTAGGACTGACCTAAAATATCTTGGTATTGTGTGTTTTAAATACAAATGCCATATCGGCATCCAGGAGAGTTAAAGAGCTGCTGGAGGGGTTGCTACTTCTGCACTAGCCTAAAGGTGACATGTTTTACTGTTCTTCAACTTCATCAGCTTCAGCCAGTGTAAGTTGAAGGTCTTGGACCACTTATCTTTGCAGTGACTGTTTTCTGTATTGTGGATCCTGTTAAATGCATTTTTAATGAGTTTCTCTGCCCATCTTGCAAGTTCATTATTGTGAATAGTCTTACTTAAGAGCTCTTTGAATTTGTTGAGCCTTCAGCTGATCCAGCAAACAGGCTTCTTGTATCATTTAATCTCAGTTTGTTCACCTGTGAAATGGGTGTTTTAACAGCTTAATGTGATGTAATACTTTAAAAGTGCACTTAATACACCAGTATATCCTGCAAAGAAATAGAGTATTATGTATGGAGAACTTGCTGCCGTGTGGTAGGACAGTGTTATATGCTAAATTTGCTGGACAGTGAGGGTGTAGAAGGGACAGTGCAGTTGTGGGGTTTTGAGTATTGTGTGAGAATAAAACTTTCTAGTCCACCATGGAAGATCCTGTACCTCATTTACAAAAATCCTGCACAGACTGTTGGAGCCATGTTTTCCAAATCAGAAAAATTAAGTGAGACAAAATGGCAAAGGGAGAAGGCAACTAAAGATTTTTTTACTTCCCATCCTTAAAATCATCCTTGTTGTCTGCAGCTGTAAAACTATTTTGTTGCCTTGCCCAACTGGAGCCCTGAGCTCTCCTGGTGCAGCCTCAGCCTTGCTGTGCCAACCCCTCATCTCAGGAGAAAGATGAAAAACAGTTTTGCAATTAGTGCAGTGGACTGGGATTCGAAAGATGGAGGTCAGGCTTGCTTTGTGACCTTAGGTAGGTCACTTCCTCCATAAGTCACTATTATTACAGTAATATTTCCTGTCCCTCATCTTCGGTATGACTTCTGTATTTGATTTGTAAACTGTTCTGACTGAGGGCTTTTCAGGTTAAGTCTGGACAGCATCTACCACAATGGAGTTCTGTTGTTAGCTGGGGGTCTCCAAGATGCTTCTTTAATAAAAGCAATCATAAATTCAATGCTACTACTATGTTACATCATTATTTTAAACATCAGGTTGTATGACATTATATTTGTTAAGCTCAAAAAAGTCAGGAAATATCAGTGGTGAGGTTGGACGTAGAATTTTAACATGTCATTGCACAAGTGTGTTACTATCACATCTTATTTCTCAAATGCACAATATCATTAATATTTGACTTATCAGAACTCTGTAAACAGGAAAGGGTGCAGTGAGAGGTTGTGCACTCAGAGCAGTGTTTTGCTGGAGCTTAATTTGGCAAATCTAGACCTACAAAACTACAGTATAGTAATTTTGCTTGATATTTACATCCAGGCACTAATACCTAATTTAGTCATTGGTGTACAGTTTTGTAGGTACTTGTCGTTGTGTATATATGGATTCTTTTCTGCTTTAATTTTATTCACTTGTAACATTATACTTTACATTGAGTATTTCAGAATCCAGAGGAGCATTTTAGAAGAACAGCAGATTTTTATTCAGTGTATGTCATGTGAACAAACCTACCAGTGAAATCCGTGTATGCCCGGTTTGTCCAGTGCTTCCCAGTTTAAAGCTGACTGTGCCTGCAGCCCTGCAAAGTGTGCAGGAAATCCCTGCTCATTTCTGAGCAGACCTAGGAAAAGAAAACAACAGGAACGAGATGCCTTGGCCAGGGCAAGTCATTCAGCCTGCTCTGATTTTCCAAGTATTCCCCAGGTGTGCTGATATAGGAGCATGGGCAGCAGACTGGTTTTTCTGTTCTGGCAGGACATACATCTGGCAGATCATCAGTTGGGCCCATCTGCATTGTCAAATATACATAACGCAAAGCACTTCCAGTCATTCGAGAGTTAGCAGGCATTCCTGTCGCTGTCTCACAGTGGTTTTACATGAAATTTTTTGGATATTTAAAATAAAAAAAAATAATATATTGGATTAATTTTGGCTGCACGCTAGCAGAGTGATATATTCTGTACATTGTGCCTTGCACCGGAGCTTGTGTTGTCAGGGAAGGGGCTTTATTATTGTGGGAAGGTCTGTGAGTAGAAAATTAACATCCAGAAAATGCTGTCCTAGATCATTTCTGCAGAGTCCAGCTCACTTTTGCCTCATAAGGAGTGAGGCAAAGATCTGAAAGCCCAGACTTGTTTTAGTAGGACACCTCATTTGTACTTGTGGAAGTAGGGCAAATTATTTCGCTTATATGCCTGGTACAGTACAGATCCTTGGAGGATGGTGTCCCTCCATTTCACATTGCTTTGGCAGCCATGTAAATTCTCACTTTCATTATTTTATACTTTATTGAATTTACATGAGTGGGTTCAATGATATCATACCTAGTTTTCACACAAAAACTCCAAAACCATTAAAGAGGTTGCCTAAGGGGTTTCCACCTCTGCTCTGTCACCTGTGGGGCAGCAGAACTGCAGATACTTTTGATTTTGTTCTACTTTCCCGTGATTTGTGCAGGAGTGAGCAATATGGCCTAAACTTTTTTTTTTCCCCATTTTTTTAAAAGGCTATGACAGGCCAGACCTGGTAAATTTTAGCATGATAGGGAACACTATAACCTGCTGAAAATGGGGGTGGGGGTGGGGTGGGGGTGTTAATTAAAATGTGTAGGCACCCTGAATTATAGCTGTTACGAGTGTTCCAGCTATAGCAATAATTGAAGACCTTTTAATAATTTTATATGTTCTTTTCTAGCTTGGCCTTGAGCTTAGGCAGGACTTCAGTTTCAAGATAATTTTCTTGTCCTCAAAAGTTAAATTGCTTTCTTTAATATAAAGCATACAATAAGGAGTGCAATTGAAAAGCTGCATGCCTACTGAACCTGCTCTTTCAGCATGAGAGTCCACTTGTTGGGAGCAGATCCAGAGGAACAAACACTCTTTTATTATTAGATGATAAATCCCTGATGCCGTATCACTGTTTTGGCTTTCAACCTTATTGAACTTTCAAGAGAAATGCCTCTGTTTATAACATGAACTGCCCAGTAGCATCCAAGTATCTGTCACTGTGCTGTGGACTTGGAATTTTTATTTAAACTGTACAGTGTGCTGTGTTGTTAATAGCATGCCTGATGCTATACGGCCAGGATCTGGCTTATAGCCTGATGAAAAGCTGTAGAATGAGATGTGGGGTTTACCGTTTTTTTTAAGAGAATTTTGATTGCAAGTTAGAAATTATAATTAAAAGGAGTTGGCAAATTAAAGTAGGGTCTGCTGAGTGCCTCAGAAATAAAAAAAAATACTATTTCTGCTGAAAGTTGTTGTGATTCTTATTCCTAAGCTACTGAAGTGCTGTTGAGACTATGAACCTGAGTTCAAAAATACCTATGCTGAAGGCAGAAACCCATGTGCTTTAGGAAGTATTATTTACTACCACATAGAAATACCTAAATAAATAGTAATACCTCTAGTATCTGACTTTTGTTAAATGCAAAAGGTCTGTTGGAATGGAAAAGCGGTTTGCATTGTTGCATGCATGCACATATGCATGCTTGGCAAATTGTTTCCACATTTGACTAATTTAATTCACCATTCTCAAGCAAGTTCTGCAGTCTCTGCAACTGCGGAAACTGAGGCAAGGCTCTGAATTTATTTCACAGGCAACTTAGTTTGGAGGCAGCTGTGGCGAAGCAAAGGTAAAAGTTGAGGTTCACTGGCTGCCGGATGGGTGTCAGGTGCAGGCTGCCTGTGAAATTTTCTTCCAAATCATTTCCTTTGAGATACCCAGCACGTTGCTTCAGCAAGAATCTTTGCTTTTGACACAGCAGTAGGGTATTATGCCAAGAAACATTTTTATAATATTGATATTTTAGCCCACAGTACAGTATTTGTTTAATACTTGGTAAGGTCTCAGCTGCAACAGTCAACTAGCAAAAACTTTCTTCTCATGGAAGCTTTCTACCGCATTCTAGCATGTAGTCAAGATGTGGTGGTTTATAATGCCAAGAAGTGTCGTCAAAAGGCTTTATAAGCTATCAGGCTTTAAGCAGTGTTTTCTGCTGCAGAGTATCAAATTGGTAGTCAACGATAATTTGGTTTTTAAGTTTGTCTGTTGAATGAGTACCAATTTGTATAGATAATATACTGTGTGTTAAAGTGAGTGCTCCACTTTTGTACATTCCCTTCCATTAAGAAGATGAGACCTTGGATAACTAGGAGTTTCAGATAATGTGGAATCAAATACGTTAGCAAGTCGTACTGTAACAAATCAGCACAATGACTATTTTATGTCTGAAGTGGAGCTTGTGTTTGGAGTGCCTGCAAATGCCTTGTTGGAAAAATCAATTCAGAGCATCCCCTTTCTCCACATTTTGATTCATTTTACCTCAAATGTATTTTGACACTGAAAGTTTCAGTCCGTTCACATGCAGGGTTTAACACTCGGCTTTTTTTCTGCCTTAGTCCAGATTTACACCAGGGTAGCTGGGAACAGCGTGTGCTTTTGAAGGACATGCGAACCAGTGCTTAATTACTATATTTGACTGCTTAAACAGCGTATGAAAAGCATGCACAGAAGACATCTGAAGAAGAAATTAAACAACATATCACACTCTTTTTTTTTTTCTTTTTTTTTTTTTTTCCTCAAGACATCTCACCAGACCTCAAACTCCTAATGTTTTTGAATGTCTCCATTTTTTGGCAGACTTGCACTGTGTAGAACAGCAACCCTATAGTATCCTGCCCAATAGGACTGGCAGAGCTTGTTTCATTGGGGGCAGGCAAATAAATAAATAAGGCTTCCCGGTACACTCAGAGAGCTCAAAGCACTTGGAGAAATTATCAATAATCCCCATTTGATAGAGGGTGGGGGTAAGGTGCAGAGCTCTGTCTTGTCAAGCACCACTGGCAGAGTGAGGCCTTCAAATCTGCCTGAAATAAGAAAGTTGATGAGAGAAAGAGATACAGGAGGGCTATTCCAACCCGCCGCATCAGAGGACACGGTTTGGTAGAGATGTGACGTATTCCTTAGTTTGATTTATTTATTTTTGCTCACTAAGGACAGTCTGCAGTATTCTGTGTTAGATAGTCTTTGTCCTGGGTGCAATAAGCTTTTGCATTTTCTGAAGGGATATATTGGTAGTATTGTGAAAATGTGACTGTGACCTATTTAGATGGGTTAGAGTGGGGTACAAATCTCTGCAGTAGGAAGAAGTATCATTTTCCAGCTGGGCAGAAAATCGCATTTCTTCTGTAATAGAACACAAGAGCTCATTGAACACCGGAGTGGAATGGCTGAGCCGTCGGCGCTCCGCCGGGGGAATGAAGTCTCCGCTTAAATATTCCATCAGATAGCAGAAATCCTGGGAGTCCGAAGAACAGTTACTGGCTTCGGCAGATGACCAGAAGTTCTTTTTCTCAGAAGAGACTGCTCAGCTGCAGCAGAGGATTGTTTTTAGAGGAGCTGCAAGACTCATTTTGTGTGTATTCTCCTTGCTAGTTGTCAAGGACTGAAAATAAAGAGGGAAGTACTGCACATGAGCATAACCCTGGACAGACAAGGAGATGACATTCAGAGATTCATGCACGTTTAAGTGAGCCTGTCTTAGAAACAGGAACTTTTCAATCAAAGGCTTCTGTTTCTCAGAAAATCAAGCATTTGACCTAAACACTTAGAAGTTGGGGAGGGGGACTACCCTAAATTATTAGGGGTGGGACAGTCCAGTATTGGTGTTGATAGTGTTGCAGCCATGATCAAACAGTTTGTAGGAGGAGGTAGTATGTCCTCTTAGATCTCCTGTTGCACTCAGGGGGGAAAAAAAAACAAACCAAAAAAAACAAAATAAAAAAACTTCAAGCACACAAGCCTCTGTCCTGACAAACAGCTTGTGCATCCAAACCTACATCTGTTTTTTTCCTGTCTCTTCTTACTGGTCTAATAGGAGATTGCTTCCCCTTACAAACCTAGAGTTTGTTGCCTTTCCTCAAGAAATACTTAAAGATGATGGATTTCTAAAGTTTATTTAAAGAAGCTTCACAAATTCACAGTGTAATAAAAATATTAACGTGCAAGACTGTGAATTTGGGCGATGTCATATCATCAGGTTTGTGCAGTTGCTCTGAAGTGCATCACAGTTATTAAATTTCATTACATGAGATGAGCAAATCTTATCTTGGCCTCATGCTAGCGTCACAGCAGTGAACTTGTTGAATTCCCCTAAGTTATGGAAATACCTAGTGTAGAACCTAAACTCTGTATTACAAGTTTTGACACAATTCTGTTTCAACCAATGGGGAACATGTTTTATTTTCTATCCTTCAAAGCTGCTTTTCTGTAGAGGTAACATTGGCAAGGATAGCTTCAAAGATAGGCGCTCACTCAGCAGAGGAACATTTCTGTATTACTCACAAAGATAAGGCAGTATTATAAACTTCCTTGGAGTTCTCACCAAAAATCAATTCTATCTTTTATAGTTCTCCAGACATAATTCATCCCTCTCCCCATCCTAATCCACACTGGGACGGGATGGAGACAGGGAGAAGGATGTGGTACAAAAAGTGGATATTATAGTCTCAAGTTATTTTGCAATTTATTTTTAAATTAAAAACTATGCCTTTTCTGAATGGGGCATCAGCCACAAAGTGATGGCCGTTCCCAAATTGGTGATAGCCCAGTGGCCAAAGTAGCTAATGAATTGCAAGGACTTAACCTATTCTTTCTGCCAGAAGAAACTACTAGTGGTTTCAGTGGCTGGAGGTGCTTGCCTTTTCTAAGAAGAGATGCAGGCTCATATTGCAGATGAACAAACACCATTTCCTTTTTTTTTTAAAGATATCTCCCCTGATCCAAGCAGTGAGAGATGGACTTTCTCCTTCTGATTGTATTCAAAATACCTGATTAGCCAGATTATGCCTTTTCTTAAGTAAAAGGGGAGCTGGTAGGTTCAGCGTTAGATTTCCAAACTCATCCTATACTTGTAATTTTCAGCTCTGCCACCAGTATTTTGTGTGACAGTGACCATGCATAAATAGTCCTTTCTGAGCTTTCTCTGTGTGTTTTCCTCTGTAGGATGAGACCCCTGATTTTGTTTGACTGTGCAGATTCTTTGCCATCTGTGGATGAAGAGCCTGTAAAAATATGTGGCGGTACCATGAGCAGGTTGGCCTGAAATACCTGGCCTTGGTAATAGAAAATTCCCAAAACAGTGGCTTGGCAAAAATACTATTCCTGAGCAAGAATGAATTTAGACTTTTAGTCTGAATCAGGTATCTTGTGTTTCTAAATGCCTGCTATTCTTGAGCAGTCATAGAGCTTATTAATCATACTGCTTATGATAAATGGTATTTTTTTGCCATTCTGTCATTCAGCATGTCTGGTATATGTCAAGGGTAATACTCTCTCGTAGTGGTGTAGCATATTGAAAATGGAAATAATGTATTTACAGTTTTTCAGATGTCCTGACTAAAACTGTTACCTGTCTTTTCTCCTCCCAGTTCCTTATGCTTTTGACCATAACTGACTTTTTTTTTTTTCTGATCTAATTTGCAGAAGGCATAGATGCAGGGTCCTGACAGCACCTTTTTTACTTAGAGGATTAAGAAGGTGTCCTTGTTCTTGTTCTCAGATTTTATGGTTAGATTTCCTTCTCCCTGTAAGGCACCTAGATTTTCCAAACAGCTTTCTGTGCAGATAGCTGTATAAATCTTAGATTTTTTGGGGGGAACCTTTAATAGCCAGAGCACAAGATACTTATCCTGCAGTAGCAGATGTAACTTAGAGATCCATAAAGATTTATTGTATTAAAATTCCTAATGCTTTGTTTTTCTTGTTACTTCATCCCACAGTTTTGGAGGTCATTTTGATTGAACTTAATGAGTTCTTGGGTGTACACAGAGTACACCAACATTTTGTGTTTGTTTCTTTAGCCCAAAAATGATGGAGGAGGGGGAGAATCGAAATAAAACAAGAATCTGATGTCTGCCAGGGTCTTATTGAGCACTTGAAACAAATTCAAATATTTGTGCATCTGAAATTCTTTGTTAAAAGCTCTTTAGCTCCCTGCAAAAGAAGTGGTGGCACATCCTTTTTGTACATTTCAATGGTATTTCATCTTTGAGATTTCCAGACGTTATCTGAAGTTCTTCTCCTGCTGTCTGTCTTTCAGCTCTGAGCAGTGACAGTTCTTGGTGGGAGGGCGAGAGGAAAGGGTTTTCCTTCTTCCACTTCATTAGGGAATAATCAATGTAAAGAGAGGGAAAAAAAACAAAATTTAGAAGGTAAATTGAGGAGTCATCTCTGCTGAATCAAAGATATCATTCAGTAAAAAGAAATAAACCTCCTGCCCCAGCTGGAAAAAGAATCCTCTGTCCTACTGTAAAGTAAGAGATCTGAGTAAATCTTCTCCTGAGCTTTCTCCATCTGCAGCAAGAGGCTGAATCGGTGCACAAGCATCCCTATCTACCCTTACAAGAAGATAAAGTCTAGCCTCATCTGGAAGGGTTCATAATTCTACTAAAATTAAAAAAGCTAAGTTAGCAACTCCAGTCACGTAGGTATACTGTGATACACTGACCTTGAAAGTTATGCTTTCCTTGTGTGGTGTTCTTTTAAGCCAGAGGACTGATACCTCCGTGTCTGCTGCAGGCTGCTGCGTGCTGGGTGGAAGGTTTATCTGCTGTAGCTGTGGGATGCTGCCAGGAGGAGCAGGCACACTCTCATCTGTGGCTGGTTGTTTCTCCCTCTTTCCTTTGGTTAAACAAGTTGATGAGGCAAAAAGTTCTGGGTTTTTTTCAGGGAGGAGGGAGAGGAGAATTTGGCTTTTCCTTCAGCTCACTGAACTGATCTGCCCTGCGCTTGCACAGATGCTGGATACTGTGGGACAAATGTCAGAGCATGGCTGTGCTTGAAGCAAGGATAACATGCAACCATGTGGTAAGGTGGTCTACACTAGACGGCATCGGTACCCCATGTCCCCAGCTGCTGAGCATTGCAAGCAACTTCATCCTCTTGAGCATTACATTAGAAACCAGAAAACCCCAGGAGACTGTAAACTAATTCAACTTGGCTGTAACGTGCTAGACAGATAGAGTCTCATAGTTTGGCATGGTGACACTGAATTCACTGCTTTAAGCAAGACAATCTATAATTTAGTGACCAAACTGGGATTCTTCAGCTATTTCTGGTTTCTACTATAATGTATGAATAATAAAGCAGGATCTGCAAAAGTTATATATCTAAAAGTTAGATATCTAAATCCCTTCTGAAAGTAATGAATGCTTCATGAGAATATGTGGTGTAATTACTTTTTAATAACTGCTGAGATACGTCGCATCTGAACAGCTTCTTTTCTAAGAGTATACTTAGGCATTTTTATGTTTTTCTGGATGTACGTAGGAAATCCAGCCACAGTATCTGCAGTGACAGATGTGAGATGGAAGAACTCAGGATGGAAGAGACTCTCCCTAAACGAGTCTTCAAGGACTAAAACTTGCAGGATTTAACATCATGTGATGGAGAAACCAAACTAGCAAGCGATTGCTGTCCATACACATTCTGGCTTGTTCCACAGCCACTTTGACCATGTGTCCACAGCATTCTTACTTGTCCCGTCTTCCTCATTTTGCCCCTGAAATACTTTTTTAGTGTTACTTGTCTTCATCTCCTCTCCCTCTTACTGCCTCTTACAATCCCATGTCTCATGGGCTTCCTGGATGTTTTGTCCTTCACCCTTTGCTTCAGTCTTGCCTTTGGCCACCAGTCTCCTTCATGAAAATATCCCAAGTGACATGAAAAGCAACTGCGTTCTTCCTGCTTCTAATTTTTCTCTTTCCGCTAAATGCTAGCAAAAGAGAAAACTTAGTGTGAGGGATAGGAAAAGGCAGGAAAACTGTAATACAGTTAAAACTGTAATTTTTCTGGGTTTTGGAAAGGGCAGGCAATGAAGACCAAACAAAAGGAGGAAAATACAAGGATGAGGAAACAGAGAATCAGAACAAAAAGAAGGAACAAAGAAATGGGTAAAGAAAATCTTCAGTGTTATGTTCATGATTTATTCATGGAGCAGTATGGGTGAAGACCAGTGCTTTACAAACATAATTCAGGTCCCTGCCCCGTGAATTTACAATTTGAATTGGGATGTGGGAGAAGTTAATGCAGAAACCTCCCGCATTTCAATTTATTCCTCTGTAACGCATCCCAGAGCATATTTCATTTTGGGGAGAGGAGGTAACAACTGATTGTTGTTGCTAATAGGATTTGGGTCAAATTGCTGCCTACTACTTGGCAAGTTAACTACATTAATAGGGGAGGGGTTCTTAAAAATCATATGCCATGGCAGGAAGATAATCCCCTCCCCACTGAATTTCAAGTCCTGTTCGTCAGCAAAGGTGTTTGGCTGAGCGTACTCTGGAACAATTTATCCATTAAAACCCAAGCTTCCCTACCACTAGCTTTAATCCTAGCTTGGAAGGAGCTCCCGTGCCACGGCTGAGCATGCACCATTCTGCCTGAATCCCAAGAATACCAACAGTTTGTGCTCACTCCCATAGATAAATCTGCCCTCCACCCCTCAAAACTCATGAGGACGGAGGTGGTGAAGGTCTGAGTTTATGGAAGCCATGTGGAAGCTTTATCTGTGTTAGCTGAGAGCTGGAAGACAGTCAAGCAACCTAGGTTAAAAATTGCCAAACTACTCCTCCGGATGCTAACAGGGGCTGGTTGTATCCATCTACCAGAATGGTGCTTACAATTATGAGGAAACTATGTCTGTGTCTTATACGAGGTATTACATGAGATCTGCTGGAGCTGGAAGGTTGGTGGGCTTTTGAAAATAAAGGCATTAGATTTTGTTTGACGGTGGCAGTTTTAAGGACATGGGTTTAGAAAGTGTGGCAACAAGAAGATCAAATATATAGCGACAGGTTAATTTGTCATCAGCTGTAAATGTTTTTGTGGGGGTTGATAGCTAAGGGAAGTTTTGTGTCTTGAAGAAGTTCTCTTTAGTTTGTGACTTCTTTGGGGGTCTTTGTAGAGCATCGACTGGTGTCCCTGGGAAATTGAGTTTCCTCTTGGTGGGGAGTCATCTGGTAGTGTACTGGTCTCAGCTGCACGGAACAGGAAGTTTACATGGGAATCTGACAACTGTAAAATGAAGGATTTTTTTTTTTATGTCTGAGTGGCAAGTTAATGTTAAGTAAAACTGCCTACTGAAGCCAATTCCTTTGCTAAATTTGTTTTCATATGGGTTTTTTCATTTCTCCCATGTGTCCAAGAAAATACTACTTGGCTAAAAGATATTATTAATTCAGTTTAAATCAGGGTATCAAGCCCTTTGAGTCTAGTACTGACATGTGCACGCGACTTTCTTGTTTAAATCAAACCTGCAGGTTGGCTGGCTTGTTTGTTTCTCCACTTCCGTGCTCTCCCTATATTCAGGACACTTACCTCACAAACTGCTAGAAAACTAATGGTCGAGTACCATTTTTTCAATAATTCATATGGAAAAGCAATATCCTGCAAAATTTCTGTAATCAGGTATGTATACAATCCAGCTTGTGCAGAAACTTGATCAAAATAGAACCTTAACTCCTAGTTAAGTCTAATTAGTTTTTTTAGGGAAAAAAAAAAAAGAAAAGCAGAGTTCAATACAAAACCACTTCTCATTTTCCTTTGCAATCAGCACATCATTTTTGTTTTGTTAAAGGACATGAGTTGTATCCCTTAGATACACAGCTTGGGCAAGCTTTGTGAAACAATTAGTGCATCTTTCACATGGTCTGAACTTGATTGAATAATTACTCAAATAATGGTCAGTAATGGAATACATAGGGTTATTTAGTGGCTAATCCTCAGGTAATGGAGTTGGTGTATCTCTGATTTTTCTCTTAGCCGTTCCCAGTGAGCAGGAGACTGAGACAAAAGTGATTACGGGAAGTAGAGGGAGTCACTGGAGGCCAGCAAGGAAAAGGGGGCCTTATCTTAAGCAATTAATCAAGAAAACTCCTATTGTGGGACAATTATTCAAAGCTAATTCTAAAATAGCTTTAGAGCCTGAGGTCCTGAAGGGGTTTTTGTGTGTTTTTTGGTTTTGTTTTTGTTTTGTTTTAAGAATTTTGCCAAGGTCATTGGGAGCACTGGGGCAGACCTTGCATCAAAACGAAGGCTGCTGCATACTTAGGAAGGAGCTGGGTGTAAAGTGCAGCATCAGGCAATGGTGGCTTTGAGGTCGTTGTCAGAGCTGTAATTTTTTATTTTAAAAAATGAGTTGGAGGGTTTCTAAACAGAGATAATGTGTTGAAACTTACCTAACATTTCCACAAAAACATCTTCTGTTATTTTGCATCCATTGCAAGCAATCCCAAGAGGAGTCTATCGCACATCATTGCACCTTTGTGCCCAGCATTGCTAGTGTACTTGCAGGACTGATATCTCTGAATCTCTCTTTTATTTTTTTTCTCTTTTTTTTCACACTGCTTTTTCTTAGCTTAATTGTCCTACAAAGGCTTGTGACACCTGCAGAAGAGTAGGATTGTTTCATGGCTGTGGCTTTGCAAAAGAACACAAGGTCTTTCCAGTTGTCCCCCAAAAAAAGCTCTTGTATGGTGAGAGCATCTAACAAACTCCTTTGCCCTGTTTTTAGCCCCTGAGCTCCCTTGGAAGTGAGATTTATTTGAAGATGTTGCTGTGATCCATGAGGTCCTACGGAAAGAGACAATAGATTTTAGCAGCTGTCCCTGAAAAATTATAAGGTCGCTGGAAAAAAAAGCAGAGGTTTTAAATTGGATGTGGTTTAAATTTTCCTACGGCCTCCTGAATTGGGCTCCTGGCTGGAATGGGAAGCTGCCTGCAGAATTATTACTCAGCACAGTCACCCCGTGCTCTCGTAGCACTTTTTTTTCAGCGGTGCTGACAGCAGCATTTTGAACCCTCTGTAGCATAGGGCTGTCCGATCCGGTTTCAAATGGCTGTTGAGTGCTGCCTGAGAAGTACTGCTGTGTAGGTGATCACACTGCCCTGATTAGTTTTCTCTCTGCCCATGGGCACCTTTTGCAGGGCAGGGTTACAGGGAGAGCCAGCGACACACATGTGCTCCCATAGAGAATAAAGCAAAGAGGCTGAAGGACAAAGAGAGTCACTAATTGGATTTGTAGCTGTAAGAAAAAAAACCTCTTAAAGTAAACATTCTCCTCTCTTTAAGTCTTTCCTTGGCTTCTTTCGTGAAGACCGCTTGAAAGTATCTGTTTCGGGGGTGAACCCTTCCCAGCAAATTTAATTTTAAGGCTTGTCAAGCTTTATTAAAACCTTATCATCAGTGATTTCCTTCTCTGCTAGATCAAGATTATATTTGTTATGGGATTCATATTGTATCTCAGAATTCTTCCCAGCAGATGTGGGTTTTCATGTGTGTACCAAGACATGCCACTGCCAATTCTGAGTACTGGAGTCCTGGGGGGGGTGTTGTCAGCACATATTTGGGAAGACTTTGGATGCTGTTCAGACATTCGTAAGCTGGAACTGCATTTGTATTTCAGAGGTAACTACTGTTTGAATAAACACATTGCTCTGCATGGCAAAAGCATTCCTAATTGCTGCTGGTAGCCATCATCAAATGCGCTGATATACCCATTCCCAACAGCTGGAATATTTGGTAAACGCTTCTGGGTATGGTGTGCAGACATACATTAAGAGAGAAGGTGAACACACGACCTTTTTTACTTTGAAGATGTAGTAACTTTGTTTGCATTAGTGGGAGTCACCAGTCAATGGCAGGATTTTTTTATTATCATTACATTTCAATGACTTATGTTCATTTGTGCCACTGTGGGTAGATGCTGCAGATCAGAGGTTTGCCTAACAGTGTAGACAGACTTTTTCCAGTTTATTCTAGAGCACAGGATTTGGTTGACATTTTTATACCTCTCAGTTTATATATTGAAAACAAACTTCTCCCTCCCCTAGTTTTTCTCATTTTTATAAAATATTTTTTATTGCTGAGATAGTACTTAATTTCTCTCTCTTATCCAATGAGGACAGTCAGATGGATGGAAGAGTCTCTAAATATGTGCTCTGTTTTGGGGTGGTTTTTTTAAAGTGCCCAGAAGTAACCAAAGCACTTTGGAAAATACAGATACGGTTCTTGCCCTGAGCAGCTTATCATTTGGTTTCAAACGTGCCCTTGCAATTGCAAGTAATGTGCAAGGGGAAGAGGAGAGGAAAGGCAATTAATGGCCAAGTGAGTTGTTGAACTAAGAAGTTATTTGAAGGTGATATAAACGCTTGCAGCCTTTTTATGATGGCAAAGTTGCATCTTTGTCCTGCATAGCAAGAGTGATGATGGTCTTTTAAGTTGCGTTGAGCCAAAGCTGCCTTCTGGTGATGCATTTTTGCAGAAGCTCCATCATGTGAGCAAGTATATAACAGTTTAATACCCAAAATATCCCAGGTTTACTTTTCAGGGAGTCAGAAGCAGACACAGGTAATGGTAGGTGATTGCAGACCTCATCTGGCAGTGGTGTTCTCTCTCCATGAGGGTTTGAGCCCCACCAGCACAGCACTGTCCATGTTTGTCCTCTGAACTTCAAGAGGAGCCTATTATTTGGTAGGAGACCACTGTCTTAATATTCCCGTTTCTTCCATGTTATCAGTTACATGTCAAACATCTGCTCTGCGCTGATCAGTATTACCACTGTCTCCCCTCCCACCTCTTCTGCCTTTGCCACAACACCAATAATGAGTCAGGTCAATAATGATCACTGGGCTGAAGGGCATGTTGGCTATTTATAGCAGCAATATAAATATAAATATGCTTATTAATACAATCTAAACACCCCATTGTGCCATCATGTCTGTCTCTTACTTGCTATCTCAGACTCCTGAAGGCAACAAATGCAACTCTTAAATTCTAGCACTTATGCCCTAAACCACCATTCTGCTGTCATGTGTGTGCTACACAGAAAGCAAAGCTTTTGGGGTTTAAATTTTGAACTTTTGGGAGGAAAGGGTGAGGTCTGAACTAATACGGTAAAAAAAATGTGATGTTTATGGGACAGTGATGTCTTACCATTTCTGGGGCTCTTTGGCTCAGTTGCAAAATAAGATATTAAATAATCACTGTATTTTCTCACTTCTGAGTCCAAGTACCTGAACGCAAATTAGTAGTATGGCAGAAGTACAGGTACCCCAATGTAATAAATTCCTAGTTTGTTCCTTTGCTGGGAGGTATAAATTGTTGCTGCCTGAAATATTTGAAAAAGTCTGGGGTTTTTTAGCACAGGATTTCACTGAAGGTTGAACAGTATATTTTCTTTTCCAAGACCATAATATATAAAAGGAAAGCACTGCAAAATTCTTCCAAATGTTTATAGAAGTTCAGTGATTTTGTTTTCAGTAAAATTTGTGATACTTGAAAAGCTCGTTTGGAAAGCTCAGCCAGGAAGATTAGATATGGAGGTGCAAAGCAAATAGACTGACCATCTGCTTTCCTTTTGTCAAGAAAACTACGTATAAACCCTTTGTGTTACATTTGAGAATTGTTAGATACAGATAATTGCGATGTGGATTTCGAGTCTTTAGATCATAAGTTCAATCTTTGCAAGAGGAGCGGTGGCAAATCTTAGTTGTAACAGAAGTTCTCATCCTGAAACATTCCCAGGAAGATTATTAAAATACTACAGGTACTACTGACATCGGCTACAAAGATCTACTTGTGCATATTTCTTTAAAGGAGGGAAAAAACACCTTAATACACAGTATTACCATAGCTAGGCCCTATTATACTATTGTAATCATAGCTGAAGCAAGAACGGTGATTAACGATGGCAATTTATTGTATCTGACGAGGGGAGAAAATAGGAGATGTTGTCGTTATCATAAATCATATCATAAATAACCAAAGAGAAGCACTCAGAAAGCTTGTGTGGTGTCAGCAGCAAGCCCTTTCAGGCACGTTAGCCCAGGATGTAGCCATAGAAACCCCAAAGTCATATTGTTATCTTAGTCTTGCTGCAGTTATGTGATACAACAGTATTAACATATAGATTAGGCCATTTATAATACTAGGTGTCATTTCAGGTTGGCTTGCTTATATAGCATTTTAGTTTTTTATTGTGCCGAATGTTAGGGAAACGCTGCATTTTTACAGGTCAGTATAGAGCCATTTATAACGTATCGGCTCCACACCTCTGTCAGTCTTGCTAATGTACTCTGTTATTGATTGGTTGTACTCTATGAATTGTCATTGCCTAATTACCTTGTCTTTGCTAATAATTTTATTTTTTTAGAAGTCAGAATGTCCCTTTAAAGAGAAAACCTCTATACTTGCATGTATACTTCGGGGCAAGTTCCCGATTCTGTTAAGGACTGTACACCCCAGAGGGAGTAAAAAGTAAAATACAAACCATGCAGATGAATCCAGATTTTCTTACGGATGTGTTCTGTCCCTGCCTGTATGTTTTGATCAAACAGCGGGGGCTTTCATGTCACGCTCCGTTCTGCAAATTTCAGGGGAGAGACTCAGTCACAGGTAATTCAGAGCAACACCAAAGTGACTGAACCAAGGCTGCCCTGCTGACAGGGAGCTGACTGGCTCTCACACATCTTGCTCACTCGCTTCCTAAAGATGCTTCTGTTACTGTTTTTACTCTCCACCCAAGTCTGCGTAACAGCTCCAGACACATTAGCATAGCATTGCCATGCACATGCATTTATTCCTGTATGTATGTGTGATCTACAAAAATTGTTGAGCTGCTGTTAAGAAGTCAAAATGAAAATGAAGTCTCCTTCTTAGTATTTAGACAGAAACACATTTTTGCTTGCTCTGTGCAGCGGAAATGCAGGACTGATGTTTTGTCAGGTCAGAGATCATGAGCATAACTGATAACAATCTGCCAATGCTGTTTTTCTGTCTTAGCAGGGAGGTGGGTGTGTCATTTTAAGAATCTTGGGTAGTTTGGCTTCATAAACATTGCGTATTCTAAAAAGTATTATAATGAAGTCTGCCACTAGTAAGTATTTAAAAGTGTTATTCTCATTGCATCCAGTATCCTGAAGCAGCACTAGAAGCCATAGTGCACATTATACCCTAAGGCAGGATCTGATGCCCAAAGGGTGATCCTCCGCACCTCTCTCCTCTTCTTTCCCTCACCCTTAGGCTTGTCTGATCCTGAGGTGGGCTTTTTACTTTGCCAGCTGGACAGAAAAATACTTGAATTAGCCTGTGAAGTCACTGCACTATGCAGAAGGGGGCAGATGATGATATAAGAAAGGAGGTGCAGGACTTTCTCTGGCTTGTTTTAGCCCAGAAATTTGAGTAGCATCATGACAGACCAGATTGGTGATTTGAGTTCAGACTATCAGATAATCTTCCTTCTTTTAGTCTTGATTAGTTCCCTGTTCTCCTGCACAAATGTTTGAACCAGGACAAAAGAAAGGATGGGACTGTTCCTTTTTAAAGCAACGCTGCAATGTAGAACTACAGCTGTAGTAGTTGTGGTTTGTTTCTGGCAAACTATTGGTATCTTATTCTCATGCTGGTGTTCCAAAGTTCACCTCTGTTGATTTCACACCGAGAAATGCCTAATCAAGAGTGCAAAGCAGTTGTTCAACAGGATGGAGAGGTAACTGAGCTGGTCTGGAAATTTGTGAGTCCTGAACCAGATTATTGCCATCATCTGTATTTCAGGATGGATAGATGTGTTTTGTCATTAGGGATGGAGAGGGGTTTTGTTGACCACTTATAGCTTCTTGGGCAGATTAGTAACTGCTTTTGGGGTGATTGATAAATGTACACACCAAGTCTCTCTGTCCTGTTGAACACCTCTAAATTCAATCCTAGCTAATACTGATTGTTGAAGGCACCACCCAGCCATTTGAGCCAGAATTTTCCAATATGGCTAATGAGTCTGGATGCTTAACTTCAGGCACCTGTAACATCCTCTTTACAGTGTTTCAGTTATCTGAAATCACTAGCCACACCTGCAAGCCCTTTTTTTTTTTAATGTATTTGTGGTTTCTGCATACTGAGAAGGCACTGGAATGAACTCGCTGGCAGTGTTGGTGGAAAAATTTGAGGCACATGGAAGATGAGCTCCTTGATGGTGCTCTCTTACCAGCTCTCTTCCCATAGAAAGTGTCAATTGGAAAATGTCAGGGTTTGGTAATAGGTTGATTGATCTCCTTTATACAGTAAAAGAGAAATCTGTTGGTGGTTACCTGTTTGGTAACCAAGTCACATCAGTGATCAGTTGTGTTCATATGGCAGAGAAATTATATATATAATTATATATATAAAACATATATATATAAATGGAGAGAGAGACATACATCTATATAAAATCTGGCATTTTAAGCTGAAAATGTATTGCAGGTGTCTTAGTGTGTTCATTTTGCATTAGGGTATCAGGATATTGGCCTGCAGGATATCAGGATTGAATTTTGTCACTCTTCCATTAATTTCCTTTATGGACTACAAGCACACTTTCTGTTTGTTTGGGGAACAGGCTGCTGTTATTACAAGTTAAAGAGATAAAACCTATCATGACATAAGAAAAAAACTTCATTTTTAGCAGAAGTCAAAAGCCCCTACTTAATAGGATATGATAGGGATGTTAAGCTCCTGTTGTAGTGATATAAATTTCCCAAATGATACCTTTGGCTTTATCTAATGCTTTATCTAGACAATGGGAGAATTATTCTGGAAGTCTGCAGGAAGTTTTTTGGTATTTTTCTTCATTAAAAGGTTTCGTATGTTGGGTGGGAGTATCACTTCCTTTCTTGCATTTGCATGGAAGAAATGCATTATCTGATAGTTCTTTATTTGGCCATTTTGCATTACATTAGAAAATAAAGGTTTTAAATTCTGTTTAAAAATAAAAGGGTTATGGAAGAAATTTGATTGCTGAAAATAGACATGTATGAGTTGCATGGAAACATCTGCTTATTCAGAATTGTATCCTTAATGGGTTTGCTCTGATAGCTGATACTGTTTATCTGCCATACTGCAGTTAATATCAAATAGCAAATGCCAAAATGTTGCATGATTATATTGGCTTCCACAGGAACTGTTACTTGCCAGAGCTTTGTGCAATTAGTACTTTAGCCATTGCATTGGAGGTAAGAGGCTACTGTTAATACTTTCATGGTATACTTTCTTTAGCGAGTGGTGTCCAGCTTTAGGCCAGCATGTGTGACTCTGCTTCATCTTGTATGTAAGAAATGCTGGTTTATTCTTAGAGCTCCAGGTCTTAGCCAAATGGTTTTGTCCTATCACCACCCTGTGACAAAGGGAAATAATAATCCAGTTTCCAGAAGAGAGACTGATACTTTCCTTAAATTAATAAATACCAGCCAACAGCAGGGTAAGTTTTTGGCAGAGCAAGGAGACATCTTACCTATCCCAGTCTGCGCCATGTTCTCTAGGACATCATCTAGCTGTAAGTGCTTATGCTATTGTCTCTGAACCTACCAGGTAAAAAGTCTGATAATGACCAAGATTATGACAATTTCAATTTTATATATGTATATTTATATATATTTTATAGATATGTATATTTAAAAATAGGTTTTCTTGCTTGAAGAATGCCTGTACGTAAGTGCCTTTCTCTTCCATCCATCAGTTTTGCATCTTTTTTTTCTTGCCTTCACTTTCATCTGACATTGTTGAAAGAGGAACATGTGCAGCCTCCTCCAGTGAGGCAGACAGGAGAGCCTGATAGCGTGGTACAGGTGATTGCACTTCTTTTTAGAATCATAAAGTCACAGAACAGTTTGTATTGGAAGGGACCTTAAAGACCATCTAGCCCCAACCTCCCTGCCAGGGGCAGAAACACCTTCCTCTAGACCAGGTTGCTCCAAGCCCCGTCCAGCCTGGCCTTGAGCAGTGCCAGTGCCTCACCACCCTCACAGTGAAGAGTTTATTCCCCATATCTAAGTCTCCCCTCTTTCAGTTTAAAGATGTTCCCCCTTGTCCTATCGCTCCATGCCCTTGTAAAAAGTCCTTCTCCAGCTTTCTTGTAGGCCCCTTTAGGTACTGGTATGGGTTTTTTCTGCAATAAATGCAGAAGTTCTGTTCCTTTGGACCCTTGTGTCAAATGGTTCCTCGATCATCATGAACTTGGAAGTTCATTACTGAAGTGTTGAGTATTGCTGTCCTGAAACTGAGCCGTGGCCAAATTAAGAAGGTGTTTGGTTTCGGAGTCCCTGCTGTGCTACAGGAACATGATGTACCAAGAAAGAAATTTTGTGCTTCTTTAGTGGCTTTTCCTTGAAAAGGTGCAGGAGTTTCAATTTCTTGGCTGAACGGTTCAGCTTAAGAAATTTACCAGCATTTGAAGTGGTGACACATCGCCATGGCTTGTATTTGGGGTTCTAATGCTTTCTCTCCAGAGATCCCAAGGAGCTACGTAATGATATCAAGTTCGGCTTTTACAGCACCTCTGTGAGATGAAGTTATCAGCAGTACGAAGTGTGACCTGCCCGAGATCACACTTCAAACCCGTGTCAAAAGAGGAGTGGATTCCATCCTCCCTTAACTTCAAAATCATCCTTTAATAAAAGTGAAGAGCTTGCCCCTGTTACATAGACACAGGTGACGTTACACGTCCTTATATGCTCCCGTAAGAAATGCTGTCTTAACAAACGGTTTTCTCATAAGCAGTGTGCTAACAGCTGTCAGCCTGTTTTATTGCAGCAGTGGAGAAATTTCGCCTTTGGGGCTGTACTACCATGGGTGAACTCATCCCTCCCCTAACCCTTGGATTGTCTGAACTGGCCCTGCACGTGGGGCCTGCTGACATAATAAACAATTGTTCTGTATAGCTTAGGTAATGTGAACATTAACATTGATCCAGCACTGACTTCTCTAACAACAACCAAAAAAAAAAAATGTATCTGTTATCTTGAGAAACCTCCCAAACAGCTCTAGTCTCCTTTCATTACAGGAGAGAGTTATTAGGGCAGATGGCTGAGGTGATATCCATTTGACCTATAGATGCTAACTGGAGTCAGATCATTAATAAGGTGGCCGGAGATAGGGAGAGATGGCAGTAAAGAGAGTTAAAAAGCAAACCTGCGCACAAAGGATTGTGCGGCAAGAAGTGCTGGGTAGCGAATGAGATGGACAAAGGTGAAAAAGGGGCCGCATGGTTTTAAATGCTCATCGCCAAGTCAAGCAGATTACACTTAAAAGCTGATGTTTTCCCATATTTGGTTCCTGCTCCGGTGTGAATCCTTTGGGAGGAAAAAGAGCCTGTAGCTCTTGAAGGCAAGATGGAGATTTCACTTTCTCTAATTAAACCTCCCCCCCAAAAAAAAGTGCTTTTTTGTTTTCTGCCATGGGCACAGCTGCGGTGGCTCAGGTTTGAAAGCTGCTGCCTGGCAGAAAACCAGTTCTCGCTGAGCATCAGACTGTGGCCTCATTCCAGGAGAAATTTGGATTTCATTTGACCACGATAGGATTCCAGATTGTCATCTGAGCATGTCTGAAAAGTGGTGAATGTGTGTCAGTAGTTAAGTGCTCGTGAACTTCCTTAGTCCCTGGATTGTTCAGGACTGACCCAGGCAATTTTTTCCAGATGTTTTGGGGAATCCAAGTCCATATAAAAGGGATGGTAATGCTTCTGCTTCCTTACTAAAGTTGTCTTTGTGGCTTGCAGGAATGTGTATGAAAGCTGGAGCCAAGACACCCCGATTTCTAGTCTCACCTCTACAAACTGCACTTTAACCTTTTCTGCCCTTCCCTGGCATCTCCACACAAGATCACAGAAACTTCGTGGGCCTGGTGCAAACTTTACTTGGCCTCATTAAAAAAAAAATAAGCATTGCTCTTTTTTTACTGTACAAAACTCCAGTCCCTGTTCTCCAAACCTCATCTGAAATCGTTTTTTCGCCTTTGATCCAGCAGCTGCTGGTATTCTACAGTCCTGAGTAGGTAAAACATGAGAAGTACCTTGGGATAGGAAGGAGTTACAAAAATATGAAATATTGCAGTGCACTTCCATGGGACACGGTATAACAGAGTGGCTGTTGAAGCAGACACTGGGCAGAAATCTTTAGCAAATAAATGTTCTGATTTTTCTAGTAAATGTAATTTTTTTACTGTTTGTTGCAGTAATTTCTCTTCCACTTTATTGACTCTTTTCATCCCCATGTTTTTTGTATTAAAATGGTTTATGTTGCTATCTCTATAGTCTGCATGGTCAAACCCTGTCTTTCCTAATGTTTGAATTTGGCTATGCTTTCGTCTTGTAGCCAAGGCAGAAGACTTCTCTAAATCTGAAATTTACAGCGAGGTGTTTGTTTTAAATTTTATCGCTCTTTAAAATTTTAAATGAAAATAAACTCAGTGGCAAACTAGGTTGAATGGGGTTGGGAGGGAATTGCTCAGTAGCAACGGGTGGTGTGTGACATCTGATGAATACTAATTCTTCATCCCCAAAACAGTTTTGAGCAGATAAAGGCAGCTGATTTCTGCAACAGCTTAAACAGAGATTGAAATTACTTCCATGATCTGGAAGCAGATTTTTCCCCCATAGCAGGTGCAGGCTTGGTCCACAGTGATTTCTCAGTTATACTCTAACTTTGCAGTTTAAAAAATTTAATGTCAGTGCCCAGCCAGGCAAAACCTAACTCCCTAACATTTCTGTTTTTCACGGAAGGCTAAGACTTTATCCTCAGGCAAAGTCTCCTCTCTGGGCTGGCTGCTGTAAATCCTCTGGGCCCTGGCAAAAGCCAGAGTTGCTAGCTCATTTTACTTAATTTGTGATGCTGGCAAGATTTGTGCTGCAGCCCAGGGCTCTTGACTCAACTCTCCTAAATCAGAGCATTGACACATTACAGTAGAGAAACACCAGCACAGAAAACCTGAAAATAAATGCCTTGAAAAGAGATATTTCAGAAGGATGCTGTCTTACAAAGCTCTAAATGGTGTTAGTGTAACATTATAGGTTTCTCGGTGTTTGCTTCTTTAAAACCAGCTGCTCATTAAGAAGTTGGGGTTTAGCCACTGTCATAATAAACGTTTTTTACATATTTCATGTGAGAATCTTAGGGCACTTGATACCTTTCCACAGAAACCCTGCTAGACAAAATGTCATGCATTTTTGCAGGGGGTAAATAGAGACATGGGGTGAAGTGAAGTTGTCTGTGCAGGAATGTTAAAAGGCATAGGTGTAATGACATAATTACAGCAAATATAAATGTGTCAGGTTCACACCAGTGTGGACTTTCTTATTCCAGACTAAGAATCCTTTTTCCTGCTTGGAGAAATCCATTTTGAAAGTGAGGAAGTGTATCCAAAAGGATAAAGTGCTTGGCTGTCGTTGGGGAGATCAGAGGTTCTCTTCTTCTCAAACTCGCTTTGGATTTGCTGGGAGATCTCAAGTGAATTTTCTCCTTTCTCTGCACCATAATGTCACATGTGTAGGACTGAAGATGGTGTTATATGTAGGGGGAAAAAATAATTGCTATTAAACAAAAAACCAGAGCCATCACACAGGTGGTGTCCACACTGACTTGAAACAGTTGGTGCCTGATGTCCACACTGTGCATGTTTCAGGTTTATCTTATTTTCAAAAGCTGTTTTTTTGTTCTGAATGCCCACTTGCAACTGGAGTATGGTAGGTGTATTCCTCTGGCAACTTTGTCTTTCATGTCGGTTTCACTACAACAGGAAGCCAGCATATGCACTCCAGGATTGCTCCATGATACAAATAAAACAACAGTAAGTGGAGAAGATGGGGAAATGCATTTCAAAGGTGTGCTCCTGATCCAAACCAACACGCACACACTCAGTGCTGGGGTGTTCCCATACAAGCATAACAGATAACGTCCGTGTGCAGCAACCTCTTAAGATGGTATCAGAGACAGAACCTGGCAGGTTGAATGGGGCTTAGTCCTCTGCTTTAACCTTCAGACTGTGCTGCTTCAGGAAAAAACAAACCAGGTTTAGGAAGACTAGGTTTTCCTAGTCATTAATCTGCAATCAGAATTGTGTAATATGTAGGCAAGATGGCTCTAATTCCGGTGAATTTTACTTTGTTGTATGTATGCTTTGCAGTCTATTTTGTTACAGCAAAAAAATATCTCTTCATTTGAAATGAATGAAGCAGGTTCACGTTATTGTAATCCTAACAACTGCAGTAAGAAATAATCAGGATGTTTTTAGGTAGAACTGACACTTTGGATCTGTTCCACAAGGCCTACCACCACGAGGCAGCTCTACCCTCCTATCTTTTGCTCATGCGTTTGACGTGACGCTTGCGTTGAGGGCACCTACCAGTTGTGATGGTGGCTGGTGTGAGACAGAGGAGATGCCACACTTTCCTTCCAAGCAGACCAGCTGTTAGGTGGCCAGTTGTCTCTCATGGGCTGAGATACATGTGAACGTTTGCTCTAATGCTTGTTTGTGTCTGTAAAACACATTTTAATTATCCTAATATGTTTTTTAAATGTCCTTTGTTACAGAAGAGGAAGAAGAACAGGTGCCTACCGATGGAGGTACATCTGCAGAAGCCATGCAGGTGCCACTGGAAGAGGAGGGAGATATGGAAGAGGATGAGGCAATTAATGATGAGAACTACTTGAGCAAGAGACCGTTAGAAAGTCCTGATGCTGAGGAATTTCCACCTGTGAAACGGCCAAAACTATCTGTTTCCAAAGGTGACACCTTGGACGGACCTTTGGAACCACGCGAGCCTCTTAGCTCAATAAATACTCAAAAAGTACCACCAATGCTTTCTCCAGTTCATGTTCAGGACAGTACAGACTTAGTCCCTCCTTCACCAGAACCACCAATGTTGGCTCCTATTGCAAAACCGCAAGTGCCAGCCCCAAAAACTTCAGAGGCAAAGCCATTTGTACCCAAAACAAAGTCCAAAACAAGTTCTCCAGGACAGAAGACAAAATCACCTAAAACTACACCCTCACCAGTGGTAACTGGAAGTCCCATACGTTCACCAAAAACTGGATCCAAAGAAAAAAAGTCTCCGGGTCGTGCCAAGAGCCCAAAAAGTCCTAAGAGTCCAAAGGTTCCTGCTCATGTTCCCCAACCACCTGTCAAGCCTGAAACACCAAGCAGAGCCCCTCTGGCTGCATTAAGTGACAAGATGGGAAAGGAAAACATTCAAGTAAAACAGGGGCAGACGCCACCTGAGCCTGCAACCAAGCCAAATACTGAAAACCAGACTAAGAAAGTACCAGTAATGGATAAGACCATTGATGATTCAATCGATGCTGTGATTGCTCGTGCATGTGCAGAACGTGAACCAGATCCCTTTGAGTTTTCCTCCGGTTCCGAATCAGAAGGGGAAATTTTTACCAGTCCTAAAAGACTTTCTGTTTCGGAGACTACAACTCCTAAACCTTCTGTTTCTGCCAATAATGCAAATAAGGCAGGAGCAACTCCAATACCTCCCTCAGGTGGGACTTCAAGTTCAGACATTTCATGGACAATGGATGACTCAATTGATGAGGTCATTCGAAAGGCAAACATGGGGACACCTTCTAATCCACCTACCAACTTCACTTATTTCTCCTCTCCTTCTGCTTCACCTCCAACTCCAGAACCTCTTCTCAAAGTCTATGAGGAGAAAAACAAGTTGGCTTCATCAGTAGAAGTGAAAAAGAAATTGAAAAAAGAGCTGAAGACAAAAATGAAGAAGAAAGAAAAACAGAAGGAAAAAGATAAAGAGAAAAACAAGGAGAAAAGTAAGGAGAAGGAAAAGAACAAGGAGAAGGATAAAGACAAGGAAGGAAACAAGGAAGCGAAGTTTCAGTGGAAGGAACTGCTCAAAGATGATGAACTTGATCCCTATAAATTCAAACTAAAGGACTTTGAGGATGCTGACACAAAAGTAAAGTTGAAAGATGGCAATACCAAAAAAGAGAGGGAAAAACATAAAGATAAAAAGAAAGAGAAAGAGAAAGGCAAAAAAGACAAGGATAAGAAAGACAAAGAAAAACTTAAAGATAAAGGTAAAGATGATAAGATAAAGGCTTCATCAGCACCTCTTGTGTTACCTCCCAAAGAAATGTCTTTGCCCTTGTTCAGCACACCAACTCCAATGAGGCTTCCCAGCATGTTACCTTCCTTGTCTCCAATGCTTCCTGAAAAACTGTTTGAGGACAAAGAGAAACCAAAAGAGAAGAAAAAAGACAAAAAAGAGAAGAAGAAAAAGAAAGAAAGGGAGAAGGACAAAGAAAAGGAAAAGGAAAAGAAGGAGAAGGAAAAGGAGAGGAAAGAAAGAGAAAAGAAAGAGAAAGAGAAGGAGAAACACAAGCATGAGAAGGTAAGCTGTTTAGATGAGTTGAGATGGTGTACTTGCTTGAAAAATGCATATGGATTCCTCTGCTGCTGAGCATTGTTTAAGAGCTTTGACAAGATGTGTGATTACAGGTTAGGTATTTTTTGAAAATAACCGTTCCAAGGAAGACATCAGCCAAGAGTTTCAGGGTCTGTCCAACCTCCTTGGAAGACCAAACAATGGAAGTCCAATTCTGTGAATTTGAAATGTGAGATTGCCCTTCTGGTTTTCCTTGACTTTCCCACTTTTCACTTAGAAAAGCTGGGGCTCAGACTCAGCAACAGCACACACACAACAAAGGTATGTAATGTTGCAGTGTACAAATTTTGCTCTGTACATTTCCACTAGTAGGGCCAGCAACCCTAT
The DNA here is from genome assembly GCF_963210335.1 of Falco punctatus. NCBI lineage: Eukaryota > Metazoa > Chordata > Aves > Falconiformes > Falconidae > Falco > Falco punctatus. Next base: position 64,743,628 of record NC_137585.1, read on the forward strand.
ACCTTTCATATAAACTTTAAATTTCATTTCTAAGCATCTACTGTTTCAAAGCTTGTAGAAACCTGTAAATTACTGGGTGGACTGAAATGAGGAGCAGACTGCCTTCAAATAAACAAGTTCACCAGTTATCTCAGATGTTCAGAAGAGCTGCTGAATCTTCTCTTAGCCAGACTACCCCCTTGTTGCTCCAATTTGTTTGAAGTAAGAAAATTATTTCAAAATTATGGTCTAAATATTCAAATGTCACCTTTCGTTTTGAGTCTTATGCTTGAGAGAGAGAAGGTGAGAGCTAGTTTTCAAGTGGGTTGAGCTCCTTCCACTCCTGTAACTCTTACTGATTTACATCAGCCAAAGATAATTTCTTCATTCCAATATCACCTAATCTTGAAAATATATTTAAGAAATGAAACCAGCATATTTGCATATTATCAGATTTGAAATCCCATTAGAAACAGCTCCCCTAATTCACGGTTTGCTCTAATTTTTTGTCACTTCACCTTATAATATGCATTAAATTGTTAATGTAAAAAAGAAGAAAAGAAAGAGATTGTCTTCATATTTGATAACCTTGGATACAGGATTTCCTAAATCTCTATCCTCAGCATTAGGAAGCACTGTGGAAGTTCTGGTTTTACCAAGATGCTCTTTACATCCTACTTTGAGTATAATACTCAATTTGTACAGGCTCAGATTTGGGACATTCCTCACTTTTCTTTTTTGCCACTGTACCCTCTTATGCTGCCTGCTGGACTTGAAACAAACTGCTGATTTCAAAACCTGACATATTTTTAAGTTGACAAATGGTTCTTCCATGCAGAATCTGGGTGATCTGGAGAAACTGACATCTGACTGCTGTGGATGGACAGGGTGGTGGCCCAGTTGTCCGTGTTAATTTAATGTCTGGTTTTAGACTGCAGCAACATTTTCATGGATTCCCCCTTTTTTTTGTCTGCCTGCCCCTCATGCCTGAGTCGTTTTGTCAGTATTTCATTGAGAATTTCTGAAGAGATTTCTTTTCAAGTTAAATACTTGTGCATATAGAACAGACATGAGTTGCTTGTTTTTCATGCATTCGGGTTTGCATTTCTTCTGCAAATCTCTGTTGCTTTAGAGCAGTATAACAGATACACAGACAAACACAAACTGGTAAAACTTCAGTATAGACTGAACGTACATATATTAGGGAAGTTGTTTGACAGTAATAAAAACTTGGACAAATTAAATTGACAAAGCTGCCCATTACCTTGGCAAAAAGTCCCTGTCAAAAGATAAACTTTAAAGCTAGAATGCATGAAAGAGTCCCCAGATAGAATTAAAATTTAAACTGATTCTTGATAGATAAGCTTTTTTTAAATCCACCTCTTTGCTGCAAGTCAGGATTTTAAAAATAAATTTCCCCTTTAAATCTCTTGAGCGATTTTCATTTTTTGCAAGGCCGCACTGCTGGTGTCCTGGAAAAATGGAGAGTTAGAGCTTTATCAGTTGGTGCCCTGAGGTATGTGGCAAAGAAGCTAAATCCTTGAAGATTAGCAAAAAAAATGCAGCACATGGCAATAAGGGGCTTATATGACTACTAGTATTAGTTCAGGTGAAAGAAGTATTGCTTATACATAAAACTGGACAAATCCACTGACAATGTATTTTTAGTTAGCTACAAAGGAGTCTTATATTGCTGGACTTTACCTCTTTGGTGATTTGGGAAGCTTAGTAATCCACTGTAAATGCTCTTCTGCTGGCCCCAATTCCCAGTATTACTCCAGAATGCTGCTCTTTCGTTTTAACCCCTAAAAGTACATGTTTCCTTAATTTAGCTTTTAGATCACACAATGACTTATTTAGCCAGCAGTTGTGCTGTAAGAGCAAATGATCAAGTTACTGCTCGGACGTTTAGCCTTCCATGGCGCGGGCGCTTCGGAGGCGTGAGCACAACCTGAAGGGCTAACTGCAGCTTCAGCTCTTGGTGGCCAGTAGAAAATAGGAGATTTCTGTTTCTAATATTGCTGTACTTAAACAAAAGAGTAACTCAGTGGTAATGTTTCCATTTCGGAGTATTGTTATAGTTATTACCTAAGCATGCATCCCATCCTGTTGGGAAATCAAAGCTTTTTATCAAGTTTTCCCTGTAATTTTGCCCCAAGCAGCTGCAAGACACCAAACACCAGCCAGTACTCTGTGTAAACGGCAGAAAGCAGGAGCTGAAGGCTGCATGCTGGAAGTGTTCAGTGATGGCACTGAGGAAGAGGAGCTTTTGTGCAGGGCTTCCCTGCAGCTCTGTGCTCCGCAGTAGCGTTAGGGTGCTGCCCTTGGAGCCAGAAGAGGAGACAGCGAGCTGGGGCGCTGTCTTTGCACACTGCCAGATTAAAAGCCAAGAGTCAAAGCGTTACACCCCATTTCTACTATGGAAATTACGGGGCGTGCTGTAGGAATGACTGAGCAGCTCACGAAGCAGCTGCTGACCCAGTTTCAGCTAACCTTAATACGCTGAGCTGTAAACTAAAGTAGTTGAGGAGCTGCTTCATGAGACATGGAGCCATCCTTGCATCGGGGCAGGTCTCGCTGGAGCTGCCCCAAAGTAAACTGCCCTTATTCGTGAATCAAAACCCTATCAGCAATGTAGGGGAAGACCAGGATATGCAGGATATAACTGTGAATGCTCCTTAATATTCTCTCTACTCCAGTCATGCAAACTGTACACACAAACCCACGTTGTAGAAGGGTGCTTCCTCTCTCCTGTCAAAGGATGATATTTAGGATTGTGGTGGAGCCCAGTTTTCCTCTTACAGCAGACTGCAATGTCGGTATCTGAGCATAAAGAAGTGTTTTACGTGCTTTTCTTCTGCTACATGAGCCCACACCACCATTGTTTAGAACATTTTGGTGGTGTACAAATAATAATAGAGAACCTATATACAAAGGACTGATGGCATGGCTATTGTGCTGTGCTGTGTGCTGGAAGCTAAGCAGCAGTGTCTGTCCTGGGAAGTTTTGTTTTCAAAGTAGGCACTACAGAAGGAGGAGAAACCTTTAGGAAAAATGTTTCAGGAAAAAAAAAAAAAGAGGCAAAGCCATGTGCCTGAGCCTCCTGTAGCCAGGGTTCAATTCTATGTCTCTGTCCCGTGGATGCTGCTACAGGTTTAGATGCCAGGAAAGCAGTTAAGAGACTTACCTATGGGAAGTGGCAGTGAAACTGTTGCAGGCATTAGGAGCTTCAGAGGGAAAAAGCTCTTGCAACACTCCAGGGGAATGACATAACAAAAAGCCCCTTGCTATGTAAACAAAGAGTAGAGAGAGCCTGTGAAGTAGGGCTAATACATATCCATAGAGAGCTTTATTGAAAAGCATGGTTAGCTGTGTCAAAACAGAAATACTACTGAGGCTGCAGCCCTTCTCTCTCTGGAGTAGACATCTCCTAATGAGCAGCCTCGGTTCTTTGGGCAAGGTGTGTGGCATGGGACTTCGTCATTACCATTCCTCAGTGTAAGTCCTAACTGAGTCCTCCCACTCTGGCCTGCCATCTCCTGCACTGCTTTCTGTGCTTTGAATTGATTGTTGGCCCTCCCTTTCTTTTTGAAAGCTTTTTAAAACAGATTTCTCCCACTGAGATTTTCTTGGGTTTCCATTTAGTGTATGCATACTATTTCTGTGTCTTTAAGTTCCTGGACCAGAGTCAGCTAGTTTGTTATTTTATTAAATACGATGATGCACATGCTCAAAATGAGATCAGTCTCCCTTGCTTTCTCTCTATGCACATATATAATGTATACACACTTCTCATATATATGGATATAAATTGAGCAACTTATGATGTATGGAGAATCATTAGTGTAGTGTCAAATGCAAAATCTGAGATGATTCTGTGCAGGTTTTGCAAAGCGGTAGCTCAATGGGAGTTGGTAATTTTGACAGATACTGGTTCAAAGAGTTTAAGGACATACTCAAGTGGCCCAAACTCCACCAGATACTGGGCTTGGAAACCAGGCTATTTGAAAAATAGCCATTAGAAACCTCAGCCTAATTGCATTAAAAAGCCATGATTCTGTTATACCTATGTGGATAAGTACTTCCTTAAAGTATTCAGTGTTGGTGCTTGGAGTTTATTTGCTTCCTCTGTGTCTACTTGTGACTCAAGAGGGTCACAGTACATTTATCTAAGGAACTTGGCAAATAATTGAATTTAAATCTCAGAAAAAAAGTGCAAACACCAACAGGTACCTATCAAGTTTGAGTGCGAAGGTCAAAGCATTTCATGTCATTGTTTAGAAACATACTGCGGGGTTTTGTGTCTCTAGAAAAATACTAAATTGGGAAGACTTGTTAACAAAGTCTATGTGCAGGTGCAAATGCTGCAAAGTGTCAAGTTGATTTTTTAGTCTAGAATTTATATTTGTGATTTGCAATGTCTGGGAGCTCCCCACAAACTCTGATTGTCCATGCCACAGCACGAAGCATGAGAGCACGGTGATCACTCTGTCGTAGGGCTGCCTCATTAAGCCAGTACACTGGTTAACTCTGCCAGTCCTTTCATGTAATTAATGTATTTTGGGAGTCTACTTTCAGTCTTTGATTGATGATTGTGTTCTCTTGTACAGATAAAGGTGGAACCAGTTGTTCCGGCTCCATCACCAGTTATTCCTCGGCTGACATTAAGAGTGGGTGCAGGCCAAGACAAGATGTAAGTACGAATAAAGCCATCTGCAAGGTATATGCTTACCACAGTTCGTCCTCTGTCACTTGTGGTAGCTCTTACTTTCAGTGGGAAATGCTTAAAAATTAGTGGCAAATGATATTCATACAGCTATGACATCTTCTGACCATTCTAATGAAAAATCAAGCAGAACACTTACCAGTAGAAACTTTTTGGACGTTTTGCCCTTTTTCTTCTACTCTACAAGTGAGACTCATCATCTTCTGTCCATCCTACTGCATCTCCTACTCTGTGCCTTTCTAGAGCGGGGATTACAAGACTCCATCTAGACTCGTATGATGCCTCTGGTCACATTTAGTGAGGTTTCCGTAATGGCTGGTTATGCCTAGTGTAACCTGCAGCTAAGTTTCATAATGCTCTTCAGCTAACAGTTGTTTTATGCTTTAAAACATAACAGTTGACATTTCCTTCATACACATCTGTTTTATTATAACTGTTGATGTTTATTCATTAGTGTACCTAACACATTTCATATGTTGGTTCATTAGCTCCCTAATTATGGGGTGCTGTTGTACAAATAATAGTTACTTTGTACTGTATGAGCGTAAATAGGATGATCCCTGTCCTGAGATCATACGGCATAAACAGGTGGCTGAAGAGGTTGGGGAAACCATGCGTCACGGGGCCCTTTAGGCTGGCCCTGTGTTGTATGTGAATTCTTTTAATCAGTTTTTTCACGTTGTTTTTTAATGACACAAAGCACACTTTCATGTCTGATGGTAAACACAAGCACCAAACAGATTTTTCCTTTCCATTCATCACATTAAATATTGCTAGTGTAGTCGCTTCTCTTACATAGTGAACTAAATCTCCTAATCGCTAATTTTTCTACTTTTTAGAAGTTAAATAGCATCTTTGACGATTATTCTCTTTTTCTGTGGTGTCCCACTTCACCCCAGTAGATAACTATGGCTTTTACTGGTTTGAAGTTTGAAAGGACTTCAGTCATTTCTTGGTTTCTATGGGACACCCCACCCCAAATTTCAGGGCTTTTTCCTGCTCTTCAGTAGTTTCTGCTTTCTTCCTTTCACAATATTTGAGTATGATCTAAAATTTCTGTGCCTCAGATTGCTGTACGAAAGCTCCAGTTTTCTCAGAACAGTTTTCTGTCCTACTGTGCGTGATTTGAATGTGCACAGCTGGACAGACTGTCCCTTTAAAGCTCACAAATCCATTTTCCTCCTTGAGAAGCTATGGATACTTTTAAACTCCGCTTTTTCAAGGACTGTACAAGTGTTTATATGGGGAAAATGAAGTCATATTTTCAAGGCAGAACTTCTGAAGTTCTGAAGCCATAATTTAGCACCCAAGAATTACTTTGCTACCCGTCTTATCTCACCCCAATCTTTCTCATACCCACACATATTTTGAGAAGGGACTTCAGACTCCATCTGCTTGATACAAAATATATGGGTACATTGTCATCAGCCCTGCCAGTCTGCAGTGGGTCAGAGACACTGAGATCTTGTTTTATGGCCTTTTGGGAAACTCGCAACTATTCCAGTTTCCTGTGTGCATCTTCAGTGGCACCTTGACCACCATCTGAGGTCCTCAGATATTGAGTTCCATAGTGTGGCAGAGCCCAGGGTTTAAACCCCAACTTCAGGATGGGAGATACACAAAGGTGACTTAGCTCAAAGTTTCTAGACAAATTAGGGGAGAATTAAAATACTAAGGCTGAGATCTTCAGGGGCAGGGGAATCCTGGAGGCAGCTGGTAGCAAATGCTAAAGAAGTGGTTGTGCTGCAGCTCTCTGCACTGTCAGCTCGGCCTAAGAAGGGAACTTCATATTCTCCACATGACACTCGTCCTTGAGATTGCTTTAGGCTGTTTAACCAAATGAGGTTTGGTATTTGCTTAATGGTTTCCCTTTTCTACCTTAAATACCTCCTCACTGCCCACCGTACTGGCACCCTAAAGTTCTCCCAGTATAATGGCTGTCTCGCCCAGTTGCACCTTCTGGCTGATGGCAAACAAGAACTTACAGAACTTTGTAATAGCTTTTAGGATTTTTCATAGTTTGCCAAGGCAAAATCCAGGAACAAATGTACCATTACGCAAGTAAATACAGTTTTGTGCCACATGGCTCTGGCAGCTGTTTTATACTGCGTGTCGATCCGATGTCTAGTGCAGCAGGGCTCGCAGTGGAGCTGTTCTCTAAATAATACTTTTGCTTTCATCCTCAACAATTAATGTTCAGCCTGAACTCAGAGCATATTTTAATTTTCACGTGTTGTGATCATTATGAAAGGGACTGGTGTGGCTCTGAGCCAAGGCATTATGTAGCTGTGTGTGGGTTGGACCTCTGAAGTTGCACCAGAAGTCCCTGCGACCTCTGTTTAAAGTTACTAGTTGAAAAGACCATAGTAGAATCACCAACCTTTTAAGTACAGGCAGAGACAAAAGCTTTTGTGATGTGTTATGGTAACGGAAAGTTAAATTTATGTTTCATCTGTGTTGATAATGAAGTTCTGAATATCTGGTAATGATCATATAGAAATGAGTAACAACTAGATGGAGTAATGGTTATTTCAGTTTTCTCTGCTAGTGAGAACTGTTTGGAGGCTTTTGGAAGTACTTAAGTATCTATTCAGCTGGAGGTTGGTTGGTTTGGGAGAGTGTCATATAAAACATTGTCCCCAATGGAAGTATTTACAGATCTTTGTGAGGCCACGAAGTCTTCAAATGTCTGAAGAAAAAGTGTCAGGTTGATGGTTCTCGAAATGGAGATTTGCATCACACCATAAACACAGCACCACAACGGGAACACAAGTTTACTCAAATGATGCAGCAGTGGTGAGGAAAATGTCTTTGCAGCATAGCAAACACTTTATCATTTCACTTTTTGCCTCCTCTGCTTGGACCAACATACAAAGCAGTGATGGTAGCGACAGAGAAGACTCCTTCTTTCTCGTTTCTGTGTATATGTGTACATACCGCTCCTAGAGTCAGAGTGATAACTGCATTTGAGCTTCTCAGGTGTGCAAATAGTCTTACAACATACATCAGTTCGAAAGAGACAGCTATTAATAACGTTAGGTTAATAGACATGAAAATGTACTTTTGCTGAAGGATGGATAAGCCAGTATTAGAAAAACTGGTCTACTTTGGGGGTTTTTGCAAGTGTTTTAACTGCACAGTAAAACAAAAAGAAAGTAGATTAGAATCAAAGCATTTCCATCTTAGTTGTAAACAATTACAGCAATACTTGCATGGGTACCACATTAGAAGAAATTTACTGGATTCCATTCTAATGCAATTAGAGCTAATTTTGTTCTTTAAATGAATAAAAGGTCAGCTAGTAAATCTAGTTTATCTCAAGTCCAGGCTTCAATAAATTGTTTTATTTAATTTGTTGTAAAAGATCTTATCCTTAATGGGCCTAGCTCTTATTGGTTTGCTTGTGTTCTAAAATATTTATGACCACCTTTTTAGATATGATTTGAATGATATGTCAGAAGGGTTTTTCACTGGGTTTTTTTTTTTCCATTCCAGTGTTATCAAGGTAGATTGCTAACTGAGTTAGTATAGGAAGGAACTAGAGATGCTATCTTTTTAAAAAAACACAAAACAAAACAAAAAACCACAGCTAGTATAGACTTCTAAATTTTAAATCAACTGCAACTGATGAGCAGAATTTAATAGTTTTATTCAGTTGCATCATGGTTTCTTTTTGTCTGGTTATTTTTCCTAAGCCTAATCATTTTTCATGCACTTAAGTTTTTAAAAAGCGTATCTGTTGATGAGGTGTTGACATTCAAGCTACTACCATAGTTCACATAAACTTCAGCAAAAGTATGTGCTGTTATTTTTGATGCATGAGATAAATTTATTCTACATTTAAATACAGCTTTTAAGAAAAGACACAGGGCTTCTGACACTAACACTAGACCACAAAGCAGAGTACCACTCACTGGCTGCCGTTTCAATGCTTCAGTGACTTAGAAGCAGGATATATATTTTTTGTGAAATCAAGTCTGCAAATTTCATAGAATCGCAGAATGGTTTGGGTTGGAAGGGACCTCGAAGACCATCTAGCCCCAACCCCCCTGGCAGGGGCAGGGACACCTTCCACTACACCAGGTTGCTCCCAGCCCCGTCCAGCCTGGCCTTGAGCACTGCCAGGGATGGGGCAGCCACGGCTTCTCCAGGAAACCTGTGCCAGTGCCTCAACACTCATTGTGAAATTTAGCCTAAAATTTCAGGCTTTTGCTCCAGATTCATGCTGCATTGTATCATAGCTCTGCCATCAGCAGGGAACCTGGAAACCAGACATGAGAAGAGGAAAGGCAGGTATTTTAACAGTGTTTAACTTGTAAACTTGACCTGCTGCTCTAATGAAGTTACCCTTTGTCTTACATATTTTTAAAGTGAGTAGATATGTGAATTTCTCCGAAAACAAATTGCATGCATGCTCAGATACGTATGCACGTCTATAAAAAAAATATACTAAATAATGTATGTATACTACATAAGAATCCTGAAAGGATGAAGGGATAGAAAAATTTTTGTTATCCAGATATTTAATTGACTCCACTAAAGCTTTTTATTGCTTTGTAGGATATTAATCAGTCCAAGTCCTAATTTGTGGTCGTTTGGAGGCTCACTTGACTGCATGATCCCCCATGACAAAAGCCACCAGTGTAGCTAGCTGACATCCTTTGTAGGCGATCTCAAAACCAAGTGACAATGCAGACCAAATTATTTTGTGACCAGTAGATGTGACCTCTCTGTGTAATATTAGTGACCCAGAAGCATCCTTTTGGAACTAAGAGAACAGGGGAACCTGTCCTGTTGCTTTCTGTTTTATTACACTGAGTTTCTATGATCATCCATCTAAGAACTTCTACCACAATAAGGTGCTCATAGCATGTATTTTTATAAGTTGTCAAAATAGCATGTGTCTGAAAAAGTGGAAGCCTGGAAGGAAATGCAGCTTGAGGAAATCTCCTCATTGAAGCTATACCCCTACCTGAAGCACAGCTGGACTGTTGGAGGAGTTTGTTTTGATGAATGTATGTGGTTTGGGTCATCTCTGCTCCTTGCTCAAGAATTTTTTAAGTGCAACCACACTTGGGCAACAGAATTGCAGTAAAGTAGTTCTTCATTCATACTTCTTGGAACTCTGTAAAACTTAAATATCTAACCTGCAGCATGCAGAGTACCACCAAGTTTATTATAGGGTAAAGTTCTCCAAAAAACAGATGCCTTAATCATAGATATTCTATCTGCAACTAGCTTAATTTATGTAAGAGTTGAGCTGCAAACTCTCCAGAGACTGAATTTTCCTGGGAATACTACACATGTACGTACACAGTCAGACTTTAAAAAGGTAATGGGACCAAGGGCAGGGAGAAGAAGGTTTTAGCAAATCCATTGATACCCTTTTCATTGACCTGGTTGAAGACAAGAAATCAGGCAAGGACCATGTTGGTGTTTCTCTAAGCTCACTGGAGATCTGTAGTTGCTACTGTACCGTGAATACTTTTTTTTTTAAGTTGCTCAAACTTCCTGGAGTTGTGAAAAAAAGCTGGATATCTGAGACAGGACTTTGCTGTTAGCTTCAACTAACCGGAATTCTGCCCTATGTAGTTTTCAAGAATGTATCTTACTTTTACAGTGTCATCTTTGGTGGATATTCAGGAGCTTTATAATTTTTAATAGGGTTGTTCTTGTACAGGTAAATCAGACTGTGTGAAGAAACTTTGAACTTTGGGTGCTGTTTAGTGGAGATCTACTCAGACTTTGATAATTTAGATTACTGTCTTCATAGTGTTTGCCCACAATAGCTGAATAATGGGGTTCATTAACCTCCCTGTGTAGGCATATCCAAATTGTTTGCCTCTAGCCTTGGCTCCCTACGTGTGGCCAGGGAGGAAAGGTTTGGCTTTTTATTGACTTGTCAAGCTGTAGGTTTGCATTACCAGCCAAGTAGCTCATGACCCATTCCCTTTATTTCACTGTTTTGTGGTGGGGAAACAGGTAAAGGAATCCTGCTGGAAGCCCCTCCTTCCGCACGTTTTTATGAATAAGAGCAGTGTTTGGAGCAGCTAAGGCACCGTGACCAAATCCTCCAAAAGACGTAATGCAAGCAGCATGGAGCTATTGTGGGACACAGCTGTGGGCGGTGTTGGTTACCCTGTGAGACGCTGCTTATTCAACAGAAAGCTCTGGAAGAGAACTTATTGTGGAATTAAAGAGGAGGGAAAAAGTGATACTTCAGGGAGAAAAATGTAGAAGGGTAAACCACTGTTTGGAAAAAATTAAACAATAGAGTCCGGGTAGCAAAAGTCTGTATTTATTGCTGTACTAATGGGTATCCCTATTATTTTTACAGTGTAGCACGTAGCAGAGAAAGACCATGTTAGCCGTGCATTAACAGAATTAGCGCTCTGGGTGTCGATCCAACTTTTGCTGTAAGACGGAAGAGAGCGTGTGATGGTGAAATCATTTTTGATATGATCAATAGACCACCTAAGTGAGGAGGCAGAGTAATGAAAAATTATCGTGCTCCTCTCTGAAGCTGCAAAGGTGTGCTTAAGGAATTCCAGTGATCTTTACAGCTTTCATAAATCTTTGTGTGTGTGTATATACATACCCACATTTTTCTGTTTTGTAGTCTTTTAAATTCTAAGAGCTGGAGGACTGATTTTCAGTGCCTTTTTAAATGCTGAATGTATTTTAATGAAGATATTGTCTCAGTTATGATTCCTATCCCATTCGCGATTGTTCTTTTTTAATGTAACATATTGGCCCTGATCCTGCAGTAAAATCCCCATGTGTGATCTTGTATCAATCTAGAAGCCTTGTTCACTTCGGTGGAGGCTCCCCAGCCTCTCCCTTGCTGCAGGATTGCCACTTTTACATGGAAAAAAAAAGTGAAAAATACCATATCCCTTTACCAAAACAAGTAAATTATCATTTTTGTTTATATTTGTAGCAGTGATTTAGAATTTTTTCTTCATTGAGTGTGAGTTATTTCCAACTTCAGATGTAGTCCTTAGCTTTCCCTCCACCTTTTTTTTTTTTAATTTACTGAAGCCACCCCAACTAATTATTTATCCTGTTTATGGTAGGTGGTAGGCTGTGGCAAATTGTTTTCGTTTTGCTGCTGGCCACATTGGGTGATGACTCCAAAAGTGAATCCATAAAAAGGCTTGAGTCATTAGAAAACAAAACAACTTACTGTGAGATTCTTTGATTTTGCTGCTTATTGCTCAAGAGTAAAAAAATTGTATACTGTATACCGCAATTAAGAAAAAAAAATACTTCAGGCAGGTTTAGACACATAAGCAAATCACTTGGGTAAATGAGCATGAGCAACTGCCCTTAAAAAGCACAACAGAAACCAATCAAATATGTGTGAAAGATTAGAAAGGCAGATGGGTAATCATTTAAATAATACTTTGTCTCCACAGAAGATGGCTGCAAGAGAAAGATACTGATTTGTTCTTGTCTTTGACAGAGGCACTTCTTTTTATGCACTCTTTTGTTAGAGTTTTTAAACAAAAGTGAGGAAACTAGATAAAGCTAAGATTTCATGTTATAGTTCATGGGAGCTGGACATGGACAAGAGAGCCGTAGAGAAGAAGCCGTCCATAGACACGAAAGGAAAAGGTGGTCCTACCTGAATTTAGTAAAGTTATCCTGTGAGCGATTGCTGCTTAGCTGTATGGAGCCTCCCAGTTCAGGACTGACTAGCTCGCTCAGTTCTTTCAAAACCATGTCTTGGTAACAAGCTGGAAATTACAGTTTTAGAGGTTTCTAAACCCATGCTGGCATAATTTTCTGGTAGTTAGTAAAATTCATATTCTACACTCTTTCCCATTAAAGAGGGTAGGTGTAGGACTGGTTTATGGGCAAGCTTCCTAGATCATGCATCCTATAACATTTCCCAAAACAAATGACAATATTTGCAAGGAACACGTAAGAGAAAGTTTGCAAAGAGCTCATTGGCATAAACGTGTTTTACCAGCTTCTGGGTTTGCTGCTGAGAGCTCAGCAGAAGGGGATAATGCCAGGTGGTTTTCACATTGAAGCTCTGAGCAGCTTGTTATTGATGATAAGAGAGAAAAGAAGATGAAAGATACCAAGACGCCACGCTACCAGCTCAGTTTTGTTTTGCCAGACTGGCAGTGACCATCTGGAGATGTAAGTCAGAATGGTGAGAAAGAATGGGAGGGAGATGGAGGAGTCATTGGCAAAAAGGTGTTTGTGGTTGTTGGGAGAAATACTCTGGTGTAACAGATACAGAGGGTGGAGGCCAAGGGCAGATCTCTGTTTCGCTTAAAGTAATGGAAAAATAAAGAGTAGAATACTTATAATTCAGTTTCAAGAGTGCAAATGTCCATAAACCAAAGGGCTTAGCTAGAAATGTCAGCTGGGCTGAAGACCTAATGTATTCAAAAGTGGTGTTTTCTGCCTGTGGGAACAGGGCACGTGTAGCAAAATGCCTACAAAGTGAATTGTATAGGTAACTCCTTCCAAAAGAACGTTGGGAATAAGCATTGTACCTCTAAGAGAAAAAGAGCATTAGCAAAGAAGTTATAGGTCTTCAAGGCAGAAGACTGGAGGTGAAGTCAGGCTTGATGGAAGTCAAACAGTTAAATGTTGTGAAGGATATTGAGCAAATAGGACAAGAAGGGAAGAAGGACCATGGAAATAAAGACAAGGGGAAGATGAAGGGTAGTACAGGTATGAGCCAAGAACAGAAAGAATACTTTCCTTCTGACCCTGCGTTCATTCTCTCCTCTGCTGAGGACTAGGACAAGATGGATAACAGCATTAGATTGACAGTGGTGGAAATTCCAGTAATGAATCAGGAAGCAAAATACAGGGACCTTTACGCACTGAAATCAAGGAATGGGATAATCTTTCTCCCAAGTTCTAAAAGAACTGGGTCATGAATTTGCAGACTCAGTGACAAGTAATCTTTAATACATTTATTTTTATTTCAAATTGCAATGTTCGTTAAGTCTGTTTTTAATAAATAATAGAAAAAATACAAGTACTGAAGAAAGGAAGAAAGGAAAAGTAATCTGGACACCTGATGACAGCAGTACACATAATTATAAAACAAATCTCAGAGGAAGGTCTGATTAAAGGTTTAGAAGTAATGGAATAACACACAGAAGAGAAGTGACATCTGTCTCATATCAACAGAGCTTGATAGCAGTCTTTGATAAAGGATTGATTTTCTAGGTTAGCCTAGGCCAGTTGGCAGTCCCTGCGAGAGATGGGGCTGGCAATGGCTCATTTTTTGCCGTGCATCTTAGGTATCTGTTTCCACCACCAATGCTGAGAGCATCTGCTTCCCTCCCACTGCAGGGTGATTTCTGGACTGGGGAAGAAGTCACTGGGTGCAGGATCAGATTGCTTCCCCTCCAAGGGAAGGTCTCAGCTGTGGTGGAGAAGAGGTGAGACACTCCCATGTGTGTAGCTGGAATACAGTTTACTTTTGTCCTACTGTTGGAAGAAGGAATGCTCTATTCTGGATGAATAAAAGATGGCCAGTTTGAGCTGGATTGCAGGAAAACGTTTGATATTATCACAGAGGACATTCATAGCAAAGATGGGATTAGCAGAGGAATGGCTCAGCAGTAAGGAACTAGCTCAAAGGAAGATAGCAACTGAGAGTTGTAGGAAAGCTTATCTAACCAGAGAGGGGGTTAGTAGTGAACATGCTCTGGGATGTATTTCAGGACTGGTTTGATTTAATAATTTCATATAAAATTTCATCACAGAAGGAGGTAGAACACTGGTGCTTTTTGTTGGCAGTAAGGTTGAAGGACCATGTCAGTACAAATGAGGATCTAAGGATTGTCTGGAAAGAACTGGAACCCCTTGAACAGAAAGGAAAAACGGTATTTAATTCAGTAAATGCAAAATTGCATTTAAGGCTCTGCATTTGAAGTGTACCAATGGGAACTTCAGCCAGAAGCAAAGACCTGATCAGTAGGTTTGTCACTACGGTAGGTGCGTTAAGTGGATGAGGGATCATTAGTTGATCACAGAATGACGGAGGTGCCAACATGATACAAGTGATTTTAGTAGACAGAGTGGAAGTGTCCAGGTCATCATACGAGAACCTGTTGATACTTCATCTGAAATGTTATATTCAGATTCTTGAAGGCAGCTTGTGTGCAGGAAGGATGAACTGGGAAGAGCAGGTGCAGAGAAGGGCTTGGAGCACTGTTAGGAGGAGCATAGGGGAGTCTGTGTTATGCTAGGAGAGCGACTTTGTGTGTTTAGTCTAAGATGTGAAGAGGGGATATGATTTCTGGCTACACATACCTCAGGCAAGTAAATGTTTTGGAGGGAGAAAGCGATTTCAGCCAAAGAACAATGTTGGCACAACATAAAATGGGACATAATTGCCTATGAATGTAGGCTGGGAATTAGAAGAGGTTGCTGTGCCACTAGAGCAGTGAGATCCTGGAACAGAGTAATGGTGGGGGCAAAAAGATTAACTGGTTTTAAGATGATGCTCAATAAACTTGTGAATGGGATTAGGTAATGCAATGCCTGCAAAATCACTAGATTCACTTGCCCAGGAAGGGATGTTTACAGGGTTTTGCTATGGTGATGAAACAGAGAACGGGCTGTTGAGCTCCATGGGCACCATTGAAGGTCAACACACACAGAAGCCATGCCATTTGTGTGATACCAAGCAGCGTCCACAAAAATGGATGGTATCTTGGAATAAGTGTTCAAAGTTCATTTGCCTTGATAGAGAATATCACATTGCAAGCAAGCAATTTATCACATAAAAATATTTATTTTTTTTAATTTCAAGTTTAAGTACTGAAATCTTTTCACTTGCAGAATTTCTGGGGGCTCCACTGTAGTTTTAATACATTTTGGCACTTGGCAAATGCACAAGTTGGTCACAGCATGTATTTGTGGAGCTTGTATTTGCCAATATTACTTGTTTGCACAGAATAAAATATTCAGCAGGGCCTAAGAGATAAAAACTAAATTTCCCTTTCTAAAAGTAATACGGGAGTTAGCCTACATTACAGGGCTTAAATTACAGTGATTCTCCTCCAGAGTTGGGAAAAAAAATTCAAATCACCTCTAATCTTTGAAGAATCTAAACCATATGGAAATCTTCATGATTCCCCTGGGTGTTTTTGACACTTATAGCCACAGGTCTTCGAGTATTTCATATTTTTTCTGGTGAAACAATCTCAGATCCAGATGTGAGATTTTTCAGTAATATAATAGTTACACCACTTAACTTTCTAGCATTGAGGAACTTATATCAATAAGGGAATATCAATACTAGTAGATAATAATATCACTCGTAATAATCCAAGTGAGTTGTACTAGTTTTAATTATGTCAGTGTCATTGATGGTGTCATTTTCCTACATACAAAGGCCGCATTAGCTCCTGTTCCTTGCTTAAAAATAGGTCACGGGTTCAGAAAAGAATTAGAACTTTTCAAACGTCATTTTTTCTTTGGGCAGAGAACAGCTTCTTCGGAGCTCTGCCTCTGAGAAACAATTTTTTGCTAGACCTTTCGAAGTACTGATAGAGCATTTTTTTGAGGCTCATCACCCATAGCAATCATTCAGCCCTGTGGCTCATATCCTATTTTTGAAAAGCCATTTCCTTTCAGTGCATATGTCTTTTCCCTGTGTTTATATGAAGCAGTCAATGGGGCTTTCAGCTGTAAGGATCAGAGTGAAATCAAATAAATTACTTCCAAAGATAGGAAACCATTTCACACCTTGGAGCATCATTTTGCTCCAGATGTAGTGTGTTACAGCTCATGCCAGTTAGAGCCGATTATAAACCAGCTGGCCTGTCGCAACAATTAAAATCTTGGTAGAATTTTCACTTTGCCTGCAAGCTGACACTTGGTTTTCATAATTTTGGTTTGGATCTGTAGCTGTGGATGGGGTGATTGCCCTGGAGTAATGTCTGAAATGGGTTTTCATTCACTCTACCATTATGAAGAGGTTTATGTAAGAAATACAATTCCTGATAGCATTTAAAAAGAAATACAGAGTGAATTTAGCTTGGACACAACCAGATACACAGCATTTAGTTTAATTCTGGGTTTTTTTTTAAGGGAGTAGTATGGAGGCTCTTACTACCACATCTATGCCAAGGATTTTCTCACACCCCTTCATTCAGCAGGAACTATTTTGATTCAAAAACAGCTTTTAGCTGACTTTTTATCTTTCAGTGTAGAACATGTTTGTGATATATTGCCAGGCAAGCAGCCTGCAGAGAAGTCTAGCTCTTGTCTCAAGACTCCTGAGTGTTTCAGTGGTGGTTGATGTTCATTTGCATTTGATTACTTAAAAAAATACTACTCCAGCCTCAGTTTTAGAGGTTTTGGATTGGAGTGGGGAGGGAGATGGAACTGGGTCTTTAAATTTAGTGTTTTACTTGCAGCCTTCTAATGCACAAGTGCTGATTTTGGAAGTGTATGAAAAGCACATTTGGGAAAGAAGGTAACGATATATGTATGGTGATGTCCCAATGTAGAGTTTAAACCTTAGTAGGGACCTAGGTACCAGAAGGATCAAAGCTTTGCTGTAGAGAGTACCGCCTACTAGCAGTGTGCTCTCTGCCTCACTTTTCCTGTCTATAAAATAGAGCTCATAAATCTTGCCATCATTTACATAGTGTTTTGATATCAGGTTTCTCTTCAAGTCTGAAGTAACTTTAATTATTAGTCGTGGGACTGCTATTTCCCTTTGATTTCTCCCCACCTCCATATTGCCGTGTGTGCAGCCCCTTCTTCAGGACAGAGGACAGGCTAAACCACCCTCGCCGAGATTACTCCGTCACCTCTAATGGTGTAGCGCAAAGCCATTCATTTCTCCACTCTGGAGTCTAAAGTCTCTGAACTTTATTAGCCCAAGGGAGTGGTAGGCCCAAGCGTGCTCCGAAATGCCGATCTCCTGTTTTGATAACTGAGCTCTAAAATCAAGATAAACAAGCTGCCCTATATACTGAACATGTCCTAATTGCACACTTCAAGCAAAGCAGCCAATCGATGAGTGTGTGTCGCCTGCTAATGAATATTTGTAGTTTTGGAAGATTTCATTTGTGATATTCCTTGTAGCTTTGGCAGTTATTAGCAGAGTAGCTTCGAAGACCCTGTTCGGGAGGAGAACCTGGCTTTATCTAGACCAAGAAACTCTGTAATTTAATTTCGTATGTTAGCTGGGCATGGGCACTCTTATTCAAATGGTATTAGCTAATACTTCTTTAAAACTGTTTACACTGTGTGCAAAGTTATGTTTAAAATCCTATTAGCTAATACATTTCCAAGTCTAGACTTGGGGAGGATTGACTCCCTGAAGAGCTCGTAGCTGGACTTTGTTTACTTGCAGGGGGTGGAAGAGGGGAGGCAGCGAAGGGAAGGGGTAATGATGTTTGAAACCGTCCAAATTACTTTTGCTGTGCCAAATATTTTGCTCTCTGTCCCTCTCCTCGCTTTTATTATTGCTAAGACTGCTTTTTATTGAGAGGTGGCTCTCAAGTCATGAGGGTGATTTTGCAAACCATGGGAGTATTGCCACCAACCAAGGGCACAGGCATTCAGCGTTGGGAACCAGGGCTCGCTCTGGGAGCTCTGGAAGGGGGAAGGCACAGAAGAAGCATCTGTGTTGGGGTGGCCAGTCTGGCAGGAGCCCCGGGGAGCTGCACACTAAGACTTTCCTTGAACCAGAAACACATTGTGGACATTTAAGAGCCAAAGAGAAAACTTTCTTGGTGGGAGACAACAGATGTACTCCACTAAAAGGAGAAAGAGGCAGGATGTGATGTGTGGGTTGCCCCCAGGATGGCCTGGTAATAGGACTTTCTTCCTTCTGCATCTTACAGGCAATATAAATTTGGAGTCCTGCACTTTGACTCAGCCTAGCACCTTACTGACATGTACAAAGAGCCTGAGCTCCCAGGTTAGGTACCCGAAGCAACCACTAAGACATCAAGTGGTGTGAATGTTTTCAGTGTTGCTGATCATGTAATGTCTTTTAGATTCCGCTCCATTCTAAGTTTCTAAACTTCCTTGGGTTTGGTTTTCTTCCCCTAGTCGCTGATAGCAGGTCTCAGGAGGTAGGTGTGATGTTACAGTTGGCAGGTTAGGCAGGAATGCCAAGCCCATTGCTCTGTTTCCTTTTACTAAGTATTTTCACTGTAACTTGCTATAGTTCTGATTTAGTAGTGCAAGTGGCTTATCTTGGGAGAAAAAAACTATTATCTCAGCCAAGCATTAAATACTGTATAATTCCAAGCCTTTCTCAAATGATGGCTCGGATCATTGACTTGAAATGCAGACAATGTGTCCCATCGTAGTGATCCTGCCTTCTGAATATCATAAGAGAGCTGCAGTAAACTCAAAAGTTGAATATAAAATTCCCATTGACATTGGAGCTGGACTTTCCTGGTTCTCAGGAACTGTTGCAATTTGATTTTTGTCATGGTTTTCCTACTGATGTCTCTGGGGTTTGCTTTCTTAAGGTTTGCTTTCTTAAGCTCTCCTCCACTCTGGAATGTCTAACCTTTCTTTAAATCTCCGTCTTCGTACAGTCCTGTCACAAATCAGTTGCACTCCCACAATTACCATTCAAATATAAATGAATGTTTACCAAAATGTGGTGAAACAAATAGATCTGTCCTGTGGTTTTTTTGAAGTTTTTTTAGTTTTGTTTTCTAAAACATCCTTTTCCTTCTCTTTATGTTTCTAATCAAGAGCATTATAGTAAGGGCTTTTTTGTCTGGTCCGTTAAATTGCATGCACATCAATAACCCTGTGTATCAACATTCATTAATAAACGTTGGGTCCTCTACGTATCCCCCTTTCCTGGACAAGATTATTCTATACTGTGTATTTACTAGAGCTACATCCTGTCTACTTTAGCTACTTGAGTAAGTAACAATATTTTAACTGCTGAGTGTATAGTGTGTGTCATTTATTTGTCCTGACTAGATCCACTGCTGATCTCATAAACATCTGGGGAAAGAAATACCGAACTAGCAAATATTTGGAGAACCCCCTAATGTAGGATCTTAAGAGGATGATATTGTCTCTCAGTTTGAAGGTTAAAATCAGTGCTGTTCACAGCTGATTAACTTTCCTTTCTAATATTTCCCACAAATTGAGCTAATATAATAAAACTTAATGAAACAAAGTTTGGTAAAGCCACGGAGAATATTTGTATGACAGCCAGCTATTAGAGAGGTTCAGACTGCCCCAGCATTCGCTTTGTAACGGCTCCGCTTTATCCTGGCCAGCGGAGGGGTGCAGCAATGACAACAGTCCTTGGGTTGTGTTGAAACAGCCACTTTGATGACTCAAAGGTGATGTGAATTAGCTGCTCTGTATTTTCTTCATATCTAGTCAGTGATCGATTGTTTCTTTCTTTCCCATCAACCAATGATTCTCTTTTTTGATCCTACAGAGTCATCAGCAAAGTGGTGCCGGCTCCAGAGGCCAAACCTTCTACTCCTGTGAGCCGGCCCAAAACACCTCCACCCGTGCCATCACCAGTACCAGCTCCTGTTCATGTCACCCCTCCTCCAGCTCCAGCCCCTCCTCCTCCACAGGCTACCGTCTCACCAGTCCTCATCCCACCGCCCTCTCCAGCTGTCTCAGCAGCAGGAGGCTCTAAAGCTCCAGTTAGGAGCGTCGTGACCGAGACCGTCAGTACTTACGTGGTAGGTAACACATGCTGCCATATTTTCTCTCAATGCCAGTGACATTCATCTCTTGAATTGTTGAGCTCCTGGGTGACTCATCTCAAACTGATGGGACCTGGACTTGTGATGTTGCTCTCCATTAAGCTACTCTTTATCCAGCCCTTGCTTCCATGCACATGTTTTGAGGGGTTAATAATTAAAACACTGCTACTTGGATGGAATTTTTTCTTTTTTCCCATTTCAATGTTAAAGTTTCTTCTTACAAATCCAGTTATATCCCACTGGGTATTTTCTGCTAACTGAGCTAGAGCATTTATTTTTGGAGGTGATCTTTTTTTATAGGTGCTTTCATAAGTGCTGAATTGAAATCTCAAATGTCAAACTTGCCATAGATTTTGCTGTCAGTCAGGTAAAGTACAAAACCTTCATACAACATCAAGAATTTGACTTAGCCCTCATTTGAAATGTGTAGAGTCCACTGATCTCCTTTCGGGGTTCCTCAGCCTACAGAAATTGCAAATGTGCATCTTGGAAAGTCTGTAAATAGTTTGTTAGTCTACAGTTCATTAGTCTGTTTGACATATGCTCTGAACTTGGCCTCTGACTGATAGCATTCTTTTAGAAAAGTCTCCCATCTAACGTGATGTAGGAGCTACATTCTCTAGAGTAACATAGGCATACCTCTAGGCAGGACTAAGTTTGCTGTGCTACTGAAATTTTCTGCTTTAGATGCAGTGTAAAATGGAAGTCCTGAGCATTCCTGGTCATTGAAGAGCAGCAGATACCATTAACAACAGCAGCAATGTTGTTATCCTCCCTGTCCTGGCTAAGTTCCAGCTTGGTTGGTGACACCTTGCTTGTCTGTAGTGGGTAGCAGTTTAAAAATCTCACCATTTAAAACACCTAAAATTTGCTTTTACTACAGTTTCTTGCATTTTAGTTGCAACATATGCATGATTTTTCTCTCTTGTTTTTTGTTTTGTTTTGTTTTTTTTATTATTTCTGTTCCTGTAATGATTCCCAGTGTAAATCTACCCTGCCGTTTCTAATGGAAAAGGTGCTCTTCTCTGCTGGACTTAAACTCTTGTATCATGTTACTGGTCTCTATTTAAACAGCTGCTACATTTCACTCCCGAGTTAGTTACAGCACTAGATGACCACACATAGGCTGTGCATGTCTTTAGGGTGCAGGATACACATCCTCGCCTTCTGTATCACAGGTGTAAGTGCAGTGTCACCGTATTACGATAGTGCTCAAAAGCTTGGAAAATCACTCTTAAGAGAAAAGCATTTCAAAAATACTGTACTGCCTCCTGTTTTCTTCAGTAAGCATTAAAAGCAAATGATTTAGAGATTATGTTAGTTTAAAGAAGGAAAATGTAGA
Source organism: Falco punctatus (assembly GCF_963210335.1). Taxonomy (NCBI): domain Eukaryota; kingdom Metazoa; phylum Chordata; class Aves; order Falconiformes; family Falconidae; genus Falco; species Falco punctatus. The sequence goes on from NC_137585.1 coordinate 64,765,382, forward strand.
ACATTGCTTAGGTAACTTAGAGTGGTAGCACTCTTAGCACCTTATGGAGAATGCAGAGGAAGATGTAGGCTCCAGGTTATTTATTTCTTTTACAATATTATAGTTGAAATTAGGGCTTTACTGCATTAGGATCCAACTATGTGCACAGGCAGAGAGACTCCCGATGGGAAACATTGTAAGTCAAAAAGCTGAGAGAGAGGTTGGGAAAGAAAGGATCATTAATAACAGCCTCTTGTATGAAGATGCAGGACACAGAATGATGAAATGGCTTTCCCCAGCTTGCACGGGAAAGCTCTTTTAGAGATAAGGTTGGAGCCAGTGTGACACAGGTGCACAACTCCCTTCTGCAGGGGAGGACGGGAGGATGATTTTATAGCTTAAAAAGATACGGCATGGGATCTCCCTGTAGGATAGCATCTCAGTAAGTGTGCTGTGGTCATTAACTCTCAGTGGTTTGTACTAAAATAGCATTCAGCAATCACATGCTGTCCCTCCTTCTGTGACCTTTGGCTCATTAAGGAATGAGAAGTTACGCAATATTTTTAACATCCTCATTCAGCAGCCCAAGTTCTTGTTTAACAAACAGGCTGAGCTTTCAGTGATTACAGACCACCCTGCCCCTCCCCTGCCCCCGAAAGGCAGGCGTTCTGCAGAAAAACATCCCCCCTAAGGCTGGGAAAGTTAGGGTATCTGTCTTGCAACGGGGCAGCATCAGGCAGCGCTGCCGGCAGCTGGCAGCAGCAGTGCCTGGGACGGGCAGCACGGCGGTGGGTGCCAGCCAGGTGCCAGTGCCTGTGGGTGCCAGGGGCCGGTGCGGCTGCAGCCAGGTTGCTCAGGCAGGTTGTAAAAGGCTGTAGCTGTCAGCCCAGCAGCCCACGGCACTGCTTCTGGGCAGCACCACGGCACAGCATCTCCTCCTTCCCTGGCAGGATCACCCCCCAGAAATGGCCGTGGAACCCTTTGTGCCAAGTGCAGGCAGTTCACCTGCAGAGCAAACGCTTCTCTAGCCACTGAAAATGATTTTGCAGAGGCGAGATTAGATGCGTAGATAGGAATGATTATTGCGATCAATTCGCTTTAAAATCGAGTTCATTTTATGGTGTTGCCTACTCCATATCGCTGTTGGAAAGGGGATTGTTCCCTGCTTAATATTCCTGGGCTTTGTATTTTCTAGTTCTAAACTGCAAAAAAAAATCAGGGCCTTTAAGAGGAGTCAGTCAAGAGTGATGTGTTCGTTGCAGCTCTGGTACATTCGTATTGATTTTTCATGAAGTGGTGTGAGATGTACAGACCACCTTTAGTGGCTTTTTTTTTTTTTTTTTTTTTTCCCTAAGAGCATTTGGGGCTTTTCATCTACTACTTTTTAATATAAATTTTGTAAGCTGTACAGATAGCAAGAAGTTATTGCCTTAGATATATGTAAGTGCACAAAAGCTGAGAATAAAACAGTTTACGGTTTTGAGATTCAGTGATAATGTGCAAATCTTCATAAGCGAATGATGAAATCAGGGTAATACCCCAGACATTTTGTACTTTGTAATGTTAATTGCACTTCTTTGGGTGGATTTTGTGACATTTTGCCTGTATGTTTTTACCAAAGACCTGTTAAAGAAACCACTTGGAATTTAAAAATACAAATAACGGGTCTAGCAGGATATAAATGCTAAAAAAATTCATAAAGCTCTAAATATGATAAGGCCAGTAAGCAGCTGCCTAATACTGTAAATGATCTGCGTTTCTTGCTTCGTTTACCCTTTAGTAAATTGTACTGTGACATAAATGTCATAAGGGGAATGGAAAGTTACTCAGTAACAACTTTTTTTATATCCTGATCTTATCAGCTAGTTGAAGTTGAAGGCTCTGGCTAATAAGTAATACGGCAATATATACACATGGCACTGTATATTTTACATGCATATAGGACGGTTATCTTACGCAGGAGGCTACCGTCGCTCGTTCTCGCCATTAACAGGGTAGAATTTTAAAAACCGCGATGGTATAGACAGAGAAGGAATTGTGTCCTTAAGCCCTGGCTCTGCTATATGTGAGCGCCTGTGCTTAGGTTGGGTGGTATAACTGGCTTTACTGGTTTACAGGACAATACAGAAAAATGCATGGTTTTGTCATCATGTACAGTATAGGAAAATCAATTGAGATAGAATGCCAAGCACTTAGGATCAGAGAATTCCTAAATAACAACCGTGGCTGCTGAATAGCTTTGCCAGTTAAGCAAGAAACTTTTTTTTTTTAAATGTCAGTTTTGCTGCCTGCTTTGCCCTGAAAACCAGCTAACTTTCCTTTTCTTTGCGCCAGATCCGAGATGAGTGGGGTAACCAGATCTGGATCTGTCCTGGCTGTAACAAGCCAGATGATGGCAGTCCAATGATAGGTTGTGATGACTGCGATGATTGGTATCACTGGTAAGTTGCTCTCATCCATCCTATTCTGCTGTTCCTTGGCAGATTTGGGCTATATTATTAAAAACCTTTTTTTTTCAATGGTTCGTGACGCCAGGAATATTTAAAGGGCTTTACTGTGTCCGATTTAATAATCTGGAAGATATGTTTATCTCTGTGTTTCTGGAATTTGAAGAAGCGGATTTTAAGCTGTGAGGAAGAGTTACTTTTTAATTAATAGGCATTGATGATAACGGTTGTTTTTGAAACTGCTGGGAAATATTGCTGATTCCTGTAATTTTGTGAGAACTACAGGATTATGAGCATAGTGTATACAGATAGACATTTCAAATTATGAAGCATTGTATGAACAGTAATATAAATGTCAGCTCTTATAAAAGGGTTGGAGGGAATTAATCACTTTTTAGGCATTTTCTTAAACAGCTACATAAAATCCTAAGTTTTTTTGCAGATGTGTTAAAGAAGCATTTGAAATTATTTTAAATCTAGCCTATTATACCTGAAAGTGTGCTCACATTTTCTATTAAAAAAAACATTTCTTATCTGAGTTCAATTTTTTTGTTTGTTTTGTTTCAAAGCAAGTGGGTTTTAGGTTTCTGTTCTTATATTCATTAACATAATGATAATAGAATCGCTCTATTAATTTGAAGGCCAGATCCTGTCTCCCAGTGAAGAGTTTCATTTCTTTGGATAAGAAAGAGAAGTAACATTACTCCACTGAGATGATAAGATATTTTCCTGTCTTTCGCAGGCCTTGTGTGGGGATTACAACTGCACCCCCAGAAGAGATACAATGGTTCTGCTCCAAGTGTGCCAACAAAAAGAAGGATAAAAAACACAAGAAGAGGAAGCACAGGGCACACTGAAGACTTTGCAGTGGACTGAAGGCGTGCGGGCGCCACAGCACCTTCTGCCCCGGCCCCGTTGCAGGGGGGACCCAGCCTGCTCGTGTCTCACCTTCCATCACCAGCTGGTAGGGTTGTGACTCTGGAGTGAATCAGGGGCGAGGAGGTGCTCTCTGTCAGGGGCTGTGGCGTTTCACAGACTGTCCGAGCCCAGGGGGTTGGGTTTTGGTACATTCTGATGCTGTCTTTTCACCTACCGAGGGAAATTTGCACAGAGCGATATGAAGACTTCGGTAGTTCATGGTACCGCTCCTGCTCCTGTGGCTCGGCAGCAACAAAGATGATTGTTGTAAATACAGATACCTGTCCTGTTCTTTCTCAGTTTGTTATTAATCCCTCTTGAACCTTCGCAGGAAGGTGCTGAGAAGAGGAGAAAATGTAAATTGCAGTAAGTTGTAAACTGAGGGACCTTCTGGAATGATTTCTGTAGTCTGGATACAGTTCAGCCTCTACTCCTGCTGAGCCAGATAATCATAAAGTGGAAATAAAAAGTGGCTGGTAAATATTTTTGTGACGAGAATATATGAAGCTTTTTTCCTTGATTTTTAGTACTAACATAAAATAAACACGTTCAAGCTTTTGTGATATATCTTCTATTTTTAAAAAAGAGAAAGTTTCTATTGTGTCGATTTTTTTCTTCCGTGTGAATTTATTTTGGTGGACCTGTAATATATTTTATACTTTGGTTTTTGTTTTTTAGTCTTTGTCAGTGTACCTTTTCATTGCTTGTACATTTCATTGGTGTGTAAAAACACTTCCCATTAAAAGAGTTTCACACGTGTAAATAGCTGATATTTATAAAGTACTTTTTTTTAGTATTATCATTATTATTATTATGTTGAGGTTTTTTATTTTTGTTTGCCTGAGAATACAAACCTAGCAGCTATTAAAAGCCCGTGTGACATACGCCTGTCCTTATGGCTTTAAGGGATTGGTGAGATCTGCCCCAGTGGTGCGTGCACGAGGAGTCGGCCAGCACCATAATTAGGCCTCGATTCAGATACTTAAACATGTGGTAACTTCTTAAGAAGTGAGTAATCCTATTGCCTTCAAGGAGCCTGTTCCCACACTTTGTTATACATGTGCTTAAACGCCTTCTGAATTGCGAGCTTAGGCCAGGGGGCTCTGCACTTTTGATGGTAGCTACAGTGTGTTAATCTGTAGCTGGAACTGAGCTTTTTTATTTCTTTTCTCTCTCTTTTTTTTTTTTTTTTTTTAACAAGTGGTGGCCAGGTTGCCAAAATGATCTGGCTCATGTTTAGACAGAGGGGATGCAGAATGGCATCAAGGCCAGGAGATGCGTTACCCTGTGTATCGCCTTGGAAAGACCAATAAAGTGAATACAAGTTGTATTCCCTGTTGAAAATGAGGGGGGAAATTGCAGGGGAAAAAAAAATAATTCAGTATTAGATTATATAGTGCAATGGGTGTCAGAGCTAAATAAAATGTAAGAGTAAATCTTAAAAAAAAAATCATACCTTTTGTTTTCGAAGCAATCTTAGGCTTCATTGGTTAATTTCAGGATATTTCTAATTTCAACCATACAGTGAAAAACATCTGATGTTTGAGAATATGGCCCTTTAACCTGTTGTGCAGATATTAAGAGTTATTTTTCAGATGCATCCAAATTGATATTAATGAGACTGAATTAGTCATGTTTTTAAAAGTACCAGTCTAGTTAGGGAAATGAGGCTTTGCTGATAGAACTGGTAAATTGCAGATCAGTGGAGATATGGGTGAAATTGGTTTATTAAAAGTGCACTGTTACCTTCTTTGTTCAATGCCATCTCATTTATATTCCGTCCCTGCTAATTACCAGTCAAGAAAGTTCTTCGGTTTGATTTTTTTATTATTATTATTTTATTTTGAATTGTTGGATGTTGCAAACCTGATTCTTGGGTTTTTTTTCCATGTGTAATGTGCAGACGTACAAAATACACAGTCTTTGGTCATTTCTGGTTGCAATAATAAAGAACTAGCTTTTGGTAAGTTGTTTATCCATTTCCTCCTCCCTTCCATTAATCAGAACTTCTCACATTTAATCAACTGAATTATTCAAGGTGCCATGGGAGGGCTGAACTTTGCCGTTTGGATTGGGCATTCAGCTATTTCTATGCGTGCTTGTGTGTTGCTGCCACTGGGCTGGTTTCCTACCCCGGGTTTTATGATTTTATAAATGACCCCTGTGGCAATAAAACCAAAGCATCATTTTCAGGAGGCTTGTGTGTCTGACAGGATTAGTAACAGGAGAAGGGGCCCTTCACCTCCAGGTCAGCGGTTTGAAGCCAGCCTTGGTCCGTAGCTGTGCAGAGCCAGCCTCCCCTTTCATTTATGCTGGTGTGTAGCAGGAATTGGTGGTATAAAAGAATAATCAGCTTCCAAAAATAGTTACCCCCCAAGCAGCCGTGTGGCATGGACCTTCCTTACAGCCCCTCATACCACCCAACACTGAGCAAGCCCAGCTGCTTCCCCAGATGTTTTTATTTGCTGCTATTAACTTCACGGGTTGTATTTCTTCTCCATAAACTCTGCCAGAGTTAGGGCTGCTCCCTGGATGCGCTGCTTGCTTTTATGGGCAGACGTTTGTGTTCCTCTTAATCCTTTTATGACTTGGGCTTTGGACACCACCGTCCATGGGAAGAGGGCATGGTGGGTGGGTTGCAGGTTGGTTTGCTGGTTGGACGTCATGGGAGAGCATCGTTGTCTCAATGGTTTTGGGCATTTGGGCAGCTTCATCCAAGAGGAAAGTCAGTGGTGAGCACTGCTTCTGGAAAAGTCTATTGCCATGGGTAGCGGGAGTAGAACTGGTTCAGTTTAGAAAGTGAAGAATTAGAGTTTGCAGCGGGGAGAAGACAACTTGCCATCTGCCTGTGGTATAAAGGAAAGACAATTTCCCCCCTTTACTGATGCACCATACGTAGTGGATTTAAGCTGGACGCTGAGCATTGGTGGTAAATGCTCAAGAAAAGAGCGTAAAAGCTATCCCGTGAGAAAAGCTTGTCGAATCCTGCCTTTACTCTGGGGCCAGATTATTATCTGGAGTCAGTTGGGAGTCGGTCAGTTGAGGCTGTGTCAGTTTATACCAGCCCAGGAGCTGCCCACTCGCGCGGCCGACGTTGAGGCTGGGGAGCAGCTCCCTTTATTGTGAAACGAGGTGGATTTTTTTATCCTTTTTATCCTGTAAATCCTCCTTTAGGGCAGCTTGTGCCTGCAGGTGGCTGGAGATGCCGAGTGCTCACTGCAAAGTGTGTTAGTCATTAGGCAAAATTGCGACTTGCTAATGAGTTTTGCACCCAGAAAAAAACATGATGTTAATATCGAGGCGGTAAGCACAAAGCTGGGAAATGAAAGAATCAGTCTTGACTACTGATTTTTATTGGAGGACAGAGATAGAAACACAGAGCATCCATTCCCGGAGTAATGGGCATGCACTTTTCCCAAGATAATCTTCCTTTGGGGCTGTATGTCGTGCTCAAAGCATCATTTCTCTGCTTGACAAGGTGTTTCTCTTCTGAAGGTGTCCGCAGCTAAGTACAGTGAGGATCTTTATGCTCCGCAACTGATTTGTGATTCCAAATGTCCTGGAAGAGAAAGGGGATAAAAAAAAAACCCGAATCGGAGGGTATCAGAGCCTGCTGACTTTGTCTGAGCTTTCCAGAGATAAAATATAGTGTATTACTTCACTGTATCACCTAAACCTTCTTTGTTCTCCTTTCAATAGGACGATTAAACAAAGACCTACTAACCAAATTAAAGTATAAAATGAACGCTGAGATATGGAAACCTTGCCAGGAAGAATGTTAATGAATGAAGTTCACTAAAGGCATGCTGGCTAAGTTTTCAATACAAATAGTTTTATGGCCAATCTCTTTAGATCATAGCAGTTTTCTTTAGAAGTTTTAAGTCTCAAAAGTAGATGAGTTTCCTTCGCCGGGGAATGAATTAGATAATGCTCTGAATAAACTCCCTCTTCACAGTCTTGTCAGTCATGCTGCTTAGGAAACTCTCCCTTTCTTCTGGGGACTTTCGGATCAGCTGTAACCTAAAAAGTAGAAAGCTCCTATTAATCCATGTGTGCTGTATGGAGGAGGAGGCTGTAATGGGAGATTTACAGCCAGCAAACAGCTCGTACCTGGCTGATGTGAGCAGGAGCCTTTAAACGTGAGAAGTAGCAGCTGAGCCCAGCGTGCTTTCCCCCGCAGGTTCTTCTCACCCTGCTTAAGGTTGGCGCCGGGTGGTGGAGGGACAGACTTTTTAGCAGGGTCTGTAGCGATAGGGAAAGGGGGAATGGTTTTAAACTACGGGTAGATTCAGACTAGATAGAAAGAACTTTTTTTATAATGAAGGTTGTGAGACACTGGCACGGGTTGCCCAGAGGGGTGGTAGGTGCCCCATCCCTGGAAACACTCAAGGCCAAGTTGCGCAGGGCTGTGAGGAGCCTGGTCTAGCTCAAGATGTCCCTGCTCGTTGCAGGGGGGGTGGACTAGGTGGGCTTTAATGCGCTCTTCCAACCCAAACCATTCTGTGATTCTAAAATGCAGCCCTTGGCACTCATAGAGCGACCTTGTGTACTAGGACTTTAAATCCTGGGATACTCCCCAGAAGGAGAAAGGAGTGGAGCTGGGGGATCCTGGACCACCGTACTCCCTTCACCTGCTCCCAGTGTCCCCCTTCATTTTCCTTCCAGCCCTTGCTTGCTCTGGAGACCCAGACCCTCAACTCAGTTTTCTGGTGGCAGGTGCTGATACCAGAGCAGCTCAGCAACTGTTGGGTGCCTTGAACAAAGGGGGACTTGCACTCAAATGTGGTGGCACCAAGCAGGTGCTGATGGTTGAGATCTGGTGGAATGTTGCTGCCTCCAGCTTCAACCGAGAAGGCAAATTCTTCCAAAAGCAAAACATCAAGTAAGGCCAGGATGCATGGAAAACCCTCCACTTATTTTTTAGAACAGAAGAAAAAAGTACTTTCTTATGAACACAGCTCCCTGTTACATGCTTAGCATCAGCATTCCCATAAGGACTTTGAAACAGATTCATAAAACCAAAGAAAAAATAATCAGATTATTTTATTGCCTAAACAAGGGGATGAGGGAGAAAGAGACTTAAAACACATCTACAAAAATTTAGGTTTCCTCACCTGTCAGGAGTAGGAATTTGTTTTACAAATTTGGAAGTCTTGCCTGTCAGTTCCTCCCTACGCCAGCATGGCTTTGACAACTTACTGTGCTTGTCGTTTGCTTACTGTGGGACTAATGACAAGTGTGATGGGGTGTCACCGCTCTGACACCCTGGTGTCACCCAGGGCCTCCGGCACTACTACTGCTTAGCTGCGTGCAGGAGACCTTCAGTCTTCTTCCTTTAACCTGATCCCTCCCTGGGTGTGGGAACGGGCACTATTTGCTGTGGATTTTTTTATTTAATTTGGCATGCAAATTAAAAAAAAAAAATCCTTTGACAGAAACAACTCAGGATATAGGGGCAAGGAATAATGTCCAATTGTTTTATTTTTAATTGAGATGTCATTCACAGCACCTTTCCAGTAAGTGCTGTAAGAATTGTCATCTTAGGGGTATACATCTGCTCATAGGTTTTGTTGTCCACATGGTAACCATTGCATGTATTCAAAGGGGGACACATCGTCTTGTAAGTGGGAAAGCTGGACACAGTCTTAAGCTCTGTCACGGCTTTACCGGTGCGTGTCCCAGTTTCCATCCGCAGGAGGAGGGTAACGTTTCCTGCTCTGGCAGCTCTGCTTGGGCCTTGGACCCAGGTGATGTGCAGCTTGTACAGACAGCCCAGACCTTCCCACAGGTTAAATAACTAGGATAACAGCCTTCACATGGGGTGGGTACAACTGCAGAGCTGTTAGGAGCTCCCTCAGTGCTGGGTCAGTCCCTGAACCTGCTCCTCGGCGGAGCCTTTCTCTGCACTTCTACACTCGTGTCTTCATTGAGGTCGGAAGCTGGAAACAACCTACTGCACTCCTGAACCAGACAGATCCTTTGGCTTCGCAGGTTTTAGCTGACCCTCTTCCAACAAGTTTTCCAACATGAATCCAACCCTCTTCCAACAAATTTTCTAATGTGAATCCAACCCTCTTCCAACAACTTTTCCAACATGAATCCAACCCTCTTTTCATCCACTGATTTTGAGCCTTTCTGTGAAAGGAGCCCGGCTGGGCTCACATTGAGACCTTATTTTGCTAGTAGCTCTTTTTTCCTTCCAGGGATATCTGGTGGGGTTTATCTCAGAAATAGATTCTTGCTTAAAATTACTTCAGGGACGTCAAAATACACCTCTCATAATTTGTACAATAGCTGCCTTCTCTGGGCTTTGTGGGCTGTGAAATGTCTGCCTTGGTGCTTGGAGCTGGCATGTATTAAGATGCCGAGGATGAAGTGATGCTGTTGTTCTCTGTATTTTCTGCGAAGACAGATGCTCAGTCAAGCCCAAAATCCAGGCCTTTACCTCAGTATCTAATAACCCAGCCCGGCCGTTGACTCCTAGTGCCACCTACTTTCCGAAAGGCTGGATCCGCAGTGCCACAGCTCGGGAGGAAGCGCATCCCGTCAGCCCTCCCAGCTGCCGCTGGCTAAATGCTGCAGGTCTTTGGTTTCAGAATTGCTTTGGCCTGGCCAAAAAACCAAAGGAGTTCTCCAAAGCAAAGATGTTCAGCAGTTTTGTGCTGAGGACCCCGCTGAAGATGTAGTAGCTATCCAATACATGAGGTGATGTTTCAGAAATATAACCGTGACCTACATAAGAACCAGCCAAAGAGTGTCTGGACTTGGGGGACGGTTTGCAATGGAGAAATGTCTTCCAAATTCACTGAGCTTAAGCTTCAGGTGCCATATGTGCATCCCAGCTGGGATGTTCTTTTCAGTCTTCCTGGAGGCTTCACAGCAAACATGGCAAAGCCACAAGCTCAGGCAACCACTGCAGTGCATTCACTTCACCTTTATTCAGACTCTATTTGCTTACTTTAATCAGATCACAAGGGATCTGTTTTGCAAAGCTCCTGTGTCCCTTAGAACTGAGGAAAACATCTCTTGCCTACCAACCCCTTTGGAAGCTGATCTGCCCCATTTGATTCATGTTATATATTACAATTGTCATGTTATTTCTGTGCTTTGCAGGATTTGGCTATATGACCTATGTGGGCCAGAAGGATGGACTGGTTTTGCCCTGTGTGATTCCAATTCAGATGTGCTTAAGATGCCTGTTTAGCTATTTTGAAGACACCGTATGTACCTCCCCTTCCAAGCAAGGGTGCACCTGGGCCGTGGACAATAGAAATGTCCTCAGGAGCAGCACACTGAGGCGACTCATAACAAGTTTGTCCTTTCTGTGTAGCCTCTAGATTAGCAGCTGCTAAAGCAAATGTGCCTTGAAAGGGGTAAATCTGAAGTGTATTCGTTCTTCCATCCACAGCACACAAGGTAGGATGGCTACACAAGGAAACCAGTGCTCAGGACCTTGCAGTGCCTTTTTCCTCTTTATTATTGTCGCAACAGAAGTGCAGGAGACACAGGTAGTTCTTACATGATCCTTAATGCTGGTGGCAGGGTTTCAACTGTCCTCTATACATGTGGCAGTGACCTTTCCACCAGTTGGAGTCTTTTCTCCATGTCTGACCAAACACAGATTCGTCTGTACGGCTATGGGCACAGACCTGTTTTTCTTAGCACGGCTTCTGTGAGTATAGAAAATGAGATTCATTTGTCTCTAATGGATCTAATCATCATGGGATTGTTTTCTTTCTTTTGGGGGGCTTGGATGGGAAAAGGATGAAGGGGCAAGCAGAGGGTGAAATGTTATATACTGAGAAAACACACAGTTTGAGTAGATGTTTTTGTCTGGTGTAAGAACAGCTTGATTCCACCTTCACCCCTTGTCACCTGCGCTGCAGGCTTTGGAATCCATCATTAACCCTGGTGCAGGTCCAGATGATCTCTGTGCCCAGGATCCTTGTGCAGGTCCAGATGATCTCTGTGTCCAGGATCTCTGGAAAATTTAATTTTTCAGAGTCAAAACAGGTGCAGTTTGCAACTTCTTGCAAGCACGTCCAGGGGCAGATCTGGTGTTGCTAACAATGGTTAAGGCCCAAGGTGAGCTTCTGCCAAAAAGGTATCAAATCCTCCTTTCAAGCCAAGAAGTTCCCACTACTAGAGAGCAACACTATGGTCTACTTAAGTTTTGTAAGCCGTTAATGAGTCACTTGATATCAGCCAGATCAGTTTGCTTACATGGAAAGGGCTCCTATTTCTCCTGGTGGCGTTGACTTCGGTGTGTGGAGCAGGGGAGCGCAGAGCTCCAGTGACCGATCCTTCCTACACCCGCTTGCACAAGGGTACGGCAGCGCAACGGACTCATCTCAGATTCCTTCAGGAGGTGGTGACAGAGCTCCACCTTAATGAGTTCATTGCCCTGCCAGCATTCTTCCCACACCCAGGTGCCCATGTTGGCAAAGCTACCCTCCACCAGCTCGCTGGAAAACGTTCCCCAGGCTTTTAACAGGCTGCAGATCTTGGGATGCTTGCCCAACTCCTCATTTTCCGTTGGGCTCAGTTGACGGTCCGGTTGTGTTTACAAGCAGAACCAAGCGTGCTGATTTGGTGTCGGGGAAGGAGGGCGGTGGGGAGACGTGGGGGGACCAGATTAATTACCAGGGCTCCCACTAGGCCAAGTTTTGTACAAGTCATCCAGTGTGCAGGTGGGTGGAGGGAGGAGCCAGTGCCTTAGCCCGTGCCCGAGGCTCCGGTGAGTGTTATACCAGCTCTGTTTACCAAAGCCATGCTTAAATGGCTGCAGACCTGCATCATGTCTTTGTTTTTCTTCTCACTTCTGGATCACAAGCACTGGTCATGGAGTTAACGCTTACCAAATAGTATTGCTCACACTTCTGGTATGAATCCAGCCTTGGATGCACACGTTGCAAAATAGTTTCAGAGCTGAGTGTGCTCTTGGCATTGCCTCCCCCAAGGTACTCCAGTTTTCTGCAACGACTTGGTAACTTAGCTATTTACCCCTGTTTTGAGTTATCTTTATCTCAATCACAAGTGTCCTGCTGCTTGCAATGGATCCCTCGCTTTTACTTGTCTGACACTGTATGTTTCCCCTCTGTGCCAGACAAGTGGCATCTTCTGGAGATACACCTTCCACACCTCTGGCATCCAGGAGCGTGGAAGCTGCTGGTGATCAGAACTTTGCAGACACCAACCTGCCTCTTCCCTCAGGCAACGCACTCCACAGCTGGTGAACACAACTGACGGCTATTTACGTGAATTTAAGACATAAGGGGACCTCCTGAGACATCCAGTCAAATTTTGCCATCGTGGTGCAACGCATGCCACTGCCATTCCTATAGACACATGTATTTGAGCAAGGCAGGTGGGTGCCCCCAACAACTGCTGGGATTGGGTAATAAAACCAGATACCCGTTCAACGTGGGTATTTGCTTAATGGCTTAAGGACTCAAGAGCTGTGGTGGTTCCCATCAGATGTGCTTGGGGAAATGATGGGGCCAGACTAGCATCACTCACTTTCCGTGAACAAGGAGGGATTTGTTTTCTGCTGGCATTAGGAACAGTGAAACCGAAGCAGGGCAGTGAAGTGATTTGTGCCAGGTCACAGAGCACATCAGGGGCAAAGCCGAGATAGGAATGGGCACCTCCAAGCTTCCAGCTCCCCTCCACACCAAGCAGACAAGGCTGGTGCCGGAGCCACCTGAGGCCAAGAGGGTCAGTACCTATGGAGAAGAGTCACTTGATAATACAAGAAGGGAGACTTTCTTCTGCTTTCTAAGCTTCCTGCGTCCCCTAATCCTTGCTTCAATAGTGACATCTGCTGCAAAACATACCTCTGAGCCTCCTTCATCCTTGGGTTACCTCTCCAGGTACTTTTCCAAGCACCTTTATATGAACCTATCACTGGGGGCACCAGTTCACGCTAAGTTTTTATCCCAAAAGCAGGTCTCAGCTGCCAAGATCTCCATATAATAGATATACAGGAGTCTGGATCCCTCTGCGAGGTCCTTCCAAACCAAAGGCATGGGGAGATGTCTGTACATGGGCTCCCCCAAGGCTGCCTGACGCACCTCCCAGCCACAACCAGGGTACAAAGCAAGCCGAGCTCAGCAAGGCACTTGCAAGAATTGGGCAGGAAGTGGTGATTTTGGATAAAAGCGGGTTCATTTCTTCTTGAATCCAAAGGTGCATCTCTGCAGAGATCCCAGGTGCTTTGTCACAGATGTACACATCGACAGGAACATGAGCTGATGATCAAACTGGAAATGAGAGTCTCCTAACTGGTTGCAATAAACTCTATCAGCCAACAAACCTCTGAGAAAAGCATTTCCATTTCTGTGGTCCCGAGTCAGGATAATGTGTTTCTAAATCCACACTTGCTTTTCCTTTGGGTTATTGCACAGCATCTCCGAGTTGAAGTGGTTTAGCTGCCTCCACTGTAATTTTCCACACCTAGCTTCTTTGGATTTCTTTTTTTAAGTCTCACCTTAACTCTGAATTTATTTGGGTTTGGGTTTGTTCATATGATAATCACAACATTCTTTTGATACTTTTTTTTTAATGCCTTGATTTACTAAGATTTGCTTGCAACCTTCGTTCCAGTTTACCATTTTTTGTGCGTGGGGATATTTTAAATGAATATAATTATATTTAATAGCTTCTGCAGGTACTAAAGCATCTTTTGATTTGAGTCCTAACTTTTGTTATTACCCCCCACACACATACACACCTTTTTAGATATTCTCTGTTTAACCTATGCCTAGAGATTAATTAAAGTGTCATTAAAATGCCTTTAGTACGTTTTGTGTCCTACATGCCTGGAAATATTTTTTTCCCACAGTCAGAATTGTTGTGCTTGTACCAACAATAACTGGCATGTGGCTTGTTTTGTAGATCACCATGAGATATAACGAACACTCCTAATTAGAAGAAAACACATTCATTTTTTGGATGCCTGTTCAAAGTTTTCTCAGGAAGACCCACTAGCTTTTCATTTACATCTCTCCATCACTCTTGGCCAGCTCTGAAACCGGGGCTGAGCACTTGCTCAGGACCACAATGTGAGTCCTGCACTGGAGATAGTTGTGAAATGGAAATTTAGGATCTTCCCCATCAGTTATGGTGCAGAGTCTCTACCCCACCCAAAAATTTTCAAGCTTTGAGTGTTTAAATCTGTATAGTCCAGCTCTGGGCACAGAGTCTCTCTCCTCTTCCAATATTTCTTGGTGTCCTGGGTTTGGCTGGGATAGGGTTAAACCACAACACTTAGGGAGAACCCATAGCTGGAAAATAATCTGGGATTCAAGCATACGTGCCAGGAATAGATTTATCTGCAGCCAAGTCCTACAGCTGCCCTGGCAAAATCAGAGCTGGTCAGAGGGTGGCAAATGGATGTGCTCTGGCCATTGCTATTGATGACCAGAAAAACTAAAGGGAAAAATATTTCCAAAATCTGCTTCATCACCCATTTCTTTCTCCCTGCATTGTTTCCAGCCCGGTTGTCTCACGTCAGCTAGGTTGCTCAACCAGAGCAGCATGGCAGCAGCACCATTTGCCCTTTGAGCGGACCCTCCATGTGCAGCGCCCACGGGATGCAGGATGCTGCACCACCGCCACATCACTGTCACCGCCACGGCAGAGCCAGCTTTGCCCAGCGGCCCGGGGGGCTCGGCACGGCCCCGGCGCTGAATGGGAGGGATGTGCATAAAGCTGGCACAGAAATTAGGAGTTCTTGATATCTCCCTGGGCAAGGAGCAAGCTCAGCCCAGGTATCAGCATAAAGAACTTGGGACACTACACACACCCACTTCAGTGCTTTCTTCTCCAGCCTTTTGCGTCTCCTCAAGAGTATTAAAAATCCCCAACAAATAAATACGCATGTGAGCAGTTGGGATAGAAAAACAAAACCCAAACTGCACAGCCTCCCCAGAGGCTTATCCCATTCCTAAATGGAAACCAGGACTCCAAGCTCCTCATTCCCAGTCCCTCAGGAGCCAAAACATGATGTCAGGTCGGGCATCAGACTCTCGTGCAAAATCAGCACCAGCTTGGAGGTGCCGTGGCTACTTCCTGGTTTCACATCCATCAGAAAAGGAGCGGAGACTTCCAGCATCCCAGAGGTTACCAGCCAGGGAGCCAAGCCTGGAGCGCTCCTCATCCCCTTGCTCAGAAGGATGCACCAGCAAGGCACTGACCCAAGGGTCATGGATGCTTTTAGCATCACCCCAGCACAGCTCCTGCAGTCTCCTGTCTTAAAAGACACGAGAAGAATAAAACAAACAAAAAAAATGGCACGAGAAGAATAAAACAAAAAACGGGAGCAAGTCACTGACTTCTCAGGGAGGGTGGTGCTGAAGACAGTGTAGCTGTAACCCCTTTCAGCAGCTGAGAGGAGCTGGGCTGTTTCATGGTCTGACTTCTGAACCTCAAGAGCTTTTGCAGCCACAGGCTTTGGAGAGCCTCTGCTGAGCATCTCTGCCCCTGCTGGCAATTTGTCACCGGCTTAACATGAGCCTTGGCCTCGCAGGCTGGCGCATCCGTGCGGACACCCTTGGGACATCACCGGGGCGCATCGTGGGCAGACCTCGTGGCCCCTCTTCTCCCATGACTCACGACCAGGGCCACCACATTGCTGTCAATAACAATTCCGTCTTTTGTAAGAGGGCTGGCAGCGACCCACCTTGCAATTAGCAGGTTGTTTGGGGAGAAATGCTAATAAGCACCCTGACGAAGGCAAACTTGGGAGGGAGGTGGACGCTGCCTTGACTCAGCATCCTCCTGGGGTGGGGGGAGAAGGTTGCTGGGGATCTGCTGGACATGATTTTGTGACACAGCCTTGCTCATCCTCCATTTCCAAAGACTCTTGGAGCAACCCATCCTGGATGAGCTGGTGAAGAGCCCTGTGGAAAAGGTCACCACTGGTTCTAGACTGGGGCTGTCCACTGCCACTCTCTCCCTGTGAATTTTTGCAGCCTCTCTTCCTTTCTGCTGCCACAACACCTTATTGCCAACATCCTTTTCATCCCTGGCTTTTCTGGTGGTTACCACTTTGCAGGAGTGTTAGAAAAGCCTTAGCAGACCACCGTCGGTTCAGAAACAAGGGGTCACCACCCCCCAAAAATCCCAGGTCTTCACTCCTGTAGCCTTCAACCCCTCCATCCCCCCTCACAGGTCAGTGCTGGGGGTTATAATTTGTGCTACAGTAGCTCCAATCAGGACCTGGGGTATTATTTATCGCATTTAGTACCTGCCATCAGTCATGAAAACTTAACAAAGACTCTATTGGGTTTATCTATAGGCAGCTAAACAAACGTATCTTGCTCTCCCGTTATCTTCTTGTTAACAAAACACTATCAGGATGTTCTAAACATCAGCATTTACTGCACAAGAGCCCTTTATCTGGCATGATATATAGAGAGCCCATCAATTAGTGCAGGGGGCTCAGAGATACCTGCCACGCTTCGCTCAAAAGTCCCAGCACCATCCCAGGGCTGCATCACAAGTAAATATCCTTGTGTGTTTCCCGGCCTCGAGCATCCCTGCATGAGCTGGAAGAGCTTGTTATGAGCAGAAATCATGATCATTATCTTTTTTCCAGCCTTTTTTTTTTTTTTTTTAATATCAAGCCAGGCAGCCTGGAGACTTTCCATGGAAGGAGCGGTGGAAGAGCAGCCAGGGTGCTAGATGGTGCAGGGAATGGGGAAAAGGAAAAGAGTTTTTTCTTAGAAAGGCAGGAGGTGGTTTGGGAATACAGTGAAAAGTGCCATGAGACAGTGCATGCCCCTGACAGCAAGCCCTTGCCTGCAGCATCAGTCCCTCTTGGGTACCCCCACCGCCATGCTGCACAGGGAGAGCAAGCCTCACACTTGTTCATCATCAGCTCAAAGGGGTGGATGTGGCAGGTCTCGGACACCAACCACCGAGGATCCAGGGCAGCTGCTTTCTTCAAACACCTCTGCTAAATCAGCACTTCAGTGGAGGAGCCACTTCACCCCACACCATAAACCATGTTCCCATGTGTCAGCCAGTCCAGTGGCGTTTCACCCTCCTGTGGTGGCTGCATCCCAGTGGGAAAGTGATTCTTCAGATAAACACCAGGTCGGGGGGTTAACCCCAGCTCCTGATCGTCTACGATTATTTGAATATCTTGTAAAACAGAAACTCTGTAAACAAGCACATAACCTGGTTTGGAAACCACTGCGGTTGTGTCCAAGTGACAGTTTGCTCCTGGGAGATGTTTTCCTCTAGGTGGATCCCCAAGCTCAGGACTCAATTCATGCACTTGCAGAGGTTGGACTCATATGGACTTCCAAGTCATTTCAGCGGCTCCCTGTATCCAAAAGAAGCAGCTGAATGATTAAAAGTTGTTAATTTATGCGTTGGGTTTTTTTTTTAATTCCTGAACTAAAAATAAAGGGAGAAAGAGCAGAGGAGCTGGGGCTGGGCTGACCTCTGGCTGGCTTTGAAGAGGCAGCATCAAACATCTAAACGAAATAGGTGATAAAACCAGTGAAGCCGGTGATGGGAGTCGGAGAGGGCAGATGGGATCAGAGCTTTGGGCCAGGACGGTGCAATTAGGAGTGTGTTTTGCACCAAGCTGAGCAGGACACTGTAGGAGGGAGGCCAGAGAGGTACAGCAATATGGAGAGATAAGATCCGGGATCAGTACTGGAGCTGTCTGGACAGAGGAGGGTAGGAGGCACCATAGAAATTTCCTGGGAGCTTATCACCGTGGGCCATCTTCTCCTCCTCTTTCACATCCACAGCAGAACTGATGCTGCAGGACTATCGGAGCAGCCGCCCAGCCCTCGCCTGTCCCTGCTGCCGTCAGGCATGGCGGCTGCAAGACCTACTGCCGCGGGGGGGGAGGGGGGTCTCTGCCCTGAGACAGGTGGAAACGTAGACCTAGAGAGACATTTAGCTGCCTTAAAACAGAGCCAGAAAGAGGTAATAAATATCTTCAGGCCAAGGACTTGTGATCCCAGGCACCGAGAGGTGGCCAGCAGATAGTGGACATTTCTTGAAGTTGGCTTCAGTGCCAATCCATGAAATCCACGAATACATGAAAAGACATTTGTGCCTTTATCCACGCCGTTCCTGGTGGGAAAGGGCTGCTCGCTAAAAGCCAGCCCAAAGCAACATTTGGTCTCCAGAGGTGAAGGATGGGGCTGAAACAAAATCCAGCAGTGTGGCCCCATATGTGCAAAGCCTCGCTGGTGGGAAGGGAGCGCCTCAGGTTAGTGGGGGCCCTTTCCAGCAGCGCATTAACCCATTGTCCTCTTACAGCTGGAGCTGGCTTTTAACACCCTTAAACCAGCTCCTAACACCAAGAGAAGGGCCCCCTATAACTTACACCCAGAGCCAGGAAGCCCAGGTAAGGAGCCAAATAGAAATTGGACTTAAAAAGAAAATCAGCCCAGTGAGGGGGTCGTCGTTGCTGATGGTTATTTAGTTATCTGGTTTTGGGAGGTGCTTGGCAGGGAAAATCTCCATGTGGGTTTTATATTCAGATATTCACCTCACACCACTCTCATATTGTCACTTTTTGCTGTTTATTCCTCCAACTGCTGTTAAAGTTACTATTTGATAGGAGAACAAAAGACAAATAGGAATCATTGGTGCAAAACCTCACCATCTAAGCATGATCTTTCTAGACCAGGAACTCTAAGCTCCTGATCTGTATGATATATAGTTTGGGTACAATAATATCTACTACAGTTATTATTACCTATATTACAAAGATCTCAAAAAAAAAAGGGGGGGGGGAGGGGATTGCACACGTGCTGGCTAGTTTCTCTGTTAGGGGGAGGGCAAAAAAAAAAAGAATAAAAGTTTAATAAACGTGTGCTGTGTTGTGGATGACTTTGTGGCGACCTTTGTTGCAAATGGCCTATGCATGCGGAATAATGGTCTCCGTGCAGAGAGGGAAATGGCTTAGTGCTATCATCGTTGCCTCGGTAACCATCAGAGTCTCCATCTAGCAGAGAGAAATGAGTTATGAAAAGGCTTGAGTGAAGAAGGGATTAACACATGATCCCAGGGACAGCATGTCAATCAAAATCAGCGGAGAAATTACACTGCTCTATTTGAGAATGTCTCCGGAAACGCAACCTTAGTGGGTGTATGTATGTGGATGTATGCAGGCATGATGGAGGGATGTATAGCTCTGTGCTTCATATGGAATATATATATTTTTATATACATGTAGTGCAAGATACCTGCGGGCACCGATGTGCACGTGCACAGGCCCCCCCTGCACACATGCTACCCATACATTCATGTCAAAACACAGGCACCAGACACCTCTCAATAGGGACACACCTTTGTGATACCCATACGATGCACGGCCCCAGGCTCGCTGGGCTCCATGCTGCCTCGAGCAGCCAAGAAAATGAAAACCATTCAAATTAAAAAAAAAAAAAAATTAAAATAATCCTAAATGCATATTTGATCCTGAAATTCGCTCATCCTCTCTCCTGTCCTCACCGGGCTTTGCTAAATCATCCCCGATGGCATCCCTCCTTCCTGCAGGGCAGCCCAGGGGCTGAACCCCCTGCAGCCCTTTGTGCACCCCCAAAAGGGAGAGCAGAATGTTCCCCTGTAACACGCTCAAAATGCAAAAGCCAGGACAATGTGGAGACTATAGCCTTCCACTGAGGGCCTGGGTGGCTTCACCCAAATATGTCCCGTCAGCGTCGCACTCCCAAGTTCTGCAACTTGCAGGTCAAGGGCATGGGAACTAAACCCACGATTAACTCCCTCTTGGTTTTAGCTGTTGCAAACTCTCTGGTAGTTACACTGCCTGGCGCTGCTCAGCCGTGTGTGGCTGTGCACACATTTCCTATGGCGATTGTTTGCCTTGATTCAGCTGACAAGCTTTACATTACCTGAGACCAGAGTGAGTTTTCTACTAATGTTAGGAGCAAAATGTGATTGCTGGGAAGTGAGGGCTTGTGCGGCTTCGTAGCTGAGGAGTGTGGCTGGAAAAGGCCTCGAGTATTTGTTCTGTTCATTGGCCATTTTGGTAATAGAAAACTTTCTCTTCCAGGAAATTCTCTTTCTCTTTTTTATTTTTTTTTTTTAAAGCAGATGATTAGTACAGGGAAAGTGTAATTTCTCTTTAGTTTCTTTGCTGCCTGCTGAGCCGCTCAGCCGGCCTCCACACCGGGAAGTACAAAAGCACTCATGGAGGGGATCTGCCCCCTAAAAGCACTGCCGGATCACTCAGCCCTCCACAGCCCAAGGTTTTCCCTGGACTTGTCACCCAGCACATCCCACTCACACCTGCCCACACAGCGTGGGCCCTTCGCACCCACAGTCCCGCATCCCTGTGTGAGCCCTACACAGCTCACCCTACACCCTCAGCTGGTTCACACCTCATACTTCAGCCACAGGCACAGCTGCTTGACAGCCACCCTATATATGTTCCATACGTGCACAGGACCTTCACCTGCCCCCATCCTGCCCCATCACGAGAGGCACACCGTAACCCCTCTCTCCTCCTAACCCACAGACACACACAGCATCTCCCCAACCACCCTTGCAGCCCTTGTGCCAAAGCACAGGTGCCCTGCATCACCCCCAGGACCACCAACCTGTGGCGAGGTGCTCAGCCCTCCCGGCCAGCCCTGCCCTCCCACAACCTTTGCACAAATGCACCTTCTCAGCTGCACCTTTGGGTTTTCCCCACACACATACACTGAGTGTGGCTCCTCCACCCACATGCTGCAAAATCCCCCCGCGTCTTCAAACCCCTACGGATGCATCCACTCATCTGGGGTGCACCCACCCTCCAGCCCCCCCAGAAAAAACACCCGGGATCAAGAGTACACAAGCCCAAATGTAGGTGCATACATACAACCGCTCCCAAACACACATACCCGCATAGACTGAGGAACCCCCAGCCTACCCAGAGCCACCAGTAAAGGTGGAAACCCTCCATCAAGAGTTTCCATAGCCCTCCACCACCGTGAAACCCTTGATCCTGGCTTTTGGGGGGCTCTCCAAACCCCACATCTCTCCCCTCACCCCCATCCTCTTCCCTCCCACTTCCTTGCTTTCCTTTCTCTCGGGTGTATTTCCCCTCTGCTCCCATTCCTTCCCCCTCTTCCTTCCCC